>NC_141149.1:147067199-147716574 GCF_053477565.2 Lygodium microphyllum
CCCTTTGCTGTAGGGTAGTGCGATATCTTGGGAAACGGATTAAGTGAGGAATACATACAATTGCCTAAAATGGTTATATTTATGTTATGAGAGGACTTTGTTACGTTCGTGTTTTATGTCAAGATGGTGCAGCCTAAGGCCAATGCCTAGGGTGTAGGAGAGTCGCAGAAGCCACAGCACTCTGTAGGGGAAAGCTTTTTGTGTATGTGAATCGAGGTATTGATCACCTAACTGTTTGGGTACTCCCTGTGTTGGAGTTGGGAAGGAAAAAACCATTGGACTGTAATTGATACAAATGCGTGATTTATTAAGAGTAGTGTAGAGTCCCCAAACACTCCTGGTCGCGAGGCCATGAGGGTGGTTTGGTAAGCATAGGAGGCTCGACTAGAGCCCTCAACCAGTGTCAGGCCCGTTTCAGGTCCCAACAGGTGGTGCGTTTGCTGAGAGCCGCTAATAAGAGACGGTTTTCGAATCTTGGTTATTAGGGACCAGTTGTTTAGTGTATGTCAAAGAGCATTGAAATAGATCCATTATTTTCTAATAGACACCGTCGAGCCGAAATTCAACAACAAGAAAGAGTTGAAAGGACTAGACAGAGAGCTGGAATCATTACGAGATATTCTTCTAAGCGTAGTAGTCCGATATCCTTGAGAAAGAGAGGTCTTGTTGACCCAATTAATATTGTAGGTTTTCCCTAAAAAGTCAATCTACTTCGAGTGGGAGCGTAACCCCTCCAATACAGACCCCTATAGCAAACCCGATCATCATGATAATGTAATCCATTGCAATATCTATAGGAACGCCAGATTTGCTAGCCTTAGGTCTCTCTCTATCCATTTTTGATGGGTTAGCAAAGGAACATGTGAAACTTTACCTTAGTGAGTTTCAGAATTTAATGCTCAATTGTCGAATTCAAGACGAAGGATACCTCATAATGTTTTTCAATGACTTTGAAAGGAAGAGCTACAATATGGTGTCATAGCTTGGAAATCGGAACCATAACCACGATCAATTTATTCTTTGCGGCCTTTCGAAGAGAGTTTGCTCGAGAGAGATGATTAATATTGGCTGCATATTTTGAATGTGACGTGTCAAGAGCCTCGTGAGAATACTCGAGCTTATGCCAAGAAACTAAAAGAGGTGTTTTGCAAATTGCAAACCTCTATTCCTATTCCACTTGCTGCCCAATTGCAATACTTTTTACATGGATTAGACTTCAATATCTAAGTGTAGTTGAGTAGTGTTGCTCTTGCTAATATAGACACTGCTATTATACAAGTAGAGGAGGTAGAGTCTTTCTTACAAGTGGCCTACGCATCCAAAATAAACCTAAATTCGAGTCTAAGTCCTGGAAATAATTTGGCATTGATTAGTGAATATCAAGGTCTAACTAGTACACCTATGATCAATTCGAATGGAAGAGGAAGCATAATGCAGAATGTGACCATGCTACCAACTTCTCTTAATGTTGCTATGCCAATGGCTAGCCAAATGGTTCCACTAAATAATAGAAAGCCAAATGACGAACTCTCATGCCAATTAATCAACGGTCAATCCCTAATTAGGTGATTAGGCCTGCTAAATGGCAAGCGCATGATCACGATTATGAGTCTAGTGTATCAAATATTCTTGGCGAAGTCAAGGGCATGATGAAGCGTTATACTAATATGATAACAAAACAATATAGACAAATAGCCATAGATATTAATTTCCTAAAGAGGCAGCAAAACTTGATAGAAAGTCGGCGTCATAAAGAAGGTGGTTCATCAAGATTTAGCTGTAAGTGATATGGTGGTCAACACTTTCCGAGGAATTGTCCTAATGTCAAATGCCACATATGTGTGAAGTCCAACCATCTAGCTAGTACTTACTGAAGTAAGATAAGCTCTCTTTAGCAAGGGAGTAAGCAGTCACGTCCGATTAATCATCAAGTACAAGAGAATAATCTTTAGCAAGATGAGAGACCCAAGCAAATATTGCATAGAGGAAAAGCTGTCATAGAAGAGCCGCCTAGTGGTGGTCGTGTTTGCCTTACTGAAGCTGTGCATGTCAATACTATTGAGGCTTCCAATTTATGAGCCATTACAAGAGGACAAAAGGTTAAAGAATGCATTAGAGATGATGTAAAACATGTAGAGAAAATTCCTAAATAGGATGATAAGGAGACCCAAGTCCTTAATCCTAACGTGAAAGCCGGTCCTCTAAAAGCTACTGATGGCAAAGTTGACTCCTATAAGGAGCTACTAAAAAAGAAGGTGAAAGCCAAGAAAGATGCATTTAAGCCTGTTCAACAACCAGGAGAAAGAATGGTTTGGCAGGAGAAAAGAACTATTGCTAATTATCATGAATTTCACTTAGCCAATTCTCTTTGCAAGGTAAAGCCTAATGTAAACCTTCTGCACACAACTGATCAAGTTATCTCCGAGAGTGGGTAAAGAGTTTAAGAAGATTCTTCATACTGGGTATATCGTTGAACCCTTGGGAATAGCCCGTATGGGAGATGATTGGTTTGAACATGCCGAAAAGCATTGCCCAAGAGTAATAGCATATGTTGAAACCATATTGGTAGATCATGTCATTGTGGATACAGGATCCTCCATCAACATTATGAGTTCAAAATTAATGGAAAGGCTAGAACCGGAAATCCAAAAAGGATACCTCCACAATTCTCCAGATGGTTGATGACAGTTTAAGACATCCGGAAGCTTACATTGCCAAAGTCCACGTGATTGTTGCTAATGTGAGATACATCTTAGACTTTAGGGTTATTAGATTTACAAGGCAGCCAAGCTATCAAGTATTATTAGGAAGTCCATGGATCTTGCAATCTGATTGTCAAGTTGATATACCTGTTAGTCGTTTGATTTTTGGCAAAGGTGCCAGAGGCATAATAGTAGATGCATATCCTAAATCTCCTCATAGCGAGAGAGTATCTTTATCCTCGACAAAATTAGACGCATTAGAGAATCCTTTTGGCAGTGGAACTTTGTCAAGTGATGAATCAAGAGAGGAATCCACTACAAAATATATCTACCAGGTGACTCTGAATAAGCCAATAGAATCTCAAAACACAATTAGAGATGCGGATGTAATTGAGCTAGATCTCAATACGTTGGATGAGCCATGGCAGATTAAATTAGGATCCATGCTTAGTGTAGAAGAGAGGAAGGACTATGTATCCTTGATCCAAGAATTCCATGATATTTTTGCTTGGAGCTATGATGAGCCGAGGGGTATTCCTCCTAGTCTGGTTGTGCACACTATTCCCTTGAAGGAAGGTAGCCACCTTGTTCGACAAAAAGTGAGACGTATGCCTTTTGAACTAAGAAACTGACTATTTGAGGAACCACAAAAATTGTGTTTAAGACTAGCCTAATATTTCTTATGCAACATAGGGAGTGGTGTTTACCGATAGTTATCACAAAAAAGCAAAATAATAAAATTCAGCTTTGTGTAGATTTTAGGGAGCTCAATAAACAGACGGTTAAAGATTACTATCCGTTTCCATTCATTGATCGGTTTCTACACTAGTTAGCAGATATGGATATCTATTCGTTTAGGGACTACTTTGCTGGTTAATATCAAATGGCTATTCCAGAGGAAGATAAATTGAAAACAACATTTATCATTGTATTTAGTACCTTTGTGTATCATGTTATGGCTTTTGTCCTATGCAATGCACCAAGGTCTTGGCAACGTACAGCTCATAAAACTTTTGGTAATATTTTCCTAAAGAAGCTGAAAGTCTTCATTGATGATTTGGAGGTAGCTATCACAAGGGGGAGGGAGCTGATTATTTTAAGAAAATGTTTTGAGCAATGTAGGTAGTTCTACATTGCTTTTAACCCAAGGAAATGTGTCTTTAGAGTGCCCTATGGATTGCTGTTGGGCCATGTGGTTAGCTCCACTAGTATTGTGACCGATCTTGAAAAAATAAAGTTATTGTCGCTATGAGTCCACCATGTACTCCTAAAGAAGTGCATAGCTTTCTATCGTCAATCAGATATTATCAATGATTATTAATGCACTGGCTGAGAGGATATTGCCATTGACGAATTTGTTGTCCTTTAACTGTCTGTTTATTTGGAGTGATCAGTGTCAAATATCCTTCGACGATGTAAAGCAGGAATTGGCAAAAGCACCAGTCCTGAAAGCATCTAAAAGAGGTAAGATATTTTATATATTTTTAATGGCTACGATATATAGTATCAACTATTGTTTAGTCCAGATTTGGGAGGAAAAGTGGTACCATCCGATTGTGTTTACGACTCACAAATTGGAGATGTCTGAGATTAATTATACCTACATGGAGAAACTATGTCTTGGGATAGTCTTTGCAACGAAGAAATTTAAGCACTACATCCCATATGAAAAGGTAGTATTTTATACAAAGGCAGAAGGGTTGAGACTGCTATTGGATAAGTTGCAACCACCTCTGACCACCTAGCGAAGTGGCTGATCACTTTGTAGGAGTTTGATTATAAAATTAGGAGTAAGCCACCAAAGTTGTAAGGCATTGTTGAATGTCTTGTGGATTTCATGAAGCCAAAGGAAGCCTTCACAAAGTTATCTAAAGTCCGTGCTACGATGAAGGATAATTCCAAGGAAACAACTAGTTTTATTTTGGAACAAATTATTTGCCGTTTTGATCTACATAAAGAGCTTGTGTTTGACCATGGGACACATTTTTTAAATAAATTGACTGAAGCTCTGACGAAAACACTGAAGATTAAACATTATAAAACCATGCCTTATAACCCCCAAGCTAATGGGTAAGTAGAGAGTACTAATAAGTAGCTTGTGGGGATTTTATCCAAGATTGTATCCAAAGGTAAGCGTGATTGGGATAAAAGGTTGTATGTGGCTGTTTTGAATTATACTAGAACATTTCAAAGAGCTACAAGCCACACCCTTTTTAAATTAGTATATGGAGAAGAATGTGTTTTACCTTTGGAAATTGAGCTATCTACAATAAGGTTTACTCTAAATCATTCTTTGGCTGAAGAGAAAGCATTGCAAAAAAGATTCATTTCCCTTGCACATCTTGGCGAGATTAGGTTACAAGCCTTGTGTTAACCCCAACACGAAGAAAGCAAAAAGAAGTGGAAAAGACGCAGGGCAAAGGCGGAAAAAGGTAGCCCGACTGAAGAAAGAAAAGGAGAAAAGGCCAAAAGCGCAGGGGCAACCTTAAAAGTCCAAGGCAAAGGCAAAAGGAGAAAGACGCGTTTTAAAATAAAAAGGCGCACCCTGAAATCTTGTAAAAGAGCGCCGGGTTCTCACCCAGGGTTCTCACCCGTGCAATTTGTAAATGTAGACGGGCGGTGGAATGGAAGCTAGGAAGATAGAAGGACAATGGGAAAAAGGGCCTAGGCTATGACCGGCCATGTAAAAAGGGAAAAGGGGATGACCGCCCAAAAGGGATTTAGGGTTTTGTATATAAAGTTGAAAAGTGAATGAGAAGCTCATTCTTGTGTGTGGCCAAAAGTGGCTCTCCTCTTCTCCTTCTTCTTGCTTGCTTGAGCTTGTGCTTGAGAGAGGGAGTGTGAGAGTGTGAGGGAGTGAGTGTGTGAGGGTGAGGGACCGAGGAGGAGAAGCTCTCCATCGTCTCCTCTCTTCTTCTCTTCTCTTCTCTTCTCTTCTCTTCTCTTCTCTTGCTCGCGGCAATGGAGCTTGGAGCGTGGAGCTTGAGGATGGAGCTTACTTGAAGCTTGCACTTGGATCGTGGAGCTACCGGAGTGCGCGGGAGAGGAGGTAACTCGAACGGCATCAAGGTAAGCTCACTACACCCGTAGATATGGATGGCGCGTCGGCTATGTGAGAGGTAGCCATGAGTGCTCGGCTTGGAACGCTTGAAACAATAAGCGATCCGTGGGTCTTGGCGGTTGAGTGAAAGCTCCCACATTTTGGTTCCGTTGCTGGGACAAACGGATTCAAGCCTTGAGCGCTTGCGCGCTTCGAATCGAGCATCAAAGTAAGGGGTTTCCCCCGAACCGGTGCTTGAGGTAGATAGGTAGTAAGCGAGGGGGTTGAAGATGGTATTCGATCTCCTTGGCAAGTAGGTTTGTTGCTTTCTTGATATTTATGTTGTGGAATGAAGTAGTGTAGGTATTTACTTAATGAATTGGGTGCATTAGGGTAGGAAGAAACAAAGAAAAAGAAGAAAAAAACAAGCAAACAGTAGCGTTTTCTGTTGCTGTATAACAGGCTAAAACAGGGAAACAGGGGACCAGATTCAAGTTTCTGGGTGAGACATGGACAGGGAACTAGCTGTAAGGTTCTGCAGCACTGGGAAAGGACCTTAAGAGGCCTGGGAGGCCAGGACAGACCTCATTTCCTGGGTTGGCCTTGTGTGAGAGAGAGAGAGAGAGAGAGAGAGCTTCTGGTTCACACGACGAGGAAGTGCTACCCCGATTTCTAGGCGACAGCGATTCGTGCTGCTCCAGGTGAGTCTCGTGTTTCCCAATAAGTGCTCTAATCAGATCTAGGAAGTCTGTGGTGATTGTGTGCAGCAGACAGTAAGGAGGGGTCAAACAAGCGGGAATCGCGCCCTCCGCCGACGCAGTCGGACCAACTCGCAGTGGTCCGATTCCCAGAATCGGACCACCCGAGTTCTGGAGTCAGACCGTCCGATTTCCAGAATCGGACCGCCCGACTGAGAGTGAGTCGGACCAGTCTGGTCCGACTCCCGGAGTCGAACTAGCCCGATCGGACGTGCCACGTGGCACTCGGACCACTCGGACCAACCCGTCCAATTTTGAGAATCGGACACTCGGACCAACCTGTCCGACTCGGACACTCGGACACTTGGACCAATCCATAATCGGACCACTCACAATCGGACCAGGCCATCCGAGTCCCAGAATCGGACCAGCTCAGAATCGGACCTGCCAAAATCGGACCACCCTGTCCGATCCGATTCCCAAAATCGGACCACTTTGAAAATCGGACCACTTTGAAAATCCGACTCCTAGAATCGGACCTGACCAAAATCGGACTACTAGGCCGATCGGACCAACCCAAAATCGGACGTCCGATTCTGATAATCGGACTCCTGAAAATTGGACATCTGAGAATCGGACAGAAAACTGTCAAAATCGGACAGGGATCTAGAACATGAATTCTGATCCCAAGATTGACCCCAAAGACCGCATAGAGCTAAAGGCATATCATAGATCCATAACCGGGCTAAAATTTAGAGCACGTAGTTCAAAATTTGGCTATAAACGGTCCTCCAAATTGCATATGGCGTCTACCGTAACGGCCCTGCAGGCCGGGGGGGACTGCCCCCTCGGACCCCCGCAGAGGGGGCTCTGCCCCCTCCGCACCTCTCCCGAGTAGGTTGGAGAGAAAACGCGCGCCGTGACAGGTCTTCCAAATTGGACCCTAGTGAAGCAATGGCTCTAAACGAGTATGGATTCTCACTTGCAAAAGAGCAACCGAAAGCCCATACCCGAACAGAGAGAGACAGAGACCCTAGAACATCAATGGGCCAATCTAGCCATCAAGGGCAAAAAGGCCACACCACTAGAACACAAAGACATTGTGTTCAAACTGTGTCTAGTCAGAGCAAAATGCAACTTCAGCAAGCTACAAATGCAAAGATGACTAGACATGACACTCTTGACGAGAGATGTACCTTGAATAGCACTGCACTGACAATCCAAGACAGCAGTGGAGAATCCACATCTGGTCGTGCAGTCGAGAACTCAAGGGCATCTGTCAGAAGGCTTAAATTTACAAGCCAGGACCCGGAAGATGAAGACATAGTACCACCTGCTTATCTTAGGGTCAAACTCACCGCGAAAAGAGAGCATACTATCGACGCTCTGATTGATGAAGGAGAAGATTTTAACATCTTGACCTATGAATCATGGATCGTACTAGGCCAACCAGAGCTCACACCGACTAGTGCAACTCTTAGCCCTTATGGGGGACACCCACAAGCACTCATAGGGAAGTGCAAAATCCTTGCGACAATTGGAACGGAAAGCTTGCCTATCCTATTTCATGTTCCTCCAAAAAGTGCTAGCTGCAAGAAAGAAACCCTCCTAGGAAGACCCTTCAAAAGGGCAACCAAATGTGAGGCTGACTATGTAGCACAGAGGATACACCTGACACTACCGGGTGTGAGGATAGTCACCACCTTTAGCAAGGGTGACCTCATCAAACCTCAAGGAAAAGGCAAGGAAGGTGATGACATAATAGTCAAGCCTACAAACGAGGGCAGGGACTTGTTGGAAGAGTTGATACAAGCACAGGTCGAACAACGAGGATCAGTGAGTGAGGCCATGCTTGAAACAAAAAGCTCAAGAGACAATGCCAAGGACGGGCTTTGGACTTACAAATATCGTAGAAGACCCCAAGAGAAGCCCAAGCCTTATAGACGGAGGCGTCGATGGAGAGCCAGCACAACGCCACGATGGATATCCAAGGCGTTGCTTCGGGCTCAAGGGTATTATGCAGGCAACCGATGGATTTGGGTGCCAAAACCCCTTGCTAAACCTCCCTGGTCGACTGAAGGCCAGAGTGCATCAAAAGCAACGAAGCATAGGAGGAAATCTAAGAGAAACTCTAGGTCTCGAGGCAAGAAACCAGACATGAGTGTTCGAAAGAAAGAGCCTCAAACTAGCATGCTTAATAAGCAGATGTCATATGTAACCATTGAGCGTGCACAAAAGCCATTAGTGCCCAATGAGCCTTTGATTTCCCAAGGGGAGAACAAGCATCATAGGCACAACATTGCTCATGGCAAGGCTACTCGCTCAACAAAGCAAATGGCACAATCATCTAATAGTCTTGAGAAAATCATTCAGCTAGTGCCACATCCACCTAGGAGTCCTAGATCTCCTACGCCCTCTTCTCCCAAACAGACACAGGAAGCACTACAGCAGTTGTCAAGGGCAACTGCTCAATTCCAATCTCTATCTCCATCTAAGCTTCCAATCATCAAAGAGGTGGGACATGATGCCATCTGTAGCTCTCGACCCAAGGATATGCCTGAGCCACCTAATGCGACTAGATCAGCTCATGTTCGATCTACACAAATGAGGGCTCAAAAGCCAACAAAAGACACAACCACTTCTGATCGCCCTAGGGACTTGACACCGCAATCCACCAATGGTATAGCCAGTCCACTGAACTAGCCACCACTACTTCCAATCAGAAATCACAGCAGTCACAGCCCTTGGCCGTGACAACGCCCCTAGTGGAACATATCCTTAGTAGTTTACCTGTGGAGGAGGTGTCGCAACCAAATCCCTCGACAACTCCAGCACTTTCAAAGTGCCTAAAGCCTAGGACGGAGGAGTTAAACGCAAGGGAGTTGGTTGAAAAGCTAGACTCTCCGAAAAGAGCGGTAGTTGTGCCCTCACAACCAGGCAAGGCTATTCAGCAAACCACGGCTATGTCCCATAAGGACACACTAGAGAAGGGAAATGCTGAGGCCCGACTAAGCACATCAACGGTCGATATAGCCTAGGGTCCTGAGTTGTTGAGAGAGGCACCTTTAGTGACCAAGAAAAAGAGGAGAAAACAGAGAAAATAGCAACAGATGCAGGTGGTTGTGGACCCAAAGAACATTGAGACGAAGGGCGCTGGAGAGCTGATGAATAAAGCATCGAGTCCATCCACCAATGGACCCACTGATGCCTCTCCTAATAGCGGTGAAACCCCAGACACATCCGTGTGTTCTGAGAAACCAAAGCAACCGTTGCCATCAACAGTTGCTTGCAACACTCTATCCACTGACAATAGAACTCACATTGATCAATCAAGAGTGGATACAACGCTGTCACAACAGGGTGACAAAGCTATACCAGTCACATCCAAGAAGAACCATGATGAAATAACAGCAAAACCTCAGGAGAAACGTGAGAACCCCAAGAGCATAAGAAAACCTAGCGTGGACCAATCTTGCTCATCTAGGCCTGAGCCCCCAGCCATGCTAAAGCCTAAGGAAACTCTTAGAACTTTGCATGAGATAGCAACCGAGCAAGCCCTAGTTGAACATAGAAGTGTCGCAGAATGCTTAACTGAGTTGGAGGCTAAGCTCAAGGTGGTCGCGCGTGTCTACATTCTTGCGGACATGGGCACGATCCCCAAGGAGCAGCTTGGAGATTACTTGACATTTCCTCTATCATGGAAAGAACAAGAGCATCTTAGTGGGCACTACGACAGGCTCCTGCATGAACATATGCGACTCATCCCTGACGAGGAGGCTGATGAACTGCGCTTAACCATCACGTCCAATGAAGTGCTCTGCCGACCGAATCTCGTAGACATAGAGCTACTAAAGCGACTGTCAGCAAGCCAGAGTCAATTTGAGCAGCGTTGGTGCGAAAGCCGCGTTGTAATGGCCGAACTACGGGCTCAGATCATGACGGTCTCAGAAGAGCGATTGGCCAAATGGCGGTCTCAAAGTTGCGGACTTGGCTGGGACTAGGCTACAGGGCCCTTTGATTTATAAGGTTCTCACCGAGGAGGAGTTACATATTGCCAGTAGACTCGGTCAAGGTTCCATGCTACTTGACGGGGCAAAATATCTATCAGTATTAAGTCAACTGCCACGAATACTAGATGCGTGTGCCACGCCGGTACAACCCCGAGTTCTACACTTGGTTCTTATCCTCGTGAAGTGACATGGATTCATAGACATGTATATAAATAAACACTCATTTTTGTGTCACCATGTATAAACAATATCAACACACACAAGCAATGATAGTCAAGCGCAGGGAGAAGAGTTGGGTTTGACAGGCTAAGCTCCTCAGGTCCTCCTCTCATCACACTTTTAAAAGTCGTGTGACCAGTCCCACCTCCAAGTGAAGGGCATGCAACCCATATTGCCGCCATAGGAGGCCTTGACCAACAACTCTGATGGTGTAGACAGGGTGTAGTCCCTTCCTATACACCTTCTTTCCTTTTTGGTCTATCCTTCCGAGGATGTATCCTGTCCCACTCCACGACAACTCCACGCGACTTAGCATAAACTAATATCCGCTAATGACTGGAGGCAACGCGAACATCAGCATGGGGACCATTCCTCTACAACAATCACCGCATGCCTCACCCCTTCTTGTCATATGCGCTTCATAAACCACACTAAAATCCCTTCCGTGCAAACAATTGTATCCTGTATCAAGGCCTAAACCCTTGGATTGCGCCTTGCAGGTTTCCTTTTGCAGCAGAACGCATGGAAAATCATGGGGATCTAGCATGCAAAGACGCTCTTCGCAGAAGGCGGGAGCATGTGGCACGCGCCCCTCCACCAGAGCGCTATGTGCCCACCATCAAGAGGTATGCCAAGAAGCGGGGCCCTAAGCGACATTGCCCAGGGCGAAGGCCGAAGAATCCTCGAGTCAAGAAAGTCGAGACTCGAAACCCGCAACAGGCCGTAGCACTAGTGGTACGCACTCCCAGCTCCCGCTCGGGCCCCAGACGCTCAAAGGCAGAAAGGACAGCTCGGGAAAGAGAAGAATTTAATGAACTATTTAAAGATATTCTGGAGACGGTAGCGGGCCGGGATTACACCATTCATGTCCCGGCCGACATGTTCCCTGCTCACCCCCACGGAAGCCCCACACCAACAGAGCCCCAATCACCCGGCCATCGAGACTCGCCCCGCCTCGTACAAATCGAGTAGCCCATAATGCACAAAGGGCTTATCAAATGATAACTGGCCAGGACTTTTTGTTTTTAAATGGTTAAGTGTTCCCGACTTGTTAAGTGTTGACATGTTCCTGACTTGTATGAACTTATCATATCTGCGTTTAATATATGCTACGCCTTGAGCAAAAGAAAAAGCTAATCAAGCGCAGGTGATAAATGTCTAGTCAACACCATAGAATTCAAATAAGTGATGTCTCCTTGCATTGCACTGGTTTATTATAGTTGCGGCATACACAATGCATATGCTCTCATGAAGCGACAAGTGGATGCAGGATAATACAGGTCCTTGTGCGAAAATGTTCAATACCCAATCACCACAACACCCACAACCCCACAACGAGCCGCGGCAAAGCCACGCTGCCGAAAGCACCCTTGCCAACCGCCCACATTGCATGGCCCACAAAACATTCCTGGGCCACGCCCCCTTTCTGGGTCAAGCTCTATAGTTGGCTCACGGCAGCCGTTACCTCAATTGTACCCACATCGCATGTGCCGCAAGGAGGGTTGCAATAGCTCAAGTGTATCTCCCCCTTTCGCCAACTGCTTCTCTAACAACGAGGCTAGGGCACCATCATCATTGTACTATTCATTTTCGGAGCCTTCGAAGCTTGACATTTTCCAACCCATTGAAAGGCTGATAGCCTCAACATATTGTAATGGTTGTACTCAGGCAACAAAAAAAAAAAAAAAAAAAAAGGAAAAGAAAGGAAAAGAAAAGGAAAAGAAATGAATGGAAAAATAAGAAGCACCCACGATCACAGCACAGCACCTAGGGGTCCTCAAATTAGGTACGTCTGGTGACCTTGGTCGACCGGCTTCGTCCCTAGTCTCCTAGCCCCTACAATCACCCACAATTGTTCAGGGCACATCAAGGGCAGGACATACCTGGGGAGCTTGTCTCGCCTAGGGTTAGACCTGTCACCCTGACCCACTTGCACAATTTTCTTTTGCACTCTGCCTTAGTACCATTGCAATCAGTGGTGATAAGCACCGCACGATTGGCCACGAAAAGTACACCGTACTCACCAAGCAAGTCCAATAGTTTCTAGTTACTGAGAGTGCGGTGTCCCTATATTCAATTATGCTCCGTCGTACAGTCACAATGCAAAGGATGTCTCATATACCTTCACGTGTACTTCTTCTCAACACGGACAACTTTGCTTCATCCACACATTGTTATGAGAAACTAGCCCACGGTCTTCTAACTACGTAATATCTAAGTATGCACGAGCACTTACATAATATCTGCACCAAAGTATATGCACAGTTTGGGTCCTCAAGTGCAGGACAATACTCTCAGCTTGCTAAGAGTTCGACCTGTCTCCCAAACTAATCAAATATATCTTGTGCACGATAAGAAGACTACCACTACCCCTTAAGGAGAGACCACATGTGAGGTTTTCCAATGGTGTTGTTCGCACTTCATCAACATTCAACTTTGAATGCTTGTCCCTTACCATCTGACAAGCCCGCAAAGAATCGTCATGTGCAGAATCCCTAACAAACCAACACTTGTGCTGGCCATCAATGCAATCCCCAACACAGCATAGCCCTACCACCAACTCCAACAACCTTCCACCAGCCACCTGGGCCACCAACAAGCCCCAGGACTTTCTGCCACACCACCACCAACACTCCTCCATGGAAACCACAGGCGTCCTTGTCACCCACGTCTTCGGTGCATGCTACAGCCTGCTACCTACGACGGTGAGTGCCATGGGACTAGCACTCGTCTAGGAGGGGGGTAATGTTAACCCCAACACGAAGAAAGTAAAAAGAAGTGGAAAAGACACATGGCAAAGGCGGAAAAAGGTAGCCCGACTGAAGAAAGAAAAGGAGAAAAGACCAAAAGCGCAGGGGCAACCTTAAAAGTCCAAGGCAAAGGCAAAAGGGGAAAGGCGTGTTTTAAAATAAAAAGGTGCACCCTGAAATCTTGTAAAAGAGCGCCGGGCTCTCACCCATGCAATTTGTAAATGTAGACGGGCAGTGGAATGGAAGCTAGGAAGATAGAAGGACAATGGGAAAAAGGGCCTAGGCTACGGCCGGCCATGTAAAAAGGGAAAAGGGGATGACCGCCCAAAAGGGATTTAGGGTTTTGTATATAAAGTTGAAAAGTGAATGAGAAGCTCATTCTTGTGTGTGGCCAAAAGTGGCTCTCCTCTTCTCCTTCTTCTTGCTTGCTTGAGCTTGTGCTTGAGAGAGGGAGTGTGAGAGTGTGAGGGAGTGAGTGTGTGAGGGTGAGGGACCGAGGAGGAGAAGCTCTCCATCGTCTCCTCTCTTCTTCTCTTCTCTTCTCTTCTCTTCTCTTGCTCGCGGCAATGGAGCTTGGAGCGTGGAGCTTGAGGATGGAGCTTGCTTAAAGCTTGCACTTGGATCGTGGAGCTACCGGAGTGCGCGGGAGAGGAGGTAACTCGAAAGGCATCAAGGTAAGCTCACTACACCCGTAGATATGGATGGCGCGTCGGCTATGTGAGAGGTAGCCATTAGTGCTCGGCTTGGAACGCTTGAAACAATAAGCGGTCCGTGGGTCTTGAAAGGAGCCCCTTTGGCTCTACCCGCACATAATGATTCAAAGCCCGCAAAGGTAGAATATGGATGCCATGAATAGATATATTGCCCAAGAGCATTGGAAGGAAGCCTACAAAGCAAAGGAGGGAAAGATGGTTGGCAATTTGGTCACCGCACTTATATCAACTTCTGTAACATCACAATGGGAGAATTGCTTGTGCAAAACCCTGCACTGTAGCAAGTGTTAAAGCAATGGGTAGAACGAACTGATAGACATGAAGCGCAAGACTTGCCTGACCATGACACTGTGACATACATAAGCCTAACGTTGAATCCAATGTTTAAGTCCCCATAAGTGAATACCTTTTGGAAAGGCACTAATATGAAAAGAGAGGGGGAGAGATGTGCAACGGAGAGTGGACGGCATGGGATATGAAGGCTCAACCATTTTTCATGTTCATCTTCTTCTTTTTCTTCATTCTTCTTTTCTCACAGTCTACTACAAGTGGTATCCTCAAAGTGATAGATATCCTCAACTTAAGGACACTTTACATATGCTTCTACTTTAGATACATACAACCATACGATATGACTTAGGATATCTCATATTTATCAACACTCCCCCTCAAGCTCAAAATGAGCTTGCACACATAAGACTACAAGTGCACTCTTGAAGTACTCAAACTTATCTTTACCTAATGCTTTGGTAAAGATATCAATAACTTGGTCATTTGTTTTCACATGGACCAAGTCAATCTCTCCATCAATGACTTTTTCTCTAATGAAGTGATAGTGCACTTCTATGTGTTTTGTCCTTGCATGGTAGACTAGGTTCTTTGCCAACATAATGCTGCTAACATATTCACAACCTCCACAGAGCTTTCACTCAACCACCAAGACCCACGGACCGCTTATTGTTTCAAGCGTTCCAAGCCGAGCACTAATGGCTACCTCTCATATAGCCGACGCGCCATCCATATCTACGGGTGTAGTGAGCTTACCTTGATGCCGTTCGAGTTACCTTCTCTCCCGCGCACTCCGGTAGCTCCACGATCCAAGTGCAAGCTTCAAGCAAGCTCCATCCTCAAGCTCCACGCTCCAAGCTCCATTGCCGCGAGCAAGACAAGAGAAGAGAAGAGAAGAGAAGAAGAGAGGAGACGATGGAGAGCTTCTCCTCCTCGGTCCCTCACCCTCACACACTCACTCCCTCACACTCTCACACTCCCTCTCTCAAGCACAAGCTCAAGCAAGCAAGAAGAAGGAGAAGAAGGAGAAGAAGGAGAAGAGGAGAGCCACTTTTGGCCACACACAAGAATTGATCTACTTGTCGCAGAGTATCTAAACCGAGGCAGACTCATATCGCACTTGACTCAAAGAGAATGGGAAACACTACTTGTTGGCATATTTGGCTGCTGATGGTTAATATGGGTTTCTGTGATGGACGCATCGGATCGTTCAACAACACATTCGTAAGACACCCCTCATCATTTATACAAGGGGGTTAGCTAATAATTTGATGCATTTAGAGTAGACCTTGAGCAACCCATACCCTTGGTCTAGTTTTGTGCTTTAGTAGGATTTTCGTGGAGGACCAAGGACTTGTTTTCAGTAATAGGATGATGAATGGTATGCTTTATTGGTTAATTTCGTTAGGCCAAGAGGGCCTTTTGTTCTTGCAGAGAGTTGTTTGATTTCGTTAGGTCAAGAGGGCCATTTGCTTGTTTGGTGCAAGTATGGTTAATGGTTGTGTTGTACTAAACAGGTTCGAAGGAGCATCGGGAGGGAGCCTTTTGATTGTGTAGAAGCTTCTTGTGGCCAAGTCTAGGTGATGTCCTTCTTTTATGAGCCCTTTCCCTTTGCGCTTTATGTATATATATATATGTGGGGAAGTTTTCCTTTGTTGGGGACTAGCATTCAAGGCATGAAGTTCCAAGATTAGGTTAATATGTTTGGGGAGGTTTGAGCAGTTGTTCGCCTCCTATAAAAACATTGTCAAGCACTCTAAGAGTTGTTCTTGTGAGTAGTCTTAGTGGCCTTGTTCTGCTAGCCTGCTAGGAAGCTGTTTCTAGAAATACTTATTAGTCGTAAGGCAACTAGGGAAGCTTGCTGAATCAAAGGGAACAAATTATCTGAAATATATAAATACAAAGGTGTGTAAAAAGGGGTTCTGATCCCTAAAATAAGAAAATAAAAAAAGAAAAATAATTCCAAGAGTAGATGATCATTGCCTTACAAAGACCTAGTAGGTTCTTGAGGACGAGTCACAGACCTGGGCTTTGTCTTCTTGGGGGTAACATTTGGCCGGTAAAATTAAATAAGTATGGTTGAAGCAAAACTAAAAGTGAGCAAAATAAAAAAAAAGATTTAGTGTCACCTTGCAAGCGCTTGGTAGGTTCTTGGATACCAAGACAAGACCTGGGGTCCATGCCTTGTTCTCCTTGGGTCATAATATGCTCAACTCTCTCCTTTTTACATGCTCGAGTATAAGATACTAAAGAAAAATGTGGTCAAAGAAAAAATATGTGACTTTTTATAGACCAGGCTATAAGAGTCCTCGCCTAGTAGGAGTTCCTGGTCCACTTATCCTAGGTCAGGTAGGCGTGTTAGAACACCACGTAGGATAACTCCTTTAATAGTTCTTTTTAACCATTTTATGTTGGAGCAGTTGGTTAGCGACTAGCTCTAGATCTGTCAAATTATGCTTGGCCTATCCCTCATGGACTTCATGCTTTGCTCTTGTCAAGGGGTAGGGTGAGAGCTGTGTTCGTGCTTTGTTGTGTATTTTTGTTTGTAGCAGCTTAATGCTTTTAATGGTTTATGTTTGTGTAAATCAGTTCATATGTTTGTGTAAATCAATTCTTGAGTCGCTCTATCTCATAGTCGTCAATGAGAACAAATTCTCAAGCCGAAATTCAAGTGCCAAAATGACTCAAGAGCTGTAAAAAAGATGGTTTCAGTGAAAAATGAAATAGTCACGGATCAAGGAGCTGGAGTTTTCCTAGATGCATTTCGGTACCAACAATCCAACGCAAGTGTCCGTTCGTCAATTAGAGTATATTTGACCCCCCACTTAACAGCCGCAAGGTTTGGCCTTATGAAGCAAATATTGGATCCGATAGCCAAAAAGCATGTGAGGAGGCCAAGGTGATAGAGTTTGATACCAAAAAGCTGCACATCCAATTGAATCCTAATTCTAAGGCCGTTTGCCCCTCCATCCAGATCAAAACCACTTTGGATCAAGTATGAAAAGGCAAACTTGAACTAGATAAGTTTAGGTTAGTGTTTAAATTATAGTTAGTAGGGCTAAAAGGCAAAAATTTAACACGAGATAAGGGCACGCATTTTTTTCAGTGCCTCTTCCTTCCATTAAAAGAATGGTTTTTTCCAACTACTACAACTCTCTCGTTTTTTCCAACTACTACAACTCTCTCTATCCTTTGGGGCCTCAAATCCATCAATTCCTTACCATTCATTACTTCAGAGATCATACAAAATGATGTAGTAAACAAAAAGATCCATTTTCAGTCTTTTTCTCTCTTGTTTCTCTCTCCTCTTTGTTCCTTGTTAATATGGCTACGTATGAGAGAGAGGAAGAGCTGATTTGATGAAACGAGAATGGACGATGGTTTAAAAGCATAATGGTACATAGATCAAGTGATTTGGAAGCATCAACGGGGCGGCTAGAGAATAGCATCAGCGGCTCCGCGTTCTCAAAATACGAGACGTGCATATGTAGATTTTAGACTAAGCGACCTTTATTTTCTAAAATTCATTCATTTTCTTATACGCATATTCAAAATAATAAAATCGCAAAACCCGAAACATGGGATTTAATGGAAAATAGTATTGTCTTTGAATTTTGGGGATGGAATGATATTAGTATGGCATAAAAATGAATATATTGATGGATCACACTTCACATAAGTCATATAAATCAGAAAACTCAGAAAAAGAAATAATTTATGTTTAAATAAACGAAAAACTTCATGGAAAATAATCAAATAAAGGAGAAAAATTAAGAAAAAATGAGTTTAGTATGCTAAAAAATACAAAAAATTAGAAAAATGTTTATGATTGTATGATAAAGATAGAGAATGGGGGTTTGCCTCAGTTTGCCTTTATTTATATATTAAAGTGCATGTTCAGAGCTTATTTCTATGAAAAATTGTCACGAAATCTCTTTACATTTGTGCAAGTAAGAAAAACATAAACGGTAGGGAGTGTGGACTGAAATGGAAAGATATTTGATTAAGTTGCTGCTTTCTTTGCATATCTTAGTATATATGCTGTGGTTTTTAAAAGTTTTAAAGGATTCGGTACCACGGGTTAGTCCAGTGTTAGTTTCTAGCAACGCAGTACGACGCTAGTAGAAAGAAATCATGAAAAGATTGTTCATGTACTTCACATTGGCTGGTTTTTAGTTTAGTTATTTGAATACAAAGTGCTATATACTTTGCATATGCAATCTAAATATGGTATCAGAAGATAAATTCCTGGATCCATTGCAATTATATATCTAAGTAACGACTCATGCCTACGCTCACAAAGGAATGTCGGTGATCCGCACTAGGACACCATGATACTTTTTACTATCCTTATGAGAGGTTTTCTCCCCCAAATTTATTATCTTTTATTTTATATGCCTTGGTTACACAGTTCGGACACTTATCGTGTTTTACACCTTTCAAATGTGAACGCACATTAACAACCCTAAGGTTTAAGGATTGTACTTTGTACTTGAACTACACTCTTTGATTATTACATTGGGAGTCATGTCTTCACTCTCACACTCTCTTCACTGTCAACTGTATGCTCTCACCTGAGCTTCAATCTTCCCATCTCTCACATTTAGTATCAGAGCTCAAATTCAGCTTAGCCTCTCACATTGTCCAGTCCTGTACCAGTAGCACTCGGATTTGCTGAGCTCTTGGTCAGCTCCAGCTTTGTCAACAGCTGCCACCATGGCCACCTGCCTGCAGCACCTAACCTACAGGTTCGTCCGCCAGTAACACTGCCACCTGCCTCCAGAGCAGCGCCAGGTCTGCCGCTGTACAGAACTGCCTGCAGCGCAGCAGGCTGTGCCTGCTGCTCTAGTCAACAGTGCCTGTTAGATCCACTGCAGGGCAGCCACCTGCAGCACCTCCAATCGCCCTCTGCGCCTGCAACCAGCACTATGCCCTAGTTCTGCACCACCACCACCAACCTCAGCTCGCCTGCCTAGTCCACCCGCCAATGTCCCCCGTTCCTGCTCCACCTCTGCCATTGTCTCCCCCCACAGCTCGCCACTTCGATAGCATCCTCGGCTCAGGAAGGAGGTAAAAGATACATTTTTTAAAAAATTCAACTTTGAATTTCAGAAAAGGGCTTTTGCCTGAGCAGTCCATTTTTCCTCTTGGACGTGTCTTGGACACATTTACTGCAAAAATTTCTTGAGATTCGGGCCAAAATTTTGGGGTCTTTTGGTTAGTGCAGGCATCGGCACGTGTACTACAGCTTCAGTCTGAAATAGACTACAATTGTGTATTTTGGACAACCTAAAATCTGGGGATTTTGCATTTTTTGTGCTGCTGAGCACTACTTGTGCATTGGATAGCATGTCCATTGGACATTTTTTGATAGTGTGATCAGATTTGTTAATTACATTGGACATTTTTTGATAGTGTGATCAGATTTGTTAATTACAGAGTGGTGCTTGCTGTGATTTCTGAAAATTTTCAGATTTCCAAGTTGTTCCAGTTTTAGCTCTTACTCTTGTGCTCTTTGAAACGGTGACATTTACCATGGGCAATCAGGGACAGAGTAATGTATTCACATATGTATCCAAGGAGGATAGATTGGATGGCAACAACTATTCTCTATGGTCTTTCATGATGATGAAGAATATGCTGATTGTGAAAAATCTTTGGGATTATGTTAGTGGTGAAGAAGTTTGTCCTGGGGTTGTGGCTCCGACAACACCTCCTACAGGAGGATGTGGTCAAAGGCTTGCTCCAGCTCGGCCACTTCCCAAAAGATCAACAAAACAAAAGGCTTGGGACACATGGGATGCTCAAGCATTGTCACTGATTACATTGGCAATTCAGCAGTCTATAATTATGCACATGTGGTCCACAGCTTCCTCACAAGAAGCATGGCTTATACTTGAGCAAATGTTTGCTGGAAAAAATGAGACACATATCTCTTTCTTGAACAAAGAGCTTGAGAATGTGAAGATGGATGAAGGTGACTCCATGCATGATCATCTTAATAAAATTCAAGACTTGCGTGAGCAGCTAATGAATGTAGATGAGTATTATTCGGATGCACAATTGATCTCTACTAGTCTGAATTCCTTGCCGCCCTCTTATTTGGCCTTTCATAGGACCCTAAATCTCACCATGAGAATTTCTCCGTAGCCACTTACTTTTCTTCAGTTGGTTAGTTTGCTCCTAGAAGAAGAGCAAACAATAAAGAACAGTGGGGTGGATGTAATAGCCTTTCAATAGGCTTTTATGGTGAGGCAAAAGGGTAAGGGCAGCCAGACTAAAAATGCTCTGCAAAGTTCTGGAAGTTCAGGTACTTCACAGAGCAGCAAGATTTTGATACATGGGGGCATGCAAGCCAACAAGGGCAAGTGCTACTACTGCAAGAAGCCAAGTCATTGCATCATGGAATGTAAGAAGCGCATTGCCAAGGAGGAGGAGGAGGAGGAGTTAGGGATGTTTGTTTCTGATGCATCCTCTATTGCTACAAAGTCTGCATCTTTTGTTGTAGACCAAGACTACTATTTTTACACTTGTAGTTATGACTCTTCTTGGACTGAGAGATTATTTATCTCTTTTGAGGATGCTAGCACTTTGTTGAATGTTCTTCGACAAGTGCTTCTAGACACATTACATCTCGCAGGGATTTGTTTTCCTCTATTATTGCAGCTCCTGTTGGCAAGTCTATATAGTGTGACAACAATGCATCTTATTCTATTAGAGGTATTGGGGAGATTGTCCTAACAGCCATTGATGGCTCCACTCTCTATTTACAAGATGCATTATATGTGCCAGGCATAAAGAAGAATTTGTTGTCTATTTCTTATGTGGCAAATTGTAGTATGCAAGTCACATTTAATGATAACAAATGTATGGTCAAGGACAAAGAATTCTTGACTTTGGTTTTGACTGGCACATTATGTCATGGACTCTATGAGTTAGATCGTTATTCGATTGATCAGTCGGTCTATTTAGCATATACTCTTACTCCTGCTATGTCACAAGTAGAGTTATGGCATGCTCACATGGGACATGTCAACTATGGTAGTTTGATGGTTATCCAGTGTATACAGATGCTAGATGGCTTACCTCTCTTGGAGAGACCTCTTGAGAATATTTGTGAGGAATGCATTTTGGAAAAAATGCATCGATTCTCGTTTCCTCGTGATATTGCTTCAAGGCAACCGCCAGATTACAAATTGTACATTCAGATATATATGGACCTATGCAAACAAAACCATTGGGCGGATGCTATTATTTTGTCACCTTCATTGCTGATTTACTAATTTTTGTTGGGTCTACTCATTGGTGGAAAATTCAAAGGTGTATGATGCATTTTTGACTTTTGTTACACTTACTGAAAATCAATCTAGTTGCAGGATTAAGACTCTCCTCCATTTGGACCAAGGGGGGAATACATGTCTTCCATGCTGAATAATTTTCTGAAGCAAAAAGGCATTATCCATCAGTATACTACTCCATATACTCCACAATAAAATGGGGTTGCAGAGAGGAAGAATTGGTCACTCATAGAGACGGCCAGATGTATGCTGAAAGCTAAGAGTTTGCCACATGGTTTTTGGATGGAAGCAATTATGTATACTTGCCATGTTTTGAATAGGTTCCCTAACACAGTATTAAAGAATGTTCCGTCTTTTGAGGCTTGGAACAGCCGGAAACCTTCAATTGGCCATTTTCATACTTATGGGTATCTTGCGTATACTCATATTCTCTAAGTGCTAAGAAAGAAGTTGGACAACCATACTGTCAAATGCATTTTTGTGGGGTATAGTAGTGAGAGCAAAGGATATAGATTGCATGATCTTGTTTCCAAGAAAGTATTTGTCAATAGGAATGTGGTTTTTGATGAAAAATCAACATATTTATACATATTAGGCTGCAAATGATGTGTTTGAAGGGCTGCTGCCCATTTCTTTTCGTGATACAACTGGAGCTTCAGTAAATGAGCATAATGTTCAACCAACTGCTCCATTGAGCAATGCAAAAATTCAACCTATGGCTGATCTGAATATTCAGCAAGATGCCGAATTTGAGATTTAGCAGGAACTTGTACACAATCACGATGCCAGGCAAATGCCTAGATGGTACTTGCAACTATGAAAGATAGTCATTTGGATGCTCCTATTGCTGGTCATACTAGAAGACAAGCTCATTTGCATGATTTGGATACTCCTATTGCTGGTCATACTAGAAGACAAGCTCGTTTGTTATTAGCATGATCATGCTAATACAATGGAGTTTGTTATGGCAGTACATACACTTGATGATGAGAAGCCGGAATGTTTTGAAGATCCACAACAAAGTGTGCATTGGATGGCAGCAATGCAAGCTGAATTTGATTCTATCATAAAGAATCAAACATGGGATTTAGTGACATTGACTGTTGGGAATAATGCCATTGGTACAAAGTGGGTCTATAAGCTGAAAAGAAATGCAGATGGATCCATTGATAAGTATAAAGCTAGGCTTGTGGACAAAGGCTATGCGCAAATAAAGTGCATTCATTGACTATGAGGAGGCATTGGCTCCTACCTCCCGTATGACTACCATACGGTCTATGGTTGCTTTGGCTGCCCATCATCGTTGGATGGTGCACCAACTTGATTTTAAGGCTACATTTTTACATGGGGAACTTCAAGAAGAAGTGTATATACAACAGCCTGTTGGTTTTGCAGCAGTTGAGGGATCTGAACACTTGGTATCTAAGTTGAAAAAGGCTTTCAATGGTTTAAAGCAAGCTCCACGAGCTTGGTATGCAAAAATTAATGCATTTTTCTCAGTCAAAGATTCATTGATAGCTCATTAGAGTCTATGTTAGGTTTCACTCATGCCTACGCTCACAGGAGAGTTTCAGTGATCAGTTCACTGGGGCACTTTTTACTCTCCGTACGAGAGGTCTTTTCCCCCATATTTATTCTCTTTATTTTACGTGCCTATGTTACACATTTACGGGCACTTATCATGTTGCACACACTTTCAAGTGTGAACACCCTCTTACAACCCTAAGGTTTAAGGGTTGTACCTTGTACTTTCATCTTACACTTTTCAGTCTATTACATTAGGTGTCGTGCTTCACTCTCCACACTATCTACTCCACTCTCAACTGAGCTTCAATCCTCTCCATCTCTCACATTTGGTATCAAAGCTGAGTTCAGCTCAGTCTTCTCTTCCTGTGCTCTGCAACTAGCAGCAGGGTCCAGCTCTGCTCTAGCCTTAACCTCTAGGAGTCCCCACCAATTGCCTTACATTGTACCTTGGTACCAGCGACCTGCAGTCTGCAACTGCTGCCCGCCTGCAGCAACGCCTCTTCCAGTTGACCTGCCTACAACTGAAACATTGCCCCACCAGCTGCCTCACCAGCAGGGCCTCCACCAGCTTCCCCGCGTGTAGCAAAAGCGTCGCCTCAGGCGATAGTCGTTAGCCACCAACAGCACAGCTCAGCTGCTATGCCTTCCACCGCCCGCCCGTCTGAACTCCACCTTCTCCCTATTGTACCTTGTCTCTGCAGCTTCTGAGCCACCAGCCCAACTGTCTTCTGCACCACCACCAGCCCAACTATCTTCAGCGCGCCTCCAGAACAGACTGCCACCATAAGTATAGGCCTCCACATTGACCTTCGGAGGTACAAATTTTCTTTTAAAGAAAAAAAATATTTTTTATTTCAGATTCATTTCTAGGGAAGGGGTTTTTGCCCGGGCAGGTACAATCAGTCTCAGAACGTGTCTGGGACACAATTATTGCAGAAATTTCTTGGCAAATGAGTCAAGAATTTTGGGGCTTTTGAGTTTGTGCAAACATTGGTACATGTAGTACAGTTTCAGTCTGAAATAGACTGTGTGATCATCGCTATATGCGTCTCTATTAGTGATGCATATAGCGACGATAATAGTGATTGTTCTATGACTTCGCTAATATTGACGTTTTTTGCGACGACGGGGGCAAATTTTTTTGCGATGACGGGGGCAAATTTTTTTATGACCATTTTCGTCGCTTTGAACATCTATATGAGGCCTGTATCTTGTAGTGCACCTTCCTTGCCACCCTCCTCCCCTCCTTTCCTACCCTCCTTTGTCCCCCAATTCTCCTTGCCTGCCCAATGGGGCATTTAAATTTTAGGGCTTTTGCTTCTACAGTGTTGCTGAGCATTGAATGCACCTTGGACTGCGTGCATTACAAACAATTTTGACAAAGTGTACTTCAGTTTGCTAATTGCAGCAAGCTATTTGCTGTAATTTCTAGAAATTTTGAGATCTCTAGATTGGTCCAGCTAGGACATTGCTCTTTTGCTCTTTTTGGCATTGATTATCATGGCAAATCAGGGAGGTGATGTATTTTGGAATAAATGCATGGGTTTTCGTTTCCCCGTGATGTTACTTTTTAGAGCCATAGCTAGGTTACAGTTAGTGCACTCAAATGTATGTGACCCTATGCATATTAAGTCATTGGGTGGATGTTACTATTTTGTGAGTTTTATTGATGACTTTACTCGCTTTTGATAGGTCTAATCTTTAGTGAAAAAGTCAAAACTTCAAAAACCTTAGATACCATAGGATAAATACTTTTGGCTTGCCTTGACCTCTTGTAGATACAATTGCTCTAGGATAGCCATGAATAGTAGGATTTCAAATGTTTTTGGGGAGTTCATTCATATTGAGGGGTCTATGCCCTACAGGAAATAAAAAACAAAATATATCTTTGGATACAACACATTTAATAATAGTTGGGTTGATCTTAAAAGGGTACAAATCACAATGGTCCATATGTATAAATTTATTGTATAAGAATGTGGTGGTAACTCAAAGTATGTGCAAAAGTTAGATGAAGTGCAGGCTGAAAAAGAACAAAATATCAAAAGAGTCGACATTTGTATCATGAACATGACACTAGAATATAGTAACAACAAGGGACACGAACAACATCCTAAGATTTAGTCTGAGATATCTGATGGCAGACGAAACAACAGCTCTTTGATTGATCCTTGATTTGTTGCAAGTGACCTTACACTTACCCTTTTTTTTCTTATGCGACTCCAAAGTTGGCTGACGAGTTGTTGCCGAGGTGAATAACTTCTTCGACTTAGAGATTGAGGTAGCTTGATAGGAACCCCAAGTCAACTAGCTGTCCCCATTTGCAACCAAAGTATTACCAAAATTCTTTGCATGCCTATAGGCATCCTCGAGCAAGTAACGAGGATTGCAGAGCACCTCATTCTAGTAGTCCGGCGATAATCCAAAAAGACATCGCATGTAGAGCAACAGTAAGAATTATCCAAGGCCTTCATCTTAGACAATAAATCTTTAAATTCTTAGGAATATGCATCCAAGCTTTTCTTCCCCATATCAAGTTCAAATAATTTTTGAAAATTTTCAATCTGATCATTGGTCATGAAATGTTTTCGAAAAACAAATTGAAAGTCAATCCAAGTTGCCAGCTTAGGGCGTAAGCCTACCCACCAAGCATACACCTTTCTCTATAACACGATTTGTATTTGCCCAATGCATTGAGCATCTTGAGCTGATACACCGTCCATTTGGCCAGGCATGAGTCGATGTTTGTCTCATCACATTCCTTTTTCTCTCCTTTAAAGGGATCAAATTGAAATTGAAGAGACAATGTTCTCATGGATGTAAGCACAAGTGGAAAATGGGAAGTGCAGAGCTCGACTAATTGGCATTGCATTTCCTTCACTTGAGCTTGGAGAATTGCCACAATAGACAAATCTCCTTTGGACTTGAAAGAAGCAAAAGCTTCGAGATGCTGCCTGTGCATGTGTTTGGATTCGAGAGAAGATTAAGCATCCTCCATGGCTGAGATTTTATGGGAATGGGCACATCAAAGGAAGATGCGCCATGAGAAGACATGGTATGAATTAAAGGAGAGGTTTTAAGAGAGATTAAGAGTCAAGTGGCTTTGGAGTTCAAGGAGTGCAAGAGAGAGAGAGAAGCACAAGCAGCAACATTCTGCTTTTAATGTAAAACTTAAGCTTATTTTTTTGTTTTTGGAGAGAGAGTTCTCTTAAAGTTTGGAAAGAGTTGAATGAAATAGAAAGAGGGAGGGTTGAATTTAAACATGGTGAAACACATATAAATGTGATTTAAGAAATAATATATGCGAACCCGAATAAATAGTCCATTCTCCATTCTCCACCCCTCACAACTCCCACATGGAGCAATCTTGGCGAGGTCATGCCCTTCAGTCCGAGTGACAAGTGTCACTTCACAATTCTGCCACTCTCCACTCGCCCAACTCCTTCTGCCCACACCATCCTTGCCCACTGCTTGAATGTCTACTATTCCCTGCCTATGAGCCATCAACTCTTGGTAAGCCCCCCACCTGTTGGAAATGATTCCCACCAAAGGCAAGAAACGCCTACAAATGGCAAGTCAAACCAAATACAGAAAACATCCGCACAGCAAACTTCTTTTCTCTCTTCCCGTCTGCAGTTTCTCTCCACCCATCCACTTCTTGGTGTTTCAATATGCCGAACAAGTAGGAGAAATCACATCTTCCTAGCTTCCTTCCTACCAATCATCTACCTTTACAATTTGCACACGTGAGAGCCCAACACTCTTAAAATAAATCATGGTGCACCTTGCACTCTTTTACAAAAGTATTGGCTTGTGCTTTTTCTTGTGCGCCTCTCCTTGATTTAGGACCTTTTTGCACTTCTTGTGTTTCTAGATTTTTCTTGACACGCCTTCATCTTCCGTTTCACTTTTGCCTTGGCCTTGTCTTGTGCTTTAGATTTTCCAGATTCTCCACCTTGTTCGTCTGAGGGTTAACACCCAAGATAAGCACATCCTCTCTCAAATATAGCCAATGAGGTACTAAGTTGCAAAGGTCCTTCATCTACCAGAGAAATAGACTCTAGTCTCCATAATGATAGCTATATATGAGGCTTCTCGTCTAAAAGAAGTCCCCCTCACAATCACCTTTGATGCTCGACTCTGACCATATGCTACATCCCAAGCTACTTTAAGTCCTCAATGGACTTGCACCTCCACCGGAATAACAAAAATTCCTAATGAGGCACCTCACCTAGCCAATACACGACCTAGAGAAAGCACGATAAGAGGTAATATACCATGGTAGCAAGTAAAACCTGATTTGCAACCACTACTGTCCCTACTTAGAGAGAAAGTCTTTCCATACTCCAATATCGAAGCTTGTGCTTGATGCTTAAAAGGTAGGGTGCTAGATGTTGCTCTAAGGTACACGTGGCAACCAAGGTATCTCACTAAGGCTTTGCAACAAGAAACTTGAGTGAAACTCTCATGAGGCCCTCAATTTGGCAACTTCGTGTCACAAGCCCAAAATCAAACTTGTGCCAATTGATAAGAGGTTCTAAGGCCTTAAAAGATATAATGCCTTCCAAAAAAAAGACATTTAACTAGCCTTTTAGCATTTCCGAGGGCTTGATATATATTGATATATGGAATGGAAGTCCTCAAAGTAGCTCCACATTTTTAGTACTCACAAGATATTTATTGTTAACATTATTTAATGGTGGCTAACAAGTGTAGAGCGATACTTAAAACAAATTTTATACTTGTGCATGTATACATTTACTTCACATACAAAAATAATTATTTTGCAAACTCAAGGGGTGAAATAGAAGCTGCTAACTCAAATGATGTGTGTCAGCTTGGTTAAAAAGTTGATGAATTTCTCTTAGCTCTAATTACAATTCTAAGACTTCATGTGTATTGTGATAAAGCTATTTTTTGACTTTCAAACACTAATCTTCAATGTAATATTTCTAGAAAGTACTGCCAACATTTTGAAAAACTCCTAAGAATCAATTCTTTACTTCATAAAAAACCAAGTTATCGATCCTGACACAAAAAAACATCTACTTCCTTTCAAGATCCATTTCATTGGAAAGCACAAATTTATTATGTGTTTGATAAGTTCTTAATTCCATTTTGTGTGTATATACTTTCAATGCTATAGTTTACTAATTTCAAATTCAAACTTCAACTTTTACAACAAGACAACTCCTAAGGATGTTGATATGATAAAGAATAACCTCATGGCATCTTGATATTTTCATTATAGTGTCTCCTGGTTTAGCACTGTTGAAGATGCATATTGATTTGTCAAATCTGTAAAGGTAGTAAAGGGTAAGAGCCTCCTTCGTGTGTGTGTGTGTGTGTGTGTGTGCGCGCGCGTGCGTGTGCATCGCGCGGCATATTGATTTGTCAAATCTGTAAAGGTAGTAAAGGGTAAGAGCCTCCTTTGTGTGTGTGTGTGTGTGTGTGTGCGCGCGCGCGTGCGTGCGTGCGCATGCACACGTGCGCACACACCTCTCTCTCTCATAATGGATAATTGTATTAACTACAAAGAATGTATGAGTCACATAACTACCAAGTATCAAACAAAGGGACTAAAGAGATGGCAGCACACTCCAGAGTTAGATCCTTCTTAGGAAGAAGATGTGCATACTAGATGGTGCTGAAGTGCCACTCAAGAAGACCTTGCTAACAACCAATACGGCTTTGCGTGCCAAAACTCTTTCCCCCCCCCCCCCTTTTTTGTAATGAGTAGTTTATATTATATCAAATTACAAGGGTACAACAATCACAACACAAGAAAGATACAAAAGACATAGCAAAGAAGCAAAAGAAATTACTATATGCTCTCCTTTTTTTTTGCTCATAATGTGTAGTTATATTATACCGAGTCACAAAATGAGTACAAGAGTCAGAAAGAAGAGATACAAAATCACAGCAAAGAAGCAAAAGAGATTTCCATATTGTCTCTTTTTTCTTCCTAATAGGTAATTGTATTAATTAAGAAGAAAGATACAAGATTACAAGATGTAGGATGGCTCTAGGCCATCATGCAGAAAGTTGGCTTTTTGTTTGTAGAAGGTCATCTAGAGAATCAACTATCATCTGTTGGATGCCAACTCAGTTTTTGAAACATGCTAATGGGCTGATCAATATTGAGTACATGCCACCATAAACCATGTATTTTAGTATTTCCATGCACAATATTCATATTTTCAAGGACAATGTGAGCAATGGCTGATGACCACCGCATGTGGCTTGAAACAATGACCAACAAAGGGCCATCATGTGAGTTTCGATATCCAAAATGGCTCCACCACCCATTCTTTTGGGAGTACAATATGGCCCTATGAAACCCAGGAAATGCTAGCATGCAAGGAGTCCTTTTTCCAAAGCATAAAGTGGAGAGCTTGAGTGATGTCCCTCAAGCTCCTGAACCAAGGCAATAGGCTCTAGTAGTAAGCAAGGATAGGCAGTATAATTGTCTATGCCACTTTAAGACACACATAGAAAGTCCACACTTGCAATTTCCAATAACTAAATTTAGCTTCCACCCTGAGAGAAATCTGTTCGAACGACTACTCAAGAAAAACATTCACCTCCAAAGGGTAACCCAAGTACCTTGCAATATTTCCCTTGGGAACAACTCACCTCACCACTCTTAAGACTTGCAAATCATGTTTAGTGCAGCTGAAGAAAGATAAATTTAGAAGTCTTAACATGCAGTCATGAAGCCTGACCAAAAAGTCCCAATGTCCAGTGTTTTATGAAGGTTATCAACTTTCAAAACCACCAGCCAATGCATGACCAACAACTATTGATTCAAAGGAAGAGACAAGTCCACCGATTCCCCAATAGCAGCCAAATGCAATTGCATTGTCAGAACACAATGCATAGCAAGAGCAAAAAACAAGCAACTCAAACAGCAACCTTGTATGTACAAGTAAATGGTTTAATACCACAATTCAGTATGACTGTAGAGGCAAATCTAACTATATGAGAACCACCTCTTGATTTGCATGTTCTGCATAATCAATACCCATTTGCACATTCAAAATATTGTGCAAAATGTCTCTCCTTAGTAAACCCATATTGACATGGATGCACAATATCAAGAAGATGCTCACGGAGATGATTAGCCAACACCTTGGAGAAGATCTTATACATGCCACCTAGCAACAAGATTGGTCTCCAATGTTTGAGCATTGAGAGCGAGAGAACCTTTGGGATCAACTTAATAACACCCTCTTTCCATAAAGCACGCATCATTTCATTCAGACACCCAAACCTCTTGACACAACTGCCAAAGGTGCCACCAAGAAATTAGCATAAGTCTCAAAGAACTCATTCGTAAGACCATCCCATCCAGGACTTTCATCCTTGAGTAAATGTAACAAAACATCATCACCTGATCCTCACGAATATCAACCTCCAAGGCAGTTGTTATAGCAAGAGAAAGTCGATCCCAAATCAGCTCACAAAACATAGAATGAGCATGAACAATACAATCTGAATGTGGTCATTGCGACCCAAGAAGATCCACAAAATATTGCCAGCACATATGCACAAGTTTGAGGGTCCACAACCATTTGATTATCAACATTCTCCTATGCAAAGGAGGTATACAATCACCGAAAGAATTGGTGTGACTGATAGGAGGTACCCTGCAATCCCTTAGTCAAAACCACAAGATTGGCCGGCCAGTAAGAGTGTAACTGAAAGTATTTGCCAAGATCAGCCAAACGGACAGGTGAAAATATGAACAAAGCATCATCTAGAGACTCAATTAAAAGGGAGCAAACCAATGCCAACATTTCTAGAGTACCATGCAAACATTGCCTGCAAAGGAGGCATGATGAATTCCATATTACTTGCAACCCTTCGCACATTGCCAATCAGCCAATCCAAAGATGCTATTCTTTGACATGGAAAGTCAAGCAAAAACCAATCCAGTAGTTGATCAAATAGAACATACTGCTGCAAAACTTTCATTTCTAGGATCTTTGGCAAGAATTCACCATCATTCATGACATACATTTCATCCAATCAACTTTACGTTCCTATATGTTGGGGGGAATGGAAAGTGTGCCCATGAGCTAATGAACACAACCAAGGCCAAAGATCCTGCTTGAGGATTGCTGATGCAAACTCATCCCAATCGGTGACCCTCTGGTGCATCCTCTACACAATGTCTAGAAGTAGAGTGAGAGGGATCCACCCACACTTTGAGATCACCCATCAACAAACCTGGTCTACCAAGAGAAATACTTAATCTGAGCTGTCTCCATAAATCATGCTCATACGAGAGACCAATCGCGCATAAAATCCAACCAGCCATAAGATTTCGCCCTCATGTATGATTTCAATGAACAAAAATCTGCCAAACACCATTTTTAACTAAAATAAACTCAAGTTTTTCATCAACAATCATCATGATACTAGGATGCCTCATTACAATGCCCCCAGCCTGAACCCATGGCAATGAGCAATCATGCTCGCATCTTTGTGACTCTTATGCTCAATACTACAAAGTACATTCCATTCATTGTCATGCAAAACACATCACACATCATGTTGTTTGCTACAAGAGCAAACACCACAAACATTCAAAGCAGCAATCTTCATTTCCAATATGAACAAAACTCAGATCTGAGGCTTATCTTGCCTCAATTTGACCTTAGATACGAAGGCCTCAAGCACTCCATCTAAAAAATCTACCAGCATAGCAAACACATTCTGCCCATAACACTTCGATTTGGAGGTAGAAGATTTATCCTCATTCTTCGAGGCGGAGCATGGATAGCATCGATCCACAAAGTAATCATCTTGTCTTGTTTGTCAAAGGCAAGACATAAGTGTGGATCCCAACATCGATCAGCACATACCTCAAAATTGTAAGGCACCTTTGAACCAAAAGGGCCCTTTTTGTTTGCATTTTGCTCATGAGAGGTGTTATCCTTTCTATGTACATATGTATATGGAAAGAATCCAAGGCCTAGCCAATGCACCAGCATGTTGATCAATATCATGCTTTCACCTTTTTGGTATGAACATTGATCCATCCAAGCTCCATAGCAGGTCATGGCAGCATACGTTGCTTGCCTTTGTCCAAATCCACTCAATAGGGCATTCATTGATGCCATAACCCATCAATCATCATGCCCTAGTCATTGTTTAATGCTCGCACTTCTAGCTTGTCAAGGCATTCAGCCATAAAGTGCCCAAGCTTCCCATAGGAAAAAAATGACCAACCAAAGTTTCCCATTTGAGGCGAAAGTGTAATAGCTGCATGCTGGCAGAATTGATGTGGAACCAATTAGGCCTCTTGGCAGCCATGGCATCTTCCAATAAAGACCAATAAACAGCTAGACATCCTTCAACCTCAACCAAGATATGACACTCTTGCTTGAGTAAATGTTCAAAATCTACAATGGGCTGCCATAGCACCACATGAACCAGCTGACAATCAAAACACAAAGGCAGCTTACTCAAGAGAAGGTAACAATTTTTAGCTGAGTTCAACATGACTTTGTAAATGCCCCTGTGACCCACAAACATCTCCTCTACACAATTCTCTTGCAACACTATATGTGACCACTGATGAAATACCTGAAACCATGGGAGTTGTAGCTGTGAAGAACAGTATAACCCCTTGCTGATGAAATACCTGAAAGTATGGGAGTTGTAGCTGTGAAGAACAGTATAACCCCTTGCTCATAAAAAGCAGAAAATAAGCGCAACACTGTCTTAGCATTCACATGTGTGTCCAGCACATCACCTTCATCAAAGTCTGGAAAGTTATGTTGATTATGCTCAACATACTTTTCCACAAGAGTATTAGCAAATTCTAGCAAATGATCCCAATCCAAGTCTTCGGAATCATCAAACTGAGTACAAGCCTCAAGCATATGAGCAAGAGGAGCCTGAGAAGGCTAACCATCAACTCCCTACAAGAGGTCATCCACAGCATGCTTGTTTGCACTTGACAAAACCAGCTGCAATTCTGTGCATGGAACACTTCTTCCTCCTCCTTTGAATCAGAGCCCATGGCCACCACCACTTGATCAATGAAGAGTATATTAAGGTCAGCAATAGTTGAGAAGAAAATGATGATCACACTGGTCCACCCAAACTGATACTATTATAAATGCTGCTCTGAAATCACTTCTTCCTGGCTGCTAGGTTATCACTAGTGACTGCAGTTCCCAGTTGATCTAACAGCCTACAATTCATGAACTGCAGATCTGCCCCACATGCCAAACTTGTGATTACACAGGTTGGCACCACAAGTCCAATGCATTGTAGGTCAAGGCAGCTACCCCTCTCTCTCATACATCCTTGTATATGGATTGTTACTATTAGCAATCGTGCTTGTTATGCACTGTCATCTCCTACCTATGAACCTCAATCTGAGCCAGACAGGGACACTAGGAGCTCCAAAATGTTCGTCATGTGCTTTGATACATTAGTTGGCCAGCATTTATTGCCAGTCGGCCAACCATTTTTAGTGGTTGTTGGAGCAGTCGGCCAAATTTGGCCATTTACTTTCAGTCGGTACATGCTGCCTTCTTCTCCATATTCCGCAAGGACTGCTGGCTGCACACTCCATCTCTGTCACCATCTCCATCTCCGTCATTGTCACCGTCATCATTGATGGTTGTCATCATTATTCAGCCTGATTTGGTGCCCTCACTAATGCCTTGGGCTGTGGACAGGGAGTCCACCCCTTTGTATTCAACATTCTTTTTCAGTCAGTGCAGATTTCTTTCCTTCATCTCTTGCTATCTTTCTCTTTCTCCCTGTGTTCATCATTCGCTTCTATTGTGCACTCACATGATATCATTGCTGAAATGAGTACATGGAGACCCCCTGAGCTGAAAATGCAGATTTTCTGCATATGATTGCTCCATATGACTCGGACGGAAACTCTGCAATCATTCGTTTGTGGAGAATCGAGATGTAGCTGAATTCCACCATTTGGGACCATCTACAGCAAAATAAAGATTTTTGTGGGTGTTTGCAAGTGTTGAAGATGTCTTACCATCAGTCCGAAGGCTTTGATGACTCCAATGAGGAGTCTATTCATATACTCCCTTTGAGAGGCGGCACGATCATCGCAAAGATCGGAGTTCCCAGCCCCATTCTGAGTGGGAGCCCTCTCTTGACACGTCACATAAATCAAGTAGCCATGCCCTCCCCCATCTCTCCATGCCTCCCACAAGGCCCATCCTTCTGGCCCTAGGATGTCTATGATGGCACGGTCAATGCAGGTGCTTGATCTTCCTTCTCTTCCCGAAGAAGTCCATTAGGAAATCAAATTATTCTCTCTGTCTCTATAAGGTGGAGTATATTCTTGACACCTTTGATATTTGGGAGTTTGTTACCCACCCTATTCCCTGTCTCATGGAGGATGCGAGAGTAGGATCAACGATGGATCATGCTACCCTATGGGATCAACTCAATTCTAGTGCTTGATCTTTCCTCTTTATGAGCTTACAAGATTATGTCCTAGTGCATATGTGCAGGTTGCAACACGCAGCAGAAGTGCGGACAAAGCTTGCTTCTTTATACCATTAGAAGACATTTGCCCCCTGGATTACTCTTGAGAAGAAATTACCGATACTCGCTATTGATGACTCTCCTTCCATGAAGGATCACATCAATAGGTTGATGTATATGAGGGATTAGCTTTCTTCCCTCGGTAGGATCATCTCTTTGGAGGATGTGACCATGATTCTTTTGACTTTGCTGTCCTCTCTGAAATACGATGTCTTCTACACCAACCTTTTTACCTCGAGGACTCAAGAGACTCTTCTATGGAAGGAGCTTGCTCCGCTTGTCTTGGAGCATGATAAGCATTCGAAAGAGGTAGCCAGTGGATCCAGCTCCACAAAAGATTTTACTATAGGTACGAAAGGGGGAAAGAAGAAAAAGGAGAAAACAAAGGCCCAAGCCCAAGGAGCCACAAAAGCATTCTTCAAGCTCTAACACAAAAGATAAGCCTCGATGCCCACATTGTGGAAAGGGGATACATCTTGAGAAGCAGTGTTGGACGAAATATCCTCACCTTCATCCAAGAGTGAAGAATGGAGCTACATCATCCGGATCTTCCTCTACCTCTACACCGATTATTACCCATGAGTCTGTGTTCCTTCATATCCATTGTTGGAGGATCCTTCCTCAGTGGTTGGCTCGTCTTCAAAGAGCCCTTGGCTCATTAACTGTAGTGCTTTGAGTTATATGGCTCCACGAGGAGATATGCTACACGATCTTTGGCTTTTTGAGGGTTTAGTCACTATTGGTGGCATTTCTATAGTGCCTATTAGTGGTGTTGGCACTTTGTGGTTATTTGCCAAATTTTTCCTTTAGCTTCCTTTCGAAAGTCCTACATGTTTCTAATTTGAGCTTTCTACTCCTCTCTGTTTATGGCCCTACTAGACTTAATACCCGGGTTGTCTTCACCAAGCAGCCCATATTAAAGCACCCATAGTATCTCATACTCACCTTTGGATACAACCTCTCTCTAGCTTTCATATATTTCAACCTTGCCTTTTCAAAATTTGGCAATATATAATTGCCCTCTACAAACTAAAAGCACGTCTATGGCGATCAACTATCTTCTTTTGCTTCTCTTAAGACCTCTGAAGAGGATACTTTACCTTTGCATAGGCTACATGCATGTTTCCTACATATTGATCAGCCTCAAAGATATTGTCCTTTAGATGTAAAATATGGGTCACTTTCTTACCACCTTCCACAACCTCAAATGGAACTTTGTCAGTGGAACTATGCATTGTATTATTGTATGCAAACTCTACAAAAGGCTCCCACTGTGACTCATACTCAGATACATAGCATCTCAAGAGATCAAGCACTATAGAATTTGCCTCTTCTAACCGACCATCTATTTGTGGATAGAAGGCAAAGAAAATTTCAATGTGGTACCTATATTTTCAAACAACCCCTTCAAAACAAACTGGTCATCCGAGGGTCTTAATCACTGACGATCGGCTTTGGTATGCCATGATAAACACATGCTGTAAAAATAAGCATATCATATGATCGACCTTTATCTTCTTCCTCACTGGAATGAAATGGGCTTGCTTAGTAAACCGACAAATAATTATCTATAACCCATCATTCCCTATAGGTATTCTAAGAAGCTCAAAGATAAAGTCCATAGCAATGCTCTGCCAAGGCTCATCTAGAATATACAAGGGTAGCAATAAATCCAACATCTTTTGCCTATCATACTTCACCTTCTAAGATGCAATGCATATTCTAACAAACTACTCAGCATCGTGTCTCAAAGAAGGCCAATAAAAGAAATGCTCCACTGCTCTAATTGTAGCATCAATCCCTCTACGTCCCGCATAAGGAGGAGTATGACTCTTACTGATCACTTTAGGCCTCAACTGCTTTGTGACATGCAGTCATCCATGTATCATCAAAAAACCATCTCTAAGCACAAAGTGCTCATGCCTCTAGCCATTGCAAAGTTGATCACATACATTTGCAAAGTCTGAATCAACAGCATATTGATCTTTCATGGTATCCAAGTCAGTGTGATATACCCCAAAGTGACAACCAAAATCTAAGGCTTAAGTGACAATGCATCAGCCACCATATTCTTTTTCCCATCCGTGCACAATCTAAAAGTGAAACATAGATAAGAATTTGGTCCATCTCATAGCTTCTCACAAAACTTGGTTTGACTGAAGAAATAATGCAATGTCTGATGGTTTATCTACACTATGAAATCAGCCCCTAAAAGATAGGTTTCCATGTCAAAAGTAAATGAATTACAGCAAGCAATTCTTTCTCATAAATTTGTAAATTCCTCTTTGCACCATGGACAACACGACTCTCATATGCCACAACTTGGTCATCTTGTATCAAAACAGCCCCTATGTTGTTCTCACATACATCACACCAAATGTTGAAAGAGTTCCTTAGATCTGGCAACACAAGCACAGAATCTGAAGTCATCTTTTCGTTTAACTTCTCAAATGCTAAAAATTTCACTATTGTCCACTTAAAAGGCACACCCTTTTTTCTACAAAGCATGCAATGGAGATGCAATTTCAGCAAATTTGCATGCATACTTCCTATAATAGGAGCATAGACCCAAAAAGCTTCGAATCTCATGTGCATTCCTTAAAGGTGGCCATCAAGATATTTTCTCAACCTTTGTGGGTCCATACGAATACTATGTGCCCCAAAAAGTGGATCTTATGCAAGAAAAATTCACTCTTCTTGTCATTAATAACCAACCTGTGCTTCATAGCTTATTGAATACAATGTCCAAATTCTTTCTATGCTCTGTCTCATTCTTTGTGTAGACAATCATATCATCAAAGAAGGTGCCTACAAATCCCCCATGTGGCCTGAAGATGCGATCCATCATCTAATTAAAAGTGATAGGAGCATTTATAAGTCCAAAATGCACGAAAGAAACTCGTGCAACCCAAAAGATGTCCTAAAAGTTGTCTCAAGCACATCCTCGGGTCTAATGCAAATCTAATGATATCCACTTTTCAAATCTATATGGTTGAATATGGCTACTCCCACAATCTATCGATAACATCATCAATCAAGGGGATCGGAAATCAATTATTTATCGTGATTTTATCCAAAGCACGATAGTCAATGTAGATATATCATGAACCATCCTTTTTTTGCACCAAAATCACTAGAGAACAAAAGAGAGATTAGTTGGCCTGAATTAACCCTTTCTCCAACAGCGCATTCACCTAACTCATTATCTCCTTCTATGTTGCACTTACCATGTAGGGTGGCTTATTAGATGGGCTACTTCTAGGGATAAGATCTATGCCATGATCTTCTAGCCTTTCAGCTAGTAGCTGCCCCTAAAGTGATTGAGAGAAGGAATGAGCTTGCACATGATGGTACTAAGGCATATCAAGCAAGATATCACAACCCTCAAGCATACCAATAAAAAACTCTTTGTTGTCTACATATCCCTGATGGTGCAAACCAAGCTTTCCAATGAGCAGTGTGACAAGCTCTACATAGCCCTTGCATGCCATACCAACTTCTCCCATGGGTCTATTGTGCTAAGAAATACACTTACTCACTTAAACAGCCTCAAAATATGCTTATTTTAGGCTTATTTTAGCCAAAACCCTAAAATAGGGAGCGGATCGAGAGAGTTAAGTAGAAGAGGATCTAGAACCCTAATTTTCTATAAATTGGCAACTAGCCCTCCACTCTTCCCTCAATCTTGTTTTTGCAGATCTCAAGTGTTTTAGCTTGCTGCCCACACCCCGTTCGTGGAGGACATCTCAGCCGAAGCTATCCATTGCTGTCTCCATAAGTTGGCGCCTGATTTCCAACCCACTTCACACAGTTTGGAGCTGATTTCAGTCAGGCGACTGTTGTTCCTGTGTAGACTTGTTGCCATACAACCTGCCGAGTCATCACAGTGCTGCTGCCTAAGTTTTCAGTATTTCATCTCTCTCCTGCAGGCTGTCCTGCCTGCGTTTTCAGTCTTTCTCTCTCCTGCAGGCTATCCTGCTTGCATTTTTAGTCTCTCTCTTGCCTGCGTTTTTAGTCTTTCTCTCACCTGCTGCCTACGTTTTTAGTATCTCTCTCCTGCAGGCTGTCCTGCCTGCGTTTTTGTCTTTCACTCACCTACTGCCTGCATTTTTAGTGTTTCTCTCTCCTCAGTGCTGTCTGCAACAGATCCAGCTTCTCACTGCTGCGTTTGCTGGTGTTCGACATCCGGAGGCTGCCTTGCTGCGATTCCAGATCCGTTCCGAGTACGATACACTCTCCAGCTCATTACCGTTGCCCTGATCCTTGAGATACATGAGTTTGAGGTTCAGTATTCATTCACTGCATAGTGTGTTTGCTGCATGAGCATCATATTATTCAGTAGTTATATCACTTCATTTATTCACTGTGTTCATTGTCTTTGAGTTACCCTAACCCTAACTGTGTTCTTTTACCAGTCTGTGCTTTGTCGTACGGTTTCTATTTATGTTTCTGTGTTAGGGTATTTCTTAACATGGTATCAGAGCTTGGTACACTCTGAGAAACCAAGGCCTTTGATCTGAAAGCTCTTCACAAGAAGCAAGAACAACAGTAGGTTCAAATGACTTCGAACACAACAACACCGATTCAATCTCCAAAACCAACTATGTCGAGAACCAAGCAAGAGTGGGCCGATCAGCTTGCTCCACAAAGTTCCGACATGGTGGATGACACTTCTGATTACATGGAAAAACAACTAGGCAAGCTGACCTCTGAAGAATATAAACTGATCATAGCTTATAGACGAAAGAAGATTGAGAAGCTCGATCAAAGGATTGCCCTTCAAGAAAATCTCCTGAATAAAGGTATGCATGAATTTCTCTCTTCAGATTTTGCACGTAAGTCTGATGATGTTGCAGGGCCGTTGAGACCTCCATCAGGGATGGACCCCCCTGTTGGAAAATAAGACCCGGGGTATGTTCCTTTATTTCATCCACTTCCATCAACTCCGGTGCAAGGTACGTTAGATTCATCTTTTGTGCCTTCTTCTTTTACTTCTTCTACTTTGCAATATTCTGGTAAAGATGACGTGGAAGAAAGAGTACAGTTTGTTGACTACGGAAAAGGTCCTCTTGAGGACCAATTCTTGTCTGTTAACACACGTCGTGGAGATTATCAGAAAAAGCAAGGTACCTCTTCTTCTAACCTTCCTTCTTTTCAATCTACTTCACAAAATCAGAATGAATTTGGTGTTCCTTTTTCTTCATTGCATGATGCATCATCATCTTCACATTTTCATTTCCAATCATTAAATGATAAAACTGAACAAAATGCATATGCACCTCATACACATCATTTTCAAAATCCACCCATCCCACCACATTCATCTGTAGCTTCTCCACTTCCATTCACACCATTCACTTTTCCATTTCACACACCTTATATCGCACCGCACATCACACCGGGGGGTTATGGAAACATAGGCACATCCTTTAGGACCTCATCCTTACCTCTGCCAAGTGGTGTTCCACCTACTTCACACACACTTTCTGGATCATTGCAGCCTGGGTATCCCCCACAGTCTCTCCCAACTATGGATCAATTGACTCCACAATTTTCCTCCATGGTTTTGCCTAGTGGATCTTCTGGTCATACTATTGTGCCCCAGCCTCACTTTGGACAAGGTTTCCGTGTCCCAGTGCCTTCATATGCACCGGCACCTTTTGGAAACATTCATGTTCCAGTGCCTACACCTCAATCGGCACTCATTGGACACTCACAACCTACTTCTTCCTACCCATCTTTTCCCCCTCCTCCTCCTCCTTATCAGACACATCAATCTCCACCATCTTACCCTTCACAATCTTATCCCCCATATCCATCTTACCCTACCTACTCGAAACCTCATGGTTCTAGCTCGTATTCTGCCAAGCATGCATTTAATGACAAGACTCATTTTAACGGGTCAAACTTTACTACTTGGTCGAACTTGATGAGACATGTCCTCGACTCCCAGAATCTATGGGATCTTGTGCAGGGTTGGAACCCCAACCCGATCCCGCACTTGTTCCATACGAGGTTGTCCGCTCATGGAAGGCTAGGAATGCCTCTGCTACTGTCGAGCTGATGCAAAGCTTAATGCTTGAGTTTCATTCTCAGCTTTAGCATTTTGGCTTAGCGTTAGAGCAATGGGCACACTTGACTGACTGCTATATAGCTCGGGATAGGACCCGTCATATTAATCTTGACCATGAGCTTCAACTTTTCAAAATCACTAACTAGGATGACTTGAAAGTCAAGTTGGTTAAGTTTCAACGTCTCCTCACTGAATTCTCCACTACGGGGACTCCTAAGTCCTCTGACGATCAGGTCACGTTGTTCCTAAACAAACTCCCTAGGAAATACTTCAATTTTGTGGAAGGCATAATTTCAAAACCTACCATGCCTACATTCTATGAATTTGAGTGTCAGTTATTGCATTACGCACAGTTGTTCAATCAGTTTCCTATGAATTCCTCTTCAGAGGGGGCTCTTGTTGCTCATTCTCAAAAAGGGCAACAAGGAAAGGGAAAACAAAACCAAATCTCCACTCAAACTCAAAATCAAAATCAAAATCAATCCAAGGAATCACAAGGAACATGCCAAACTCTCAAACCTGGGTGGCAGAATGTACCTAAAAAGAATAGGTATTGTCAATATTGTTAAAAGGCTGGCCATTTTGACAACGAGTGTCGATCAAAGGCAAGAGGCACAGCACCAAAACCTCAGTCTCAGACCCCCACCCCTCAGTTGGGCAACCCCCTGCAGGGGAGGCAGGGTGATAGCAAGGGGCAGTTTAAAGATCAAACTCACACTGCCACCGCACAGCCATCTCAATCGACAACGTTCTCAACTCCAGAGAGCTTGTCTGACTGGTCTGTAGAGGCCCACATTATCTCCATAAAGACATCAAATACGAGTCTCGTCCATATCTGTGAGTTGCCTCTCCCGACGGGGTTACTGCAGAGGCCCACTCAACACACCCAAGCACTTCAGCTTCTATTTGAATTATGGATAGTGGAGCTACACATCACATGACTCCTATAGAGGACATCTTCTGTACCGAGCCACTACAGCCACGCAGGTCCGCGTAGGAAACAACTCCTCGGTCAAGATTCAAGCACAAGGTTGCGTCAGTTTTGCCACTGATAAGGGTCCGGATCTAGCTACGCTAGACAATGTATATCATGTTCCTCAGCTTGGGTGAACTCGTTATTTGTTCAGCAGCTTTGCTGATTGGGGCGAGCCGTTTTCTTTACAGTGACCACAGTCAAGATACTTGACTCTCTGACTGGTTTAGTGATTGCTCGCGGTGAGGCACAACCTAATGGCCTATACCACATGACACTTTCTGACCGAGCCGACAGCCGAGGGCTCCGTGTTCCATAGCTTCTAGGCCTTAGCCATCTCTCGAGAGCCTACGAACAATGAGCGTCTTTGGCATTTTCACTTGGGGCATCTTGGTTATGACTCACTTTATGAGTTGTCACGCCGTGAGCTGGTTGAGGGCCTTTCATGCCTGAAGCTCGCTCGAGATGTTTGTAAAGCTTGTCAGCTCCGGAAAGCAGTACCGTACCCATTTCCTCAGCGGTCCTCTCCTAGAGCTGAGGCGCCTCTTAGATTGATTCATGTTGATCTTTGTGGGCCAACATCTACTGCTGCCTTGAATGCCGCACTGTACTTCTTTTTGATAGTGGATGATCATTCTAGATACTTGTGGGTGTACTTTCTCAAGCATAAATCCAATGCTTTCACATACTTTTCTACTTGGGTGCTGCTGGTTCATAACCAGACTGGTCGTCGTGTCGGTTGCATAACGAGTGATAGCGGTGGTGAGTTTATCTCACACGAGTTTTCTGAGTTTCTACAGCAACATGACATTTCTCACCAGCTCACCTCTACCAACTCCCCTTCTCAGAATGGAGTTGCAGAGCATAGGAACCGGACAGTCATGGAAATGGCACGCTCTATGCTGTTCTCAATAGAGCTTCATGAGCGCCTTTGGGTCGAGGCTATTAACACTTCAGTATACATTCTTAACCGGTGCCGGACTGCGGCTCTTCCTCAGAAGACCCCGTATGAGGCATTCTTTGGCTCTCAACCTATTATTTCCCACTTCAAAGTCTTCGGGTGTCATGCATACACACAATGCCTGACAACAAGATAGGAAAGCTCACTCCCTGAGCTTATCTTCTTATTTTTGTGGAATATTCCTTTGAGGCGAAAGCCTATCGTTTGTTCGATCCTCGGACAAACAAGGTGATCGTTAGGCGGGATGTTATCTTTGACGAGGGGGATATTGTGCAATCTTCTGCACCGGATTCCGATCCAATTCTTTCTTCCACATCATCGGAGATCGTGCCTACTGAGCCCGGTCTACTTCCCACTCCTGACCTTCCCGCAGATTCTTCAATTCCTAAGCCCCCTTCGCAAGACCCGTTACGTCGCTGATACCACCAGACGTTGCGGGATTCGGGGATCCTACCACCAGATTCCACTACGAAAGGACCGAGAAGATCTGTCCGGCTTGCTCGTCAAGCATCATTTGCATCGCTGTTTACAGCTGATTACATAGCGCATTCTGAGCCGGATACATGGCAGGAGGCTCTTCAGAACCCTCAATGGCGAGCGACCATGGAGAAGGAGCTCGAGAGTATTGACCGAAATGCGACTTGGACATTAGAAGATCGTCCGAGCCACAAGAAAGTCATCGGGACAAAGTGGATTTTTAGGACTAAGCTAAAAGCTGATGGGACTTCAGACAAGTACAAGGCTCCCCTTGTAATGCAAAGGGTTTCGACAAAAGCATGGCATTGATTATGAAGAGACCTTTGCCCCTATTGCACGGTTGACTTCCTTTCGGTTGCTACTCACACTAGCCACTCACCACGGTTGGCCGATACATCAGATGGATGTCAAGAGTACCTTCCTAAATGGTTTTCTCGAGGAGGAGGTCTATGTGGAGCTGCCACCAGGCTTTCCTTCTGGCAACCCGAGGAATAAGGTATTCCGCTTCCATAAAGCTCTTTATGGACTAAAGCAAGCACCGCGGTCTTGGTTCCATAGGATGGATGAGTTCTTACAGACTCATGGATACCATTCTACCCCTTATGACGCGAACTTATATGTTCGATCTGCTGCAGAGGGGGTAGCTATATCCTGCAATACGTTGATGACTTACTCCTCACAGGTTCAGATTCTACTGCCATAGCAAAAATTAAGACTAAGCTTCAAGCTACATTTGAAATGACAAACCTTGGTTTGTTGTCCTATTTTTTGGGGATGGAGGTGGTTCGTTCTGGGGGCTGTATTTTTGTGTCACAATAGAATTATGCATAGCTCATGGACCAGTATACTACGGATCAGATACGACCAGTGGCCACACCTCTTGATCCTACTGTCCACTTGTTGAAGGATACCCTAGGACAGCCCTTCGATAACCATACCTATCGCTCTATTGTAGGAAAACTTCTTTGGTTAATTCACACTAAGCTAGATTTAGCTTACTCGGTTAGAATACTCAGTCAGTATTTCACAGCACCTAGGATGTCACATTGGACTGCATGTCTTCGTGTGTTGCTTTATTTGCGGTGTACTTTTTCTTATGGCCTGACGTATGGTTCTGATTTATATTTGCAGGGGTACACTGATTCTGCAAGAGATCCTGACACCCGGCATTTCCATGGCGGCTAACTCTTTACCTTGGGCACAGCTCCCATTTCTTGGTCCAGCCATAAGCAGGAGACGATGGCGGCTTCCACGGCCGAGGCTGAGTACCGGGCTCTCTTTGATGGCACCATCGAGGCCATCTATCTGAGGAGTCTACTGGCGGCACTTCATTTACCATGTGAATCTCCCACAATTGTCTACTGCAACAACCAAATGTGCCATTGCCCTTGCGGGCAATCCGATCATCACACCATGGACACGGCATGTGGAAGTCCACTTTCACCTTTCTAGAGAGCAGGTTGAGCTAGGCACTATTCGCCTCAAGTTTGTGCCTTCATCAAATAATTTTGCTGACATTTTGATCAAAGCGGTCAACCGGCCGGTTCTTCAGTACCTGCTACCCAAGATCGACTTGGGTACTTCCTCCCCTACTTCTTCAACTTGATGGGGAGAGGGTGCTTTCCTCTTGCTTTCCTTCCTGTTTGAGAGGGGGCGGCTTCTACTCTTGATAGTGACAATGATGATGCTTATATTTTTTAGACATTACATTCATTTATTCTTTTGTATTGTATCATGGACATTTGTAACTTCATCCACACTGTCAGGATGACATGATTGTAAAAGGACACTTGGACAAGTGAACAATTCCCCTGCGAGGGCACTGTCCAAGTGGCACCGTTGCATAGCATATTGCATAAGCATGTCATCTTGCATCTCCCTTTGCATTACCCCATGCATTGGCATTCTGTTCATGTAAATATACATCTGTGCGCATTTATCCCTCTTCGGTCTTTTGGAGTGGTCAACTCTAGGATCCACCATATTCGTGGCATAACACATGGCAGTTCTCCTAAAAGGCAATTTCCCTACCCTTGCTTTGCTTGACTTGCTCAGTCCACCATCATCTTTTTTGCCTCTATATATATTCACCACATGATTCACACACACACACACTTTTATCATCCTTAGGCACTTATCCTAGTCAGTGTGAGGGATTGACTTGTTAGTTTTGTGAATCACTTGGGTTTGAAACTCTCTTTATCCTTTCCTATCTGTCACTTCATCAACCACTTCCCCTATATTTCTTATTTATTTTCAAAATACTTTTCCAACAAAAAAAAAAACCAAAACACAACCAACACAGTCCATTGTTGTATCCATCTGCCTTTGTAGGACTTGGTAGGCCCTTGGGCAGTCGACGTTCACCCTTGGTCCGATGCCCTGGCCTCTTTGGGGTGATCACTTAGGCTCCCTTGGTAAGATAACCATCGCCTGTGTAGTCGTGGTAGGCCATTGGGCAGCCGACGCGCACAATTTGTCCAGTGCCCTGGCTACTTTGGGGTGGGACACCTTGGGGTAAATCAAAATTTAGGCTGGCCTACTTTTCTAGCCCTATTTTGGGCCTGAGACGGGGTTTTGTGCTAAAAAATGCACTTAGTCACTTAAACAGCCCCAAAACATGCTTATTTTTGGCTTATTTTAGCCAAAACCCTAAAATGGGGAGCGGATCAAGAGAGTTAAGTGGGAGACGATCGAGAATCCTAATTTTCTATAAATTGGCAGCCAGCCCTCCACTCTTCCCTCAATCTCGTTTTTGCAGGTCATATGTTTCAGCTTGCTGCTCACACCCCGTTCGCGGAGGACATCTCAACCGAAGCTATTCATCGCTGTCTCCATCAGTTGGTGCCTGATTTCTAGCCCTCTTCACGCAATTTGGAGCTGATTTCAGTCAGGTAACTGATGTTCTTATGCAAACCTGCTGCCATACGGCCTGCCATGTCATCATAGTCATGCTGCCTACGTTTTCAGTCTTTCTCTCTCTTGCAGGCTGTCCTGCCTGCATTTTCAATATTTCTCTCTCCTGCAGGCTATCCTGCTTGCGTTTTTAGTCTTTCTCTCACCTGCTGCCTACGTTTTTAGTATTTCTCTCCTACAGGCTATACTGCCTGCGTTTTTAGTCTTTTTCTCTCCTACAGGCTGTCCTGCCTACGTTTTTGTCTTTCTCTCACCTGCTGCTTGCGTTTTTAGTCTTTCTCTCTCCTCACTGCTGTCTACATCAGATCTAGCTTCTCACTGATGCGTTTGCTAGTGTTTGATATCCGAAGGCTACCTTGCTACAATTCCGGATCCGTTCGGAGTAGGACACACTCTCCAACTCATTACCCTTGCCTTGATCCTTAAGAAACAGGAGTTCGAGGTTTAGTATTCATTCACTGCATAGTGTGTTTGTTGCATGAGCATCGTATTATTCAATAGTTATATCACTTCATTTATTCACTGTGTTCATTGTCTCTGAGTTACCCTAACCCTAACTGTGTTCTTTTACCAATTTGTGCTTTATCGTACGGCTTCTGTGTTAGGGTATTTCTTAAAAGGGTCCGTCTCATCCTCTCTAATGCCTAGACGGGTTGGCATGTCTATAGAGAGAAATTTGGCTTATGCTCCATTTTATCAAAGAAAATCAAAGCATGTTGATCTCTGATTTTTTTCCATGCTGTACATAACTTTGTAGCATCATCATTGGGCTAATCACTAACAATATTTAGAATCAATTCAATTGATGTTTTGGGCTTCTTACCCTTGGGATCTCCCTAATTCCTTGATTTTTCAACTTGCTGCCTATTGGAACAATCCTTAGCCATGTGATTCTCCTGTTCACAAACAAAGCATTTATTTACAGCCCTTAATTCCCTACATTGAGCAACTGATTTCTAGCCCTTTTCTTATTGTTTTGACCTCGTTTCAAGCTGATTTTGAGATCTGCACCTTTGATGACTTCTTATTCAGCTTCTCCCTGCTTTCTTGAAAGCCCAAATCTTTGCCATGCAGCAATGCATCAACTGTAGCAGCAGTTCTATGAGCTAAGACATGCTAGACATGATGGATTTAATGCAAAAATCCTTGATTCCCTTAGGCAATACACATACATACTTTTCAACTTACTCATGAAGAGGAACTAGACGATAAGAAGTTACTAATAACAAGGCATTCCAAAACTTATTATTATATTGTTCCAACTTCTTACATCGTGTTGCATCAAGCTTGTTTCAAGCTATCATGATATCCACCTCAAATATACTAGTCAACCAATTTGATGCAAACATTTTCTTATACGGTACCTATGTTGACAGTGCTCTACCTTGCATTAAGAGCATGGACCACCACTGCAAGAAAGTGGCTGCCTTCCAAATCTTTGAGGATTTCGTGAAGTTTGCCCCTGAATAAGTTGCATCAAAATATTGAAGTCAAGGCTTTCATCCTATCTTGTGCACCACTGGAGGACTCAAACTTCACTCTTTTTCCATCCTCTCTTTTGCTGCCTCTTTGGGAGTCAAGTTGTCATATACTAGTTGCTACAAAAAGGATACACTTCTTGTATTTGCATCATGACCAATGTCAAAAGAAGCAATTGCATGACCAGCACCCATTTCTTAAGCCCCATAAGCACTTGAGGGTGCAGATGCATTGCCAAACATGCGACTTTGTACCCCAAGCATCACGCCCAATGCTGCCATACATAGATTGATGCATATTATCAGCCATACCCCAATACATTGGGCCTTGCACACCATGCATTGGCTGCTATATACCATAAGGAATTGTGCTATGCATTTCCGTATGCAATCCTTGATCCACCATAGCATGGAAAATAGTGCCACCACCAAAGTATCCTAGCTATCCTCGTAGCTGCCCCATCGTTGCATGCATGGCTAGTTGTCCAAAACCCATTGGATTAGCACTACCAAGATGGCCTTGCATTTGGCAATCCCACTGGTACCATTTATTTTTGCTCATCCCCAACCTTAGGTGCATATTTAGGCTGCAGTGGCTCTCCTTTGGAATCTTCTTGCTGCCCAATAGCCTTTGAAGATGACATCTTCTTCTTGCTCTTGCTATCCTTTTTGGGAGAATTCAAAAATCTCTCAAACTGTGGATCTTTGGCTAATTGAACAAAGATGTCAACTGTTGCCTTCAACCAAGCCTTGAATTGGTCATCATATTCTTCATCTCCTTCCCAATCATTAGCATCTTGTGGCCTTGAAGGACCGACTTCTTGGTCAAAACACACATTTTCTCCTTGTTGTCCATGCTGGGAGCCTATTCCAAGATATAGGTATTGCATTTTCCCCTTCCTTACGTGCATTTTCAGAATGAGATACATCATCACTCCTTGATCCTCTCTCACTATATTTTTAGAATGAGATACATCACTACTTAATCCCATCTCACTGTAAGATGACATACTTGTTGTAAATACTGAGCTAAACACAATTTGAGTACTTGAGCAAAACTTTTGACTTTCAATTAGGCACCTTGGGCCTACCAAGTCAAGGGATTTGATGGTACGTTGGCAATGCAACCATGAAACCAGCCTTCCTTCTCGAAAAGAGTGGTGATAACCTAATTAATCAACAATTCCAGGAAGCATAAAATTCACATAAAGTGAAAATGCAAATGGTACCACTTAATCTTCAATTGTGGTATTTCTTTAACTTGTATTATAAATGGATGGAGTACAACTCAGATTCTTCAACCTCCTCCACTAATCCAAGTGCCTCTTGCTAACATAAATGAAATTTTCCCTTAATTTGCTAGGGGATCGGCCTTCACCTATGCTCCTTCGGAAATAGATTAGCCCCAAATTCAATGCTAGTTGGCTGGCCTCTTGAATCCTCTTGAAATACAAAGATTTCAACTTTGAAGAGTCAAGTCTAAAGCCTTCAAATCTGGGCGGGATTCCCGAGATGGCTGTCAAACCCAATTTCTATTGTAAATTAGGATTTACAACAAAGATTGACCAAAATCTCCACCTCTAATGGCTGAATTGCTGTAAAACTTTGAACAAAAGTTGGAAAATGGCTAGAGAAAGAGAGAGAATCCTGTAGATTCAAAGATTTATCACAAGAATTTGGTGACCTAATTTTCCAACCCCAAATGGATTCACCAACAACAAAGGGAGTATCAAAGGCTGTAATCTTCAACAGAAGAGCATTAGCCTAGCCACGATCAGCAACTTCCGCCAATCAAGAAGTTGCAACTGCTTTTACCAAAATGGTCTCCAATGGCTAAAAAAGGGCCCCAAAAATAGGGAGAAATAGCCCAACCTCTCTTCCCAACAACTCCGAAATGCAAAAACGATATTTCCTTCTCCCCTCAGCCCTAATTCAGCTTTCCCAAACTTGTATGGGTAAGTTTTGTGAAGTGGCAATTTAATGTTCTAGCCATGTTAGGCATTACTTATTACAACTTTTACCTTTGGCACCAGCTAATATCTCAAGGTCTTGGGTCCCACACTATGAAATAATTAACATGCACCTCACATATCCAAGTCACATTTGCACTGATTAACCTTTAAATAAATCCTAAGCAAAGCAATAAAATTTCATGTCCTCATAACACAATGTGCTACTTCATTCTAGCGAATTCCCCACATGCACCACAGAGGGAGAGTCACCATATTTACCACTATATGTGGATATTATACATTATTCTAATATTGGAGATGTATTGTTGGCTGGGGACTTTAATGCTCTCACAACACAGAGATAGGTTGTCTTCTTCGAGGACAAGAACCACATGTATAGAGAGATAGCACTAGAGGAGGTGGGGCTCAGCTAGAGATCACAGGACACAACCAAGTGCACAAATTATGATGACCATCTCCTAGCCTTGGGAGACACATTAATTGTTGAGAAGTAAGCATGTGAACTCTCCTTATATGGGAGAGGATAAGGGTAGCTAGGTGTAAATGAACTGGAGGACAGGGGAGCAAGGGGAAACCCTAACCCTAACTCCTCCAAAGGCTATATGAACTGCCAAAAGTACACCCTCACAGTTAAGGAGAGTGTACTAGTTGTACCTTGAACAACTAACTAAGCAAGATCTTCTTCTTGTACTTGAGCTCTCTCTCTCCCTCTTGTGCACACTCTCTCATGCTTCCAACTCTAATTTTACACATGGTATCAGAGCCATCTCTGATCCTTTAACTTCTCTCAGCTTCCTTAAATCAGTAAGTGCACATGAGCTTTCAACTTCTACCTCTTACCTCTTGACCACCATATCCACAGCCTGACCCACCTCTGATGGAGGACTTGGGGAGAACAAAGGAGGGGATTTCAGCTCAAGGTTTCTTCTAAGGAACTCCTCCCCAGCTCAAGGTGCAATAGCACAGCACGAGAGACCCCAACATCGTGGATGCAAAAGGACAACATTGCTGAAAACGCAGGAAATTGCGCAATTTTGACAACGTGCTGTTCAAGGGCTTCGTGCTTGCTGACGACGGCGCAATCACGGGGGCCACCATAGGGCTTTCATAGCCCCCCCGGTGGGCCATCTCCCTCTAAGAGAGTTTGGAGAAATTCCTCCTCTGCTGGCTGCTATGGGCAAAACCCTAACTGTGGGTTTCTCGCAGCCATAGCCAGGAAGCTTCAAGCTCACTCATTTTTATTTTTTCTCAATCTGGGCATTATCAACAGTTGTTACTACCCTGTGGAGCTTAAATGCAAAGTCTCTTCTCATTCCATGCGCAATATTAAGCTTGTAAGATCAACCTACATTATGAGTACTAGAATGAAAGTTAGTAAGAGTGCTTCTTAGCACTACTAATGTATTCAACTAATGCTCCTTATTGTTTGCTAATGGTAAATCAGAGAAATGAGTGTTATTGTACTCTCCTCTAATTCATCCCATAGCATAGAGTTGATTGATAAGCCGTGTTCCACCAATAACTCCTCTAATAGGCCACATGGTTGAGAGGAACCTGAAGTCCCAGTCAAAGCTCACCTCATTGAAACCTAGGAAAACAATAAAACTTAAATCAAGGGTTGTTCAAAGAACAAGACCTCCAAAATCTTATCTTAAGATATTACATATGTATGATTTCCAACCTTTTTCATATCTACATCTTTAAAGTTGGTTATCATTTATAGGGCTATCAGTTCTGCTATGTGGTTCGTACCTAGCCACCTGTAAAGAACTAGACATTGCCATTGCTTAAGGCAATAGGTAAGACCTTCCTATAATGGCCATGGCCTATGCAGATGTAAGGCCTCCAATTCACAAGTTCACAGGAAAAGATTTCCATCCCTGGCAAGTGCTAGTAAAATATAAAATGATGGAACGAGGCTATTGTCCCTTTATAAAAGGGACCAAAGTTATTGACCCATCCAATCCCCTTGATGTAGAAGATGATGAAAGAGCTCAGGCCATCATTATGCTTCATTTGGATGAACCTTTAATTCATCACATTGACCAACTTTCCACTGCCAAGGAGAAGTGCGATAAGCTTGAAAGGCTCTATGGCGCTACAGGGAAGAACTCCAAGATCTTTCTAAAAAGATTGAGTTTCTTAGCTTGGAGTATAAATAGGGAGAAGATCTAAGCAAGTTTATTTCACATATGAAGGGGCTCATGGCACAGCTGGCCTCCGTTCAAGCACCGATTCATGATGAAGATGTCGTTGCCATCCTTCTGAAGTCTGTAAAGAAGGTCTTTCCAGCACTTGTTACTACCCTAACTAATATCCCGAACCCAACCTTGGCAAGTACCATCCAGTCATGCCTGGATGAAGAGAAGAGAAACCATAGTGAAAGGACTTCAGCATTTACTTCCAGTGAGCAAGTGTTAGTCCGTACAGTTTTTTTTACTAAGTGCTCCTTCTGTCATAAAAAAGTGCATATTGTAAGCAATTGTTGGAAGAAATATCCTGATAAAATGAAGTGCAATAAATGCAAAAAGACCGGCCAGTAAGTGTCCTAGTATTCCAAAAGTACCTAAGGAATTGGAGGCCAATTTTGCCTCCCAATCCACAGATGATCAACTTTTTTAAGTCTTGTAACACTCTCTACCTATAACCATCTTTTGTAGCCTGATTTATAAAGGCATCTCATTGTGGATTAAGGAGGGGCATCCTATCATGCTTTATCCAATGCCACTTGGCATTGAGGGGGGGTATTGAGAAGTAAGCATGTACATTGTAAACTCTCCTTATACGGGAGAGGATAAGGATAGCTAGGTGTAAATGAACTAGAGGACAGGGGAGCAAGGGGAAACCCTAACCCTAACTCCTCCAGAGGCTATATAAACTACCTAAAGTACACCCTCACAGTTGAGGAGAGTGTACTAGTTGTACCTTGAACAACTAACTAAGCAAGATCTTCTTCTTGTACTTAAGCTCTCTCTCTCCCTCTTGTGCACACTCTCTCATGCTTCCAACTCTGATTTTACACATGAATTAGGCATCCTTAACCGCTTGGATAGATGGCCTAGATCGGACGGTCTCACATGGTTTCCACATAAGCATGCACCTAGACATACAAGAGAAGGCCCATCTAGAGGAGCTATATAGAGACCGGGAGCGAGCAAGGTGGATTGTCTATTAGGGGCCCCTATCTCTCATCCTCGAAATACAATCCTTTAGAGCGTCCTCTCATTCACTAGCAGTGGCAACCGACCAAGCCCACCTATAGTTTACCATCACTTGCAAACATGATGTGATCCCCCCAGTGAGTAGCAACCCAAGATTCTCCAAATACCACTTCACTAGATTGACAGCAAGTGCCTACTCAAATCACCTCTACTGGAGCTTGCAAGAGATGGATCCCCATAAACCCTTGGAGGAGTTTATAGCACAGCTTGCTGGAGCACTTCACACCTCAACTGCCATGTATTTTCCCAACACATGTCTCCATTCCACCCCTCCAAGCAAGAATGTCCCACAAGATAGCTAATATGATGAAGAGTGCAAGGAAACCCGTCTTTGTCTCCAACAAGGCAAAGCACAAGGGACATACATAGACAAACAAACACTCGGTTTTTCGTCACCTAGTGCAGTGAAAGAAGAGGGCTTATTTATCCAGATTGGAGCACGAGTTCTATTAGATATTCTAATTTCTTGGGACAAGACAACAAGGAGGTGTGGGAGGCATCCCAAGAGCCCTAAGCCCATACATCCATTACCTCCCCAGATACATGACATGCATATACTATCTCATTGTATCACGTACCTGAGCAGCCCCTGCCGCCTCAACAACCAGAGAACAAACCCATGTCATCTACCCTCTTCAACATAGGGAGGGTTCATGATGCCATCGACAAACTCCAAAATGGGTGAGCTCAAGACCATGATGGACTAGTAGTAGAGCACCTATCACATGCTAGAGAAATACTCGCACCTCTTCTATCCCACCTGTTCAATAGGGCCCTATGTGAAGATGCATTAGATGACAACTATCTTGAAACTTGGAAGTATTCCTTGCCTTTTCAGATGCAACATTTTGGTCTCGTATGCCGATTTGGCCTTTTGTAGACATTAAATATCTTTCTTTCTTTCTTTCTCTAGGGCTACACAAGTCATGTAGCTCTCTCTCTCTCTCTCTCTCTCTCTCTCTCTCTCTCTCTCTCTCTCTCTCTCTCCATGAAGAATTTGGAATTCATGCATAGCAAAATTTTACAAAGGGCCTTTGGCCAACCAAGTAGACTCAAAAGACAAGAAAAAAGCAACGTAGGAAGCCAACAGGCTTCATTGTGGCACTTTGGTTTCTTGAGCAGAATTTAGAGCATGCCATGAGGCTTGGATTTTAGTGTGACCGTGTGAGATGCCAACATCATCAAGGAGAGCTATAGCAATGTCCCCCCAAGGATAGTATTCCTCATATAAGGACAATAACATCCGATAGGGCAATCTGCAAAATCCAACAATGCAACACCACCCAAATGCTTTGACTTGGTAATGTGTTGCTAAGAGACCGTACCTCAACCAAATGCTTTCCTTGCTTTTTTAATAGTACAAAATGGATATGCTACATCAATTCTTGCATGACTTTTTTGTCCAAGGAAGCAAAGGCAAAAATTAAATAATTATGCTTATCATTACTGTGTAAGCAACTTTGAGACACACATAGATTTGTCATGAATGCATACTCCCAATACATAAGTTGCCATGAATGCGAGCCGTGATATTTCCAATACATAGATTGTCATGAATGCTAGCCTTGATATTTCCGATACAACAGCTTGTCATGAATGTGTGTGTGTATCCAATCAAGCAATGCTAGAAAAGCCACATCCACACCATTTGGATATTCCAAGTTTCTAGTGATCTTCTTCCAAAAAACAATCCCACCTTGCCAATCGAAAGCATGCAAGTCTCTCACTATACACCTAGTGAGAATAGACTTCTATGCATTGATGTTGATGCTTGAGGCCAAACTAAATAGTTTGCAATTGGCCATTGCCCTATGAACATTACACTTCTTAAACTTGAGAAGCATAAGCCCTCATCTGCAAGAGACTCTCCTAGAAGCTTAGCCCCACTACAAAGAGACAGACTTATGATTTCACCATCAATCATCGCGAGCTTATCTAGTAGGGCGAATGAGTCACCAATAGGCACAACAAAGGACTAAGTGGGGCAGCCTTGACAAAGGGATTGAGTGAGGGAAATCTCTTTAGTTTATGCAATTCACCCCCTCCTCCACCCCCCTCCCCCTGTAATGTACCTACATCACTCACTCAACATGGCACAAAAAGGTAACATGAAAGAAACGGTACAATATAGGCACATCTCAGGACTACACCCTCACGATGCCGCACATATAAGGGTTCACTACTAAATAAATCATTGTCACTACTATTCCCTATATAGGTGTTTCTGGCAGCAACGCCATGGTATGGCTACAAAGCCCTTACATTCATCCCCACACAATGGATTGCTGTCCTCAACAATCTAAGGATAGTGTTTATTGACTCATTTCGGGGTCTTAACATAGCTCATGCTAGCAAGCTATTCAATGTATGTCGATCTAGGACTTAAAGACTCATTTGCAGGGTCTTAACATAGCCTTTTCTATCAAGCTGGTAACTGTCTACTGCACTACAAGTTGGGGGTCATAACACAACTTTTTCTATCCAGTTGGCCACTGTCTGCCCACTAGACTCTTTGTTTTTATTGGCTTTTTTATTCCTTCCACCCTTGACTCAATTACATGTGAGAATTGGAGGCTTGAAAATCCTATGATAATCTAAGGTATGACTCAAGGTACATTGAAAGTATTGTTGGTATTCTCCTTGAGCCAAGTAGTGAAGACCGCTTTGTTGCATTTGTGAGCCTCTACTTCTAAAATCCAATTGGCTTCTTTAAGAGGGCACCCTTTTCACTTAGCAAGGTACTCAAGGTAACCCTTGTACTCCCAATGCCGAAGGATTCCTTCTACTTTGAAGGGGCCGCTGGAAGAAGCAATGGAACATGCCACCCCCATTGGGTGTCGGGGTAAAACCTATGCATAAGGCGTGCATGGAATGCATTGTGGGCGTAGATGCTCTCTAGTTCATATTCTTTGGCAAGGACATATGCTTGGAGGAGCTGACGAGGACCATGTCTCCTTAGTAAATAGTACTACCTTGCACTTCTTGTTGGCTTGTTGTGTCATGGTGATTTTGCTCTTTTCCAAACTTTGCTTGGCTGCTACATTTCTCTCTCTCCATTTCTTCAAAAATTCTTTTGCATCTTGATCTTCTACTTTGGTAACTTCTAAGGCTAAGGCCAATGGTGTGATGAATTATTTCCCTATGTCTAACTCAAAGGGGGTGTTGTAGTGAAACTCGAGCACATCAAGGTACAAGGCCCAATCTTTTGGTTCGCCCAAGCAAAGCTTTTGAGATAGTCTTCAATACTCTGGTTCCCTCTCTCTGTTTGCCCATCTATCTCGGGGTGAAAGGATGATGAGAATATAAGCTGTGTTTCCAAAGTCTTGAAGAGTTCCTTCCACATGTCACTCATGAAGCGACCATCTCTATCTCATACAATGGCTAAGGGTAGCCCATGTAGCTTGAAGGCATGAGTAACGAAGAGACAGGCTACCTCTTTGGCATTTAATGGTGGCTTGGTGGGTATGAAGTGTACTTTCTTGGAAAAACAGTCCACTACTACAAAAATGATGGTATAGCCATGGGATTCTGGAAGTTCCACAATAAAATCCATGTTGATAACGTCCCATGGACCGCTTGGCACTGGCATTGGTTGAAGTAAGCCAACTGGCTTGGTGCATGGAACTTTCACTAGCTGGCAAGTGGGACAAGTCTTGACATAGTCTATGACCTCCTCCTTCGTGTTTGGCCAGAAAAATTGTTTCCTTAGGGCCTCCAATGTCTTGCTTTGGCCCTTGCGTCCCCCTAGCTTTACATCATGCACTTCATGTAGGATGATCTTCTTTAGCTCCACATTATTGGGAATGTACAATCTCTTGCCTGCAAACAAGATTCCTTCTTCCAGTGTGTACATGCCATATGGCATCTTCTCAGCTTGCACTTCTTCTATTAGTTTTTGCATTTCCTAGTCATGTTCTAAGGCCTCCTTCACTAACTCTAGGAAGTTGCTATTGGCTATACTCATTGCTTTCAAATCGGCCTTGCAACTTAGGACATCTGCTATGTTGTTTGTGGATCCTAGCTTATGTTTGATTTTCATGTCGAATTCTGCTAAGAAATCTAGCCATGTGGCTTGTTTTGGCAAACAACTTGTGCTCGGACTGGAAGTATTTGAGTGATATGTTGTCCATGAACACGACTCTTTTCATAGTGCTTCCATTTTCTAAGGCAATGGATTACTGCTAGCATCTCCTTCTCATGTGTACTCCACCTAGTTTTTGTGTCTATGAACTTTTTAGATTCATAGGCTACAGGGTGCCCATCTTGCATCAACACTCCCCCAATGTTATAATCCAACACGTCTGTGGAGATTTCAAAGGACTTGGTGAAGTCTGACACTTTGAGTACAAGGATCTAACTCATACACTATTTCATCAAATCGAGGGGAGCTTGTTGATTGCACCCCCATGTGAAATTTCCTTCTCCTTTGGTCAAGTGGATAGTGGGGCCTTGACCATACTTTTTGCAGCAGCCAGTGTATGACAACTTGATATCCAAAGGGTTAGCAAAAGACTATGATGAGGGTGGAAAAGCAATGAAGTTTGAGTCCTTCAATGGTGTACAAGATAGGCTGAAAGCTTTGAATTTCATTCAGCAGTTTGATGCAGCTATTCAGGGGGGAACCTCACGAAGTCCTCAAAGATTCGAAAGGCAACCACTTTCTTGAAAGGGAATGCATTACCGTGGTGGTCCACTCTTTTGATGCAAGGTAGAGCACCGTCAATGTGGATACAATTTAAGCAAAGATTTGCATCGAATTGGTTGACAAGTACCTTTGAGGTGGACATCATGACAGCTTGGAATAAGCTGGATGCTAAGAAATGTAAGAATTTGGAGCAATATAATAAGAAGTTTTGGGATGCATTGCTGCCTATTACTTCTTATTGCCCCATATCCCTTAATGAGCAAGTGGAAAAATATGTTTGTGGGCTGCCCAAAGGAATCACGGATTTTTGCATTAAATCCACCGTGTCTAGCATGTCTCAGCTTATAGAGACTGCTGCTACAGCCGATGCTTTGCTGCATGGGAAGGATTCAAGCTTTCTAGAGAGTGGGGAGAAGCCAAATAAAAGGTTGTTTAAGGCTAAGAAAAGGGGTAGATCTGAAAATCAGCCTGAAAAGAGACCAAAATAACAAAGAAAGGGCTCGAAAACATTGGCACAATGTAGGGAATTGATGGCTAAAAATAAAAGTTTTATTTGTGAATGGGAGGGCCACATTGCGAGCGACTGTCCCAATAGGCAACAAGCTGGAAGATCAGAAAATGAGGGAGATTCTAAAGGAAAGAAACCCAAAACATCAGTGGGATTGGTGCCCCATATTGTTGGTGATCAGCCCAATGATGATGCTACTGAGTTGTGCAAAGCATGGGGCAAAATTAGGTATTAGCATGCATTGATTTTCTTTGATAATGGTGCATGAGCCAACTTCATCTCTGTTGACATGGCCACCCGTCTAGGCATCAAAGAGGATGAGATGGGACCCATGGGGGAAGTTGGAATGGCGTGTAAAGGCCATGCAAAGCCAGTCACACCGCTAATTGGAAAGCTTCGATTGCATATACAAGGATATGTGGACAGCGAAGAGTTCTTTATTGCTCCACTTGAGGGTTGTGATGTATTGCTTGGTATGCCATGGTGTCACTGTATGCATGCAGTGATTGATTCTCATGCAAAAAAGATCACTATTCAACATAAGGGAAAGGTACTCACACTTGATGTAAAGTTGAAAGGTGAATCTATCCCTGTTTTATCTACAGGTGCCATTTCTAAAGTAATGAAAAATCATCTTTCAGCGTATTTGATTTTTACTGAGGATAAAGATAATAGTGAGAATGTTGAAAACATGTCTAAGTTAGAGAAGGATCGCATGACATTTTTGAAAATGTATGTTGATTGCTTCTCTCATTCACTTCCAAGGCAGCTACCGCCTGAAAGGCCAAAAGATCATGGCATAGATCTTATCGTAGCCCTACCTAATAAGCCACCCTATAGAGTTAGTGCAGCCCAACAAGAGGAGATTATGAGTCAAATAAATGAGCTGTTAGAAAAAGGGTTGATTCAACCCAGCTCGTCTCCTTTTTGTTCTCCAATGCTTTTGGTGTAGAAAAAGCATAGTTCCTGGCGTATGTGCATTGATTATCGTGCTTTAAACAAGATCACAATAAAGAATCGCTTTCCAATTCCTCGGATTGATGATGTTATGGATAGATTGCAAGGGGCAACCATATTTAGTCGTATAGATTTGAAAAGTGGGTATCATCAGATACACATTAGACCAAAAGATGTGCCTAAGGTAGCTTTTAGAACATCTTTTGGATTGTGTGCATTTCTTGTTGTGCCTTTTGGACATACGAATGCTCCTGCCACTTTTAATCATACGATGGATCGTATCTTCAAGTCACATAGAGGACTTGTGAACACTTTCTTTGATGACATTATTGTCTATTCAAAGAATGAGGCAGAGCATAGAAAACACTTGGACATTGTGTTCAATGAACTACATGAGAATAGGTTGGTTATCAATGACAAGAAAAGTGAATTCTTCTTACATGAAATCCACTTTTTGGAACATATTGTATCGGCTGATGGTATTCACATGGACCCTGCAAAGGTTAAGGCAATACAATCATGGCTACCTTTGAGAAATGTACATGAGATCCACACCTTCTTGTATGTTCTTACTACAAAAAGTATGTATGCGGGTTTGCTGAAATTGCATCTCCATTGCATGCCTTGCAGAAGAAGGATGTGCCATTTAGATGGACAGCTATGGAAATTTCAGCATTTAAAAAGTTGAAGGAAAAGATAACTTTAGATCCTATGCTTGTGTTGCCCAATCTAAGGAAGTCATTCATAGTTCAATGTGATGCATGTGGTAACAACATTGGGGCTATTCTTATGTAGGACCACCAAGTTGTTCCTTATGAGAGCCGAATTCTCCACGGTGCAAAAAAGAATTTGCAGGTCTATGAGAAAAAGCTCATGGCTGTAATTCATGCACTGTCCACATGGAAACATTATTTGTTGGGGGCTGATTTTATAGTGCAGACAGACCATCAAACTTTGAGGTACTTTTTGATGCAGACAAAGTTGTCAGAGAAGCATATGAGATGGGCAAATTTTCTCTCTATGTTTCATTTTCAGATTGTACATATTGATGGTAAAAAGAATGTTGTGGCTAATGCACTATCACGTAAGCCACAAATTTCAAATATCGGCATGGTTTTTCACACTAAGTTGAATACCATGAAAAAGCAATATGTTGCTAAATCGGACCTTGCTAATATTTATGATCATCTTTGCAATGGCCAAAAGGCATGGACACTTTGTGCTGCTAAATCAGACCTTGCTAATGTTTATGATCATCTTTGCAATGGCCAAAAGGAATAGACACTTTATGCTAAGAGATGGATTTCTGATGATGCATGAAAGACTATGTCACAAAGCAGTTAAGGCCTAGAGTTATCACTGAAAGTCATGCTCCTTCGTATGCAGGACACACAGGTATTGATGCCACGGTCAAGACAGTGGAGCATTTCTTTAATTGGCCAGCTTTGAGGCATGATGTAGAACAGTTTGTTAAGACATGCATCATATACCAGAAGGTAAAGCATGATAGGCAAAAGATGTCGAGCTTGTTGCAGCCGTTGCATATTCCAGATAGGCCTTGGCAGAGCATTGCAATGGACTTTATTTTTGAGCTTCCTAAGACACCTACAGGGAATGATGGGATATAGACTATCATTTTCAAATTTAGCAAATAAGCCCATTTCATTCCGGTGAGGAAAAAAATAAAGGCTGATCATATGGCACCATTGTTTTTACAACACATCTTTAAGTATCATGATATGCTAGAGTCGATCATTAGTGATCGAGACCCCCAAATGACCAGTTTATTTTGGAAGGGCTTGTTTAAGAATATGGGTACCACGCTAAAATTCTCATCACCCTTCCATCCATAGACAAATGGTCTGTCTGAGGAAGCAAATTTCAGAGTGTTAGATCTTTTGAGGTGCTATGTTTCAGACATAGTTGTCAGGTACAAATGGTACGATATGATACGATACGATAAAATACGATCATAAATGGTACCTTAAGATTTTATAAGGTACGGTACGATATTAGTACGAAAAAAAATAACTTGATTATTTTGGACTATAGATAATAGAATAGATATTTGAAGTCTAAATAGCAATGCTATTAGAGTATATAAGATGAGTACTTGAGAGTAATATACCAAAACCTAATGCTACATGGACAACATACGCTACTGCTATCTACAACTTATAACTACATAGATGGGAGTGGATACATCATACATGCATGATCATACAAATAAAAGAAGTGTAGGCTTGAGACAGAGAAGGTTGAGAGAAATTGTTTAAATCTCAAATAACCTAATCTCATGGAAGAATCATATCAAGATAAGTAGCATTTAGCTAGTACCAAAGTGCAATTCGAATGGGAAAGATGTATCCATTAAGTTGGTATCTTATGGCACTAATACGTAAGGTACAGTACCTAAAGTATGGTATAGTATGAAACCTTTCGTACGTGGTACTAGTGTAACTATTGTTGAGAGAGAGAAAGAGGCTAGAGAGAGAAGGTTGAAAGAGAGAGAGAGAGAGAGAGAGAGAGAGGCTTGGGGGAGAGAATTAAAAAAGAAAGAAGAAAAAAAAAAGAAAGGACAAAGAAAAAAAGTAAGTTGTAGGCTTGAAGGAGAGCGGCCAAAAAGTGTCTATTTTTATGTACTAAACCGTACGGATACGTACTGTATGGATCAGTCTATACTACGTACTATGTACAGAGACAACCCTAGTTTCAAACCACAAGACACAGTGGGAGCAGTATTTGCCCTTGGTTGAGTTTGCTTACAACAACGCAGTGCACAGTTCTACGAGCAAAGCTCCATTTGAGGTGGTTGGGGTGGCAAGAAGGTACCATCTATTCTGCAAACTAAGGATAAGATCTTTGAGGCTGATCGTTATGTGAAAAACTAGAATATAGAATATGCAAAGATAAAATATGCACTTCAAAGATCGTAAGAATGGTAGTTGATCGCCACAGACATGCTTTGCAATTTGCAAAGATTGATTATGTATTGTTGCATTTTGAAAAGGCAAGGCTAAAAAAGATGAAAGGAAGAGAAAGATTGTATCCGAAGTTGAGTATGAGATACTATGAGCCCTTCGAGGTGTTGGAGAAGATCAGCGATATGGCATATCCGCTGAAATTACCTCCACATTGGCAGATACACAAGGCCTTTCATGTCAATTTGTTGAGGCCTTTTCATGATGATGTTCCAAAGAATATATCTGTTGAAATTCAATCTAAGGTTGAAGAGCTAGATGAGATTTTGGTACCCGAGCAAATTTTGGCACATAAGGAAAAAGAAGTCAAAGGTAAAGCTTCCAAGAGATACTTGGTGAAATTTCAAACTTATTCACCAATGGATGCCAAATGGATGGAAGAGGATGACTTGGCAGACCATCCTCAGTTGTTGCAGCTTTACCTAGATGCCTTTCAGTTAGAGCCAACTTTAGTTCGGGCTCCGTCGAGTTCAGTAGAGCAAGGGTCCCGAGTATTGCCTAATGCTCAAGGGGGAGGTAGCACTTCCACTCCTTCAGTTATGGGCAGCTCTCATATGTAGTGGATCCCGGATGTATTCAACATGCATCCAAGATACTATGTTGACAGTATGCTTGCCATGAGGTCACTACTTAGTATACTAGTCACTTTAAGAGATGTATGCAGCTGAGTATGAGTTTCACCCGGGCACTAGAACTATACTTTTGCATCAACTTATGATCGATTTGGCATGAATTTTGCCTAAATTTTGAGACAAAATTCTGATCAGTTTCAGCTCAATTTTTTATTAGCTTGAGAACTGTTATGGTCATTTTTAGATCAGTTTTTGCATTAATTGTTGGTCGGTTTTTGCAATGAGTTTGTGATCACTTTGGGGTCACATTTGCAACAGTTTGTGATCACTTCTCAGATCAGCAAGTGATCAATTTATGATAAGATTATGCTCAGTTTTCAACGGTTTACATCTAGTTCCATGGACAACAGCATATGTTATGACGCCATTGATGTTTTAGCCATCGTTTATGCTTGGTTATGCTATGCTATGGTTTGGTTTTGCCAGATGAGCTGAGCTCATGAGAAATAGGCATGTCACATGATAATCTGGCATTTTTTTTTTTTTAAAGATTCTTTGTGAGTCTTATGGTTTGTTATGATTGGCTGGTAATTTTCAGCATGTATTGGGCATATGCAATGGTTGAGCAATAGTGCACAATGTTGTGTTAACTATGATACCTTGCGGAAATTCCAATCCACTATTTTGCTTTTGATGCATTTGGCAGTGCAATCGTGGACGATTACAAGGATTTTAAGGGGGAGGGTTGTCATGAGGATATGTATTTTTGAAACCTCACTTAACATGTGGATTAATTTTGAATTACATAGTTAAGTAAATGTTACACATGTAAGGTGTAACTGGGATTAGAGTAAATTTACGAGCCCATAACCCCTAGGTCATTCATTTGGCCATAAGTGTCAGTTTGGTGACACTAGAGAAGTGACGTTTAATGATACCTAATGCCAATCTAATGGTCAAAGATGGCACAGAGACACTCGAGAATAAGTTGGCTAGCCAATTTAATGATTAGCCAATCAGATTATTTTTTAAGGCACTGAAATAATTATTAGATTAATTTTCAGTATTTAAAGCCTGAAAATTACTATTTAATTATGGATAATGCTGGAAAAACTATTTGAAAAGGCTTCCACTTATCAAAAATGCCCATGCAAGACTGAAAAACGTTTTTAGAGACTGGAGACATGCATTTTTAGTGTATTCAACCTACAAGAGAGAGGGAGGAGATGGTGGTTTGATTTATAGCCATTAGAGGACCTTTTGAGGCAGCCAAGGGCAAGAGAAGACCAATCAACTGCAGGTGACAGCATCTACAGGCTGTTGAGACAGGGTAGCAGCAGTAAATGACTGATTTTCTTCAGTTCTTTACATCTACAAGCTGTTCATAGGGCAGCAACAGTAAATGACAGATTTTCCTCGGTTCTTCGCGAAGAAAGTCTGAATTTTCTCTCTCCTTAGCATTCTCTCTCATCTCCCAGCCTTTCTACAGCCGTGCTCCAAAGATTGCAGCATTGAGATCACCAAAGACTGAGAAATTTCAGATTTCTTTGTTGTAAACTCTAATCTGCAGCAGAAATTAAGATTTAGCCGTAGCCTCGAGAAGCGTGCCAAAAATTGGAAGCTCCAAGACTTGGATTCAACAGGGTTGAAGTTGTTTTTGGCCTATTCAAGTGGAGGGACTAGCAAATAATTGAATTTGGGGTATTTTCCATCTCCATCAAAGCGAGTGAAGGCCAATTAATTGTCCGAAACAAGGGGCAAATCAGATTGAAGACTTGCTGGTCACTTTGAACAGCAAGGGGAGTTGGAATATCGAAAGGGATTGTAAGAATCCCATTGTACATCAACTTCTTCTTCAATTAAGTTAAATAAATACCGAAAGGGGGCGCCAGTTTTGGAGCCTACAAGGTGTCCAATGTCCAAGATTATATGGTAAAGTGTACTTTTCAGTTTTGTGAATTTGTTAATTGCCGTAAATAGTGCTTAATCAGGTTATTTACCACCCTATCCGAGGAGGAAGACTGGTTAGACTATCTACTTGTGCTTCATCTTGAGAGAGAGGGAGAGTGAGTGTAAGAGTGAGGGACTTAAGAGATGAAGCTCATTCCTCATATATGCTATTCTCTTCTTTCCCTTCTTGGGTGAGAGACAGTTTGGAAAAGAGATCAGGTGGCCTTTCTTCTTCTTAACATTTGCTTTTACAAATCAAATGCTTGCAGACCGGATGGTCTTCTTCACATCTCCTGTCGTAGATCAAGTGCTTGCAAATCGAGTACCATCACAGGAATCATGGAGCCACCATCGAGCCTTTGCTTTATGTCCTTGAGGAGAAGGTAAGGCGGTGAGTTCACTGCACCGGTTTCCCATGCCAGCAAAAGTGTATCAGTGAAACCAGTCTTCAAAAGCCCAAAGGGCAATAGACTGCATTTAGCAAACACTTAATTCAGCTTAGCAGTAAATTCAGCAACAAAAATCCACACACAATTGGAGCTAGAGTGCTTCTACACCACACATGACACCTATTGGCCCCAAAGCTTGGCGTGCCTTCCAGTATTTCCTTAGATTACTAATGAATGCTTGATATTGACTATAAATGTTTGTATTTCAGCAATTTTTCACAACATAACTAATCCAGGGATGTACAATGACCTTGTCACCTACAATGTTGACCTCCAACCAACTATGGAGTGTTCAAAAAACCAAATAAACACTTCAGCTTGCCACACTCTAAAAATTACAGCCAACATTTGAATCCAATTTCGCATAGCATTCGCCCAGGCAACTATATGCATATTTCTTGTGCAATCCCACATTGTTCCTCTCACAAACAGAGAGATTTCACGTGGTGAAACTATGAGAAGTTGCTTTCTTTATGACAAAATTGCCTAGAAAGTGCACTAGACTTGAGATCTCAAAGGATAAGATAATATCTTAGCCCATAATGCTGTAATAGATTGTTTTTCTTATATTTAATTCAGAAATAGCAACACACCGCATTGTATCTGGAGTTACAAGGCCGACCAATGAAATCCCCATGCCAAGAAGAGAAGGTTGGCTGCTGTCCACACTCCATCCATGCTATTAGCTCATATTACGTGGCTGAAACTTGCAATTTTTGCAGCAAAGAAGATAAAAATGGCTATCTTCAAACTTAGGCTGCTCAAAGTGAGAGAAAAGTAGCCTCAAATAGCCAAGATAAGCTTTCCATAACATGAGTAACCAACTGCTCCTTAATCACATCTCATTTTTTATTAAGGGCTAATTAATGACTTAGTCAGTGAACCGCTCACGGGACGAAACATTAGCTCAAGGCCTACTTAAGAACTTAAGTACCCTAAGTGAGCTACTTACTGGGTAAAACTTTCAATGTATCTTAATTCTAAGATGCAAGCTTTCAATTTAATGGAAGTTTCACATTACACCTTGTTACTTTTACCTTGTTTTTGTACCAGATAGCTTGTACACTTGTCCACTACATGACCAGTGTCAATTTTTCACTACTTGTGCAACACTCACCATGCTAAGAGCTAGGAATACCAGAATTAAATTATTTTAATTAAAAACCTTTGTGAAGTTTAATTAAATGATTAAGTTCATTTCTCATTTTGGTGACAATCAGTAATAGAAATCAGCCTAAGCATTACCATTTTGTTCAATATGGGTCCCCTCCGAAACAATCTTAAAAGCATCCAACAACTTAGCTTGTAGAGATTTGGCTAGCAAGCAATCAATGCTTGGATGCCGAGAAGACTTCTCAAGCACCACTTTCCAAGAAACATTTAAGGTTGATAGACTGATTAGCATTAATAAAATGCCACCATGAGGCCTCAATCAAATATTGCTGAGCAAATTACTCCCGTCTTCCAAAAATAATCTCACTATAGAAACCCGAGACAGTAAGTAACATGTATGGCTTCAAACAAAGACCATCCAAGGCTGTCATGTGAGTCTCCATATCTAAAATAACTCCACTCCCTATTTCTTTAGGTGCACAGATATGATTCCAAGAAATCCAAGAAATGTTAGAATGCATAGAGTCCTTTTTCCAAAGCATGAAATGAATAGATTGAGTGATCTGCCACAAATTAGTCTTCAACCAAGCAATGGCAAGTAATGTAAAATCATGGGCCGTGATTCAAAACGGGCTCTATGGGAAACATGGAGAGAAGGGGGAAGAGAAGGCGAATGCTGCTCCGAACGGTGAGACTAAACAAAAGGGCTCGAAGAACTCCAATCTTCACAATGATCACGCCGCCTATCAGAGGACTGATGAGAAATCTCCTCGTCAGAGTCATCAAAGCCATTGAACCAATGATACAACATCTCCAACACCTACAAACACCCACAAAAATCTATGCTTTGTTGTAGAATTCCTCAAACAATAGAAATCAGCTACACCTCCGTGAAGAAAAGATTGTAGATGTCCTGCCTAAGTGGTATGGACCAGTCGCCTGTCTATGTTTTCAGCAAGGAACAGATCACTAAAAATTTGTGTTTTCAGCCTAGGGGGTCTTCTCTCAATGGGGTACCTCACTTTGGCGATGATCCCCTGTGAGAGAATAGAAGAGAATCACGAACATGGAGAGAAAAGCAAAGAAGAAGAAAAGGCAGGAAAAGAAGATGATCTGCACTGGACAAAGAAAAAGGTTGAATATAATGAGGACTGTTCAGTCCTTGCATGCAGCCCAAGGCGTCAATGAGGCCGCCAAATCATGCTGAATAATGATGATAGCACCGTCAATGGTGATGGAGACAGTGATGGTGACAAAGACGGTAACAAAGACGGTGACAGAGACAGAGTATGCAGCCTCCTGTCCAAGCTAGAAAAGGAGAAGATTGTAGCCACCTGATGGAGCACCTCTGAGGCAGAAAAGTGAGTGATTGCCCCAACCCAGCCAGCTAGCTATAAATAGCTGAAAACCTCTAAATCTGACCAACCAGCTCTTTGGGGCCGCCAAAAATCTGGCTGACCTGCATTAATTGCAGTTGGGAATAGCAAAAAAACATGAAAATGCGAATGTGGCTTCCCTGGACAAAATCACAGCATCTTGGAGAAAAATCGCTGAATAACTGGGACGTGGCTGCCAAACACAAGAAGTACACACAAAATTGTCAGAGCTCCAATGTCTCCATCAGACCCTGACAGGAACTCACAACCAATACAAGATAGACTGACATACATGAAATGAGGAAGAGGCTAACACTTACAAGGCATCCTTGTTTGATAGACTTGGAAAGAATGCATGGCTCTATAACACCTCCATTACGTATAGCTCTTGAAGAAGAGCCCCTGCTAATAATGTCAATCAAATGAGACATTCTTGGCCCAAACTCTATTTTTTGCATAAGTTGGGCTAGGAAAAACCATTCAAGATAATTAAAGGCTCTCTCTAAGTCTGCTTAATCAATTCTTACTCCTTATTTGTATGTTAAGCATAATAAATTCCCACTTGCACATTCAAAATATTATGCAGAATATTCCTCCTAAACCCATATTGAGCAAGATGCACAATTTAGAGATGTGTTTATATAGCTAATTAGCAACACCTTTGCAAAAATCTTATACATACTACCCATCAAGGAAATAGGTCTCCAATGTTTAAGAGTGGAAGGCAAAGGCACCTTTGGTATTAATTTAATAACACCCTCTTTCCACAAGGTAGACATAATGCTGGTTGCCTAGACTTCTTGACACATAGTGGTCAAGGTTGCTACTAGTAGATATGCATATTTTGCAAAAGTTCATTGGTGCAGCCATCCCACCCACAGCTTTCATCCTTCGGCAAATGTACCAAAACATCACTCACCTCATCCTCACATATGTCTGCATCTAAATTCACAGCTATATCAAGTGAGACTTGATCCTTGACTAAATCATAAAACATAGACCAAATTGTTGTTATTCTATCTAACACCTGTAAATGACTTTCTTCATGGTAATTCATAAGAAATCCTCCCCATACTACCTGCAAGCAAACGGCCTTGCCAAATCAACAAGTAAATCATAAGAAATCCTCCCCATACTACCTGCAAGCAAACGGCCTCACCAAATCAACAAGTAAGACCCTGTGCAAAATTCTCACAAAGCTAGTAGAGCATCACAGGAAAGATTGGGATACCAAGCTTCCAGCGGCATTATGGGCTTACTGCACATCATTTAGAGTGGCAACAAGCTTGATTCCTTTTACAAGCTTGCATTCACCATCGAGGCAATTACGTCTCTCGAATTTATAGTCCCCAATCTCCAGATTGCTATCAAAGATCAACATTAACATATGACAACCAAATAGCAAAATTGGAAAGACTACTCCTTATGGACTCATTGCTACATGTTATTTCGGATGCAACAAAATAGCAAACAATTGAATGGGACAATAGTGAGAAACATTGTGTGTGCAAAAGAGGCATGGATAACCTTGAGAAATATTATACACCACAAACAAACAAAATATGAACTAAATTGCTCATTTTTTACCTAATACATTTGCAAGGTCAACATGTGGGCAATCATAGAGATCCGAACCTATAGGAGAACAATTAGTAGTACAAGCGTATACATAAAATAAGATGATGCCAATATCTTGGGTTATAGTACATTGTTAATACACATTTTAGGAGGCTAGGGATCTCACTTTGGATCCAATTTATTGCGCTTGTCTTTGAGAATATGGAAGAAAGCCTCACATCCAAAGACTCACAAGTAAGCATACGAGGGAGGTTTCCCAAACCATACCTCCTCTGCAACTCTACCACCAAGAGTAGCACATGGGGATCTATTAATAAGATAAATGGCAGTAGTAACTACCTTAGCTTAAAAATACTATGGTAAGCCTACCTGACTAAGCATATTACGGACTCATTCCTAAATAGTCTTGTTCATGTGCTCTGCAATACCATTCTAGGGTGGGGTGTATGGGGCAGCCAATTGATGCTTAATAACCCTCTCATGGCCAAAAAAGATGGGCAAAACAGAGTACTACTCTATTTACAACCATATGAATAATAGGAAATGAATGAGAAAAATCAAATTTTTTGACTAGAATGAAGACAAAAATAGAAGTCTCCGCCATGTACGCTATCTAGATGTCTTCAAAAGATAACTTGACCCTTTAAATCTTCAAGAAAAGGTCCATGCAGTCAGTAGACAGCTTGCTGGAAAAAAGAGGTCCTATTGGACAAAAACTGCCATAACTTCTCATAGAGTAGTCCAAATGGCACATGCCACACATTGAAACATAGCTCTCAAAGAGTACTTTGTCTCTATGTAGGTGATCTAATTGCATAGATACAGAAATCAAGAGATCTGTCATCTGGAAAGGTAAGTGCACCAATGCCATGACTTGCTCACAAACATACCATCTCTATCTACAAAGTGAAGCATGATGAATTCCATATTGTCTAGCAACTCTCCGCACATTAGAAACTAACAAGTCAAAGAAGACAGTCCCCCTCAATTGGGAGATCAAGTGAAAATTGATCCAACAGTTGTCTCATATATCCACCAAATGTTGTATACCGAAGAAAGGAAAACTTAAACACAATTGCAACCTACCCAAGTAACATCTGAAAAGATGAATTAGCTGTTTAAGCATTCCAAACTCTACCAAAAAGTTTCCTAAATATTTTTTATCCTTTACATCGCCTTCACTTACTCCTCTCCTTTCTTTGCTTCTTTGCCTTCTCTTTTCCCTTCTTTCTCCCCTCTTACATTCCTCCCAACCCCAACAACTCACCCAGCCCCTCCTTCCCTCTTCCTCCTCCCCTCCTCCTCATAGATCCAATGTGCATAGCTGAGGAATCACCACCATTTAAATGAAGAGAGAAATTTTCTGTGACTTCAGTCTTAATCTTTATTGTATGCAAAATACCAATCTCTTCAGCATAATGTATGGACATCAAGGTTAATACAATCTATAATGAAGCATAACATGCATCAAAACGACATATGTATGTGATTTTCTCAAATCTCTCAAGTGACGACCCTACTTGAAGGTTTCATATTGCATACAGTTACTTATGACTTTACATTCTTGTTTTTGTTAGATTGTGCAAAAAGAGAGTGGGAAAACTTGTGTTACCCAGTTGTGAAGACATCCCCCAGATCTGATGCACATATGCTTTGCACCACGTCTTTATGCGTATATAATACAGTGTGATGGATCAAAAATTTGGCCTGAAAAAATGTTCAAAAGAGCTAATACTAAATGCATTTTAACATGAAAAAGGTATGGATTTGCTATATGTACCCCATTTCCAAGCTTTGTGTTTAGGTTTCTTAGAGAGGATCATTGAAAAGAGGATGCTACATGTCTCTCAATGACTTCCAAACTGTTATATGCAATTACATTGAGTTATGATGAGTCTCATGAAGCAGTAGAGTCTATGAATTCATACTTGACAGGCAAATCTGTAGGCATTAGGGTGCTCAGGCTACTCATCAAAAGTTTGATGACCTTTATGTGGAGTTCTCAGACAATACAATAGTGTAATTAGATGGGCATGAGGATCACTTCAGGACTTTTGTAGCAGCGATAAAGATCTTCAGTAGAGCTTCTGCTGCTCTCATTAATTGGCATAAATCCTACATTTTGTGGGTATTGAACACTAGACAAGTGGAATAGAGATCCCATGAGAACTTCATTAGGGGTCCTCATGGGATCTCAATGAGACTCCATTTCATAATTTGTTTCCAAAGCAGCAGCCCCCAGCAAAGATATAACACAAACCCTTTTAAAGGGAAAATTTAGCCATCTTATGCACTACTATAACAAGCTAGTCCAATTTGTCTAACTCGGCTGTTTTATGGTGCTAGATGATATTACTTTTGCTTTAGGAGACCCTTGCAAAGCCCCTTCTCTTCATACATGGGCTTATCAGAAATCATGGGCTTAAATGGGCTTATCAGAAACTGGAAAACATGGGCTTATCAGAAATCATGCTTAAATGAGGAAATGAAAGCTGTTCATACCTCTAGTTTATAATCTAGATGAACCTGGCACTGTGTATAGCACCATTGTCACCCTTCCAATCATCATCTATAACAGTTAGCAAATGAACAAGCCTGGTATTAATCCACTCTCATGGGCAGAACACATACTCCAGATTTCTGTAACCCTGGACAGTGGATAGGCAATGTATGAAAGGTCAAGCACTATTTTTTTATTGGATCTCGTTTTTTTCTTTTTCACACAAACCTTACTTCGGTATCAAAAAAGGTATGGTCTAAATTTATCTCTTAGGATCTAGCGATTTGGATACGGTTGTTAGTAAAAGCTAATGACTTACTAAGAAATTGGTCTATCCACATCAATTGGGCATTTTGGGCACCCCCAAACCAAATTGATACCAGGAGAGAAATGTCTTTGTTTCTCTTCTGTGATAGGAGTAGGTTCGAAAAATGGGTCAAGGGGTGAGCACCTTCCGTTAGATTTACTTTACTTTATATAGGGTAAAAATGTAATCAATTAACTGTAGAGGATCAAGGAGAAGAGAAGAAGACTGTGATAAATCATGACACATTTTCAACTCTACAAGAATAAAACTTGCATATCCACAAGCCATACCACATAGGGCCAATTGTGAAATGGCTTAATAGATTATTGCAAAGATGTTGACATGTCTTTTGTGATAATGTTTTAAGACATACAAGACCAGCTGAAGGGATATAGTCAATCACAAGCACAATGGCCACTCCATGATAGTTTTCCTTGCATGATGAGCTTTGTGATACAAAAGTTCAGCTGAAACCTTGGGTAACATCACAAGCATGTTAACTTACTTTGTGCTCTAGGCATGATAAGCATTGCATTGGTTCTGTTTGATGTGGGTAGGACCTTGGATAAGGTGCATTTCCCCTAAGGTTAAATGTGAAGCTTTCCATTACTGTTTAAAGAGTGGTTTTTGACCTTTATGTGAAAGTTGGGCAAGGACAATTGAAATTTTTAAAACAAAGTCAAAGTTTGGGCAGGATCACTAGAATTTAAATTTGTCCTTTTTGAAACTTTGGACAAGGCCAACATTATCTAAATCTCAGAGTCACACTGCCTCTGATCAGCCATCACAGTCTGCAACTTTCTCAACTCCCAAGGGGATGCCAAATTGGCTTGTCAAACTAGCGATGGAATTTGGTCCTTAGCCCCACTTCATCTCTATAGAGACATCAAAGGTTGAAAGCTTGGTCCATATATACAAGTTTCCTAGTACTATAGAGGCCCACACAACATGACCTTGTGGCCATATGATCACTTTGATTGTGGATAGTGATGCTACACATCACGTGAACATGCTTGGTAACATTTTTCCCTTACGGTCTTATAACTATGAATGTCCAATGCGGCAATAACTCCTTTGTCAAGATTTAGCCCATTGGTCGTGTCAGGTTTGATACTGACAAAGGCTTGGATCTCACTAGATTGGACAATGTTTACTATGTCTCCCCACTTGGGTTGAATCTTCTCTCCATCCATTAGCTTTGTCAAAGTGAAGGTACTTGATGCCAAGGCTAGTTTAGTGATTGCTCACAATGAGGTACTGTCATGAGGACATGCATTTTTGCAAGCCTCAATTAACATGTGGATTAATTTTTAATCACATGTTTAAGTAAATGTTGCACATATGGGGTGCAACTGAGGTTAGTGCAAATTAATGAGCCCAAGACCTGAGGGAATCAACAAATGTCAAAGGAAAAACTTGTAGTTAATTATGTTGCACAGATACTAGGTAGTATCTAGTGCTAGTTATTGGCTAAAGTCATTTATTTGGCCATAAGTGTCAATTGGTGACACCAGAGACGTGGCATTTAATAGTACTTAACACAGATCCGATGGTCAAAAATGGCACACGGACACTCGGAAGATGAAGTGGCTTGGCAAATTGAAGTACAGACTTGTCAGAATTTTTTTTTAAAGAATCGAAATAATTATTATATTGATTTTCAAGCATTTTAGACTGAAATTTATTATAATAATGTGGATAATGCTGAAAATTCATTTGGAAAGGCTTCCACTTGTTAAATTTTCTAAAGAGGCTGGGAAAAACGTGGGGAAGGCTCCGAGAGCAAAAACAAAGGCTTACAGAGAGAGAGGATCATTCATTATTGTTGGAAACACATCATGAGCAGCTGGAGCAGCCATTATAAGCTGAGTTTCAGCCATTACCAGCAGCATGCATTTGTAGATTTGGAGTGGCTGACAGTTGCATGAGATCCTAGGCAACTGGGCAATGCAAGCAACAGCATTTATTGCTGTTGGGATAGGATAGCTGCTGCATTGACTGATTTTCAGTCATTTCTCGCAACAAAACTCTGAATTTTCTCTCTCCTCAACATTCTCTCTCATTCCCCAACCATTTCACAACCTTACTTCAAAGATCTCAGCATTTGGACCCTTGGAGGCTAAGGAATTTCAGCTTCTCTGTTGTAAACCCTAACTTACAGCAAAAATTAGGGTTTAGTAGTTGCCTCGAAAAGCGTGCTAGACATTGAAGACCCCAAGACCTGAATTATTTAGGACTGAAGGTGATTTTCAGCTGAAAATCAGGCCGAGGACTAGTCGGCCATCAAATTTGGGGTATTTCCACACTTCTCGAAGTAGGTGAAGACTAATTGATTGTCCGAATCAAGGCGCAAATCAAATTGAAGACTTGTTGGTCACTTTGTACAACAAGGGGAGTTTCGATTGTGAAGGGGTTGAGAGAATCCCATTGTAAATCGACTTCTACTTCAATAAAACTAAAGAAATATTGCACGAGGCACCTGTTTCAAGGCCAAGCGGATGTCCACTATCCAAAGATTAGTAGGTAAATTTGTATTTTTCAGTTTTTCAATAAATGCTTAGTGCTGTAATTAAGTTATAATCAGCTAATTACCACCCATCCATTGAAAGGAAGGCTAGTCGCATGGTTCCATTACCGGGATACCATCAAATCCTTTGAATTGGTGAGCCCACGGCACTTGATTGCAACTTGGGATCATCGCAATCTTACTGAAATTGTTCTCATCAGTGAATTACAGCAAGCGTGCCTTCACAAGGTGATACAAGACCGAGTGGAGAGGATGCAACACTCCTTGGTCATTCGCGTGGTGAAGGAAAAAATACAATGACTAATGTTGGGTATGGTTCTCAGCGTGGACGGCAAGCTGAAAACATAAAAAAAGACCCAAATGTTGGCACTTCTATGCATCAAGAGGCTGATGACTAGCAAGAGGCTGAAGAATTCGACGATAGCTTCAAGGATTAGATGTGTACAACAGCAAAACTCTTTGCTGAATTGGCAAAGGATCCCCAATTTACTCAATTCTTGAATGCTCCAAGGAAGGACACCAAAGGCAAAGAGAAGAAGACCTCTTTTAAAGCTTCGGGACAGCTGAAAGAACTGAAGGAGATAACTAGGCCTTCTTTGGAAGAGCTCAAAAATCTTGACAGGCACAAGCAGTTGGTACCCATGGGACAAGTAAGTGCAAATGCATGGCCAACTTGGTGGTGCCAATCCATGGAAGTATGGACAGCGAGGTATTCATGCAAATGTAAGCATAGGGCAGCAAGGATACTTTGGTGGAGGTACCATTTTTTATGCTATGGTTGGATAGGCACTGCATATGGGAATGCAAGACACAAATCCCTATGGTATAAAGCAGCCAATGCATAGCTCAAAACACCCAATGTATCCGGGTAATGCAAGAGGAATGCATAATCTCATGTATGGCAGCATAGGCATGATGCTTGGGACACACGGTGGGCCATATGGACATGTATCTGCACCCCCAAGGACTGTTGGAGCACAAAGATTTGGTGTTGGTCATGCAAGTGCATCTAGTAAAGCTGGTTTTCATTTAAATACAGCAAATGCACCCTTTGTGCAGCAGCATATTTATGATAATTTGACACCCATAGGACCACCAAAGTACTATGATAAAGGTGGAAAATTTGCGAAGTTTGAGCCTTTCAAGGGTGCACAAGATAAGTTAAAAGCATTTATTTGTATTCAACAATTTGATGCAGCCTATTCTGGAGGCAACTTCATACAAGCATCTAAGATATGGAAAGCAGCCACATTCTTGAAGGGAAACGCATTGCAATGGTGGTCTAAACTTCTCATTCAAGGAAAGACACCTACCACTTGGGTCAAGTTTAAGAAAATGTTTGCTTCAAATTGGTTGGCAAATACCTTTGAAGTAGACATTATAACAACATGGAATCAATTGGATTCCAAGGATTGTAAGAACTTGGATCAGTACAACAAAGAAGTTTTGGGATGCTTTGTACCACTTGGGTCAAGTTTAAGCAAATGTTTGCTTCAAATTGGTTGACAAATACCTTTGAAGTAGACATTATGACAACATGGAATCAATTGGATTCTAAGGATTCCAAGAACTTGGATCAATACAACAAGATTTTTTGGAATACTTTGTTGCCCGTTACTTCTTATTGGTTAGTACCCCTCCATGAGCAGGTGGAGAAGTAAGTTTGTGGTTTGCCAAAGGGTATACAAGATTTTTGCATGAAGTCCACAATTTCTAGCATGTCTCAGCTCATAGAAAGTGCTACTACAGCTGATGCATCGTTATGTGGAAACCAACAATTGAGGGCTCCGAATTCCAAAAACTTCATTAGCTAGCTACAGCTAGCAATCCTACAAGTGAGGAGCGTTTTTGGCATTTCCGCTTAGGACACTTCGAATATAACTCTCTTTATGAGTTGTCATGCCATTAGATGGTTGAGGACTTTCCATGCGAAAAAATATCCAAGGACATCTATAAAGCATGCCAATTGGGGAAACAACATCGCATACCATACCCTTAGCAAACCACACACAGAGTTGAGGGGCCCCTTCAGTCATTTCACGTTGACCTTAGTGGGCCGATATCCTTGGCAGCCTTGAATGGCATATTATACTTATATTAGTGGATGATTATTCAAGATTTATGTGGGTATACTTCCTAAAGGCAAATCTGAGGCTTTCTCATTTTTCTCTACATGGGTGAGATCAATGCAAAATCAGACTGCATTGGGATGCTATGGAGTGATAATGGTGATGGGTTTGTCTCCCACGAGTTCTTCGAGTTCTTATAGGAACATGGCATTCAATGCCAACTCACTTCAACCAACTCTCCCTCACAAAACTGTAGTGATGAGTCAGCACGAAGATCGAGACAGTAGGTGTTCGTTAGGCGTGGAGAGATAGAGAGAGTGAGAGTGAGCAAAGTGGAGAGTGCGCACAATTTCAAGTACAAAAATGACGAGTGTACCACTTTAGGTTTTTAGATAGATATATATGTGTAAGTACAAGTGCTAAGGGTGTATTCACACCCGAGCACATTAAAAGGCACAAGGGCCTTTATTCCCAACAACCTCCCACCTAAAGGCAATGTGCCTTAAGAGGATAAAAGAATCAACTAAGTCTAGGTATGTACAAAGCTGAAATACATATATCTATCCAACTCCCATCATCTGTCAACAATGAGCAAACCGCTCTACTGGAAGACCCTTCGTGAGAAGGTCTACAAGATTATCATCTGTATGCACTTTGACAAGCTCAATGCTCTTGTTGTCAAGTACATCTCTAATGAAGTGGTACTTCGCCTGTATGTGCTTTGTCTTTGCATGAAAGACAGGATTCCATGCTAGCATAATAGCACTCTGACTATCACAATGGAGAACAGGTAACTTTGTGATGCCAAGCTCGCCCACCAAACATGAAAGCCATAAAGCCTCCTTGCATACCTCAGTGGCAGCCACATACTCTGCCTCTGTAGTAGACAATGCAGCACACTTTTGTAGCCTGTAGATCCAAGAGACTGTTCCTCCTGTGAAAGTAAACACATACCCAAAGGTGGATTTTTTGCAATCCGCATGACTAGCATAGTCTGCATCCGTAAAGCCTACAACAGATGCCTTCTGCTTTCCAAAGCAGACGCATAACTCATTTGTGCCTTTGAGGTATCTCATAATACCTTTCACTGCATCTCAATGCTTCTTGCCAGGGTTTGCCATGTATCTGCTAACCACTCCCACTGCAAAGGCAATGTCAGGACGTGTAGCACCCATAGCATACATCAAACTGCCAACAGCTGAAGCATATGGTATCTTGGCCATTTCAGCCTTCTCATCATCAGATGTAGGGCTGTCCTCTGCACTGAATTTCACATATGGAGGCAATGGAACCCCAATTGTTTTCCCCCCCTCCATATTGAAACGCTGCAAAACCTTGGAGACATACTCTTGCTGAGATAGATAGAGTAAGCCTTTCGATCTATCTCTGAGTATTCGCATGCCAAGAATGTGATTTGCATCACCAAGATCCTTCATGTCAAAGCTGCCATGAAGACTTTCCTTTAGTGAGTTCAAGGCATGAGTATCCCTGTCAACAATCAACATGTCATTTACATACAAAACCAAGATAATCAGGCTACTATCTACTGCCTTCTTCGTGTACAAGCAGTGATCCACTTGACTTCTATGGAAACCTTGAGATTGCATAAATGTATCAAATTTATGATACCATTCTCTTGGTGTTTGTTTCAACCCATACAAACTCCTTTTGAGTTTACATACCATCTTTTCTTATTCTTTTTCAACAAACCCTTCAGGTTGCTGCATATATATGTCTTCATACAGATCACCATGTAAGAATGCAATCTTTACATCCATCTGTATGAGCTCCATATCTTCAACTACAACCAAGCCCAAAATGATTCTCAATGTAGTCATCTTGACTGCAGGAGAGAAAATCTCATCAAAGTCAATTCCATGCTCCTGCTTGTACCCCTTTGCAAACCAATCTTGCTTTATACTTTGGTGAAGAATCAAAAGTGACCTTGATCTTGTAAACCCACTTGCATAGAAGTGTTTTCTGCCCTTTAGGCAATTGCACCAAGTCCCAAGTGCCATTTTTCTCAAGAGATTCCATCTCTGACAACATGGCTTTGTACTATTCCTTCCTGTTCTATCTGTCCATTGCTTCCTTGAAGCAAGAGAGTTCACCACAGTCCATCAACATGACATAATCAGCCACATTATTTGCACCAGGAACAAATCTATCAGGTTGTCTAGTAGCCCTAGACGATCTCCTAACCCAATGATCATTGTTTGTTGGCTGTTAAGTATTTTCAGCATGCTGTCCTGGCATTTCAGCCTGCAAATCAGCATTAATAGCTTGTTGTCATGGCTGTTCCTGCACATGTAGTGGCTCATTATCATGGGCAATAGCTGGCTGATCATTTCCAGCATTATTTTCTGCATTTACAGGTTCATTTATGGCAGGTATTTGCTGCTGTATAGTGGGCACATTTTGCTGTCCAAAAGGTATTTCTTCCCGGAATACAACCCTATGGACCTCCTTAATCTTTTCGGGCTATTTATGTATGCGATCTTCCCGAAAGATAACATCATTGCTGTGTACAACTTTCCTTTTGTCACCAAGTGGTGATACTTTTTACAGTTGCTTTTCTTATTTACTTATATAAATATTTTATTTTTCTTTTCTTTTGTTGTTGTTGCTTCTTACCCCCAGAGTTCTCTTGGAATAAGCCGGGATCTTTGCATGGCCAGAAGAGGCAGCCATTGGGACAAATTGGACTAATGGTTTATCTAAGCCTTAGGACTGGTTCCATATTGAATGGGCACTGAAGAATAGAATGGCAGTGGTTTGGGACTGTGTGCTTAGCCATTGGAGATGGTGCAGGACAATTAGCTTGGCCAAGATAGAAGATGCACATGTGAGAATGCTCACGGAATAAAAGTCACTATAGCTGAGCCACATTACACTTTTGATGTGGTCGCAATGATAAAAGTTGCACGGAACAACTTGAGAAATGCAGGGGTCACCATCCCTAAAATTTAGGGAGTTACTATTTTTGGACCCCAGAATCTGTTCGCGTCATTGTCTTCGTTTTTACACGATGAATAATTCTCTGGTCTGTGCCGAGGTCAAATTTTGCACCGATCATGGAGAATTTTAGACCGGAAGGTTTAAACGGGAAAATTAATACATGTATGCCATGTGGCACAAATTCCCAAAAGAAAGAGAGAGAGAGAGAGAGAGCATTTAAAAAAAACGTAATAGGCATAAGGGACAGATGGGAGAAAGAAGTTTTGAGGAGCTGAGGGCAGATTGTTGCAAGAAAACCAGCCATGGAGAGTACTTCTACGTCTCTGACTCAAGCACGAAGGTAGAGCTTGCTCTCTCTAATCACCTCTCTCTCTATTCTCAAAAGAAATGCTTTGCATGATGGATTGATTCCATCGAAGGTACAATTCGGTGTTTACTCTATTCATGCTGAATAAGAACAGTGAACTCTACACATACTGAATCGTAAGAGTAGTGACCTTTGCTCATGCTGAATAAGAACAGTGAACTCTGCTTATGCTTAATAAGAACAGTGAACTCAGCACACGAATCATTGAGTTTTGGTCACATACTAAACAGTAAGAACAGTGAATTCTGTATATGTTGGACAGTAAGAACAATATACTGGACAGTAAGAACAGTGAATTCAGAGATCTCCAGATTGTAATTCTGCACACAAATCATTGAGTTTTGGTTACATGCTAAACAGTAAGAACAGTGAATTCTGTATATGTTGGACAGTAAGAACAATATACTGGACAGTAAGAACAGCGTGCTAGACAGTAAGAACAGTGAATTCTGCACATGCTGGACAGTAAGAACAGTGAACTCTGGGCATACTGGACAGTAAAAACAATGAATTTAGAGATCTACAAACTACAATTCTGCACAGGAATCATTGAGTTTTGGTCACAGAAAATGCTTTCCTAAAAGGGATGTTGATTTGGACATAATGTACTGTTCTTATGCAAATGGGATTTACTCAGAAGAGATGAAAACCAATTGTTCACAGGTTATGTATTTTGGAACATTATTATTTTTGTAATTTTCCATCTTTTAATTGATAAAGAAATACCGAGAGGGGCACCGATCTTCAGGGTCAATCTGGTGTTGAGCGAGAGAGTGAGGTCTTTGCTTATGTGTGTGTGTGTAAAGACCATGTGTTGATTGAAGGAACTATCGCTTTATGTGAGTCATAGACAGGTTTCACCTTTTCTCGGGATCCCACAATCTGTACCCCATTTCACCCCCGTCACCATATCCTAGGAAAATGCATTTACAAGACTTTGGCTCAAGTTTATTGCGTTTTTCTTTACGAATGTGCACAAAAGCCTCACAGTCAAACACTTTCAGGTGAGCATATGAAGGTGGCTTGCTTGACCACGCTTCTTGGGGAACTCCCCCCTCCCCAAAAGACCTATTTGGTGACCGATTAATTAAGTGTACGGCTATCATAACAGCCTCTACCCAAAAACCATGGGGTGATGCAGCATGAGACAGCATCATACGGACCTTATCCTATATGATCTGATTCATACGCTTTGCAACTCCATTTTGGGGTGGATTATGAGGGGCAGTGAGCTCTCTCTTTATCCCTTTGCTGTCACAAAATGCATAAAAGGCTTTGGATACATATTCCCCACCATTATCATAGCGAAGACACTTCAGTGTCTTATCAGTTTAATTTTCAACCAATGCAAAGAATTTTTTATACTTGTCAAGCACTTCATCCTTGCTACAAATTGGATAAACCCATACCTTCCATGTAGCATCATCGACAAAGGTAACAAAATATTTCTTTTCCCCTAAAGATAATCCTGGCATCTAACATACATCTGAATGTACTACATAGCAGTCCTGAATGTATCCCAACTCTCTGGAAGAGTGCAAAACAAGAACGTAGCCTTAAATTCTTCATCAATCAAGAACTTCAAGGCAACCAGCTGGCTGAAAATGGAGTTAAACTCACTCAAGTGAGTAGACATTGCTGTACCCTCTTTCATACGCAAATCCATAAGCTTTTTCAGCCAATACACTTTGCTTGCAGCACTCTTCTGTGCATACAATTCTTCCAGTGGAATCCATATAGCATATGCAGAATCCAAACCTTCACTGTTAAACAACAAGGCATCAGAAATCGATAGCTCGATGGTTGAGCATGCAAGCTTATTTAACTCATCCCAATCTTCATGTTCCATGTCCGCGGGCTTTGCCCCTTTGGTTTTAATCGGCTTTGCCTGCTTCTTTTGCAACAGGATATTGTAGCACTGTTTTTGCCAAACTACAAAGTTATGTGCTCCTTCAATCTTCTTTATGTGCATGAAATTACTGCTGCCAGCCATGATTTTCAGCCCAAATGTGACCAAAAAATCAGCAAATGTAGGCCCAAACTGTCATCCAACTGACCAAGGTACAAATAAGTACCAACCAGCAATAAATGACCACGTAGAAGCAAAGATTTCAGATCTGTAAATAAATTTTCAGAAGCACCAAACCATGTGCTACAGCATTCCACAACTAGTTACAGTTGTTCCAAGGACATATACATCACATTACATGAGAAATCCCGAATTTCAGCTGCAATTTCTGTTGTACATGTACCCATCGGCATTAAATTTGACACGCACGGTCAAAAGCCCCAAAATTTTTGTGCTCAAAGCATCAACCACACATCTGCATTTTCTATGTCATGCATAGAACAAGCCAATTTTGCCAAAATAGAGCGATTTCAGCAAAAGCCCCAAATTTTCCAAGTGTTGGATGTCCAAATTACATGGAATTGAACCTGCATGTACATAAAATGACCAAATGGTGCACAAATTTTGCCCAAACTGCAAAATCCCCAAATTGCATGGGGTCCAATGTGCATCAATGTCGAGAAATTGGGTTTCAGCCCAATTTGTGCATGTACATGAAAAGCCCCAAATGTCGGAGGCAAAATGTCACAAATTCCTGCAATTTCTGAGACAGATATCACTGTTACATCTTGCTCGCACCAAATTTGGACAAATCCCCAAATTTTCCAAGTCTTGCGTGCACTAATTTCAGTGAAATTGAAAGAATTTCACTAAAATGTGAAAAAGCCCCAAAATTCCCGGACAAATGTGCACCAACTTTGCAATTTCTGAGTCAGATTGTCCAGTTCTGCGTTAAGATCCCCAAATTCGGAAAAAGCCCTAACTTTATGGGCTTGAATTGCACGAAAATTTGTGTTGTGCCTCTGTGTGTGAACCCTCGGTAGGGAAACTTCAAGAAAAATAAATTTTGAAGGGAAAAAAAGTTGAATGATGGGTCAACAGTCGTGCAAATCGCCACTTAGTACCTGCTATCGCGTCGCATGTGCAAGCCCGTCAACAATTCCATCGTGCAGCTCGCTCATCGCCTACAGTCGTCGTGTGCAGCTCCCCTCAGTCGCGTCTCTGAGTCGTGCAGCGTCTATTGTCAGCACTGCCACGCTACAGCTCCCGACTCTCCACGCCGGGGCCAAGCGCACACTCTCCACGTTGGAGCCTTCTACAGCTCACGACCTATTGCCTGTGACAAAATGCCGCTTCATTTAGGCTACAGCTTCTGCTAGTCGCCTGTCCAACGACTAACTGCTTCACGACTGCTTGTCAAGTCAAAAAACGACCTCATGACCTGCTCGCCTGTCCTGCTCGAACTTCAAGGGGTATACACGCCTCAACCACAGCTGTGATACCAGTTTGTAGTGACGAGTTAGTATGAAGATCGAGACAGTAGGTATTCGTTATATGCGGAGAAACAGAGAGTGAGAGTGAGCAGAGCAGAGAGTATGCATGATTTCAGGTACAAAAATGACGAGTGTACCACTTTAGGTTTTTAGATAGATATATATGTGTAGTACAAGTGCTAAGGGTGTGTTCACACCCGAGGTCCCAAGCACATTAAAAGCCACGAGGGCCTTTATTCCCAACAAAAATAAAGTCATAGAGAGGAGGAACTGAACTATGATAAACATGGCTCGCTCTATGTTGTTTATAGCAGAGCTCCTGAGTATCTATTTTTCAAGGATGTTAACACTTCAATGTACATTCTCAAACAATGCCCTATTGCAACAATTTCTTAGAACAACCCCTTCAATGGATTACATAGTATTCAACCTAACTATTTCTCAACTTTGAGTCTTTCGAAGTCATGCATACTCTTGATGATAGGATGCATAAGCTCATGCCCAGAGCAAGCTCTTGATTTTTGTAGGCTACTCTTCCAAATCTAAGATATAACAGTTGTTTAATTCTAAAACTAACAGTATCCTAGAAAGAAGAGATATTGCATGTAATGAGAGGGATACCATGCAATCCCCTCCACCAATCGAGTCGTCTAAGCCTATCCCTAAGCCTACACTTCCTAAGATCATGCCATCTAAGCCTGGTCTTCTCCTGCTCTTGACCTACTTCCAAAGTATTCAACTCCCAAGCCCCCTCCTAAGGAGAACCCGTTACCTCACTAGTACCAATAGACCAGGGACGATTTGGAAATCACTTGTCAGGGTTCCAATTGGTAAAGCAGCTATCTTCTATGGCTGTAAAGAGCAAGGACTGTGCAAATGGTGGCCATATAGGACATGGGGGCAAAAGTATCATGGAAGTCAACACCTAGCCACTATGCAAAGCCTTTGACAACCAATCATACCTTGTGCTTGTCGAGTGTGCCATCACTAAGATACTTAGTCTTAAAAACTCACTTAACTCTAATCACCTTGCCAAGAGTACCCCGAGGCACAAGGTACCAAGTGCCATTCTACTCAATAGACTCCATCTCTTGCTCCATGGCCTTCCGTCGATGCTCAAACTGTAGCATCTCCTTTATCGATGTCGGCTCCCTATCCTACATGGCACAGGTCATCAAACCATGGCCCAACGAGGAGAAAGCCAATACTCCCCTTGCTGCTCCACCTCTAGCAAAGTCTCTAGAACATCCGCCAATGGTAAATCTAGTGGTGAAACAATCTCCTCATCTCTAGGTGGAGCCTCAAGAGGCATAGGCTCCACAAATATTGGCTCGGTACCCAATTATCACCTAGATCTCCAAGAATAGGATGCTCATCACTCCCTTTGCAAACTGGAATCTCAACAAACTACACATTTAGGCTTGTATAGGCATCCCGTGAGATGGGATCATAAATCTTGTACCCCTGTGAATTGAGAGCCATAGCCAACAAATACATGTCTTTTTGAAGCCCACTTGAACTTATCCCTTTGCTTTTTGGGAATGTGAACATATGCATCACACCCAAAGACCCTGAAATAGGAAACAAAAGTTTTAGTCCAAATACACCTCAAAAGAAGTCATACGAGTAACACCGATTTTGGGTGACTAATTTAGGATATAAACTACGGTTGCCATTGCTTTGGCCATCCACACTAAGATGTCTAATGATGCTCCATCATAGTTCAAGCCATCTCAATCACACTCCTGTTCTCCTACTCCAATATGCTATTCTCTTGAGAAATGTCGGTGTTGACATACTCCTAATGAATCACTCAATCTCCACATAACTGTGCTAATTCCATCTCAAATAGTTCTCCTTGAAGATAAGCCAATTCTTAAAGTGTGAGAAAGCTTTAGATTTCAATGCTTGAAAGTATACCCATGTCATCCTGTTGTCATCATCCACAATCAACATAAAGTAAAGACTCCCGTTTAGGGACTCTGTTCACATTAGTCCACACAAGTCTGTAGAAACAAGCTCCAAAAGCTCTTTTGTCCATCTTGAAGTTTTTTTAAGAATTGTATCTCCATGCTATTTGCCTCAAATACAAGATCCACATTGCAAATGGCTCACCCCAACATCTTACAATCCACGCACAAGCTGGCACAAGCTGTCTTCCAAAGATACTTGTTGAGGTGACCATAAACGAGCATGCCATAGCTCAAATTGAGACTGGGAAGTGAGAAGAAGAGAATTAAAGGCTGGAGAACTCCACATCTTGCAGACACCATTTTCCTTGTGCCCATAGCAAAGCACTTGTCTAGTCTTTCCATCAAGAATCCAAAAGGAATCCCTCTCAAACTCAACCATGAGGCCAAGTCCATAAATCTTGCTCACTAAAAGGAAGTGATAGGCCATGCTTGGAACATAGAGAACCTCTGAAGTAGTAGCAGCTAGTTCAGTGGACTGGCTACTATTGGTGGATTGCGGTGTCAAGTCCTTAGGCTGATCGAAAGTGATCCTGTCTTTTGTTGCCCTTTGAGCATTCACTTGTGTAGATCGAGCATCAATTGGGCTAGCCACGGTGGATTGCACAGGCATATCCTTGGGTCGAGAGCCATGGGTGGTGTCATGTTCCACCTCTTGGGCATTTGGAAGCTTAGTTGGAGACAGAGATTGGGATTGAGCAACTGCACTTAACGACTACTGTTGTGCTTCCTAGGCAATGCCATCTAGAGAAGGGGCCATGTGGCAGGAAGCGCCATTGTCCACAATCCACTCTCGAGACTATGGGGTCATCAACACTGCATCAAATGGATCCTATGAAGTAGAAAAGCTATTCATAAAGGAGCAGCTAGCGCACATGAGTCCTTCGTGGTCTTCTTCTTCTCCTCCTTGGTATCCTTATCCTTATGGGGCAACCTTTCTTCCAATGACTATCTCACCACAAACACAGCAAGTGAACTCCTTGTCCTTCTTGTTCTTGTCATCCTTCTTTTGCTTTTGCTTCCCCTTCCTTTGGGAAGCTTGACCTACAAGAGCCTCAAATTTCCATGAATTTGTACCTAAAATCAGCCTTCCTTCTTGGCAAGGGTGGTGATAACCTCATTTAACTCAAATTACGGCAAGCATTAAATACACAAATCTGGAAATGCACACTTTACCACTTCAATAGCCGACACGTGATTGGTCCCAACAATTTTCGCCCCTTCTGGTATTTCTTTATCTTGTATTGCTATAAGGTTGAAGTACACTAAGATGTAGGCTAATCTCCTTCAATCTTCAATACAAATGGTTGTCATAAATGACCAACATTTTTTGGGCACAATTTGCTCCTTGGCTATATAACAATCCAGGCTCAGGTTGGGTCTTCAATCTCTCACATGAGGGCACAGTAATTTGGGAATGGGATACCCCTTGGAAGCTGCAAACTAATGCCTTCAACTGCTACACCGAGTACTTGGGTCTTCAGTAATTGAGCACAAATCTCGAGGTGGCTGTGGAAACCCTAGTTTTTGCTCTAAATTAGGGTTTCAGCAGCAATTTCTTCAATTGCTCTTCACTCTGTGCTGAAAATGGCTGAGAACTGCTGAGGGATAATCAATAGACAATAGAGAGAATCAACTGAAAGGAGTATCTTTTGATCGGTAGCTCTAATGGCGCCAACAGCTTCAAAAGGGAGGTAAAACCCTAGTGCGGTAAGCTTGTGCTGCATGATCAGCCAACGCCTCTCTCAAAGCTCATCTGATGATGGCTCCCTTCCTCCTCGGCCTCTCAACATTGGAATGACCTACAGCCAACCCCCAAACAACCGTCTCTCAGTTTGCATGGGTAATTTTGACAAGTTATCCATTTGACCCTGCTCAAGAACTAGCTAATGCCCATTCACAATTATTATGCTAACCCCCATGGGACATTTAATGATCCCACCATTAATCCCCTTGGGACTAGCATTAATTTATTAATCAATGCCATAGTCCCCCAATGTCACCACTAAACATTTAATGGCCCAATAAATGCCCTACTGTACGTGCCCTAAGTATGAATACGTTTTATTCTTTGTGTACCAACACATTGTTGGTACACCCAAATCAGCTCGTGCTCTCTCTGTCACTCTCGCTCACCTACACACTTCCCCTGCTACAAATCTTCATCCTTCCGCTAGCTAGACTTGAAACAATTGGTATCAGAGCCACAATGGTTCACGCATGCCATAGGCATTAGTCGCCAATTGCAAGCTCGACAAGCAAGAAGCTTCCAACCAGGGCGATAGGCACACCTGACAGCCGACACAAGGCGACCAACAAGCAGGTCATGCAGAGAACCAACGAGCAAAAGACGGGCAGGGTGAACTGGGCGACGGGGTCCAGCGGAGGGGATAGGAGACACGGGCTGCAGGCGCACGCAACAAGGTCCCGATGGGACGGGACGGGACGGGACAGACGGCGACAGGAGGTGCGCGTGACGAAGACGCACGTGACTGACACGACGGGACGGCAAGCCAATGCCCCCCCCCCCCAAATTGGGACTTTTCCCAGATTTGATGTTGTTTATGCTTGACACTAACATTTGTGTCAGAAATTGCAAACATTGTATATGTAGACCTCAGTTAAATTGGGGATTTTGCCAATTTTGTTGGAATTTTGCTCATCCAAGTAAAATTTCTTGACATTGGACCTGGAAAAATTGGGGCTTTTCATGTATTGATGAAATTTTGCTCAGCTAGGTCAGATTGGCTGACATTTACGCACAACTGGACCTAGAAATTTGGGATTTTGTGCAGATTTTGATAAATTTCTGTAATATTTGCCCGTGTGGTGGCTGGTTTATGTAAAACAGCAAAGGTTTATTGCTGATTGGGCAAGAACAGCATTGTATTTGTTGATTCAGCTTGTGCTCTTGCAGTTCACAGCATTTACACTAGTGTTTGTGATAAAAATGGCTGCAACTTCTTCCAGTTCCAACATTAAGAGTTTGATGGAAATCAAACGGTTTGATGGTCAAGGTTTTGACCTTTGGAAAAACCGTATGTAGGGCATATTGTTCTTAAAGAATTGTGAAGATGCTTTGCAGGAAGACAAACCCGCACAAATGTCTGATGCAGATTGGGCCAGAGTCAACAAAAAGGCTGTGGCTTATATAAAGATGGGTGTCGTTGATGACATTTTGACAAACATTAAGGGCTTAGACATTGGTCATGCAATATGGGAAAAGTTGAAAACTACCTATGAGATCACCACACCTGTTAATCAGGTGCATTTAACGCACAAAGTTGGTGAATATGCAGTTGGATGAGTCCAAGCCTGCAACTGAGCAATTGAGTGCATTTACTGGTATTTTAAATCACCTCAAGGATGCTAATTTGCATTTTGATGATAAGTTGAGGGCGATCTTTCTAATCGTGACACTACCTGATTCCTGGGAGACCTTGGTAGTTTCTCTCAGTAATAACCCCAATCTCTCATATGATGGTGTGAGGGGTTCAATCTTGAATAAAGAAATTAGACATAAGTCTAGTGGAGAAGGTAGCAACTCAGCTTACAATTTTAGAGGCAAGGTTGAAAAGAAAAATGCAAATGTTGGACAGAGAAGCAAAAGCAAGAGCAAAGGAAAGGAAAAGAGTGAATGTTACTTGCTATCAGTGTGGTCAGAAGGGCCACAAAAAGCTTGATTTGAAGGTACTACAAGAAGGAACAAGAGAGAAAAAAGAATGCAGGAGACAAAAAGAAGAAAGAGGATAAGATAGATGTATCTGAGGTAGCCAAAGCCAAGGAAAAGGCCAATGTGGCCTCCACTGTAGTCATAGAGGAGCTCTCGGATGCAAAGGCTGATGTACTATGTGCAATAGATTATGATGCCCTTGTATGTCACATGCAGGATATGCAGATTACCAAGGCTGATGTTCAATGCAAGCAAATATGGAAATGTATATTTTGGAAATAACCATGCTTGCAGCATTGATGGAATAGGCATTGTACACTTGTCTTTGGATAATGGGCAAGAGCTTATGTTGAAAGATGTTAGATATGTGCCTGTCATCAAGAAATATCTGTTGGACAGCTTGGCTTACATGGTTACACTACACTGTTTGGTGGTGGTTTGTGGAAATTGAAAAAGGGTTCCATGCTGATTGAAAAGGAACCAAGAAGGGCACTTTGTATTGTCTGCACTGTAAAGCTTTGAATGGCAAGTTTCTTGCAGTTGCTGAAATTGGCTATCATTTGGAGTTGTGGCAAAAGAGATTAGGCCATATGAGCCAGAAAGGACTTGATGTCCTTACCTCTTTGAAGAGGGTTGATGGAAATGGCTCTAAACTTGATTTTTGTAATGACTTTCAATTTGGAAAGCAAAGGAAAAATTCATTTTACTCACGTGTCTCTTGTAAGTCCAATGTCTTGGACTTAGTGCATTCTGATTATGTAGTATGCCCGTGAAATCGTTGGGTGGTGCTGCATATTTTGTCTCTTTTATTGATGATTGTTCCATGAAGATTTGGGTTTATCTATTGAAAAAGAAAAGTGAGGTGTTTGCTGTTTTTAAAACTATTCATACATTTGTGACCACTCTAACAAGTAGAAAGCTGAAATGCTTGAGAACTGAATGGGGGTGAGTTCACATCTACTAAGTTTAAGTCTTTTTGTGACTTGCATGGAATCAAGAGGGAGCTTACAGCTCCTTACAATCCTTCAAATGGTATGGCTGAAAGATACAATAGGACTTTATGTGAGAGAGTACGGTGCATGCTATCCACTGCTAATCTCCCTCATGAGCATAGCAGCCAGAAACGTTAGAAACGTTTAGAAACAAAACGTCAAAAACGTGTTTCGTAAGTTTCTTTCAAGAGGGGGTAAAATAAAAAATGCAGGTTTTTTTATATAGGGATTTTTAATAGTTTTGATTGGGGAAAGAGGTTCTAAACCTCTATGGAACTCTCTCTTAAACAAAGAATGGGTAATTGAGCTTGAGTGATAATAGAGTCAATTGAGAATAATGCATTATACGTTACATATCCATGATCCATTATTGACTTGTTACTTATGTCAAAGTTAGTCTTTGGGCAAGCTATACTATAGTTTAGAACTCAAACATTATGATTCATACATATCATACAAAGAAAATTGAAATTAACATGTAAATAGCCTATCTATAATATGGATTGAGTCAAGTTGCAATATCATGATTCTCATTTCAAAACAAACTGACAAAATGTCAAATCAAGAATGAATCGTAATATATTATAAATAACTTATAAATGAGACAAAGGTCGTATAATATTCAAATCTCAATACAAGAATAGATACTAGATTGACAAAGTCCAATAACTAAACAAAATCACAAAAACATCAGTCTCTCATCCAAAATCTTGAGCCCTCACGCTTCATTACACATCATCATCATCATCATCATCATGTTTAACATTGCCCAATAGTTTTTGTCAAATAAACCATGTTTTAGGTCCCAACCACCAAAAATATATTAAAAAATAAAAACGCCCACGTTTTTTACTTTAAGAAACGTTTCACAAGTTTCAAATTCAAAGAAATGCGTTTCTTAGCTGTTATGCTCATGAGTTTTGGGGAGAGGCACTTAAAACCATGGTTCACATTTGCAACCGCTCTCCAAACAGGTCCTTAAATAATGGCATCCCTAAGGAGGTTTGGTCTGGCAAATCAGCTTCACATGACCATTTACAGATATTTGGTTGTGATGCTTTTGTGCATGTCAGAGATTAGTTGAGGAGTAAACTTGACCCCAAATCCACCAAAGGCATTTTCATGGGCTATGATGATGAGGGTGAATTTGATTATAGAGTGTGGTTACCATAGTCCAAGAAAATTATTCGCAATCGTAATGTTGTGTTTAATGAGGCAAAGTTGCTGACAAGTACTTTAGCCTCTAATGAAGACATGAAAAATGTCAAATTTCAGAATTTGCAGCTACCTATTACTTCAAATGATGAGCCTCATGATGCTGTACCACAGGCTGAAACTGATGATCAGCAGGTTATTTTTTAGCTAGATGATGATGGACAGCAAATAGAAGCACAAGGAGATCATGGACAGCAAGATAGACTTGTTGATTATGAAAATGTAGATGCTGGAAATGAAAATGAATGTGTTGTACAGCATGAACAGCATGCTGAAAATAACATGCCTCCAGATGCCTGAGAATGTAGATCATTGGGTACACACGTCCACACGCTTAAGAAGGCAGCCACATAGGTATAACCCCTCTTTGCACTATGTGATGCTTATAGATGAGGGTGAGCCTCTTACATATAAAGAGGCCAAGTCAGGTAAATTCAGTAGTAAGTGGGAGCTAGCTATGTAGGAAGAGATTAAATCTCTGTATGCTAATGATACTTGGGATCTTGTGTCGTTGCCCAAAGAAAGAAAGTCTCTTCCAAACTGCATTCTGTTTCAGCTTGTAGACCCATTTTGTTCCAATGGCTTTTTTCCCAAAGGGCAAAGACACTAAATCCCATGTTTGATTCTTAGTGATAGAATCAAATTCAGCTTGCATTGCTGCCATCCAATGCACACTCTGTTGTGCATCCTCAAAACATTCAGGCTCCTCATCATCAACTGTGCTTGCTGCCATAACAAACTCCATGGTATGTGCAATATCATGCATACGAGCTTGCCTTCTAGTACGACCAACCATGGGTGCATCCAGATGACTATCTTTCATAGTCTGTAAATATCATCTAGACATTTGTCTTGCCACTCAGAAGCACTCTCCAGGCATTAGATCTCCAAGAGCTCTCTCGTAGAACAAAAACATGAATCAAAAATAATAGCTCCTTCTCTGCTGCGCAGAACCCAAATCTGATGGCTCCGTTGGCTCCGAAAGGGGGGTAAAACCCTAGGACACCTACTCATGGATCTCCCAGATCACTCATTCTTCCTCTTCCAGTTCAAACTGCAGTTTTCAGCCTGTTTACAACGATCGCAACGCGCGCGATTTCGTCAATCTGTTTTTTTTATGAAAATCCCATAACTGGCTAAAAAAGTAACTTGCTTTTTGCATGCCATCCTAATCTAGAAGCTTTTTTAACTTTTTCGGATTTTTTACAATAAATAATATCAAAAATAGGCTAAAATTATCCAAAAATCTAGTATTTTTAGATAATCCATGCCACTCACACTAGTACTAATGACTCAAATCACATTGACTCTCTTGATCAATAAGAAAGTCGGATGATGATGCATTCCAGAGTTTTTCACACCGTGTCCGCGTAATGGCATGACATCCACCCCCTCTGAATCTGCACATCCTCCGATATGTGCCAAAATCCTAGTTGTCACCGGATTCTGAGTCCTCCTTATCCTCTGCAACCATATCCTTTGCTTCTTCATCTTCCATATCTTCCTAGCTAGCCCCTGTATCATGGCCACTATTTTCTTCCCATTCTTGCAACTCATAGGCAGTAGATTCCCGCCTCTTGAATAATTTGACTATTTTCCCTGCTACCGAAAGTTTTATGGCTGTCCTATCCAACTCATTTAATACATAAGTAGTATTATCAAACACTTGTCTTACCATATAGGGTCCAAACCATCTTTTGGAAACTTTACGCATGGCACTATGTTGGTTGTCTAAACTGCTATCATAAACCAATACCCAAACCCCATCTTGTATGGTTCTTGGTCTCAGTCTATGTCTTTTGTCAAACCGTTTCTTGTTACGTATCCTTGTTGCCCTTAACTTTGCAATTGCTACCTCTATGTCTTCTGATTTTCTTTCCAACTGTCTAATGCGTAAGGCCAATAACTCCTCTCGATTCAACTCCTCCTCCCAAGGTAGCACACTCCATATGACAGTCATCTCTTCTATCGGCATGATAGGTTTTTGACCATACATCAATTCTACAAGCATATATCCTGTAACGGCACTATGAGTTGTTCTGTCAGCCCACAAAGCATAAGGGAGCAATCGTGGCCACTCTTTTACCTTCTCTCCATATGCTTTTGCCAATGCCTTCACAATAGGTGGATGACCTCTTTTACTTTTTCCATTTCCTCAGGGTTATAGGCTGGAGTTAAAGCAAGCTTTATCCCCAACCGTACAAAGAAATCATGAGCTTCATCTGCATCCAACTCACCCCTATTTGCTGTAATTTTTCCCACACAACCATACTAACAAAAGATCTCTTCTAAGAGAAAAGTACACACGGCATTTGTTGTCTTAGTACGTAAAGCTCTCCCTTCCACTTGATTAGTCAAGTCTTCACGGGCAAGCACAAGATATCTCATTTGCCAAAGACCTGTAGCATCGTGACTAAATCCACCACCCACTTAAAATGAAGAGACAATGGATATGTGGGCTGCAATCCATCCCAATGTCTCACAGATGAATACATTTGAAATGTCGTACATGTTTCAACAAAGTGAGCAACATCCTTATACATACCCTGCTACCAATATCTTTCTTTGAGCTTTGCAAAAGTACCCTAAACACCTCTATGACCAGCCCACAAGCTTTCATGAAATTCTTGCATAACATTTACTTGTGAAGCTCTGTCACCCAAAACTCGCAATGGCATACCCTATTTTTTTTTAGCATGTTTCCATAAGTATCGATCTTTTAAGAAAAACCCATAGACTTTCCTCTTAATCTTTTTAAACTCCTCATTTGACCATTCATCTCTCTTTGTTAATGTACTGAGGTACTGACCAATACTCAGCCACTATCCTGCATATTTGTTTTCCAAAAACACTTCTACACAAGATGCAAAACATCTAAAGTGTCTTCTCTTTGTTATCCAAGCTTCTGTTCATGCTGTAGCAACACCTTGCATTGCTAAATTCACTCTAACAACATTATTTTCAACCGCAAGAAAGTCATCTTCTTCCTTCTCATCCATCATCCCATCTTCATTCTCATAGCATGCCCGAGATAACATGTCTGCCACTGGGTTATCTCTTCCTACAATATGCTAAAATTCAGGGTTCAAAGATTTGATGTATGCAATCCACCGGAGCATAGCAATGTCCGGGGTAGCACAACTAGTAATCATAGCCGATACCGGCAAACAATCGGTCTCAATGACTACATGAGCACCCAAAAAATACTCCTTATCACATTTAAGGGTTGTCACAATTCCCCATAATTCTCTTTTTACCTGTGGGTATCTTCTCTGCCGTTCATTTAATACTTTAGCACCAAAGCGAATTGCATATCTTTGCCCTTCCTCATCATCTTGCCCAATTGCCCATCCAATCCTGACTGGGCTTGTATCAACAATAATAATGATAGGCTTTCCATGTGAATAGTCAGCCTTTCTCAATATAGGAGTAGATTATAAGAGTTGCTTCAATTTCTTCATTGCTTTCTAATGCTTTCTTTCCCAATGAAATCTCTGACCTTTCCTCAGAAGCTGATATAGAGCATCGGCTACATGTGCAAAGTGAGGAATCCATATCAAATAGAACACGCACGCACCCAAGAATCTACGCATCTTCGATACATTCGTGCATACATCTTGCATTCTATCAATCCCATCTATTTTTGTTGGTGATGGTCTTCGCCCATAGGGCCCACACATATGCCCAACAATCAAAATCTCTTCAACTCCAAAGACAGAATTTTGTTCAGAAAGAGTTAAATGCACCTCTTCTAGACGTCAAAATCCTCTCACAATCCACAATATGGTGTGCAACAAACTATCTGCATCCATGAGCATTCATCTCTTCATTCTTTTCATCCACTGCACACCCTTTTATTGGAATAGCAACCAAGAAGGGCATAGTCAATTGTGGTATAAAATCCCTGAGTACCCTATTCATAGCATTTGTCATGTGTGCCACTGAGTTTGTTACACCTGGTGGGAGAGTACACATCCGTACTAACCCCAAGGGAGTCTTCATGGTTGTGATATCCCTGCTTTCAATTGCAAGTTGAAACTGATCATACCCCGAGTAAAGATCACCCAAAGAATAGATCGCTCTGCGTGCAAAAGCCTCTGCAAATTCATCAACCATAGGACCTGCACCCACATTTCTTATGGTCACTTTATTGACTGGTTGCATGTCTTGAATAAATCTCAAAGCCCCATTCTTTTTGGGCACAGTAAACCAACGATTTGAGTACGGGGCTGAAGAAGGCTCCAAGATCTTCATGCGAATCTTTTCATTTAGCAAATCTATCAGCTTTGGCAAGTAAGCTTTAGGCACTAGAATAGGCCTCAAGTTCCATGGTACATGTGGCACAGTAAATATAACCATAGGAGAGACAACATTTGGATTCACACAACCTATTTCACTTGGCTGAAATACAAATGCATTTCCATGCTAGCCAACATCCGCATAAAACAGTCTCTCTCAGCAAGCAAAAGAAACCCTTCTGCACCAACTTTCAATTTCTATAATGTTTCAAATATAGACTGATGACCTATATCTTTAGAATCTCGTAAGCTTGGCTGCCTTGACACTTTTTCATACAAACCCTCACTCTCTGGTGGAAGTGACATACATAGCCAAAGAACAATGCTATAACATCATACATAGCCAAAGAACATACTGACAACAATCTGTTTTCAGCCTCATTTTCTGCATGTATAGTTGCTGAAATTTTAGCCATAGTGTCATTAATATTCAGCCCATAAAAGATGCCTGAAATGCTTTCATTTTCAGCTAACAATCCCAATGCTCTTAGTTCCTTAGTAGCTTGTTTCATAGATATGCGTTTAGCCTTGCACATAGCTTTCATAGGCTTAAACCAACATGAACTGTTTGCTGTAAACTGAGAATAACCAATAGTAAATACATGCTTCATTCCATCAAGGGGCGAGTACATCCTCTGAACAGCACTACTGTAGCCCCGCATTATAGCAATGCTTAATGAAAATCTAGGTCTTTGAATTCCTTTGCATTTGGAGCCAAAGGAGACTCTAAGTGTATCTCGATTTCTAGAATCATTAACACAAACAATAAGAAATTTGACTACTTTCTTCCCATCCTTGCTTCTGACTCTTGCATAAGTAGAACCATCATCAAGCACCTTTGTTTCCATACGCACTCCTGTAATATAGAGCTGTCTCAAAATCACTACATATGAGGAATTATCTTGCACAAAGAAGTGTTGCTCTTCTTGTACATCACCAATTGTCACTTTTACATTAGGACATGCAGCATAAAGCTCTCCCGAAGAATTATTTGCAGCCCTTATACACCAACCATGATCAGTGTCTACAGGCCATTCACCATTTTCATACAATCCACGCTCAATGACATTTATCTCAGACCCATGGTCAAGTAAAGAAACACAAGGAGTTTCACATTTCCCTATTTTCACTACCGTTTCAATGGTAGCTCTAGCCCAACGATTTCTTGTGTAGTGGCTTCGATGAATAAATCCTAGAGTCTCTTCCCCATATTGTTGCATCTGCCTTACTCCACCATGCATATTGCTACAAGACAATGCATTTTCAGCCACTTTCTTCTCTTTTCCACATGTTGTCCACTGATTAGTAGCATCCTGCATAGATAATCCAGTACTTACTTCATGCTCATATTCAGCCCGAATACCCAACAAACCAGTTTCCTCTTCAAATTGCAGCAATGCACTAGTGGTATCACCAAGAAACTGACGCTTCCTCTTAATTATGTCAATGATCTCATCATGAAATTCTCGCTTGGCGATGCCAAGCACCTCTCCCAAGGTGAATTCCACCCAACTGTTTAAGATCCATTCTTCAAGAACCTTCTTAAGATCTATGGCTGTCTCAATATCAAATTGCAACTTATATCTTGGCTACTTGCCCTTCTTTTTGCCCTCTTGTTTGTTATCATGTTTTTGCTCCTGACTGACCTCTTCCATAACATGCTCGGGAGGTGGCTGATTTGCAGCTTTAGATTGATCCACACTTCTTCTTGTCATTCTTTTAGATGTCCCTGCATTATCTTTATCTCTTTTTTGTTTTTCTTCCACAAGTACATCCGTGTTTTGTACCTTTGCTAAATATGCATATACTGAATGTGTGTCTCCCGGTGATTCTCAACCAGTTATGCCACGAATGTCTTGCCCTGCATGAGACATTTCAGGATCAGTGATCTTTCTCTTTTCAGTTGCATGTAAAGCATGTGTCCATATTTCAGCCTTTGGATCAACTATCACTTGGCCATACATTCTATTCAACTGTAAACCAAAAGTAGAAGCATGTACCGCCGCATAAGCATTTCGGACAGCCAAGTCTTCCAACAACTTTTGCATACCTCCCTTTCCAAAATTCAAAGCAAGAGGCAATCCCGTTTCTTGTGCATGGATCTTGCCATCTTTCAAAAAGATGAGCTATCGTGCCAAGGCCTCCTAATAGGCAGCACAATCCTTTCTCTCATGCTGCAAACTATCACACCACATACATCTTTTTCCTAGCTTAGGGGCTATTGCCAGTGCCCTTTCCTCTTGTTCTTTTTCATCCAATTTTGCAACCTTCAATTGAAGATCCCGCATACCTTTGACAAATTCTTTTAAGACATCTTCCCTAACATAGGGAATAATAGCATGTACAGCCATAGGGTTAGCCACAAAAGTAGGTGGCTTACTGGATACATCAACTGTCTTGCTCGTAACAATGGGCAAGCTAGAGACATGCAATCTTTCTCTTCTTCTATACTTCTTCACAAGTGCAGTAATAGCTTCCTTGACATGTCTCCACTCTCTTTTCAGACTTGTCTCTGTAGTCTGATCCTCCAGCAAATCATCAAGCTTCTCTTGAAGCTGCCTGTAGAAACAATTCAATTTTTTGACTTACAAGAGTTTGTTGTTCTACAAGATCCAACTACTCAAATCGACTTTCGAATTCTCTTAACAATTCTGTAGCCACAAGACCCTTATTGGGTTGTAAAACCCACTCCTGAAAAGTCTTGCCCGTAATCAAACTAGTATCTTCAATGTAAAATTCTTCCCTAAGTGTCTTCTTGAAAGCTACCTAGTCAGCATCCTGCAAGTATAATTCAGTAATCTGTGCTTTCAGTTCATGTACAGTAACACGTACAAAATACCGGCTCCATGCAAGTTAAGCCACTCCAAAGAATTCCATCTTTTAAGCATATGTATGTACATATGCAGATATATTCCTACCATTGAATAACTTCACCTCACGCTCAATTGCTTGCAAAGCATTCATCACAACACTTTTTGTTTGAGCAAAAGCTTGCATCACCTGTTGTTGTTGTTGTACATGTATAAGCATATTCATATTTTGCACCAACTGTTGCAAAACATCACTAGAGATTGTGTTCGAAGGTTCTCCCATCTTGTCTTTCCTTCTTCTAACGACCTTTCACGTCAGGTTCACCAATGTCAGAGGGGTTTTTGTTAAAAGGTCAAATCCACTGTGGATCAAAGGTAGAAGGGAGTAGAGATAGGAGATGGAAGAAAAGAAAGAGAATACACAAGTGGTAAACACGACAAAGACAAAGCACAATGAATTGAATCAATATGTATTGAAAGAACCTGAAATCCTTTGTCTGGCACTACTCAGAAGCACTCTCTAGGCATTAGATCTCCTGGAGCTCCCTCGTAGAACAAAAACGTGGATCAAAAATAACAGCTCCTCTCTACTGCTCGGAACCCAAATTTGATGGCTCCATTGGCTCCGAAAGGGGTGTAAAATCCCTGGACACTAGGTCATGGATTTCCCAGATCGCTCATTCTTCCTCTTCCAGTTCAAACTGCAGTTTTCAGCCTGTTTACAGCGATCGTGGCGCAGGCGATTTCGTCAATTTGTTTTTTTTATTAAAATCTCATAACTGGCTGAAAAAGCAACTTGCTTTTTGCATACTATCCTAATCTAGAAGCTTTTTTAAATTTTTTGATTTTTTTACAATAAATAATATCAAAAATATGCTAAAATTATCCAAAAATCAAGTATTTTTAGATAATCCATGCCACTCACACTAGTACTAATGACTCAGATCACATTGACTCTCTTGATCAATAAGAAAGTCAGATGATGATGCATTCCATAGTTTTTCACACCGTGTCTGTGTAGTGGTACGACATCGAACTTGTAGTTCCTGGAAAAAAGCACTTGGTGTGTAAACTTAAACGCAGCTTGTATGGGCTAAACCAAGCACCACTGCAGTGGTACAAAAAGTTTGACACTTTTATGCTCTCTCATGGGTTTACATACAGCCATGCAGATCATTGTTTGTACATGAAAAAGGATACAAATGGCAACCCCATCATACTTGTTTTATATGTGGATGATATGTTACTAGATAGGAAAAGAAAGACTAGCTTGGATGCTCTCAAAGATAAGTTGAAATCAGCTTTCTCCATGAAAGATTTGGGAAATACAAAGCATATATTCGGCATGAGAATTCTGTAATGTATCCACCTGTTCCCTTCAGGACACGTCTTAGCAGTCCATCAGAAAGGAGGTCTAGAAAGCCCCGCCCGGCACTCCCATGGAATGTCACGGGGTTTGCAATCTAGGACTTTCCGCATCTGCCACGTACCGGAAGTATTCTGGCCGTTCCCACTTAGGACCAACCTGAATCAGGGTTTTTCCCAATGGTCATTTCCTAAACGGCAACTAGCGTCGAACCCCGAACGAACTACTTTACGCCGAAACGCCACGGCCGAAGCGGATTCACGCTGCACTTGGTTCAAGGAGAATGGGAAACGAGAGGGATGCAAAGCTCAACCTCTCTGCCATAAGGCATAGCCCCATTCCATTCCCCTAAAACAGCGTAAATCGGGATTATTATAACTTAGACTCTAGGTCAGCGCCCTTGCTATTCGTCTCCTCTCAAACGATCTTCTTGCTGTCCATCATGATTGAGAAAAGTTCCCGGCCAACCGGGACCACCCATCCGTAGGACGGACCCATAGCCACATCCACCACACTCTCCTCAAGTTGTTTTAGTTGTCTAATTACCTGCCACATTTAGTTGGACATGCATCAAGCAGCTTTCTTAATTAGCCGTTAGGCACTGGTTCCTTCGCGTAATCTTAACACTTGACATAGAAAAATAGTGTCAAACAAGTTCCTTTTCAACAGGTTATCATATTTATCTTTGGAATACATTTATAAAGTCCAGCCCCTAGGCTTATCCATAATCTGTCCGAAGGCTATCCAGCAATCCACAGGGATTACTAATCCAAGACTCCGCCCATAGACTAGTATGCCGACCTCGAGATCCAATCCCGAGTCACGTTGGCCTCTTGTGTAGGGCCCGGAAGGCGAGGGAATTACGGCCAGAGCCCCCCCTGGCACCCAAGCGTCCTCCTGCTCCAAGTAGCGCTCAACAGAGAGACCTCACGCGGCGGGTTCGGTCCACCTTCCTAGCGCGGCTAACAATCCCCTTGGTTAGGATCACGCAGACAGTCGGGGGTAACTGAGGCTGCCTCTCCCTTCAGGCCTTCAACCTAAAGCATTAGATATATTTTCATCTTTTAATTCCTTGAGCAAACAAAGCAAACAATGCTCTCTAAACTGTTACAAGCACAATCATTTCCAGTGGTCGTTAATTTGGCCAACTGCTAAGGAGTGAATCCTTCTTTCCGAATACATCCAGCACTCGATCCGGGATCAATTGCGACTTGGCAAGATCCCCAAGGGTTTGTTTGTTAACTCTTATGTCCTTGGATTAGGGCTGTACCCCAACTTAACCAATACCTTAAGTTCTATTAATAGAAAATATGTTGCTCCAAATTATTGATTGGTCTTTTGCTTCCAAGCAAATATCTAATTCCCTTATCTTGGTCACTTTTCCCAAGAAAGGTACTATATCACGGACGACTACTCATCCTTTTGCAAGATAAACTTGCGCAAGAATCTACCAATCTCATTCCGAGGAATTTGGTCATTCTCTTGTGGTTAAACCACAAGATCATGCGACTCTGCAACTTGTTGCACAAGTGTCGCATCTAATACATGGGACTATTTTCACCCATCCAACGACGTCTTCTAATCACAGAATCATGATTAGATAGGAACCAAGGTTAGAGTGTCTTCATATCCAATCCGTTCCTGATTGCACTAGGCCGACATCGTCGGACCTAGGGTTCCAACTCCATCCGAGTTTCATCTTTTTAGCGAGCGATCCTTAGGGCAGAAATCCTAGATCGTTTCTCACAAGTATGTCCTATTGTCCCTATATTCCGTGAATGTGGACAGGTCTTTAGATTATGAGAGTTTCAACTTGGCAATAAGTGCGACTAGGTCACGTCCTCGACGTGCTACACCCTAGTTAGCACTTGGGATATGTTGTATCGATTTAACCATTCCTAAGTGATTCCTTTGCGGTTTAGGTGTTTAGGGTAACCCAATTTACTTGTCTATTCCAGAAGATATTTACGATACCATTCTCGTAATCACATGATTCATTGCCTATGTATGATTAGATTTACAAACCCTAACTTTTCTGGTTAAGAACAAAGCATATGCTAAGTTACGGCATAATTTCTATTGATGCATTCACGAATCATGCTGCTAAGCTTTTAGGGTTTAAGTTAAAACGAACCATGCAGCCGTTTCCTAATTTCATTTCTGAATGAATTATTCGTATGCTGAATGAGCATTACACAACCTTTCGTAACTACTTACGTAATTGATTGAGATTTATGCCAACTGACTAGAGTTTAATCTACTTCGTGCAGCCCTAGAATCATATCCATGCCTTGCAAAAATCCTACGGTTGTTAGCAACCTTCTTTAATGAATCATTGTGAAGAAGAGATGTCTAAATAATGCGACATGCAATTTAATCTTTCCATGCATAATCGAAGTATACTACAATAATTTCGACTTGTAAAGATGGTCATTAGTTGATCTAGATTCGATACTTTGCAATGTATAGAAACAACTTGCTAAGAATGCATAGACATCTTATGTTCTTCTTTCGTTCGTTTCTTTGGGAAATGCAAATGACCGATTCTTCAACTGTGAGTTAATTCCTTAAATTAGCCAATGTATTTCAAGCACAAAAATGCATCTTTATCAAACTCGGTGGATTTGACAAGCATAAGCGCAACCTAATTCCATGAATTAACCATGCATGTTTGTAATACTTCGACATAAATCAAGAAATAGGACGAAAACCTGGACTTGTAGGTTCGATGAAATGTCCACATGAATGTTAGGAGATGATTCTCCTGCGGCTGCGCCTTGTGCCTTTTTAGGGGCCATCGAGACTTCGACCTTCTTGCCTTGGCCGCAAACTTATGATCTTGGCCCGTCTCCCTCACACGCGCAAATTCCCTTTGAGATTCGGCTTCCTTGACCGATGCACCGTCTTGTGGAGTTGGGCTTTGGAAGACCTTATAGGCTTTCTCCTCGAAGCTTGGAGAAAAGAGAAGATAACTTTAGGAGGGTTCAATGGGAGAGCCCTTAAACTTGGCAAAGATTTTGGGCTTGTGACGGGTACAATGGGAAAGCTTTAAATCCAGATTATAATGGGCTTACGTGAGTCCACGGAAAGGACTTTACAATCGGCAAAATGGCTTTTGGGGAATGTAAGGGAAAGGGGACTTGGAAATTCCGGATATAATAGGGCCTTCACGAAAAGGGATACAATGGATTTAAAAGACTTGTGCGGGATGCAAGGGGAGGCTTTAAAAGGAAACGGGGTTAAAAAGCCTAGTGGAAATGCTATGAAAAGGGGCTTAAAAACCCGGCTAGTGTGAGCTTTATGGGGGATGCAAGGGAAGTGCTCAATTCACGAGGATGCAAGGGGAAAGGCCTTAATTCCGGGGGTGTAAAGACCGCTTGAGAAGGGCCAATGAAAAAGAGTTTTAAGAAACCCAAGAGTAATATGAGCTTGAGTGAGGATTTCCACGAGAAGGGTTGCTCAAACCCCAAGGTAAGGTGAGCTTTATAGGGCTTTGGTGGAACCCCACGGGAAGGGGTGCTTAAATCCCGCGCGCGGGAGGGGGGGAGGGAGAGGGGGGGGTTTTATAAAAACCGCTTGGGAAGGGGCTTATGAAAGCCCACAGGAAGGGGGGCTTCCTAAGGACCCTTAGAAGCTTCTGGGGGCGTGGAGTACCCACGTGGACGAAGACCAATCGATTGGCAACTTGGCGGCGCCTGACGATGGCAACGGCGGCTCAATCTTCAGGCGGCAACTTCCCCAATCGGCGGCAGTTGGTGCAGCCCGGCACTCAACGGCCTTCAGCTCTGACCAAGCACGGCCTGGCGCAGTCGTTTCTTTCTGTCGCCCTCCTTTTTTTTTCACGCTCTCTCTCCTTTTCTGTCAGCCTTACCACCCTCCACCCCATAGCGAGGGTTTTTATAGGTGAAGGGAGGGGGGAGAGCTCCCTCCCACATGAAGCCCCGCATGCTATCCTCCCCTCCATCTCTCTAATTCCATTTCAGTCAATCACCTTCCCTCAGCCACGCTTCTGCTGGGGGAAGGTAATAAAAAAATTTGCAATAATTATAACCTTATCCTCTTGACCTCCTCCCAAGAGGAGGTTCTCATGAAGATATGCGGTTTCTTTTTGGTCTCCTTCCTGCCAATCATGATACGTTGTGTACAATCGCACCGTCCGTATTTTCAATGCCGGCATCGTCATTGCATGAGACTCACGCGGCTCGTAATATTTTCAGCAGAAATATTACAAATTCGCAAGGATAGAATGCAGAAATCCTTGTTCTTATCTCAAGAGAAGTACATTGAAAAGGTACTGGACAGATTTAACATGGCTGAAGCTAAGCCTCTTGGGATGCCCTTACCTCCATAAGCTGAATATATATCAGCTACTAAAGCTTCTAATAAAGCTATATGGTTGAGCAGACTTGCAGGGGATCTCGACATGTCTATGAGTACTCCAGTGTTGGGATGTGATAGCCAAAGTGTTGTGTATCTAGCTAAGAATGCCATGGGGAGGTTGTTGGGATGTAAAGGTCCTTTATTCACCTCCGTGTATCATACACATGTATTATTATGTTGTACATGTGAATGCACCCTTACATGCCCTAAGTATAAATACATTTTATTCTTTGTGTACCAACACGTTGTTGGTACACCCAAATCAGCTCATACTCTCTCTTTGTCACTCTCACTCACCTACACACTTCCCCTGCTGCAAATCTTCATCCTTCCACTAGCTAGACTTGCAACACAACTTAATAACACCAAACCTAAGTATTAAAAATACAAAACATCATGCCAATACCCCTCAATTGTTCCTCTTGATCCAAGACTATAGGTTAAGAGTCTCCATTTTCCCTCAAACCTGCTACGAAAGCATTTCAAGAATCTTCAAGTTTGGAAGCTAACATGTCAACAAGCTTAGTCAATCTCCTCCCTAAAGAGGGAGATTGTGTCACGAGGACGTGAAAATTTGATGCTTTGCTTATGTTTAATTGGCATTTGATTAAAGGATTAATCAAATGTGCAATTATAAGATGCACAGTGTTGCACATGTGAGGTGCAAGCTACTTTCTCACAGTTGAAGACCGAAGGACCCTGTGAAAAAGATGGTGTCAAGGGCAAAAGTTGTGACAAGTTACACTTGTTAGATTCTAGGTGAATTTTGGTGTCAGTTTGCCCCTAGGACCATTAATTGGCCATTGAGTGTCAGTTGTGACACTAGGGACTAGGCATTAATTAATGGATTAATGCTTGTCCAAGGGTCAATTAATGCATGGGACCACTTTGGGTTGCAAATGGCCTAGCCAATTAATTTTGGATGGGCAAGGTCAATTTTTTGGGCATGGATTAAGGGCTGAATTAATTTTCAGAATTAATTAATTCTGAAAATTAATTAAATGACTGGAAATTGCTGAAAATGGATTAAGAAAGCTACCACTTGGCAAAACTTTCCCATGCAAGTGGGGGAAAGGCTAAATAGGGCTGAAGGGAGAGGGAAATCTCGTTTTTTCATTTTGAAGCTGTTGGAAAGAGATATTGGACTGTTGCTGCCAGCTTTTGGGGGCAATTCCCAGCCATTGGAGACCATTTTGGTGATGGAGATTGCATATTCTTAACCTTGGGAAGCTGACAATTGCTGCTGAAGCACTTTCTCCTGAAGATCACAGTCTTTGATGCTCCTATTGTTGTTGGTGCATCCGTTTGGGGCTGGTACAGCAGGGCAGCAACTGATTTTGATTAGTTCTTCGCGACAAGTCTCAAAATTTTCTCTCTCTACAGCATTCTCTCATCTCCTTCAGCCTATGCTCAGCCATTCTCAGCAATTCTCAGCCATTCGGAGGAGATCTCAGCCATTTTTGGTGGGCTGATCTGTAATTTCTGCAGTAAACCCTAATTCACAGCAGAAATTAGGGTTTAGCAGCCACCTTGGGATCCGTGCCAGAGATTGAAGGCTCAAGGGACTGAAATCAGCAGCTGATAATTGAAGATTATCAAGGGATTTCAGAAGCCAGCCCATCCCGAATTGATTTGGGGCAACATTTGGCCAGCCAAGGGTCAAATTGGAGAAGAAGTTCTGGCTGAAACAAGGGGCAAATGACCCAAAAGGCTTGCTGGACATTTATGACAGCAAGAGCAATTGGTTAGCAGGAGGAGATTGAAGAATCTCAAGTTGTACTCCTTCCAATTGAATGAAAGCTAAAGAAATACCGCAAGGGGCGCCAATTTTGGGGCCAACAGGGTGTCTACTGTCCAAGAATGTTATGGTAAAGTGTGTATTTCATTTTATGTGCATTTATTTATTGCTGTAATTAACTCTTAAATCAGGTTATCACCACCCATTCCAAGAAGGAAGGCTGGTTTCAGACTGCCTAGAGTTGTCCCAATGGTGGCCGATCACATTGCTATTAGTCACCTATAAGACACTCGCCAACATGATTGGCGGCCAACACTATCCCATTCTCCCACACATCATTCATGACACACAAACAAGCTTTGTCTAGGATAGGAGCACCCTAGACAATGTGTTCACTTTCTTTGAGGCCACAAGGTGGGCTCGACACAACGGTCAACAATGGGTGGTAATACTCCTTGACTTTGAGAAGGCTTGTGGCAAGGTTAACTAGGAATTCTTGGAGGACACCATGGCATGGCTAGGCTTCCCTCAATAGTGGATTACCGGGGTGTCTATCATCAAGGGCGGAGAGGAACACAATTTCAGTTGAAGTGGTCAGAGCTCCTAGACTTGGAGTATGCCAATAGCATGGCCCTCTATGTGGAGAATGATGAGGCGATGTTGGAGAGAGTAAGACTAGCACTAGAGGTGTTTTGCTTCATAGTAGGTGCAAATTTTAACTAGCAAAAGTCAGTTGGTTTCCTTACAGATCCAGATCCTAGTACCAAGTGGGGCATCCACCTAGGTTTCAACAATCAGACTATCAAGTACCTCGGTTTCTAGGTGGGACTTGACATCAACACCAATCCAACAATTCATCCCGGTGCTTGACTCCATCTGGTGGAAGCTGACCTACTCGATCATAGTCCACCTCTCCTTGGTGGGTAGAGCCCTTACTGGTCAACCAAGTCCTGTTGGCAACAACCTAGTACATTGATTTCTTCTAGTGTTTCTCTTTGTTATCATGAGTGGTTTAGTTATGCTCTATTTCTCGAATGTTTTGGCCCTTGGTTGTGTAGATCTAGCATATAGTGAGTACATGTGTGGCCATACATAGGTTTGAAGGTTTTGCATCATACAAGTATTATGGACTACATGCATGCTTAAAGGAATCATCATTCACGCTATGAAAGGGATGTTCTCGAGATATTGTATTTTTGTGACCGTTAATAAAAATCATCATTTATCATGCGGATATTGTATTGTGTGACTATTTTCAAGATGAAGAACCACACTGCAAAAGAAACATCCTCAAACTCAGGGAAGGGTATGCCTCAAAAGGAAAGAACACTATACAAGGGTCACCTAGGAAGTCACATTTGTTGCATGCATACAAATTTGCCTAATTGGTATCCTTGCCTTGCAAAAGAGAAATGCATAATCAATCACTTTAGATTTGCCAAAATTCATGCATGAAAACAGGTTAGAATTACTCTGTGTTTAAATTTGGCATAAAATGGTTGTCATGGCCATTTTGAGTCTAGAATATTTTAGGAAAGGTGTGGAACCCAAAAAAATAGTAAGGTGTCAAGACTACAGAATAGGTATGTACAAATATAAATTTTACCTTGTTACCACAAAGTATAATTGTACATTGTACATATCTTTTAAGTAGTGACAATGCACAATGACTATAGTAAGGTGTCAAGACTATAGAATAGGTATGTACAAATATAAATTTTGCCTTGTTACCACATAAAGTATCATTGTGCATTGTACATATCTTTTAAGTAGAGACAATGCACGATGACTATAGTAAGGTGTCAAGACTATAGAAGAGGTAAATATAGTAAGATGTTAGGACTATAGAATAGGTATGTACAAATATACATTGTTCCCTATTACCACATAAAGTATCATCATGGATTGTATATACCTTTCAAGTGGTGACAATGCACGATGACTATAGTAAGGTGTGCATGACTATAGTAAGGTGTCAAGACTAAAATTCTGTCACCCTATAATTCTCTCACCACCATACCTCCGCATACTTCTTATCATCGGATCATTGACACCCTTGTTGATGGTTTTGTCCATGCTCTCTGTTTTATGATTTGTGAGCCAACCATCCTTCTTTCCCCCATGGGCATTGTTACATTTAATCCAAGAAAAAAAGTTCAAAGTGGTTAAACATTGCCTTTGCAGGTCTTGGTAGGCCACTAGGCAAGCAGCCAACAAGTACCCTTTGTCCGATGCCTTGTCCTCTCCAGGTGGACCTTTGGACTCCTGACATAAGATAATAATTGCCTCTATAGTCTTGATAGGTTCTTGGGTAGCTAACATGCACCCATTTTATGAGCCATTGACCAATGCCCAAGCTACTTTGGGGTGGGACATCTCAACATACACATGGTAACCTTTGCTTGCAGCCCCTTTCTAGTTCTAATTTTGGGCTTGAGAGGGGTGTTAAGCTAAAAAATGTGCATTACACATTAAACCTTCATTGGCCATCAAACAATCCCAAAATTCAAATACACTCAGTGTGTCTCAATGCCCCATAAAAAAAACTCCCCTATTTTTGGTAAATTCCCATCTATAGATATAGAGTGTGCTAGGTCACTTACATCCTAGTCTATCCCCAATTCATCATCACATACCTGCCAAATCCTCCTCCTCCTATTGCCCACTCATTTCTCATCATCCTCAACTATTGCCACAATCACCCAAAGGCTGCCCACACCTGCGTTTGGTTCCAATCATAGAAGCAAAAGACGCCTCAAAACTCCTCTTCAAAGGATCCAAAATGCTGAAATGTAAGGAGTCCCGCCCGAAACGCGTTTCCCCAACCGAAACATTTTCCCTTTGAGAAAACAACGACCACGTGGCATTTTGGCTTGGGGAAATGTTTTGGGTTCACCCATATCCTAACATGCTTGAATGTGGCTTAACTAAAGAATTAACATTTAACGTTTTCCGTTTTTAATGTTATCGTTTCTATTCTTTTAATGTCTTTAGTCCTTTTTAATGTTTCATTTTTATTCTTTGAGTCGCCAGGGCTTCATGGCACAAACCAATCCACATGTGTATGATTTGTTCTAACTTCTAGAAGGTTGTGGCAAATTGCGATCGTTTCTCTCTACCATGATAATGGCCTTGATTGGTCACTATGCTAAGAATGACTATAATAGACACCCCCCCCCCCCCCCCCCCCTCTCTCTGTCTGTGTCACAAGATTATCAAATTACAAGATGATGATGGATCATGCCACCAAGCTTTTACACAAGAGAAGAACAAAAAGGAGCACAAAAACCACAACATGGTCACTAAAGAGACTGCCTAATGCCAAGGCACTAAATCCTCTATAGACAAAGTATCAACATGCTGAATAAGACCAACTGCCACTGAAGAAGACCTTTCAACTTCGCAACATGACTTTGGATACCTAGGATAGCATAAGAAATGAATACATTTCGAGTGACCCAAAGCCAACACCCCCAGAATCTGAGAAAGTGAAGTAGAATCTTCATATGGGATTGCACCAGAGCATGATGCCTAGGCTTACCAAAAATCTTATCAAAAGGACACATCGTAGTGCCCACCTCATCATTTTAAATGTCTGAAATGAGGAGCCTGTTGTGCTACGCATTGCTCTTAGCCACTTAAACAGCCCCAAAACATGCTTATTTTAGGCTTATTTTAGTCAAAACCCTAAAACGGGGAGAGGATCTAGAACCCTAATTTTTTATAAATTGGCAGCCAGCCCTCCACTCTTCTCCCAATCTCGTTTTTGCAGGTTTCAAGTGTTATCATCTCAACCCTTGCTGTCCATCACTGTTCCCTACAGTCTGGCGCCTGTTTCCAGCCCTCCACACGCTGATTGCTGCTGTTTATGCCTGGTGACTGACTGCTGATCATCTGCACTGCTGTCGTGCAGCCTGCCACATCAGCAAGCTGCTGCATTTGCAGGTCCCAACTGCCGCCTTGACAGTTTTCTCTCTCCTGCTGCAATCGCTACAGTTTTTCTCTCCTACAGGTTGTCTTGCCTGCATTTTGTCTCTCTCACCTGTTGCCTGCGTCTTTAGTCTCTCTCTCTCCTGCAGGCTGTCCTGCCTGCGTTTTTGTCTTTCTCTCACCTGCTGCCTGCGTTTTTAGTCTTTCTCTCTCCTCACTGCTGTCTGCATCAGATCTAGCTTCTCACTGTTGTGTTTGCTGGTGTTTGACATCCGGAGGCTGCCTTGCTGCGATTCAGGATCCGTTTGGAGTACGACACACTCTCCTGCTCATTACCCTTGCCTTGATCCTTGAGATACAGGAGTTCGAGGTTCAGTATTCATTCACTGCATAGTGTGTTTGCTGCATGAGCATCATATTATTAGTAGTCATATCATTTTATTTATTAATTGTGTTCATTGTCTCTGAGTTACCCTAACCCTAACCCTAACTGTATTCTTTTATCAGTCTGTGCTTTGTCGTACGGTTTCTGTTTATACTTCTATGTTAGGGTATTTTCTTTACATGGTATCAGAGCCTGGTACTCTCTGAGGAACCTAGGCCTTTGATCTGAGAGCTCTTCGCAAGAAGCAAGAATAACAGTAGGTTCAAATGAAATCGATCACATCAACACCGATTCAATCTCAAGAACAGCCTATGCCGAGAACCGAGCGAGAGTGGGCCGATCATCTTACTCCACAAAGTTCCGACATGGTGGAAGACACATCTAAGTACATGGAAGAAAGAATAGGCAGCCTGACCTCTGAAGAATATAAATTGATCATAGCCTATCAACGAAAGAAGATTAAGGAGCTCGACCAAAGGATTGCCCTTCAAGAAAAGCTTCTGAATGAAGATATGCATGATTTTCACTCTTCAGATGTTGCGCGTAAGTCTGATGATATTGCAGGGCCGTCGAGACCTCCATCAAGGATGGGGCCCCCTCTTGGAGGGCAAGATCCGGAGTATTTTCCATTTTTTCAGACTTTTCCGTCCTCTCCGGTGCAAGGTACTTTTGATTCATCTTTTGTGCCTTCTTCTTTTTATCTCTTCTGTTTTGCAATATACTGGTAGAGATCATGTGGAAGAAAGAGTCTAGTCTGTTGACTATGAAAAAGGTCCTCTTGAGAACCAATTCTTGTATGTTAACACACGTCGCAGGGATTATAAGAAAAAGTCAGGTACCTCTTCTTCTGCCCTTCCTTCTTTTCCGTATACTTCACATAATCAGAATGAATTTGGTGTTCCTTTCACTTCATTACATGGTGCATCATCATCTTCACAATTTCATTTTCAATCTTTAAATGATAAAAATGAACAAAAATAATCTACACCTCACTTTCAAAACCCACCCATCCCACCACATTTTTCCACTGCTTCACTACTTCCATTTACACCATTTACATTTCCATTTCAGACACCTCATGTTGCACCGCACATCACACCGAGGGGTTATGGAAACATAGGCACATCCTTTAGGACCTCATCCTTCCCTCAGTCGGGTGGTGTTTCACCTACCTCATATACACTTTTGGGATCATTGCAGCCTAGGTATCCCACTCACTCTCTCTGGAGTGTGGATCAGTTGCCTACACAGTTTGCCTCCATGGCATTGCCTAGTGGGCCTTCTGGTCATCTTGCTGTGTCCCAGCCTCACTTTGGACAGGCTACCGTGTCCCAGTGTCTCCACCTACACCGGCACCTGATGGAAACATTCATGTTCCAGTGCCTCCGTATCAATCGGCACTCATTGGACACTCACAACCTCCTTCTCCCTACCCACCTCTTTCCCCTCCCTCTTTCTCTTATTAGACACACCCACCTCCATCATCTTTCCCACAATCATCTTACACCACCTACCCGACACCTCATGGTTCTAGCTCATCTTCTACCAAGAATGCATTCAATGGCAAGACTCGTTTTAATGGGTTAAACTTTACTAATTGGTTGAATTTGATGAGACATGTCCTTGACTCACAGAACCTATGGCATCTTGTGCAGGGGTTGGAACCCCAACCCGATCCCGCATTTGTTCCATATGAGGTCGTTCGCTCATGGAAGGCTAGAAATGCCTCTGCTATTGTCAAGCTGATGCAAGGCTTATTGCCTGAGTTTCATTCTCAGCTTCAACGTTTTGACTTAGTGTCAAAGCGATGGGCACACTTGACTGACCGCTATGCGGCTCGGGATAAGACCCTTCGTATTAATCTTGACCATAAGCTTCAGCTTTTCAAAATCACTGACCGGGATGACTTGAAAGTCAAGTTGGCTGAGTATTAGTGTCTCCTCGCTGAGTTCTCCACTACGGGGACTCCCAAGTCCTCTGACGATCAGGCCACATTTTTCCTAAATAAACTCCCCAAAAAATACTTCAATTTTGTGGAAGGAATAGTTTCAAAGCCTACCATGCCTACATTCTATGAATTTGGGTGTCAACTGTTGCATTACGCACGGTTGTTCGATTAGTTTCATATAAATTTCTCTTCAGAGGGAGCTCTTCTTGCTCATTCTCAAAAAGGGCAACAAGGGAAGTGCAAACCAAACCAAACCTCCACTCAAAATCAAAATCAAACTCAAAAGCTAAATCGATTTGGGGATTCTCAAGGAAACTCCCAGTCACAACTTAAACCAAGGTGGCAGAATGTACCTAAAAAGAATAGGTATTCTCAACATTGTCAAAAGGCTGGCCATTTTGATGTGACGAGTGTCGATCAAAGGCACGAGGCACAGCACCAAAACCTAAGTCTCAAACCCCCGCCACTTAGTCGGGCAACCCCCAGCAGGGGAGGCAAGGTGATGGCAAGGGGCAGTTTAAAGGTCAGACTCACACTGCCACCGCACAGCCATCTCAGTCGACAACGTTCTCAACTCCAGAGGGCTTATCTGATTGGTCTACAAAGGCCCACATCATCTCCACAAAGACATCCGATGCGAGTCTCGTTCACATATGTGAGTTTCCTCCTGAAGAGGTTACTACAGAGGCCCACTCGTCACAGCCGAGCACTTCAGCTCCAATTTGGATTGTGGACAGTGGAGCTACACATCACATGACTCCTATAGAGGACATTTTCCATACCCGCACCCCTGCAGTCGGGCGGGTCTGTGTAGGAAACAACTCCTCGATCAAGATTCATGCTCAAGGTTGCGTCAGTTTTGCCACTCACAAGGGTCCGGATCTGGTTTCGCTGGACAATGTATATCATGTCGCTCAGCTTGGGTGAACTTGTTATCTGTGCAGCAGCTTTGCCGGTTGGGGCGAGCAGTTTTCTTTACAGCGACCACAGTCGAGGTCCTTGACTCTCAGACTGGTTTAGTGATTGCTCGCGGTGAGACACAGCCTAATGGCCTATACCACATGACTCACTTTCTCACCGAGCCGACTGCCGAGGGCTCCGTGTTCCATAGCTTCCAGGCCTTACCCACATCTCCGAAGCCTACGCACAATGAGCGTCTTTGGTATTTTCGCTTAGGGCATCTTGGTTATGACTGACTTTATGAGTTGTCTCGCCGTGAGCTAGTTGAGAGCCTTCCACGCCTGAAGCTAGCTCAAGATGTTTGTAAAGGCTGTCAGCTCGGGAAGCAGCACCGTACCCCATTTCCTCAGCAGTCTACACATAGAGCTGAGGAGCCTCTTAGATTGATTCATGTTGATCTTTGCGGGCCGACATCCACTGCCGCTTTGAACGGCGTGTTGTACTTCCTTTTGATAGTGGATGATCATTCTCAATACATGTGGGTATACTTCCTCAAGCATAAGTCAGATGCTTTCACATATTTTTCTGCTTGGGTGTTGTTGGTTCATAATCAGACTAGTCGTTGTGTCGGGTGCATGAGGAGTGATAGCGATGGTGAGTTTATCTCCCACGAGTTTTCCGAGTTTCTACAGAAGCATGGCATCTCTCGCCAACTCACCTCTACCAACTCCCCCTCTCAAAATGGAGTCCTAGAACGTAGGAACCGCACAATCATGGAAATGGCACGCTCTATGCTGTTCGCAGCACAGCTTCCTGAGCGCCTTTGGGTCGAGGCTGTTAACACTTCGGTGAACATCCTCAACCGGTGTCCGACTGCGGCTCTTCCTCAAAAGACCCCATATGAGGCATTTTTTGGCTCTCGGCTTGTTATTTCCCATTTCAGAGTCTTCGGGTGTCGTGTGTACACACACATGCCTAATGACAAGATAGGTAGGCTTACCACTTCGGATCAGACGCAGCCAGTGGCCACACCTCTTCATCCTATTGTCCACTTGTCGAAGAATACCCTAGGACAGCCCTTCGATGTACACACCTATCGTTCTATTGTAGGAAAACTTCTTTGGTTAATTCACACTAGGCCAGATTTGGCTTACTCAGTTAGCATACTCAGTCAGTATTTCATAGCACCTAGGATGTCACATTGGATTGCATGTCTTCGTGTGTTAGGTTATTTGCGCTGTACTTTTTCTTATGGCTTGACATATGGTTCTGGTTTATATTTGCAAGGGTACACTGATGCTGATTGGGCAGGAGATCCTGACACCCGGCGTTTCCATGGCGGCTACCTTTTTACCTTGGGCACGACTCCCATTTCTTGGTCCAGCCGTAAGCAAGAGACGGTGGCGGCTCCCACGGCCAAGGTTGAGTACCGAGCTCTCTTTGATGGCACCACCAAGGCCATCTATCTAAGAAGTTTACTAGCGGTGCTTCATTTTCCATGTGACTCTCCCACAGTTGTCTACTCCAACAACTCGAGTGCCATCGCCCTTGCGGATAGTCCGATCATCACACCACGGACACGGCATGTGGGAGTCCACTTCCACTTTTCCAAAGAGCAGGTTGAGCTAGGCACTATTCGCCTAGAGTTTGTGCCTTCATCAGATAATTTTGCAGATATCTTGACCAAAGCGGTCAACCGGCCGGTTCTTCAGTACCTGCTACCCAAGATCGGCTTGGGTACACCCTCCCCTACTTCTTCAGCTTGACGGGCAGAGGGTGCTTCCCTCTTGCTTTCCCTTCCAGTTTGAGAGGGGACGGCTTCTACTCTTGATCATGACAGTGATGATGCTTACAGTTTTTAGACATTACATTCACTTATTCTTTTGTATTGTATTATGGGCATTTGTAACTTCATCCGCACTGTCAAGATGACCTGATTGTAAAAGGGCACTTGGACAAGTGAACAATTCCCCTGCGAGGACACTGTCCCAATGGCACCGTTGCATAGCATATTGCATGAGCATGACATCTTGCATCTCCCTTTGCATTACCCCATGCATTGGCATTCTGTTCATATAAACATGCATCTGTGCGCATTTATCCCTTTTCAGTCTTTTGGAGTGGTCGACTCTAGGATCCACCATATTCATAGCATAACACATGACAGTTCTCCTAAAGGCAGTTTCCCTACCCTTGCTTGCTTGCTTGTTTTGCTTGTCTTGCTAAGCCCACCATCCTCTTTTTTTGCCTTTTCACATATTCGCCACATGATTGGCACATAGACGCACTTTTTCTCATCCTTAGGCACTTATCCTAGTCAATGCGAGGGATTGGCTTACTAGTTTCTCTCTCTTTGGATTTTGTCTCATAGGCCACATTGGCCTTATGTAGATGTTAATATTTCTTTCTACTCCCCTCCCCCCAAACAAACATGCCAACAAAACAAAAATAAGTGCAAAAATGTTAATAAGCAGACTGTCATTTAGCCTCAATATTGCATTATGCATAATTTTCGTTTTTTCTTCCTCTCTCCCCCTCAAAACTTGGAAATTAGAAAGCTTTGGTTTTAAGTATGAAATTTGTATTCTAAGTTCTAACATCTAAGCTCCCCCCCCCCTTTTCCCATACTTTTGCCCTCTCCCCCTCGATGACATGGCGTTTCCATTTCCCCTCCTCATTCATTCATTATTCAATTATCTTCATTTTGCATTTTTGCACTTTTGTGTTTGTGTCTTAGTGTTTGAGTTCATTGTGTTTTAGTCATGGTTGTAAGCTATGTGTTTTCTTTTGCAAACCCTAGCATATCTCCACATTGCAGTCGGGATTTGGCTAGCATAGATATAGCAGGAGAGAGTTTGGAAGCACTACGCACAGCAGCACTTGGAGATGCCAAAGCATTGTCTCAGGTCCTACAAGGCAGCCGAGCTGGTGTGGACAGGAGTTTATCATCTCCTTTGCCAAATTGCACCTGGCCTAGGGTGTATATCCTAAGAAGCTTTCTGCTAGCAATCAAAGAGCTAGAGCCGCCACCATTTGTACGAGACAAAGATGCATGACATAATCTTCATCATTGAGGCAAGTTCCTACACTGTGGTTGGCCTGGATACATGGCTGTTTTACTGGGTAATAGAACCCATGACGTCACGATCAAAGGTTTTGGAGATTGTTGAAAACTTCACAAGGTGGCATCTCTGCAAAGCAAGCTGCCAGTTGACTTTTGGTGGCAAGAGTCTCTTTGTACACACGACCCTGGCAAAGCTCTAGGCTTCCATCATCCACTCACTTCATAGCCCTTGGGACCAGCAAAGGGCGAGTCCCGAGCCCGTCAAGAGATTTGACAACAGTTCTTACTTACCTATGGTGGCCAAGAGCTGTTCTTCATGATACCACGCAGCCCTAGGTGACAACACATTCCCCCTTCACGGCCTCTTTCCCCCATAAACCCCCCCAAAACAGCTTGAGAGGCTTGTACATTTGGTTGTTTTGTGGTTTTGAGCCAGCTTCAGCTAGACTATTGAGGACGTGTACTTTGTGAAACTCTTCTCAGTAACATGATTAACCACATTATTTTACCCAAGGGAAAAAAAATTTGTACAAGGGATTCCCCTGGACAAAGGTAGGAGAAAGGTTGAATAGAGACTTCAAAAACACTATGGATTCTAGAAAATCTTGACAAGGAGTAGGAGACTCAAGAGAGCAAATGGATCAATAGCTCACGGGCCCACAAGAGGTTGGACAAGTGGCTACAGATTATTATATAGCATTGCTACAGCACCATTAGAATCCAATACTAGACTCCCTGGATATGAGATAGCAATGCAGTTAAGCAGGGCACTAGAAGGGTAGTCAATCACAGCATGGGCAAACACTTGATGGCCCATTTTACAAAGAAAGCAAGTGCCCAAGAAATGAAGGATTGGACAACACCCTTTTCTTGAGGTACTAGGATATTCTCAATGGAGACCTTCTCTAAGCTTTCCAAGAAATCATGGCATCAAGAGACATGACAATGAGACTATCTGAGGGATTGATTCATGTCATCCCAAATGTGGTGAAGGCAAATTCTTAGAAATCACTCAACTACAGACCCATAGTAATCTTTCTAGGAATTGTGCATAAGATCCTAGCCAAGGCAACCAGTCTTAGATTGTCAATTCTGCTACTGGATACTATCCACCCCATCGAGATAGGATCTGTTCAAGAATGCAGGCTCCTAAACAATATTTCCCCTTTTGGAAAACCTCACTGAATTTCAGCCAGTGCCTCTCATTTTGCAGAAGCTCTAGTTCATCATCGCATATCAGATTTCCCTCAGACCCTAGCAATGTCTTAACAATAACAGCCATAGATTAGCTTCAAAGAAGCAGCCTATATAATGAATCTCTACTGCATGAGTTTAAGGTTGATAAAGACAGGAGACCACATATCAGGATTCTATGCTTGGTAGAATTGGCAAATGCTTAATAGCACTTCTAATTCATTCCAGTTGGAATAGAAGAAAAAAAGTACCATTTCATAAGCAATAACGTCTTCATCCAGGGATCATGTTTTCATGGACCAATTTTACACTTTCAAAATTTCCCTCTGTAGTCTGTAAGAAATAAATTTCTACACTAAAGAAGAGACAAAGAATGGTTCTATTCTTGGATTTCATCTATGAGCAAAAATGAGATGCAGGAGTTAGAAATACATACAATTCCTATCCTCTGATTTTGAGAGTCTGATTTGATGTACATGCTGGATGATGACCTAACACAGCGGAAAAGTTGAACTACACCTTGTCCACCTGCTATTAAGTGCTTTCCTTTGGCATCCCATGCAAGGCAATTCACAGGTTCACCAAACTCTACGATCTGTAAATGAGAACAGTAAGTCTTGCACAAGGCGCACTCTCTCTCTCTCTCTCTCTCTCTCTCTCTCTCTCTCTCTCTCTCTCTCTCTCTGTGTTTATTTATTTATTTATTTCGTGAAGAAGTTTGAATTAATCAACTAAAATATTTATAATGGGCCTTCTGGCCGACCAAGTAGACTCAACACCAGGTAGAAAACAACACATGGAGCCAAAAGGCTACAAAAAGGCATCTCTCTCTCTCTCTCTCGCCACACTTACGCACAGAGACAGCATGCAAGCAAGCAACAACTGATCATTGCAAATCAAGTCACTACCTGCAGAAGTTTGCCTTTGTCAGACCAGACGAGGATATTGCCATCAAGGGAGCAAGAGAAAAGTACGCATGCTGCATACGAATAGAGGAGGTCTGTAACCCAGGCTTGATGACCCTGCTGAACCCGTAGCTGTTTTCCGGTCTCAACGTCCCAGACCTGCATGTCGAGTAATATAGAAAGGATGTCAGCATGCGTCGCTTTATCTCATGACATTCAAGTGCGCCGTGCCATGATCATCACCTTGATTCTAGCATCCTGCGAGCCGCTGTAGATCTCCTTGCGCTCTTTGTTGTAAGCGACGCTGGGAATGGGGCAGGCATGTGCGTTGGGAATCAGGCACGTTATTTCCATCGCCATGGCGGCTGCGGTCGGCAGGTGACGTCTGCAATTTCGGTCGTGACATATGTAATAACCAAATGCTTCTAAACGAACCAAGGTCATAGAGCCACAGCACGAGGGCAATACTAGCGCGGAGCACTACTATCGCTCTCTCTTTGTCGCACAATGCATGTTTAAGAGAGCCGCCAAAACATCGAAAGTTTATGTTAGATTATCCACATGTAAAATTAACAAAATATAAATGATCAAAGCAACATCAAGTCTTAAAATAGATTTCTTTTGTGAACATTACTAAAACACTAAGTATATCGACCATTTGCAAACATAACCAAAACATTGTGTATACCGGGCAACTTGCACTCCATCCAAAACCATAAAAGAGTCTCGAATATGATAGTATCATTTTTTGTACATATTTTAAAAATACACTTCTGCTAAGACATGTGCAAGCATGGGTCATTAGGGTACTTGTAAACCAATGGTGTTTAATAATCTTCTCTGTGTGTGTGTGTGACACATGAGGTAGACCTATGGTGAGCAAGTTCTCTCTCTCTCTCTCTCTCTCTCTCTCTCTCTCTCTCTCTCTCTCTCGCATGAGGCAGACTTGTGGTGAGCAAGAATGTACATGTGGCATGAGGTAGACTTGTCGTTGATGAGCAATGCAATGTACTGACGTAGGGATGTACATATCATGAGGAATATCTATTGTGAGGCAAACCTATCATGAGGAATGTACCTAACATGAGTTAGACTTGATGTGAATATACGTGTTGTGAGGCACCTGACATGAATGCACCTATCATGCTCTCCTAATGTGGATGAGTATTGAATGCACTGAGATAGGAGTATTATATGCAATAATGTACTAACACATCAATATATTGATTGTTGCACTGTGCATACTGATGTAAATGTGCTCAGAAGCCTGACATGATGTGCTAACCGATAGTTTATGCTACAATCACATTTTCTATTACAAACATTTTGACATTTAATGCTATAATGATAGTATAGGGGAGAATTGATAGTTTTATGCTACACTGACAGTTTATGCTTCAGTTACATTTTATAGTGCAATCACCGTGACAGTTTTTGATACACTAACAATTTATGCTATAGTGATTGTTTATGTTACTGTTTTATTGCTCTAGTCAAATTGTAAACAAATTATGCTACAGCATATGCTATAAACATGATGGAAGAAACTGAGAATGAAGGAGTCACAAAACCAACCATGGAAACAATGTTTCATACACCGCCAAAGAACTCGAGATACAAAACCTATGGGTGTAAAACGCGAGATTGCAATGTCTCTCTTGGGTCAAGTAGATATGTAAAGACATCCTGCAAAATCAACAAAACACTATATGAGGAGATGTTGACCATGCTCCATGCTGAAATGCATATCATGAGGAAGGAAATGAAAAGTGATATACAAGAGCGGGTTCAAGCTAAAATGATGGAGAAACTAAAAATAGAGATGCAACAAACAATGGATGTACGCTTGGCAAAGAAAGACTCAATGATCTCCAACCTAAAAGAAGAACTAGAGGAATGCAAAAAGAAATTGGACGCACAAAAGGAACCACAAATCACACTAGGTTATGCATTCTTATGCAAGTGTGATGGAAAGCACCCAAAACAAAATGTAGAATATTGAGAATGTTGTCAAAGAAAGTGCAGAATGGATAGATGCGGCAAAAAAGAACAAAGGAACACATGGCAACAAAGTGGAATTTATGAATGCCACCTTGGAAGAAGAGGCAAAAAGACAAGCACACACACTCCATGTAAGAGTGGTTGGACTAGATGAGAAAAGCTCCCCAATTGAAGATGCTACAACTCTTGCCACCAAAATTGGGGCTACAGATGTACCCATCATTGGGGGGCCTTGTGAGTTGGGAAAGATGACACAAGAACAAAAGTGCTCATCGTAAAGTTTGGAGACTTGGAAAAGAAGAGAGCCTTCCCCTCCAAGAGGATCACTCTCAAAGGAGAAAAGATATACCTAGGTGAAGACCTCACCTCAGGCCAGATAGCCCACAAGAGGAAAAACATGCCACATCTTCTAGCGGCATGAAAAGCAAGTAAATAGGCTATCTACAGAGATAGAAAAGTCATCATCACGGAGAAAAGGATAGCATGACGGTGCTTAGCCTATGAGACCCTGAAGTTCACATTATGGAATTGCAATGGCTCTCTGAAGACACGTAGGTTATTTTGAGATACTTCCAAGGGAGTGCGTGCGAGGAGTGAGCTTTTCTAGGCAACCTTCATTTCTTGTTCCACATAGTCCACTTATTTCACCCCTTGATTTTTTTTTACCTCCACCACCACTACTGTCACCGCCACTACCGTCACCACCACCACAGCTACCTCCACCACCACTACCGCCATCTGTGTCGCCGCCGCCAATACTGTTGCCACCTCCACCACCACTACCATTATCCCCACCACCTCCACGATTGCCACCACTACCTTCACACACACACACACACACTCTCTCTCTCTCTCTCTCTCTCTCTCTCTCTCTCTCTCTCTCTCAGTTTCTCCCTCTACGTGTATATTCTCTTTTTCTCTTTCTAGCACACTTGATCAAATAGCACTTCATCTCATGTAAACGATTTCTCTCTCTATAGCACGTAACGTGGATTCATTCATGCGATCACCCCGGAAGAATGGAACACCACGGCCCACACCTCTCTCTCTCTCTCTCTCTCTCAAATTACTCCATGTCTTTACTCTCTCTCAATTTAAGGTTGTACATGCAATTTCTCCCTCTCACTCTACATTCTCTCTCTCCCTCTCACCTACACACACACACACACACACACATATATACATATATAAATCTTAGTCACTCTCTCACTCTCTGTATTTATCTCCCTCTCTCTCTCACTTTCTCTCTCTCATGCATGCAATTAGTCCACATTGTATCATAATTCCTCACATCAGATTCTGGCATGTGTTGTAACAAATGCTTCTCTTAAATCCTAAATACGTCTCTCTCTCTCTCTCTCTCTCTCTCTCTCTCTCTCTCTCTCTCTCTCTCTCTCTCTCTCTCTCTCTCTCTCTCTCTCTCTCTCTCTCTCTCAATGTGAATGCTTGGGTAGCCACTCGGTGTTTTTAGAACTTTAATTTCAATGCATTGATAGCTCCCTCCTCTCCCCCTCTCTCTCCCTTCCCCTCCTCTCCCCAACAAATATGATACAAGTCAATTCATACAAGCAATCCAAATGTACATTTATATTGTGTTAACTCTAGGAAATGTGCTTTTGCTTGTCAAATTAAGAGAGACCAATTCACCAAAGGCTTGCCATCCAAATGGATTGTATAACGTGGCTTCTCGACAAAATAAAATGCGGTTATGTTGAGAGGCAGTGTTGGCATTACATTGCTGGTCACTATATAGGTGGTGTTGGAAAAATTCAGCTTCCAAATACAATGTGCAAGTTTTCTTCAGTGAGTGTGGGTTGGTGTATAAACATGTTGGCATTTGTATCCATCCCAAACACTCAGAGGTACACATAGTATAGGTGCTTGCATACCAAATACGCTTTTCCTTCTGTAGCACAGTCTATGAAATCCTGGCAATTACATGTTGGATTCTTTGCAATGTGCACATCATAACACTCATGCATGACACTTGAATTAGTTGTCTCTATTTTAAAAACCTCATGCTTCAAGACCTTCACCATTGTGTGGCCCTTCACATTTGCATCTAGAGCCAACACTGAGTCTATCATTTTCCCTGCAGCCTGTGAAACACCTCTTTGATATCTACATGAGCCCTCATTAACATCCGCCTTTTGTAAAACAAACCCACCACTCTCCAATATGTGAATTTCTTCTACGGTCAAATTAGTGCCTCGTGCCATTGGCCATACTTATGGAACCTTGGGCAATGCGTGTTGAATGGAAGAACAAATGTTCCATGTATGGTCCACACTATCATTTACAAAACCACATGAACTAGCGCTGCATTCCATGTTGATTGCTAGCGTCTCCTCTTGAGCTAGACCACTCCATGATGCCCCAAAATGAAGGTGCCAGCACCCCATGTGACGTATTTTTTATAGGTTTTTTGCATTTTTCCTCTCTAGCTCCCAACCATCCTTGGCATTATACATGACTGTGAGATGGAATTCTTCTTATAGCCCAAATGGTGTCATGAAGGATTGTCTCCACCACCATTTCCTCTGAACAATTTGGTGATACTACCCTTGATTGGTTGGAAGGCAAAGGGTCCTCAAAGTTTAGTTTTCATGTACCCTTTCTTCTAGGTATGTTTTCGGTCACATACTCATGCATGTGAGAGGCATTGGCTTCCTTGGACCCCACTTTTCCATCAACCTTTCATTTTCTTACTACAATCACATTGTTCCCTTGAAAATCAGGACATTTATGTAATTCAATTTCTCTTGCCACCTCCTCAACCATCCTTACCGTTGCTTGAGGTATGGGGCTGATTCCTTGTTGTAGTCGACTCAAAAGCTTCTATGCACTTGGTCCTGCACCATGGAACTTTCTACCAATGAATGCATGTCGTTTTGTGCTTTGTAGTAGAGCATTGGCTAAATCACTGACACATGCATCGTACAAGCTGATAGATCCCTTGAATCCCTCCCTTGCCAACCAACTTGCATGCATTGGCTTTGGTAAGTTTGTGGTTGGCATATGAGCAACGTCCTCCACCACCTGGACAAAAATACAACACGAGATGGTATGGAGTGCGAGAAAACAAATGCACTACATATCACATCCTACTATTACGACGAACTAGTCTTACCCAGACAAAGTGCCGCCTCTAACATGGATATTTGATATGCCACCAACTAAGCCAACAATACATTGCTGGTATATTGCAATCTGCAACTTTCCCTGAGACCCAACAAGCCTGAATTAATCGATATTGCATTGTTGCATCATCTATCGTGATTGCACACCTCCACATATGGCACAAGCGCTTATGCTCATCTTGAAAACTCTTGTGCACATACTGTGATGTGTTTATTTGGAGACTTTGTTTCCAATGAAATAAGCAAGATCTCTCCCTTCCTTGCATTATGTTGTCCGAGCCACCATTGAATACTATGTGGATGGCCCTCCAATCGGTAGCTACCTCATCTACCATGAATCCTTGAAAATCAATGCTTGGGTGTGCACACTTCTCCATCACCTCATTCATCTTTGTCCAAAAAAGAGCTTGTGCATTTGTATCCTCTTTCTTCATCTCACATATTGCTAGAGTCATCAACTCTTGTACACTACAGAAACACAAGAAAGGAATGGGAGAGTAAGGAGAACTATGTTACTTAAGTTTGTGTTGTGACAGTAGAATTAGGTAAGAGAAACTACCTTGGGTCATACACGTGCTGCCATGGTAGTCCAATCATTAATGCGATGCACGTGGTCAAAGCATATCTAGCTATTGCGTAGATCCCCAGTGCCATTCCTTCGCATACGATTCACTAAGTCAACCCCTGAGGCTGGCCCAGTTGTTGTTGACATTTTGAATATAAAGCACCTATCATTGTCAACGGCTTGCTCAAGAAATAGGCTACCATGGAAAAATCTATATGCACAACATTGCTTTAACTTTAGAAGAAAAGATTCCATTTCCTTATCACTCTCATCGCGTGTTGCACAGACCATGTGTTTGAGCCTGCATGCACAAAATTTTGATCTTCATATGCATGGCCTTTTAAAGGTATTTTGAAATGTGTTGTGAATGGAATAATATGTTACCTATTCCTCTGAATGAGTGGTTGGAGTTCCTTGAGCATCGTCGAGAGTTTAGTGTCGAACATGGGGACACTTTACTCACAAACCAAGGCACCCATCACTAGCCTTCTAGCCATAGTCATTTGCAGGTGTTGAGATCTAGCTGCTCTAAAGTCTCTTACCATTTCTTCTACAATCTTTCGCACCTCTTTGACATTAGCTCTACATGTGCCTCTTTGCACCTCATGGTTATGTGTGCCTTGATGAATAAATAGTCTTGACATTGGCCTTGCTAACATCACATTATACATTGCACACTCACACTTGGAGAGCAAGATGGGGGGGTTCTTACAATAGAAGCATCCAAGGCTTCTGAGACCAACAACTAACATTCCAACAATCGGTATGGTGGTACTAAGTTTACCTTCATGGCATGTATTTGGACTTGATTAATGTAATTTACTTGCAATAGGGTTCTAGAACTATGTCATGCAACTCTGCAATCACTTTAATGATAGTGGAGTGAATGAAGAATCTTGCACATGTCCATGCCACCTTGTTTGGGGATTTAAAAATCAACCTATTGGTACAATCTCTGTTGGGACACTCTAGCTCTCCATACATTTGCTACGGCGAACAGTACCAAGGAATGTCATCGATGTTGATGTGGGCTTTGTCCAGCAATGGCCATTGTACTTTTGCTCCATACCGGTATCTCCATTGGATGCATATTGTCTGCTTTTGGCTGGTGGAAGCTCGTATGCCACATTGCCATAATAGAAAACTGGGATCTCCTCCACTCACTCTATAGCACTCATATTCTAAAGCAAATGACATAAGACTCAGTGTCGGGCCCCCGAAGACATTATGTACTCAACCACACTTACATCATAAGAGGATCGTCACATCCCCTCCTCTTCCACATCAAGCATGATAGGGATGGTTTTTTTTTTCTCAATGTCCAAGGGGGGGTGGTGAGGCTTCCACGATGATTGTTGTTTTCTCAATGCTATAAGGGCCCTGGGTGAGGTCTATGGTGGGGGAAGGCTGCAATGTAGACCCATTTCCTTGTTCGACAAGATGGTCTTGCGAGACCAAGGTATCCATAACATATACCTAAGCAGCCTTATGGTCATTGTTACAATGGATCGACGTGATTTGTATTTGGCCATTTGCATGGGTGATAGTAAGAACATGGTAGCCATTGCCGTTGCAAATGTCTTCCTTCTTCAAGATCAGGAACCAACTACTTTGTGTAGTGCATAATAGGTTTGGCAAAGAGGCACGATACCTATATGTAGACCTTGGTATTTGGTGTAGCATTGGATGTTGGATCCATTTCCAAAGCTATCTACACATGTACGAATACTCATGTCAGATATGGGTGTCATTGAAAGACTTAGTGTGGGGAGAGAGAGAGAGAGAGAGAGAGAGAGAGAGAGAGAGAGAGAGAGAGAGAGAGAGAGAGAGAGAGAGAGAGAGAGGAGGATATATAAAGTGTGTGCATGAGAGAGAGAGGGAGGGAGATAGAGAGTGTGCATGCATGTGCGTGCGTGCGAGTGCTATATATATAAAATATTTGATATGAGAGAGAGAAAGAGTGTGTGTGTGTGTTTGTGTGTCTATGTATGGATACGGGTGTCAGATATGAGAGAGAGAGAGAGAGAGAGAGAGAGAGAGAGAGAGAGAGAGAGAGAGGAGGGAGATGTGTATGTACTTGCGAGATTAAGAAAATAATCCACAACTTGAGGGAGGGGGAGGTGTTGTGTCAAAGGGGGTGTGTGGCCTTATATAACCACTTTGACATAGTGGGGCATTAAATGCATGAGAGAGAGAGAGAGTGTGTGTGTGTGTGTGTGTGTGAGTGATGGAGAAAGGGAGATTGGGAGATGTGCATACGAGAGATGTGAGAAGTAAGGATGCTAGCCATATTTTTCTACATCAAATATTGGGCTGCTAGCAACCCCTTCTTTGGCAAAAAAATGATCCCAATCTAGTGTGTGAGAAACTCCCACTAGCTTGTAGGAAAATCTTATTGGGAAGTCACCCATCCCGGTAGTGTCGTCACTCGAGTGCACTTAACTGCCAAGTGACTATCCACTAGGCTAGTTCTTTTTGTTGTTTTGTACTATAAACATGGTTCCATTCCCTCCCCTTTTCACATTGCAAATCGTTCCACTCTTTGTATGTCTCTCTCTCCCTCTTTATCCCTCCCTCACTCTCTCTCCTTTGTCTTTAAAAGGATCCCCCTCCCCTTGCAATTCAACTTCTTATTTTCTGTCCCCTACCCTCAGTACAGTTCTGTCTGTCTCTCCCCCCTCTCTCTCTCTCCACACCTCTCTCTCTAACATAGTCAAACATACTCTGTCTCACCGTTCTATCCCAAGCTTTTTCCCTCTCTCTCTCTCTCTCTCTCCCTCCCTCCCTCCCACACACACACACACACTCTCTCTCTATTAATCTATCCCCACCTTCCTTCATCTCTCTATCTCGTCATTCTTCCCCCTCTCTCTGTCTGTCTTTCTCTCCCTCACTCTCTCTCCATGTATTTGCCTCTCACTCACTCACTCTCTTATCCCAATGTCATCTCTTCCTTCCCATCGCTCTCTCTCTCTCTCTCTTTCTCTCTCTCTCTCACACATACACACACACACACACACACACAAAATTGGTATTGCATTGGCAGAAAATTGAGGAATCAATATATTTGTAAGAAGTAACCCTAAGCCCCTCTATTATGGCCAAATCTGATTTCAAAAGACAAGATCATGTCACCCTTTACGAGGGCAATGAAAGGACTGCAGAAGGTTTAATCCGATAAACGGTCCCTCACCGAGCTTACTTCCTAGACAAGTAGGAGTTCTTATCACCATCATGCATCAGAGGGGTGTGAAGGCCTGCGACGGCAAAGGTAATACAGAGATTGACGTTGAGGAAAACACCATTGTGCAATGGCCAATTGAACAGATAGTAAGCAACTCCTCTCTTGATTTTTGTTACAATTGCTCTTTCTCCCCCTCTTATCCTATTTCAGATTATTGTTTGTAGGAAAGAGAGTGACGATCGGACGAGTCTCCTAAGGACTTTGACTTGCCTCCATGATCTACAGTAGAAAAACAGGCTATTGTCACCGACAACATGCAATCACAAGGGGGGAGTCGCCCTCTAAGAGCGAGAGGAAGAGTAACACAAAAACGATCATTGGAGCTACAAGCAATCGTTGCAATTGCATGTGGGAAAGGAGTGACATTAGGAGAGGGTGGGCACGCTTCGATGACGTAGGTGAGGAAGGGCAAGAGAAAGCTCGTACTATTGGAGAGTGATATTGAACGAGGAAAGCAACAACCATCAAAGCATCGAGTCCGTTGCTGGTGAAATGACTAGCAATACCGCTCTCATAGTCAAGTCTTGCGATAAATGTATTGTGCAAGCATGCATAGAAGACCAGATGGAAACATTGACGGTGAGTGCTTGCAAGAGATGGCAGCATAATTTAGATTATGGTTTTTATTTCTTTACATTGATTGGACATTAATTACTTCATCGTCTCATTTAGATGCGGACATCCATCCCTTTGCCACCCATCCCATTATGTCGTTTGGTTTCCATGCCTACAATTAGGCAAGTCATATCGAGTTACAAGAAACTCTCGAAAACCTTTTTTAGCAATGGGTACGTTAGAGGGATGGGTACATTCATAGTGTCATTAGAGACTCCAAGACACCAGTGCAAGGAGGTTGATGATATGATTAGAATTGAGTGGGACCCCCATTGGCTAAAGAAGCATGAGGACTTTGAGGCAGAAATCAGTGGCACAGATTGGGCCTTTTTATCAAATTTCATGTTTTATGTTTGAAATGGTAACCATTGGCTCACAATATGGATGAATGAGATACACACATGTGAGTGGCCCTAAACTGTAGGACCTTACATTTTGCAATGTGTTTATTTCTTACACCATCCTTAACATAATTGACTATTTGCAACAGCCTTTCTAGATAATATGTGCGCGTTGGTTATCGCCTTGTGAAAGTGACAAGTGCAGAGGGGAAGATTTTGTCAGCTATTTCTCGTACAAACAGGTATGCAATGGACCATATTCATGAGATCCTAATATGCATGAGATCCTAATATAGAATGTACGCAGGTTGGCACAAAAGTGAAGGCGCCTCCGCCTAACCGCCCGTGTATTACTACATTGACAGTATCCGCCACTACACACTGCAGGTGCCGGGCGCCCATCACTGTCACTTATTCTTTGTTCTTTTAGTGACAGTTTGAATAAAGGAAGGCCCGACCACACATTGTGGTTGTTGGAGTTCCCATTTGCGTCTCTCTCTCTTCTTGCTCTTGCTTTCTGCCATAGCTCACTTCCAAGCAAGCTTCAATCCTTCTCACCTTTCAATTGGTATCAGAGCGAGGCTTCCCAACTTCCCGAGCTTGGTTTGTGGCATTCTTAGCTTCCATTCAAATACCTACAGCATTGGGTCTCCTTCCCGGCAGCCATAGCTGACGTCCCGAGCTCCCATCACTCCCCAGCTTCCCAAGCACCTTCTCGGCCTATTGAGGCACCCTCAGGGCATTGCTACAGAGGTATTGAAGTGTTCTTTTAGTGTTTTTCTTTAGTTCTCAGGTTGCAGTCAAACAGGGCAGCCATAGCTCAAACCCTTGGAGCTTGGAACTTGCTCCCTCTTGCATTTAGGCACTTGAGACTTGTTGTGGGCCTCCCTGGGCACCCCTCGGAGCCTCCAACCACTACCATTGAGGCCACGTGGATGCATAGGAGCAGGAGAAGGGATCACAAATTTGCGCCATTTTTTTGGTTGTTCTGGACAGCACACTACAGCAGCTCACCTACTTCTCATATGGCTATATCAGGCTTCTTCGAGCTTGGCAATGCACTTGGAAATGGTCTCTAACTTCGATTGAAGCCTCCTTGATCATTGGCATCAATTTTGGGTATGATTTGTACATTCCTAGGATTGTTTACAGCAGTCCCACAGTCATGTTATGTAGAAGTAACATTGGCATCTAATGCTATGCTTATTTGGGCACTTCTACTTAACCGGTTTAGTACCTATTAATGCTCGATTGTTTGGGGGATGCAAGGCACATGTTATGCCATCATTTTGGACTAATTTTCTTGCTAAAAATACTCAATTTTGAACAATAAATCACTGCTGCACTACAGTGGGCTGAAGCCTATTATCTCATGTTTGGTTATGCCTATTGGTTTTGGGCTATGTCTTTGGGATATGCAATGAAATATTGACCTTTGGGTATGACATCGATCTTGTCTTTGGTTTCGAAATGCTTTTGAGCTTGTATTAAGCTCCGACTTGGTTGTTCTTCACTGGCATTTGGCTTTAGTTTTGGCATGCTTTGGACCGGTCTATGCCTATTGTAACTGCTTGACATTTAGGCCTCTTGTATTTATGCTTTGGTCAGATATGGATGCCACTTGGTTTGCCCATGCTTGATAGTTCCTTGGAGCTTCATTTTCAGATGTATTTAAGCATTTTGGATCTACTGGGCATTACATTTGGCTGTCAGTTTCATGCTCTTTGAATACTTTCAAGTTTATGCTTTACAAATCTGAGATAGCTTGGGATTTATGCTCCAGATGTACCCTACTAGGATTTGGCATGTCTGATGCTATGTATTTGATGTATTAGAGCGTTGCTTGCTATCTTTGCATTTGACTTCACTTCTAGTGGGAGCCTCTTGGTATATTCGGATGTACATAGAGTCTTATTTACAGATGAGCTTGAGCTTGTGGGACAGTTACATGCATTTACTCTCTTGAGAGCTTTATGCCTACAATTTGTTTGTAGTGGGCTGATTTGATACGACTATTGAGGCAGTCACCTATCTCTGCATAGGTTTGTTAGTTTTGTATGCATCTTGGATGGTTATGTATTGAGCTTCTTGCTCTATCAGTTGTGCTTGTGCTTGGTCTCTTCTCTTACCCTGAGACCCATTACATGCATGACTTCTAGACCTATGAGATGTCTCTTGTCTGATAGGTTATTGGTTTGACAGTTCTTGGTACCTTCTTTCCTCTGGAAACTCACTGTTGGATGTATCTTGTTACCCGGTAGTTGCAGTGACATATGTATCAGTGATTGCTTCATTTTTGGGACAGTTTTACATACTATTGTCATTTATTACAGCAAGCTGAAATCTGCAGATTTTGAGCACTTCTATTAGGGTCATGCTTACTATTTGATGTTATATTGGTCATATTTGGTGGACAGGTGCTTCTCTTGGTGAAATCCACCCTTTCAGCCAGTTTTAGCAGTGGTTTTAGTGCATTTTCCGCTAATTAAAACAACCTGCAATTTTACTTTTTTGCTTTGATTTGGGACAATATGGTTGGTCATTTGAAAGATACAACTCTCTTTAACATTGCCAAGTTGGATGGTACCAACTATGGGTATTGGAAGTCCCAAATATGGTAGGTTTTGGTGCAAAAGTTGTAGATTAAACCCTTGTGTTTCAAGGGTGTTAAATCTGAAGATATGGATGATGATATTTAGATGGAAGTTGATGAGCTATGCAAGTATACCATTATTTTCTCACTCTCAGAAGAGGTCCATCATAATGTTGTTGAAGATGAGAATCAGAGTGCATGGAATTTATGGGAGAAGATTCAGGAGCTTTATGCGCAGCAAAGTCATGCATCACAGATGTATTGATTGAAGCAGTTAATGGACCTTCGCATGAAGGAGGGGACCTCCCTTTTATCTCATTTCAATCAGTTTCATGCTATCATGAAGAGTTTGTTGTCACAAGGTATTGAGTTCAAAGACAACTTGCACTCGTTGTTTCTGCTTGGCACCTTGCCTAAATCATGGGATGTATTTCATACTACCATATGCATGAACAAGCTTGATGGGCTGAAAATCAAAGATGTTGAGAGTGATTTATTGACTTAGGAAATCAACAGGAGAAACAATGATGCTTCTCGCTCTTCACATGCATTGACCATTAGAGGTAGCAGAAATGGCAAGCATGTTAATGATCATAAGGGCAGGGACTCTCAGAAGTCCAGGTCCAAGTCAGGTGGTCGTAGTAAGTCCCGTGGATAGAAGTCTGATCTTACCTATCATTATTGTGGGAAAGCATAACATATTAGGCCACGATGCCATAAAATGCGCAATGATAAGTGCAAGGAAAAGGGAAAAGAAAAAGTGCACGAAAAGTCTTCTGAGCGTAGTATTGTACTTGCAAAATACAATGTGAAGATAGAAGAGGTTAATGTCATGCATGCCACTAATTCAGATAATGATTACATACTTGCAGCTTCTGCATGCGATGCCTTACAGACTTTTGAGATACATTCTATGTATGCGCAACGCTGGCTCTTGGATTCGGGTGCATCCTTTCATGTGACACCCTGTTGAGATTGGTTTATACCTATCGTACCATGTCTGGTTCTGTGCATCTTGGTAATGACAGGTCTCTTGACATTGTGGGCATTGGAGATGTTAGGCTATAGTTTCCTTCTAGCAGTTCTTTTGTTTTGCATGATGTACGCCATGTATCTGCGTTGACTCGCAGCCTTATGTCAGCTAGACAGCTTGATGATGTAGGGTATTTTGTATCTTTTGGAGACTTTGCATGTAAGATTACTCGTGGCAGGCTTGTACTTACAAGAGGTGCCAAGTCTGGCAGCCTCTATCTCTTATTTGTATCAAGAGCTACATTAGATCATGTTTTGTCTGTGGGTTCTATTACCCCATGTATCCCTTTGGCATGCTTATTTGGGTCATATTTCTCTTAAAGGAATGAAAATGCTCCATGCTTTGCAGTATCTTCCGCTTTTTGACTCTTCGCATTTTGATTCTTGTGATCATTGTTTATATGGCAGGCAAACTAGAAATATGCATAAAAAGTCTGTTAAGAAACGCACGGGTGAGCCCTTGGCTCTTATGCACTCAGATGTATATGGACCCATGCCCTGTTAGTCACTTGGTGGGGCAAAGTACTTTGTTACTTTCATAGATGATTACTCACGTAAGGTTTGGGCTTATCCAATAAAGAGGAAATTTGATGTCTTAGACACCTTTCAGCGTTGGCTTGCATTGGTAGAAAGCTATCCTGGGAAAAGGCTAAAATGCCTAAGGTCAGATAATGGGGGTGAGTATGTATCACATGCTTTTGAGCAGTTTTGTGATGAGCGGGGTACATTTCAAAGTTGGGTAAGACAAGGGACCTTTTGGGCCACGTTGCAAGACATCGGAAAGAGTTTGCTTTTGAGTTGGGAGTACTTCTATAACATTCGAGTGGAACATGATTTGTTCCTCCAATACACCCATGAGATAAAGAGAAAACATAGAGAGCAAATGTTTCACATTGTCTTCCATGATTTCAAGCGAGATGAAGATATAGAGTCACAAAAGTCAACGAAGTTGGTAGCATGGAGGCTTCTATACAGGTAGTTCACAATATCCTTCTTTAGTAGCATGTCAGGGGTGCTATCTTGCCAATCCATTCAAGATTTATAATGGTGACTTTGCAAGTCAAATTCATGTACATCAGTATCTACTATATTATTAAAAATTAATGGGTTTCCACGTTGGCTTTAAAGCTTAAGGAAAAATCCCATTTTCAAAAATATACGGCTTGGCCGGCCCTCCTTAGGGGGAGCTTTTGAAAGTTACTCTGTTTCCCAACCGAAAGTGTGAACATGAGCCATACTTCGTGGGGGTAGATGGAGAGGAGGACTATATAAACTTTGCCAAGAGAGTGTAAGGACTGGGCAAACATGCAATGTATGAGGATTACCAAATAGAGCAAGAGTGGGACGATGAGGTATATCGAAGATGCCCTATTTTCCTTGACTATCTAGAAGGTGAATACCTCTCCAATGAGAAAATTTTGTACAAAAATACTCAAGGAAAAAAAAACACAAGAGACACAAAGATCCAGAGGCGTGGTAAGTGAAATGAGTTGCATTCTTAGGAGTATATTGCACTTTGTTGTTTCCTAATGCAGAGACTATGATGGGTCACGAGAAACTAATACTAGTAGTGCAGTTACTATAAAAAGAAAACAGAAGAGCAAGTGCATATCCAATATCATTGAAGAGAGGCCGCCCTCATCACCAATTAATTTGGTTTCTTCACACATAAAAGGTTTGATATTTTGTACTATAGCCAAGACATCTATTGTGTCCATCTAGTAAAAATATCTCCTTAAATATGAATCATAACCATCAAACCATGTAGGCCCCTTCGTTGATACCACTAAAGAGCAGATCACAATGGAAGGCATCACCGAGGAGGTCCATGACATTGGCATGGATAGAAGGATACAACAGGTTCTTCTAGATCTTGTGGTGGAGAGTGTTATCTTATACACTGCTATAGAGAGATGCACGACAATGATGAGAAGCAATGAGGCATCACATGGAATTGACACATGTATTATAGAGCACCAAGATGGTAAGCTTGCTTTTGTACAAAACTCATGATGTGAAGGCACGCAATTCTTGTTCATCACCAAAGTAACATCAGCACTATTTTTTAACATGCAGAGGGTGGAATAACTGAGTGTCTTGGATTTGAGGTCACGTCAGACGTGGTGCATGCGCATAGAGGTAAATAAACTATGCTTATGAATTCCACACATGTCATGATTGGATGATGTCAGAGCTTTAAAATATTCTATAATTATATGATGTTAATAGTGATGTGTGTCCTTGTGTAGGGAAGAAAAGAATGCAAGAACAAGGACTAGTCATGCTAGGGGATGTGGCAACTATCAGTAAACAAGCGTGACTCGTGGTTTTTTTTCCCCACAATACAATGCCAATAAGAATGGTCTGTATTTTTGTAGAGGGGGATACAATTTTTAATTTTCAGCTTATAATGCTGAAGGATGTGCTAGCCACCACACACACTGGTGAATAACATGTCTCAATAATACTATCTACAATAACATTTTGAATGAAAAGTTTGTTGCTAATTATGAATTTATCATGCAGAGGGCCATACTGAAAGTCACGTGGAAGTCCACTTGCAAGACATCATTTCCCACGAAGTTACAATGGTGCAAGTTGTTCCAACCACACATGCAGGTAAACAAATGTGTAAGAAAAATATTATCTATCGTTAATATTCACTAAGAAGAATATGTTACTAATTGAGGAGTCAATGTGCAGAGGTCCACAACATTGAAAGCCCCATGGAAGACCCCTTGTAAGTTATTGTCTCCCATGCCGCTATGGTGGTGAAGGTGGAGTGGCTTACTATTCTTTGCAACCCATTTGAGATCGGACATGCATTGCAAAATGATCAGCCAAGTGAAGCATTCTCTTGATTGGTAGAGGCATTAGAGGAGGTCAACCAAAACAAGATGGTCGACATTGATGAAGAAACCACAAACACAACATGCAATATCATGGTGGTTCATCTTCCTGAAGATAGTGTCGTGCATGGATTGGGGGATGGAATTCCGTCATGGAACTTCCATATTGAGGTAGAGCCAATTGATGCCATATATCTAGCTGATCATGTTCTCAAGGACACAAGGATGTTACTTTTCCTTGCCACAACACACTCCTTGGTAGAGCTTGTCGAGCAGGTTGTGGAGGATGGACACCGATGGATGGATTTAAGGCAGAAGTGTTGGGCTTTACGCATGGCACAGGTTGTTCATTGTGAAATGCCTGTATATGTCATCGTAGGTAAAGAGGTGAGAGTTTTAAAGTCATGATATGCTCATGCTTGATACTGTTTATATATCACACTTGTTGGCTCCATTTAGTGAGTATAATTACTAAAATTAGTATTCCAATCTTTAAATGTAGGTACATGTGCTCTATATTCTAGCGTACATGTGTTCAGATTTCGCTTACAATGGAATCATCCCTCCGGAGTTCACAAAAGACGATATTATTGCGAATGAGTGGGTGTGAGGTACATTAGGATCCCCAATGAGAGGCTAATATGAGATCCAATGTTGTTAAACTATTGTAGATATATTTTGTGAACATTTAGTAGATTTCTAATCCGCTATATGATTACCAAATAATGTAGGTGGCATACAACGTGGTAGGGCTTTTTGGAGCTTGTTCTTGCAAATGTACACAAAAGAAAGGGACACCATTTTAGATTGCAATGTGTTATGTGGTGACTTTGCATCAGTAGTGCTAAATTCCAATAGATTAATTGCATGTCTGTATCACTTCGCCGAAGATAAAATATATCTAAAAGCAAAGGTAACATGTTTACATAAACTTGTACAATATCTGATTGTAATGCAACGTTCTTTTTCATCATACCAATACATGGGTGCTCACCCTTCCACGTGTGCATGTATAGCTACCTCCCACAACTCGAAAATTAATCATGTTCGATATGAATGGGGTGCTTCTACATAGGCGGAGAAAGCAAAAGGGATCGTTACCAGTGAAGCCCCTACAAGTGGGCAGGTATTGGGTGATTTTGTGGAGCTCGCCAAGTTTATGAAGGAAATATCTACATTGTTTGACATTCCATCTGGAGATCCATGAAGGAAGACAACTTAAGTGAGCTACTCCAATGGGTTAGAAGTGAATGTGTGAAGCTGTCAAAGCAAGCACCAACCTTTGTGTTCCAATATGGACAAGGAAAGTGCAGAGTAACTCCCACAACAACTTCTGCCGAAAGGAGTTACACAAAGCTCATTTTCATGAAATGTTTTGACAACACTGATTGACCGCACTTCAGCCCAACAACAATACTATTTGTGGATGATAGCATGGAGAAGATGCAGATGAACCCACCCAACTCCTTTATATGCCCACCCCCATTTGAGGGAAACCCCATGGACACTATCCTTTTGGAGCACATGCTTCCCTACTTGACTGAGCTAGCATGCTTTCGTGGTTCAATCCTAGACTTTGTTAGGGATTACCAATTCCACCCCCCCCAGTAATGGAACTCGATTGATATTTGATGTGCATGATGAATATGTACTTTCAGAATTATTAGATTATTTTTATTTACAAGCGCAATAAAATGAGGATGAGAGGGAAGAGGAGAAAGAGAGAGGAATGTGCAAGTGAAGGAGATTCTATATAGGCATTCGCTCAATTGCAATACTACAACATGTGTAAACAGAGCATGTGCAAAATATCTAGGGAAGGGTGGAATGTAGAAACATGCATGCATGTGAATGTATATGTGCACAGTGGATTGAGTAACAATGAGGTGATATTGTTGTCTCGATATTAACTATTCGAACAAAGTGAAAGACAATAGATATTACACATTAATGCAGTGAGTATAATAAACTATTTGATACCCTATTCTCTTGTAGTAAGTCCACACAATAATAATCGATTGAAAGTAGTGAAAACATGTGCAATGTAGTTTTGCTTATGTGTGCACAACAATGGAAGTGATATATTAATATATAATATCAAATTATGTACATTAAAGTGAGAGGTACATGAATGTATATATGTATGTGGGATAAAAATGTGATATTCTTTTTGTCATGATATTAACAGCTAAAAGTGTTTAATATAATTTACCTCATGCAAACCCTTGACCCTTGTAATAATAAGAGGGTTGTGAAAAATGGATGGATGACCCTTGCAAAATTAAGAGGGGGAGAGAGAGAGAAGTTACTAATTTAAAGTGTGTGCGAGAAAGAGAGAGAGGATGCTATTTGTGTGTGTGTGTGTGAGAGAGAGAGAGAGAGAGAGAGAGAGAGAGAGAGAGAGAGAGAGAGAGAGTGTGTGTGTGTGTGTGTGTGTGTGTGTGTGTGCATGAAAGGGAGAAAGTGAAAATTTGCACAGAGAGAGAGAGAGAGAGAGAGAGAGAGAGAGAGAGAGAGAGAGAGAGAGAGAGAGAGAGAGAGAGAGAGAGAGAGAGAGTGTGTGTGTGTGTGTGTGAGTGAGTGAGTGTGCGTGTGTGTGTGCGCGCGTGTGTATAAGAGGGGGAGAAAGAGAGGAGTTGCTTATTTGGTCTAGTGCTCTTTGATCTAATATTCATTAGTTGCTTTATTTAGTTGCTATATTTGAGAGAGAGAGAGAGAGAGAGAGAGAGAGAGAGAGAGAGAGAGAGAGAGAGTGTGTGTGTGTGTGTGTGTGAGTGAGAGAGTGAGAGAGAGGGTGATGGGGAGGAGAGAAAATAGAGAGAGAATAATTGGTGGAAGATGGGATATATATATATATATAGCTTAATTAACATGGGGGGAGAAACATGGGAGGGGACAGTAGTGGTGAAAGCGGTGGAGGTGGTAATGACAGTGGCAATGGAGGTAGCAGCAGAGGTGGTGGTAGTGGCGACGGTAGTGGTGGTGGTGGCGGCAATGGTGGTGGTGGTGGTGGAGATGGTGGTGGCACTAGGGGCAGTAGTGGTGCTTGATATGTGCATAAGAGAATAGGAGGAATAAGTGAAACAAGAAATGGAGGTTGTCCAAAAAAGCTCACTTAAATGCTCGCTCGAAAAGCTCACTTCTTGCCCTTCCCCCTTTCAAAGGGATAGACATTGCTATGCATATTGAGACACACCAGTGTAAAGACAAGCGTCTACATGATGTATATGGATATAGATGGGAAAGTACATGTCGTCCTTAGCCTATGAGGCATGGAGGGATAAGGGGATTAGTACTTGGCAGAGTTGCTTGTGTTGGGTGCATCGTGCACTATGTCATTAGGTATGAGATCCAACATAAGGGCTCTTTACATGTACATGTGATCCTATGGTTACATGAGATAATTACATAAGCACAATACAATCCAAGTGGTACATAGAGATGCAAAGGCAAGATAAATGTGGATCAAGTTACATACAAATAGAACTCGAGACATATATATTATATCTGGACGGGTGGCTATCATGGCATATATAAGACTGTCCACGGCGGATGCATAGGGAATCTTGGCCATCTCGGCCCTTTGCTCATCTATCTGCGAACAATCGGCCTATGAAACCTTCACATGAGAATGTAATGGAGAGCCAATAGACTTAACATCATGCATGCGGAAGCTCCCAAGGACTTTATGAATGTACTCCCTTTGTGACACAAATAGAGTAGTCCCTGAGATCTATCGTGCGTAATGCGCATACCAAGTATATGAGAGGCATGTCCCAGATCTTTCATCTCAAAGCTCTTCTTGAGCTAAGCCTTAAGAGCATCTAGCTCCTCATGAGTTGTCCCTGCTAAAAGCATGTCATCCACATAGAGTACCAAAATCAATAAAGAACCGTCACGAGCTTTCTTTGTGTACAAGCACGGATCCATAGCGTTGCGGTTGTAGCCCTGTGACTGCATGAATGCATCAAACTTATGGTACCATTCCCTAGGTGCCTGCTTCAAGCCATATAGACTCTTTTTTAGTTTGCACACTAGGTGTTCCTTGCCAGGTTCTACAAAGCCCTTAGGCTGCTCCATGTAAATCTCATCATGAAAGTCCCCATGTAAAAAAGCCGTCCTGACATCCATGTGGTACAAGTCCAGGTTAAGCTGTGCAACCAAGTCCAAGACTAAGCGTAGGGTGGTCATCTTGACCACAGGAGAAAAGACTTCATCAAGGTCAACACCATGCTCCTGCTTAAAACCCTTAGCAACAAATTGAGCCTTATATGCTGGCTTGGGGTGTCCATGGGTACTTTTCAGCTTGTACACCCACTTGCATGGCAAAGCCTTCTTACCATGAGGCAAGGAAGCCAAATCCCAAGTTTGATTCTTATGTAATGAGTCAAGCTCAGACTGCATAGCCCTCTCCCAAGAGTGACAATCACCCCTGCGCATAGCCTCATCATAAATGAGAGGCTCTCCTGCATCTGTAACCAGTACATAATCCATAGAGGGCACAAAACTGTCAGGAGGTTGTCTATCTCTAGTAGAGCGTCTCAATCCAGACTCTGCTACCTAACCAACATCCTTCTAACATCAGTATGTCTAACATCTGGGCCATGAGCATCAGGTGATGCTACAGCTATCTAGCTGGCCGTGGAGCGGGCTGAACAGGAGCAGGTGGCTTCTCTTGAAAGATAACTCTGTGTACCTCAACCACTTTTTCAGGCTGCATATGCATTTTGTTCTCATGAAAGATGACATTATGACTATGAATCACTTTCTGCGCTTGCGGATCCCATAGATGGTAACCCATCTCTCATGCACCTCCATGGCCAATGAAAATGCATTTGACACTTTTAGGATCTAGCTTATTGCGTTTGTCCTTGGGCACATGGTAGAATGCCTCACATTCAAAGACACGCAAATGATCATAAGAGGGGGGCTTGCCTGCCTATACCTCCTCTGCAACCTGAAAGTCTATGCCACTACTAGGCAACCTATTAATGAGATGCACTGCAGTAGTAACTGTCTTAGCCCAAAAGTGCTGCGGTAAGCCAGCCTGGCTAAGCATGCTATGGACCCTTTCCTGAATGGTCCTATTCATGCCTTCAGCCATACCATTCTGGGGAGGGGTGTAAGGGGCGGTCAACTGACGCTTCATTTCCATCTGCTTGAATCAAAGATATGTTGTTTAATACCAATTCGTATGATGCACATAATTTAGATGAACAAGAATTACCTACGTTCAGGCATGCCCATCAATGTTTGAATTTTCCTGTCAGAACTCTCCATGGCCTTCAATATCCTTACATGATCTACCTCGTTTAGCTTTGAGGATGCCAATGTGTATACTCTCTCCTTGTTCAATACACCCCTTGTCTTGCAGCTCCACTCCAAGCATGAGACAGTTGTGCATTGATAAAAACATTATTACTTTGGACCAATGTAGTATGAGTACATATAGATGGCAGGTACAAAGAGGTAGCAACTTATTGATAAAAACATTGTTACTTTGGACCAATGTAGTATGAGTACATATAGATGGCAGGTACAAAGAGGTAGCAACTTATTGATAAAAACATTGTTACTTTGGACCAATGTAGTATGAGTACATATAGATGGCACGTACAAAGAGGTAGCAACTTATTGATACTACTTCTCTCCGAGGCTAGGACTTGCAACTCTTAGCAAATGTCGAGTTTCTTGATGAGCTTTTCATTAACACTGTAGTACACCTCACCCCACTTGGTTCTAAACTCGGAGTCAGAGAGCTGTGTCCGTTTCTATTCAATGGGTCGCACTGCCATATCATACTCGTCCTGCACTTGGTAATTAGGGATAACATCATTGCATTAGGAAAAAATGCATCAAGAAAAACATTGTTAAGATATCTTGAAGAACTACCTACTTCCACTAGCAATATTGAATGTCAAGTCATTACCCAATCTAATAGGTCTTGTCATGGTATGATAGGAGTGGAACCACTCTCGATGAGGGGTAATATAAAATAAAGCCCATGAATCAATAAGCCAACACTATGTGTAAGTAGATGAGGTATCAATCAACTATGAAACATCAAGAGAGGAAGCTGCAAGTATGTAATCATCATTTGAATCAATCTATACGACACTAATCATCAAGAGAGGAAGCTGCAAGTATGTAATCATCATTTGAATCAATCTATACGACACTAATCTCTTCAATCTTGACACTGAACTTACTAGGGATAATGATGTGATCATTATTCTTTTCTTGAACTTTGCCCTTTCCCTTTTCCTTGTGCTTATCATGACACATTTTATGGCATTGTGGTTGAATATGATATGGATACCCACAATAGTGATAAGTCAATGGGAACTTACAACCAGGAGGTTTATTGCAAGATTGTCCACATGAATGAGAACAAGACTTTTGAGAGTCTCTCCCATGGCAGTCATTACCGCTCCTAGTATTATTGTCTTAGATTATCAAAGTATGAGAGCTACAGGAAGTATCAACTTTCTTTTTGTTAAATTATGCATTCAATAATGTACCCTCTATATCCTGCAATTTTAGCCCATCAACATTAGTGGGAGTTTGAGGTTACTTTTCAACCTTTTAGCATATAGAGAGAGAGTGTGCTCCACCAATGAGGAGAAGGCTTTCATGTTGGAATTTTTTTTCAAAAATAATTTTCATATTTTTGAAAATAGATTTGGTAATTTTGATATTGTTACTTTTATTCAAATAGTAAAGTAATTGTCACTTTCCAATAGTAAAGTGGAGTGACTGCCATTTTCCAATAGTAATGTTTTGTCATCATATTTCAACCATTTCTCTTATCGAGGGAAAAAAAGGTGGCGGGAGCCTCTTCTTATTTGAAATCTTTTAGCGTTCAATGCTCATTCTCTCTCTCTTGCCTCCACTCTACACCCTTTAAAGTTTCTATTTGTTTTCCCTCCACTCAGCTGCACATTTCTACCCTCCATCTTTCTACTCCATGGAGGCGTCTTCTTGGTACAAAAGACCTAGTATTTCCATCAAGTTTATAGTCACTTTCAATACGCTGGATTTGTAGGATAGTAACGTGGGCTAATGCAATCAATGGTGTCTTATACCATGTGGGAATGGGTGCCGGCTTTTTGTGCACTTGTACCCATGCCTTTGCCTCATCAGTTAGCTTGTCAAAAATAGTTGTGTGGTCAATCTGCCCTAGCATCCTTGCTTAACAAACAAGGTCTGGATACAAGGTATGGACAACCCCTTTTTTGAAAGGTCAGAAGGATTGAAACTTGCTTGGAAGTGAGCTATGGCGGAGAGCAAGAGCAAGAAAAGAGAGAGTCGCAAATGGGAACTCCAACAACCACAATCTGTGGCCAGACCTTCCTTTATTCAAACTGCCACTAAAAGAATAAAGAATAAGTGACTATGATGGGTGCCCACCACCTGCAGTGTGCAATAGCGGGTACTATCAGTGTAGTAATACACGGGCGGCTAGGCGGAGGCACCTTTACCCCCAACAACCTTCTACTTAAAGGCGAATCTCCCTAGTGAGAGAGAAAAAGAAAAGATAGTACAACATGTACACATGTACAACTGGATGAGGAAAAAGATGTCATCTCATCCAATGCCCATCAATCTCCTGAGGAAGGCAAAGCGCTCGATAGTGAGGCTTTTCATGAGCAAGTCTACAGGGTTCTGCTCAGTCGAAATCTTGACAAGGTCAACAGATCTGTCCTCAACGACGTTACGAATGAAGTGATACCTCACCTCAATATATTTCGTCTTCACATTGAAGACCGGATTCTTGGCCAACTGAATGGCACTCATAGAATCCGAATGTAGTCTAGGCATAGCATCTATCATACCAAGGTCTATAATCAAACGGCCTAACCAGATAGCCTCCTTGCAAGCCTTTGTGGCTGCAATATACTTGGCCTCTGTAGTAGAAAGAGCCGTACACTTCTGCGCCTTGGACATCTAAGAGATAGCCCCTCTAGAACGACTCCTATATCCTAGCTACCATAACAAAGACACATATCTGTTGTGCCCTTCAGGTACCTCATGATACCCTTTACAGCATCCCAATGTTTCTTGCCAAGTGTAGCCATATAACGTGCCACAACCCCAACATATGCTACTTTTCCTTGCATAGTCTAAGTTTGCCCCTATAGAGGCATCCCCATATACACCACTATATGAGGACATAATGAGATTTATGAGCATTGGGGATGTTTTACTAGCAAGAGACTTTAATGCATGCATAGGAAGCAACCAATCTACTTTCTTTGACACTAGCAATGAGATGGTCGAAGACATTGCATTAGATGAAGTGGCACTAGTCAACCCAAGATAGAGAGATAACAGAGTATGGAACACATAGATATTGCATTAGATGAAGTGGGACTAGTTAGATCAGCCCAAGATAGAGAGATAACAAAATATGGAACACACCTACTAGCATTGGGAAGTGTACATGGTTTGGCCATCTGATGGTTTCACATGCTGGAATTACAAGAAAGGGTCAAGCATAATGGACTACTTGATTGGATCACCCAACTTGCTACCTGACATAAAAAACTTTAAAATCTTAGATAGACCAATTGGATTAGCAGCAAACCATACTATTCTAGCTTTCACAATGCAATATGGACATATACATGAGACATAGTCACAGATACCAAAATCACCATGCTATGATTTTGTGGAAGAAACCTCACACATATACAACAATACTCTATGATATGCATTGAGGGAACTAGGCACACAAGCCTCTCTAGATGAGTTTACAAGATAGCTAGCCAAGATAATACATACTTCAACAGCAGCCTATGCTTTCCCACACACTACACCATCAAATAAGCCTCCACGAGGTAATGCCCCATAGAATGGTTGGTATGCTGATGAGTGTAGAGAGAAAGCATACACCTTAATTTTTATCACATAGGGCGGCCACCTTCCTTTAGGGGAATGGTATGAACAATCAGGCTACGAGTATGTTTTGAGTGGAGGTGGCACTTGGCATAAGTACACACAAGCATGCTTTGAACACTCTTTAGATGACTGATATGCAAAAAGAAGTGGGAATACCTTAGCAAACTAGAGACAAAAATGTATTCCATGTTCTTGGGACATGATAGCAAGAGATCATGAAAAAGGATACGTGAGAGCCAACCACCTATACTAATTACTAGACCAGATGATTGGCATGAATATGCTTGCACACTTTATGATGTTCTTGGCCAAGAGCCTATGCGACTCCCCTCAACCTCAAGGCCAACAAATGGTACATTTTTCATAGGAAAAAAAGTGAGAAATGCCATATGGAAATTGAAAAATGGTAAAGCCCAAGATCGTGATAGTTATAGTAGCAAAACACTTCATGCATGCTTTGTGATATCTTGGCACCAACACTGGTTCACATATTTAATAGGGCAGTCTGTGAGGGGTTTTCAACTATTTGGTCAGACCATACTATTATGCCACTCTTTATTAAGAGTGGAGACCCCGTCCCGTGCTACTTAGTAACTCTTGAACTATCATGATTGGACACTGGCCAAAATATATGGCTCAAGCATTGAGTGACTGGGTTGAGATGCATAGCCTAAGATCAAAAGGTCAAGTTGGCTTTAGGAGGGGTTATACAACTCTACACCATATCTTTATGTTGAGGGCAATCATTGAAGAAGGCAAGGCATTCAAGAAAAAGATCTACTATTGTTTTGTGGACTTTTGCAAGCCTTTGACATAGTGCTACATGCTGTGCTGATAGAGATATAGTGGAGTGTCTATGCCTTGAATGAGACAATGATAGGCAGAGTACGAAGACCTAAGGGCATCTCAAACACAGTCAATAGCACCATTGGGGTGAAACAAGGTTGCCCACTTTCACTAACACTATTTGGGCTGCACATGGATGAAATTTCAAAATATATGGATAGAACTGGTGGGCCTAGCTGGAGTGCCAATTCCATTACTACTTTATGCAGATGATATTGTACTTAGATCTCACTCACTTGAGGGTCTAAATAGACACTTGGATGCATTATCAACTTTTTGCAGAGATAGAGACCTTAAGGTGAACCTTGGAAAAACTAAAGTTATGGTATTTAACACTTCAGTTGCTTGGGAGTGCTAGTTTACTTTTAATGGAGAGTCAATGGAGATGGTCAAGTAGCATGTTTATTTGGGGGTCACATTGAAGGGATCACAGTTCTCTTGGAGAGAGACATTAGAAGCTCGTTTGGCAGAAGCATATGCAGCCTTAGGTGCATTGGAGAAGCAATGTGCTCACATACAGTTTCATGAACCGCACACCAAATTGTGGCTTTTTGACACCCTAGTTACACCCACACTCCTATATGGGGCAATATTTGGGGTTCAAGTGTCTTCCACATGAGGAGATAGCCTTTGAGAGCCCAGGGTGGTCTAGAGAAGGAATACTATGATGGGTGGGGTGGTCATGATGATCTCACATATGATATGAGCGAAGAGCTTGATCCCACATGAGATTATCAAAGTTGAGTTGGGAGCATCACCCATGGTGGTGGAGGCCTTAGTCCACCAAGCAGAGACTTTCATACATGGAACATGGGAACTCCCCCAAGATAGATACCTATGGCTAGCCATGGCCTCTTCTAAACAACTAGTAGCAGATGGTGATAGACATTGTTGGTATGCTTAGATGAGTATATGGATGAGTTTACATGGGTTGTAGATTGACATACTACCCCCCTTTGACTATAGCATGTATTGCCCTACACTTGACCTAAGATGTCAAAGTTGAACCATGTGATTAGAGCAGACATACTCAAGTTAGATATGGAGAAGACTAGGATCCCACCCCCTTCTGCCATGGGACGAGGATGTCATAATACCAAACCCACTTTCTTCAGGTATCTAAGGATGATTTCATCACTTGGCCTAGTCACATGGATACACAATTGCCTCATGGATTGAACACAAGGTCAGATTTGCACCTCATCCCACCACCTGAGAATTGAGACATAGAGTGAGAGGGCATATAAACAAAGGAATGCATATGTCCATTATGCAATAGAGAGTCAGATATAGAGGAACACTACATCTGCCAATGCACTGTATATTATGATATACGAGGCAGATACCACTATCTATTTTGAGAGGGTTTCACACCCTTGAGATGAATCATGCAATTTTGAGGATTAGAGATGCTTGGGTTTCTTCCTCTTGGAGCTCCAGAGGTGCAAAGCACCTATTCTACAGAGTAGGAGGCCCCAAGAGGTTTGACTCACATAGATAGAGAGGGGTCATTGACTTTTTCACTACTACATGATTGAGTATGGCACAAAATATATTGCTTGTGCATACAATTTCCTTAGATTAGCACCCATGTAATACAAAATGATTTATTGTGATCTGCACACCAAGAAAAACATAGAATAAGATAAATAAAAACGTATGTGTGCTAAAATTAGGGATGCATACATGTTTCTTTGTTCGTTCACCGAGGCAGAGGGGGGTGGTAGATGTTTATATATCTAATTTGGATTCCTGAAATGCATGCCACATAGGTTTTACCTCGTAATTTCAAGTTTCATGATAGGTTTGAAAGCTATGAACATAATAGATGGTATACAGATACATACATCATGATAATTTTGTAACCACTTGCACTTTGCATTCCTCACAAATATGTAAGTATTTCCATTCAAAGCAACATACTTAAAATAATAATGTACATAAAAAATAGTTGGAGATTGAGATTTGTATTGCCACATCAAAATAGATATGCCCAAATCATCAAACATCTAATGCAATAATAAGCACACATTATTTATTAATTGAATGAGTTTAGTAAAGAGGCATTGTAAAATCATTCTTGCACTCATCAAAATTTTCACGTATATGCAAAATATCTCTGTATGCTCCTAAAGAAACATGTGCACCCATAAGTTACATAAAGAGCACCATGCTCTCTCTCTCTCTCTCTCTCTCTCTCTCTCTCTCTCTCTCTCTCTCTCTCTCTCTCTCTCTCTCTCTCTCTCTCTCTCTCTCCATGACCCTAGAAAGTTTCACCTGTAACCCCATCATGGCGGCTTGTAAGAAACAGTGCCAAGTACTCTCATCAATGCATACCACCGCATCATAGTAGCATGGCCATCAATCGCACCTTTGACGACTAATTGTTGGTCTTCAAAAGAACTTCAGGGTTGACGAAAGCACATGGCATCCTGCTCCACGAAGGTGTATTTGTTAGTGTGGTAGCACATGCCAAGATACATTGCACCGGTGCTCATCAATATCCAACAGTTGCCTTGGCAAACAACTTCACCTACTGCTTAAGAACTCGGGACTTCATATGACAAACTATGGTAGCACCACCCATACAATCAGATCTGCTCATGCAGTCAGCTGCAATACCAAATGATACATCTTTCCTCAAAAGGGAAATGCCATGAGCATAATACATAATTGCTTCTTACTTTCCATAAGCTTATAGAACAAAATCACTTCCTTGAAAGGACCTACTAAGAGTACATATTGGGCGCTTAGTTGACTCAAGAATCTGGTAAACAACTTGCTTCCTTTCTCTGCCTTCCTATTTCATAGCCAGCTTCCTAGCTCTTGAGCTAAACATACTTGTTTCTTGACTTAAAGAGAGGAGTTGCACAGTTGCACGCACAGAGCTCTCTTGATTGAAGTTGCCATGTTTAGCATCCAAAAGATCAAGGTCTAAGCTTACACTTCGGAGTTGGAGAAGCACATTGTTGGGGTCAGCACACATGTCGTGGAATCATGGCATTCAACAGGCTCATCTTTAGCAAGCTTCGATGGTGCAGGATGAGCCGCACAGGCATGAAACTCATGAAAAACCCAGCATTCAATGAGCTTTGACGGCATATGTGGAGCCATATAAGCAGAGACTTCATGCAAATCCCGGAGAGTAGCAATGGGATAGGCCTACTGGAGGCACAAAGTTCAGTGCAAGCCTTTATGAGGGATGCTTCAAGGCTTACTAGGTGAAGGTAGAGTGAAGGCCAAGGAGTGTGCGCTGGGGGGATCCATGATGGCAATGAGGTACTGCATCGTTGCAGGTTGAGGCGAAAGATCTGCTCCATGAGCTTTTGTCATAGACCAAAAAAAGAATCAACCGCCGACACGTGGAGGAAGCGAAGCAAGTTCGAGACATCATGCAAGAAACATGCACCATAGAAAGAGCCCTTTGTTTTTGTTTTTTTTTTTGAGGTGGGTGCCTAATCATGTTCAAAGGCGGAATCCTTTGCCACTAGCTCATGATTTCGGTACTTCCTTCAAGAATATGCTCTTTGGAAGACTTTGCTTACCACCCAAATGACGGAGCGTAGGTAGGCACCTAGCACCCCGGTTCAAGGGTCTACGAATAGTGCTAGACTCTCATAACCTAAAACCACCAATTCTGGCAGGTTTCCTTAAAAGGATGCCATACCCCAAGGTTGGGCGAGCATGCACAGAGAGAGAGAGAGAGAGAGAGAGAGAGAGAGAGAGAGAGAGAGAGAGAGAGAGAGAGAGAGAGAGAGAGAGAGAGAGAGAGAGAGAGAGAGAGAGAGAGAGAGAGAGAGAGAGAGAGAGAGAGAGAGAGAGAGAGAGAGATTCTTTAATGGCTGCTCTAGAAAGAAAATGATGAAAAAGAGTAGGAGTGGGGAGAGAGAGAGAGGATAGGACTTCAACACTATCTCCCATAGGTTCTTTAAGATCCCGGGGAGTTGGGATCAATGGTCACAATTAATTGTAACTCTCGTTTTGCATGGTGATCTCGTCAGATCATGGAAAAGTAAACCCAGCCCGGGTCATTAAACCCGACCTCAAATATTAACCATGGTCGCTAGAATTTGGTTGCGATTAGTACTTACCGTCATTCCTGTCGATTTGGTGGGCCTTGACTCGTGTGGGAAGTAGTAGGTGTTGTTCAGGGCCTTAAAGATATGTAATTATTCCCTAGCTTTGTGCTACCGACACGCACTATCTCTAGCTTGGCTATTCTCATATGCCGCGCACATGACCAACTGTGGGCATGTCATGACCAACAATGGTGATGTCATCTCCTATATGTGGCTCGGATATTCCTAGGCATCTCCGTTCACCATGCATAGGTCTGATTACCACGAGGAGAGCTCGTGTTATACCACACAAGTAGAAGTTAGACCATGCTCCATCGCCACATGTCGAATCCCCATGCATTCCTATGAAAAGCAATTTCACAGATTCCTCCGCTTCTCTTTCCGCCGCTCCATCTCCGCCAAGAGGAGCGAGGCCATTGCGCGCTTCCCTTCCATCTTTAATGTTAAGAGGCTCCTCGTCTGCAAGCATCGCCCTTGCCTGCTTGGCCACGATCATCAACAACAGGTACCAACTCCCTCTCTCTCTCTTTGACATGCACGCAATCGTTGGGTGCAATCTCTCTCTCTCTCTCTCTCATATGACGTGCATGACATGCACCCAATCGTTGGGTGCAATCTCTCTGTCTCTTGCTCTCGTGTAGGACTTTTCCACGATCATCAGGATATTGTGTTTGCTGTGCAGGTCATCGTTTGAATCAAAAGGTATGCTCTCTCTGTCTCTCTATCTCTCTGTCTCTCTCTCCCTCTCTCAGACCTCTCTTTGATAATAGTCATTATTCATAGAATTGAGCACGATCATTGTTATCAAATGACGTGCATGACATGCACCCAATCGTTGGGTGCAATCTCTCTGTCTCTCCCTCTCATGCGGGACTTTGCACAATCATCAAAATATTGTGTTTGCTATGCGTGTCATCGTTTGAATCAAAAGGTATTCTCTCTCTCTCTCTTCCTCCCTCTCTCATACCTCTCTCTGATAATAGTCATTATTCATATAATTGAGCACAATCATTGTTATCAGATGACGTGCATGACATGCACCCAATCGTTGGGTGCGATCTCTCTGTCTCTTCCTCTCGTGCAGGACTTTGTACGATCATTAGGATATTGTGTTTGCTATGCGTGTCATCGTCTGAATCAAAAGGCATGCTCTCTCTCTCTCTCTCTCTCTATTTCTCTCTCTCTCTCTCTCTCTCTCTCTCTCAGACCTCTCTCTGATAATAGTTATTATTCATAGAATTAAGCACGATCATTGTTATTTGATGACGTGCATGACATGCACCCAATCGTTGGGTGTGATCTCTCTGTCTCTCCCTCTCGTGCAGGACTTTGCATGATCATCAGGACTCTTGCGTTTGTTGTGCGTGTCATCGTCTCAATCAAAAGGTATGCTCTCTCTCTCTCTCTCTCTCAGACCTTTCAGATCTCCTCTCTAAGAGAATAGTCATTATTCGTAGAATTAAGCTATGCATTGATGAGAAGCAAAAGCATGATCATTGTTATCAATCAGCTTTCGACCATTGTTATCAGATGAACTAGCTTTCGACTGTTGTTATCAATGGAAACAATAGTTTCACAGCATTCCATCATTGTTTTCAGATGAATCAGCAATTGACACGTGTGACTGTTTTTGATAGGTTCAAGATTTTCGAATGAATCAACATAGAAAATACGTATGCATGCAACATTATTTCAGGTCTGAGAAATATGTATATGCATGCATCATAACATCTTTAGAGCTCTTCAATTGATTGAGGTAAACTTTGAGCACTGATGTTTCATTTAGGTAGTTAATTACTACTTACTTGAAATCTTGCAAATCATATATCCAAAGATTAGAAAAGTAAAAAAGAGAAGATACAGATATATGGTGTGGCATATAAATGTCAAATATATGAATAAGGTCTTCTCAGTAGAGACTTGATTCTAGATATAAAATAATTCAGTTTTGTTTTTGAATTAATTTTATACCCTGATTTTCTAGGCTTTAACATAAAGGATGTAAGTATGGTATCTCATATGGATGTTAAGTGTACAAATAAGCTCTTCTTGGTAGACAATTGATTCTAGATATAACATTATTTAATTTAGCTCTTAATTGATTTTACAGTTGATTTTTGACAAACTTTTTGAGAGTATCCACTTCTTATTGATGTTTTTTAATGTGGGAGTGCCCTTTGTGAAAATCGCAAAGAACAACTACTATGCCATGGATATTGGTTAAGGATTTTTGTTTAGTTTTTGAAATGTCATTATTGATTGACGTGATAGTTTCTTCATTTATGGACATTGAAATGTTGTTCTCAAAACCCAATATCACTCATAAGAAGGTAATGAGTGACATTTATTTAATCTAGATCCCCTCCTTTTTCCTTGCTTTGGTTTACTACTTGATGATAACAAAAATGGTTCATTGAAGGCATTTCAATCCTTTATGAGAAAATTTAGAACGGAGGGGATATCACATTGTCTTTGCTGGTTCCATCAACATTGTATTAATAGTGATTAAGTTTTATATAGTAATTTATTTTAATCTTAACTAACTTGGGTTTAGGTATCCTTACAAGAGCTGGATAGCCAAAGTTTTGTTATGCCTTCTATTTTAGAATTATAATAGCTAGCATTTTGAGTATGATCGAAAACTTGATGCTTTTTGGTAGAGCGATTTTAACTAATGATAAAGGTTTAACTAATATATAGGTACTTGAATTATATTTTCTTAGAAAACACATCAAGTATTTATATATATTCACATCAATTAACACAATCATAAGTACTTGTAGGTTTGCTCAAAAATGGAAGGACAAAACCCTTTCTTTCATCCCCATGCCTTTGCTCCGTTTCGCCCCCCACTTCCTATGACGTCTAGGCCTCTCCCTGCTGCAAGCATATCAAATGGTATGACAGGCAATGGGACCCAATTGTCTGGCTCATGCTTTGGCAATGATATTGTGGAGAGCACCTAGGCATCCTCTAGCGGAGTGTTGCCATTTAGATGACCTTCCAAACCTTGATGCATGAGGCACTATTAGAGCAACCTCCTTCTTCCCCTTCTTTGGTGCATTCCATGGGTGGTGGAAGCCCCTCCATCACCCAAAGAGCACTCTAACCCTTACCATCAAGCCCCATGCAACCCATGGCGTCACAAGCTCCCACTACCAAGGCTGTGGAAGCGACCCCTCCCCCTCCCATAACAGTTGGTGTAGTGCAAGTGGCAACATCTAAGGCAGCTTCAGCTCGAAGGAGAAAAAACACAGAAATATGGACACCAGCCCTTGTCGAGGTACTGTTTGTTCTGTACGAAGACAAGTGGATTTCCCTTAACAGGGGTAATTTCAAGGCTAAACACTAGGTAGACCTTGCACGATTCCAGGTGCATCTCCATATCTTCTTCTTGTATTGTTGTTTTGCTTTCATCATAATGGACCCCACTAAAGTATGTGTGATGTTTGCATGGCAGGTGCGACACAGACCTCTCAGATAGCCAATGCAAATACAAGTGGGAAAACCTAAAGAAAATATTTATGAAAGAAAAGCAAAAAGAGACGCAGTCAAGAGCGGAGCCCTCTAGGTGGGAGTTCTTCAATAGGATGGAAGAACTTCTTGGAGGCACGCCAAAGGTGAGAGGTTTGAATGATGGCTTCTCGGGCCAAGACTACATCCCTCTCGAAGTGGTTTCTCTTGCTGTGGATGAGGAAAATGCACAAGGAGATGAAGATGCTACTGTGCCTCCCCCTCCAGTTGAGGGCGCTGATGAGGACCAAGACACACCAATGGCAGACAACAACAACAATGAGCCAATTCCGGGCCCAACTGTCACACACACAGTAAGGGGCCAGAAGAGAAAGAAGCAGAAGATGGAACTAGCATTGGATGGTCAAAGGTGAGAGGTTTGAATGATGGCTTCTCGGCCAAGACTACGTCCCTCTCGAAGTGGTTTCTCTTGCTGTGGATAAGGAAAATGCACAAGGAGATGAAGATGCTACTGTGCCTCCCCCTCCAGTTGAGGGCACTGATGAGGACCAAGACACACCAATGGCAGACAACAACAACAATGAGCCAATTCCGGGCCCAACTGTCACACACACGGTAAGGGGCCAGAAGACAAAGAAGCAGAAGATGGAACTAGCATTGGACGGTTTGGGAATGTCCATGGAACGTTCTATTGGTGCTTTGGCGTTGGCTTTGGAGCGAGTTGAGTTTCGATGCATTGAATTGGAGAAGAAAAGGTTGGAGATGCAGCCTAGGATGGCAAAACTCCTAGCTCCTCGTCATCCATCCACATCAAGTGATCAACACGAGTAGATAGAGGACACACCTTAGGGTGGAAATAAGCACACTTGTTGTGGAACTTGTTTGTGTTTCCCAGACTTAGTCTTTGTCACTTCATTGTGCCTTGATGAGTTGACAGATGGTATTTGTAGATGTTGAATTGATTAAATGTTTGTTGGTCGTACGTGATTGCTAGTATCATTGTTCATTACCTCAAGCGTTTGTTATATCGATCATGAATGAATGTAGATATGATTATAAGCAAACCCACTTATGGAATTACGACAATCAAGTTACACTAGGAGAAAAAAAAAAGAAATGGTTACACTTCTACAATTCCATTGAAAAAGAATGCAATAGCAACAACTACCTCAAAATGTAGGTTGGAACAACAAAAGTGATGATGTCAAAATTGTTGGTTTGTAAGGCATGCCAGGAGTCAAGATATTTTCATGCGCTGGGTCCACTACTCTTGGTACATAGCTTGCCACAAGGCTTGACCCTGAGCATGCTCAGATCTTGTAACATTGCACACAAAACCGCCATCATTCAAATGAGGATCGAAGTCATCCTCTCGATGCTCATCTCGCAGGTCATTCATAAGAAGATTGTGAAGAACGCAACAAGCAACAATGTACTTGGGGACACGATTCAGGCCCACATTGATGTCCCTAAGGATGCGCCACTGATTTTTAAGCATTTCAAATACATGTTCAATTCGAACCAGCGTAGGCATTGCCAACGGATTTACAATCCGTCCCCATTAACCACTCGAGCATCGACCCATAGATATAAATTCTATGAAAAAGAACCAGAAGTGTCAAATTAGAATTCATTCACACTCGTCCCTTTGACAAGTGGTGATTGAACTGTTTCCAATCTCCAGCAGGGCTGGAGGGTGCCCCTCCCTAAAGGGATTGATGAGGTGTATACATGCCCCATACCCAGAATCAGCCAAGAGGTAAGGGCACACACAAACTCCATGAAGTAGCATGGCTGGCTCTTGATTGTTTTTGAAACGCTTGTAAATAGTTGGTACTTTCCAATGCGTAGCGTCGTTGGTACCACTAGGAGCCAAAACACAAACTCCCATATGCGCTTCTGCTCATCACAAATGGCTTGCAAAAGAACAGAATGGAAATGATGTCTGCACCAATATTGTGCCAGTATATCCTCTGTGTTAGGCTTCTTGGAAAGTTTGATGTGCGAGCCATCAATAGCATCACAAACGTTGGGTAGCAATGTGAGCGAGCGCCTTGAATTTTGCATTTTTCTATGCAATTTTGCCCCAGACGGAATGGAGATGATGCTTGCCCCGAAGCTTTGTGGCAAGAATATCGACCACAATGTGACAATATTTGCACATTGTGGACTCACCCATGCCAAAGGTATTAGTGATATGATGTGTAGTCGTTGTGCACAAGTCGAAGAAGTGCACAATTGAGAGCATGCTTTGGCTTGATTGGTGCGCGAACATAATCTCCTTCCCCTTGTCTTGGCCAGTGAGGCTACAGGAGTTGTAGAAGCATTTCGAAGGAGGCATAATCAAATCTAAACCGCTTGCAAAAGAGTAGGTTGCGTGCATCCAATTCATGGATCCAAACAAATTGTTGAACCTCAAGCCAAAATGTGTGTTGTCTTGGGAAGACCCACCAGTTTCGAAAATATGCTGCTGATTGATGCACAGATCCTGTAACTGCTGGGAACAACACAAATAAGCACCAGTATATACAAAGTAAGAATGTGAAAGGTACGTACGTGTCCTTGGCTTCAAATGTGTTTAGGAATGCGAGCATTCGGTACATGTCGAGGGAGTGATCCATGTGTAGGATTTCCTAGGACAGTGTGCTTAACCGCAAGAGGAATGCAAATGGAGAGGGAATTGAGGTAGGCCTTGAATGAAAAATGACTTGAGGCAAAGTAAGAGTATAACTAGGGGGATTTGGAGGGGGCTACAATGGCAGGCACTACTGTAGTCGAGTAGAGCAGCCGCTGGTCTATTGTGGAGGTGATCTTGCATGTGAAAGAGGTGACACGTAGCTGTGCAGCGCCACTGTACTGATTGCAAACCAGGTTTTTGTAATCGTTTCTTGCTTTTCCTACCGATTTACGCTGTTTTAGGGGAACGGAATGGGACTATGCCTTATGGCAGAGAGGTCGAGCCTTGCATCCCTCTCGTTTCCCATTCTCTTTGAACCAAGTGCAGCGTGAATCCGCTTCGGCCCTGGCGTTTCTGTGTAAAGTAGTTCGCTTGGGGTTCGACGCCAGTTGCCGTTTAGGAAACGACCATTAGGAAAAAACCCTGATTCAGGTTGGTCCTAAGTGGGAACGGCCTACGATACCACAAACTGTGGAGTCTAACCAAGAGTCATGTGCGTAGATGCTGTAATCTAGTGAAACTGCACTTTTAACGGAGCAACTGCGGTTGACCAACTGTCGTTGGTCATGTGCGCGTGATATCACCTCCGCTTATTCGCCTGGTACAGTGGTACTAGCCTACTTTTCTCTCTATCATCACCTGCTTTTCTCTCCATCGTCACCATAGCTTGCTCTCACCACAGCATGCCATTCTCTCCATCCTTGCAATCTGACCACATCCTCGCCATCCTCTCCATCGCCACCACATTGGTTACTGAGTGAGGCACCTGACATGACGGGTCGGCATCCTCTCACTATGCCACGCCATGCCACTTGTTGGAGTGGGCCACCTGCTGAGTGGGGCAGATGACATCTCCCACCATGCCACCTATTGCGACTCTCGATGTCCTCTCAGTGCCACCTGTTAGAGTCGCCCACCTACTGGAGATGGAGCGGACCATTCTCTCCATCTTTGCGGACTAGTGTTGCCCTGGACGTGTGAAGGTGGCCCGCCCCTACGCTCTGTCGCCATCATAGCATACGGAACTAGAGTCATATGGCCCTGGACTCGTGTGGCCATCCTCTCCATCACAGCGTGCGGTCCTGCGGCCACAACACTCGTGTTTGCGCCATCTCTCCCACCACGCTATCCTGCAAGATTTTCGGCTATCGCGTGCACTCCCCCCTCTCTCCCCCACTCTTCAATGTGCATCACGGAAATATTTTTCACACGAGAATTATTTTTTAAGGCTTTTGTTGCTATCAACATACATGGTTCTTTGTCTCAATATAAGTTTTGAAAATATTGTTGCAAGGGTTGATCTCAAAGTGCCACATCATGTGATGGTTAGAAATATCATATTCATTTGAATGGTCCGAATCCTAGCTTGATAATGTTTTTGATAATGTTTGTAGTATATTTAGCCAATGCGCATTCCCCCATCTTTGCATCACAATTCTTACATATATACAAATAGCACTTCACATCACCTTTATATTCACTAGAAATGTGCAGTGTGTTTTACATGTATATATCCTTTTAAAGGATAGAATATGCTAGTAAGTAGAGACATCAGTTGTATATGAAGCAAAGAAAAACAGATCCCCCACCACTGGTCCCAACAATGCAAGTCATGGAACTCTAGTTTATTCTTGTGGCTCCATTTTTTGGACAATTGTTGATGCATTTGATGGATAAATTCCTAGACACTTGCTTTCTCAAACATGTTATTGTTCTTGGATGGTTGCTTTCTTAGATTGTGTGCACCCTTTAATTATTTTCAATCACCTTAGCAATAATATTTTCAACGGAAATTCCCCATATCCCTCCACCTTTTAATTCCCTTGTATCAATTTCGTGCCAAAATGTTTTTTCCTCTACTTTAACAATGGTGCCTTCTTTCATCTCGTATTTATGTGTTCTAATGTTATCGATGCTCATCAAGGCATCCGACTCATGTTAATAATTTTATAGCTACCTTCGATTGTATGTTTAGGTTTGTAATTGATCTTCTTCAGGGCGTACCAACAATTGCAGATGTGTTATTGTATCTATGATCATGGCCATCAAATTGTATCTATCTTTCATGTGCTTATGAGCACATGGATTGTAGTTGGAATGTTGTAATCTCGTCATTAAAATTTATCAATATTAATTTCTTTGCTTGTAAGGTGCCGTCTATGTGTCTTATTGTGAGTTGTCCCAAAATCTTCACTTCAAATCGTACATTTAAAGGCCCATTATTATGTTTGTATGATGTAATCATACTTGTAAAGTATGGTTTCCATAGGGTTGCTTAAAATACCATAGCATTATAATATATGTTGCTTCTTATAGTGAATATTTTGATGATTGTGGGTTCACAAAGGGCATGTTCTTTTTGAACAAGTGTATCAATAGTGGGCCTTAGAGGAGAGAAAATCGTTCATGGGAGAAGGGGGGTGGGGGAGCGGGATATAAAAAAAAAATTGAAGCACATGAATATTGAGCCTTGGTTTTGCGATTTGGACAAGGGTGTGTGAAAATGTATTACCTAACTTGTCAAGGATTTGTATTTATTTCAAAGTACGTGTGCAACACTAACAAGATCATCTATACATTGCTAGGTTGCAAAAGTAGATCATTGGAGCACTCTAAACACCATATGGTCATTTGAATTTTGCTATAGCTTTAAGACTAGGAGTGTCCCATGACACTCCTGTGATAATGCTTGTTTGAGAATTCTTTACTCTTGTCATAGCATACATTTGCAAAATAAGAACATAATGGATAAAAGTGTGCATTTGGTCCTCTCTCTTTTCTTCTCTCTCTCTCTCTCTCTCTCTCTCTCTCTCTCTCTCTCTCTCTCTCTCTCCACACACACACAAACACTTACACACTCATTATTGCACATATGATGCTAGAAGTAAAATTTTCAAATCTTGTAGGCCCTACTACATATGTTGGTACTATGGCCCTACATTCGTGTAGTTAGTCCTCTCAAGCATAGTCTACATCGGCAGGCTCAAGCATGGGTGCAAAAACTAATGTAAAGTACTCATGGCATGTGAGTTTTGATATGCACATCTTAATTCTTGCAAGATTTCTATAAGGAGTGTGAAATCTCATGATCCATGTTGCATCTCCTTCTTCAGGTAGTCGTAGAGGCGCTCCTGTGCATAGTGTATCTCGAGCCTCTATTGATGTGGGCTTCTCAAGCAATACTTAAATAAGAGTATTTCTTTTGAGCATTATGAGCTATCAATATGACAACACTTTTCTTTTTTTCCTAAGCATGGTGGGTCTTTTTACTAAAGTTTCAAGTAGGGGAAATGCATGCATGGTATTTGTTTGCACTCTTTTCTTTGTGAAGTACTATGTGCATTTCAAATCTATTAAGAAGACATATGTCTTTTTCATGGGGGACATCCACCATATATTACATTGTCCGATTAGGTCTTCGCACATCAATGCCGTACTAGCATTCTTTGCCTTAAAAGGCATGTAAACTTTTCTAGGAGGGGAAGGATAATTGATCACTTAAGAGTTCAGCATGGTTTGCATATTCATATACCCAACAAAAAAACTGGCCACCTTGTGGGAATCTCTCGTTCTCATACTGTTGTGGATGCCTGGCAATATCAAGCAAAAAACCGATTTGTTGACTTAGAAAGGAAGTTAGATCAAGCTTGAAAAAAGTACGAGAAAGCTCAACGTGAGAAGGCTAGTTTATTATGGGATTTACTAGAGGATGAGGAGCGTACCATGGCAAGGGAGGAGTACATAGGTGCATTTGTGATGAGAGCCATGTGTAAGTATGACTCAAAAAGGGAATACTGCATTGAGAGAATGTGAAAGTGCATTGCAAAGGGTTATGAAGCACATAAGTACTTTGAGATTTTTTAATAATCATTGTTAGCATTAAAAGTGCCATTGATTGTATCATCCAGGTTCTAGAACTCTTCATTTATGCACACTTTTTTATCATTTTCCATATAGAAATGACAATGCACACGAGAGACAAAGGAGGTGCTATAGGTCCAGGTTGAGGAGATTGCTCTAGGTATACATCAAAACATGGATGATGATCTTGAGTTGTAGAGTGGTGATGCTGATTTCTAAATGATAGTGGATACTATGTCACTAGTATTTGTAAATCATTGTAATTGTGCTAATGCATTTTTGAAGTCTTCACAATGTCTATGTACTAAACAATCATGCAAATTTGTATTCGATGCTACATCTCACACCGCACAATAAGTGAGTGAGATTGTTGAGGAAAGATTGTCTTACTCTGATTAGCATCTGCTCTCCTCAACAAGATGTACCCTTTTCTTCACAATATGTGTTTATGATTAGCACTAACACTGTTGATATTCTCAAAAACAATATTAGTCTAGTTAAGAAAAGAGGACAAAAGCAAGAAACATCGAGATAAGTAGTTACTATGCATGGTTAAAGTCAATATAAAATCTTATTCTTGTTATTACTTTGTAACGAGCTTTGCAATATGTTTTGTTCGTATTTAAGATTGGAGTGGGGTATGTATATGGAGTTCATCTCTAACTACTCCAAGCTCTTGGAGGATGTTGACATGTATAATAAAGCATAAGTCACCTTAGTCTAGAGTAGGCTAGGGTTAAGTATAAAAGGGGGGAGATGTAACTTGTGAGGGATCTTTTTGCCATTTTTCAACATGTTTTGAGGCTCCTTCCTCCCACCAACTAAGAGGGCGCATGCTCTTAGCCACCAAGATATGGGGTGCATACCATGTCCCACCTTGACATGAGGTGAATATTCATGTTGCAGCTTACATATTTGATTCTCAGCCTTCCATGGTAACATTACTTCAAGCTTAGCTACCTTGGCTATGGCTACTTTACAAACATGGTGTATTTCTTGTATTTCTTTGAAGAATAGTATATTTCATGAATTTCCAATCAATTGATTTGCTGTGAGAACTGGTTTATTACATTGGTATTAGAGCATGGACTTTGATCCATGAGAAGAGTCATTTTCATGGAGAATTTAGTCACAGGGACAAGAACTAGTTAATTGGAGCACCAAGATTTGGTCATAGGGTTTGGTACAGTTCAAACCGTGACTAGTCAGATATCTTTTCAACAAGTCATGACTAATTTTGGAGGTTTCTTGAAGAAGATATTGAGGAAGATAGAGGTTCTTGGCTGAAATAGCAAGACGTGTCAAATGGAGGTCCATTTTGAAGGTTTTTGACCCTAACTGGAGTCTAAGTAGGGTTACAGAGGTTAAACTGAGATTACTTTTTGGGGACTAGTTTCTCTCTCTTCTTCCTCTCAAGATTTTCTCCAAGAATCCATGGATTCAATTGCTGCAATCTTCTTCCAATGGCAATTTCCCACTAAGGAGACATCAAAGCTTGATTCTTGGTGCCATGAGCTTCAACTAGAGTAGCCTATCACTTAGCCTTGGTGAACTTGAGCTTCCAGGGACAAGAGGATCAGCTGGCGCAATTTGCGTTGAATTCCCAACCCTTTTTCTTTACGATTTCAGCCATGTCAAGTTGAAGCCAAGGCATATCAAGCTAAAGCAATCTTTATTGGAGGTCTTCATCAAGCATACATGGTTTCTTTAAACTCCTTGATCATCCTTGATCATTCTTGAGCTTTCAAAACCCTAGGCTATGGCAGATTCAGGGCAGCAAATATTAAGTCATGGAGACCATTCAAGAAGATATCAGAGAATAAATCAACGATCAAAGCAATACTAATGAGGCTCTCAATCATGACCAACAAGATGATGATGTAAGCGTTGGTAATGCCCATAGTGCACGGCTGCATAATGATAGAAATTCTTTGTCTCACGATCTTTTTGAAGAGCACATGCTTTCAAGAGAGATGTGTATGTTAACCATTGGGATGCATGATCAATATGAGAAACTTTTCAAATCCTTGGGGAAGATTGAGAATACATCAAACAAAGTGGATGAAGGACTTCAGCAGCTGGTCAAGTTCATGAAGAGTGGATTTGAGGATGTAGTAGCAGCTATCAAGGATTTGAAGACTCAACCCACATCTTTTACACCAAATGAACCCACTATTTATATTTAAAATACTTCAATTCAACCATCCAATATGAAAGGAAAGGGAATTGATTAGCCTATTATGTCAACCTTTGAGAAAGGAGAGCCAACTACAATGAGGAGCCCTCATTACCAGCCACCAATATCATCAAAGCACCATGCTCATCCTCAATTTAATCCAAGATGTGAAGCTACTTATGAAGAAGAGGAGGATATAAGAAGAGAGGAGAATGAGGAGTTTCATGGATGTGACCCTTTTTACAAATCTTTTTCCTCTCAATTTGCCATCAAACAAAAAGAGTTGGAGTTTCATGATAGGAGTGGAAGATTTGATGAAAGAAGGTCATTTCATGATATCACCAAAAATAAAGATAGGTCATTTTATGGTTAGCCCACTAATGGACAGCATCATTCTTTTGGATTGAGACAACTAAATAATAGTGGTAATAATCCTAGACTAAATTCCTTCGGAAGGGATTCAATGAATAGAGATTTTTTGAGACAATCATCTTTGGGACAGCATTCCAACAATTTTCAGCCAACTTATAATGAAAGGGAGTACAAAGAGAAGATTACCATTTCCAACTTCAAGGGGGATAATGCATCTCCAACGGAGTGGGAAGAATGGATAAACAAATTGGAGATGTACTTCACACTTTTTCCTTGCCATGATGTAGCCAAGATCTATTTTGCGGCACTCCATCTTGAAGGCTACGCGCATACATGGTAGAGATATATGCAAAGAGTTGGTCACAATTTCACTTCTTGGGAGGATTTTAAGAAGGCAATGTTGGAAGTGTTTGTCTCTCCAATGGAAAAAGAAAGATTGCAAAGAAGATGGTATGGTCTTCAACAAAGGGGCATGTTCGTTCGTGATTACTCTAACATGTTCCTTAATCTTTTTATGTACATTGAAGGGATTGATGATTTGGCCAAATTAAACAAATATATCCTTGGTTTAGATTCAGCCCTCTCTTCGGAAGTAGGTGCAATGCAACCCAAGACAATTCATGAAGCCATTTTATATGCTAAAAGGTATGGGCAGAAATATAGAAGAGATTCAATGGGAGTTCAGCCAAAAAGTGCAGGGTATTCATTACCTACTCAGCCTTCAAAGATTGGAGCACATTTCAGCTGGACATACTCACCCCCATTATCTGTCCTTAGGCATTTTAGCCTATACCCAGACTGGTTCTCAACCAATGCAAGACATCTTTGAAACACAGCTAAGACATCGGATTTTAGCTTAATGGAATAAGCCCAAAATTTTCATGAAAAATCATCTATGAAAGTAACAAAATACTTTGTACCACCCATGAACTGACAAGGCATGGGCCCACAGACATCCGAATGTACCAATGCCAAGGGCTCACTCATGCGTGGCCTACCAGACTTCTTATGCGTAGACCTAGTCTGCCTGCCATAAAGACAATGCTCACATGAATCAAAACATGCATAATCAAGGGGCGGTAAGTATTGCAAACCAGAAAGCATTTTCATTTCCTTCAAAGACATATGGCCTAAACGGGCATTCCAAAGAGATACATGTGGGATAGAACCCACATACAAAACATGATCAAGGGAAGAAGTGGATACAATCAAGGGATAGAGGTTGCTAGCCTTGGCACCTCTTGCAATCAAAGTCTGCACACGAGTGATCCTCCATGCAGAGTCTCCAAAAGATACATGATAACCTGCATCATCAAGCTGTCCAGCTGACATGAGATTGCGTGTCAAAACAGGTACATGACGTACATCTTACATAACAAAACTGCTACCAGAAGGAAACTGCAGCCTAACATCACCAATGCCCACAATGTCAAGAGAGCTGTCATCACCCAAGCGCACAGAACCCGAAACAGTACGGTTTGAATGAAACCACTCTCGGCAAGGTGTCACATGAAAGGACGCACCTGAGTCCAAGAGCCAACACTGTGCATACATAGCTTTCCATATCCATCATTCCTGCCTTTAACTGTCATAGCATGCGACACAGGAAAGGCATCCAAATTCTTACGGTTAATCTCTTCCTGCAGAAGAGCACTCTCAACATGAGATATTTTCAAGGTAGCAGTAGAGGCATATAATGCAGTGTGAAATACATCCTATGATTCATTAAGAGTACCAAGCAAGAAAAGAGGAGTGACATCCTCTACAAAAGTGATATCCTGCGAAGTCAAGTTCTTGAGTATAGCATGGAATTGGCTCAAGTGAGCAGATATAGTCACATTCTCCTTCATGCGCAGATCCATAAGCTACTTCAGCCAATACATTTGACTTGCTGGACTTTTCTTGTCATAGAGATTCTTGATTTTATCCCACAACTGCCATGTACTCTGTTCTTCCTCAAATACATTGTAATGAACCTATTCTGTGAGAGATAGTACAATAGTGGACTTGCATAACTCATCAAGCTCAAGCCATTCCTCATCTGGCATCGTTGCAGGTGGATGCCCGCTCAACCTCAATGGTTTGATCTGTGATTTCTACACCAACACCTGCCAAATCTGGCTCTTCCAATAAGAGTAATTCGTACCATCAAGCTTAGTGATGTTGAAAATCGCATGATCAGTGGACGAACTCGCCATAATGCAGGCTGGAAGACTGCAGACAGTTCAAAATTGCTTGATGTTTACTGTAGAAAATGAAAAAAAAATCACCAAAATCGAGAGAAAATGGCAAAAAAGTGTAACCAAAGTTACTGCCCACCAAGTACTAGTGAAAGTACATCATTTCAGAATATTTTAGCATGAAAAATCCATGTCAGTCCAGAGTTATATACTTGCTGTAATAAATGACATCAAGGTATTGTGAGAGTCAATTGTTGACCAAATCACTACATCAAGTCAATAAATGAAAGCCAAGACATGAGCAGCCATAAACATGCGTAAATCAATACCAAACAGTCATCAAGACCCTGAGCAAACACCCAAACATGTCACCAAAGCATCCGTCAGTGTGAGTAGGCATACCCCCTGGACAATAGGGCAAAGTATACATAACACTAGCAAGATCTGACACCAATAGGTGTATGCTCACAAGAGTGCAAAGCCCAAGCTCAGGTCAAAAGCAACTCCAAGATATCAGTGCATGAACCATGCAACATTTAAGTGTAAGAGATCCCAAAGTCTCAAGTATCTGCAAAATGCTCAAATAATATAAACCTCCTGCTCAATGTCGGTCAAGCATAAAGATGCTCCCACTGGCACAAAAGGCGGATAAACGAGCTTAACAGCTCAATCAAACCAAGTCAAAGTACCAAAGGCAGGTAACCAAGACAATGCCTCAATAGCATCCCAAGAGCATGATAGCTACAAAGCAACTGTGGGTAGCATCCATGAGCAAGACATACATCCCAATAAATATCTATGACAATCAAAATGACATCCAATACAAAGTTTCAAAATAGCAAATGAGAATCCAAGCCAAGTCTTTAGAGAGCACTAAAGCTCAACAAGTACATGGTACACTGTGCCAAGACAAATGCATCAAGCCGTAGGCGTCGGGTAAGCATGTACCCAAGGAGTATATAACTGTCAAAGCACTGATCACTGTCAAGCATAGACCAATGTCAATAAGTGTGGGCTGAAATAAGCTCAAGCTTCCAAAAGCATCCGGATCCAATGATAAGCTTGAAGTCGTCTCTCAATGATCAATACATCATAGCATAACCCAAGACATACACCCGGAACCAATAGGCATGTCAAAGCATGAAAGATGGCTTCAGCCCAAGAGTATTCAACATGCATTTACTGTTATAAATTGAGTATTTCTAGCCCTAAAATCAGGACAAAATCATAGCATTACATGTAGCTTCAATCCCCAAGTCAATCGGGATGCAATAGGCATCAAACCGGTTATGTAGTCATGCCCAAACAAGCATAGGCATAAATTGTGAATGTAGCACTAGCATCAATTATCTGTGGACTATTTATAACAGTCCTGAAACACTATTTTCAGCTGCCAACTAATGCCTTATCCCAAAGGAGCAATGCCAAGCATCAATACATGTGCAAAAGGCTTGAAATGGAGCCCCAAACAAGTGCTCAATGCCAAGCTGGAGTTGGGGCTAGAGTGACTTATGTGTTGTTGTCCACAAAACATGTGCAAATCTATGTGGAGTTGCTGTTGGTCCTGCTGGTCCACGTGGCAACTCTGGAGTGGTTGGAGGGCTCAAACATGAGCCAAAGGGGCATGGGAACAAGCCTCTAACAGCCCACAACCGGTAGCAAAGAGATATGAAGGTTGGAAGCTTCAATGGTGGCTGCCCTATTTGCCTAGACCTGTGTACTGAAGTAAAAACTCTGAAATAATGAAGCAATAACTCAATGTCAATGCCCTGGTGGTGCCTTAATAGGCCAGAAAGAAGCTCGGGAAGTCGGGGAGCGACGAGAGCTCAAGAGAATGAGCTATGGCTTCCGGGAAGGAGGCCCAATGCAAGTGGGGAGTCAATGAGAAGCTGAGAATGCCATGAGCCAAGCTCAAGAGTCGGGAAGCTATGCTTTGATACCAGTTGAAAGGTGAGAAGGATCGAAGCTTGCACTCGAGAGTTATGGTGGGAGAGCAAGAGCAAGAAAGAGAGAGACAAGAAATGGGAACTCCAACAGTCACAATGTGTGACCGGGCCTTCCTTTATTCAAACTGTCATTAAAAGAATAAAGAATAAAGTGATGGTGATGGGTGCCCGCCACCTGCAGTGTGCAGTGGCAGTGACTATCAGTGTAGTAATACACGAGCTGCTAGGCGGACCTTTACCCCCAACACTTTCATCATTAGTCAAGTCATTTCCCAACATATTCATAAGCTTAGGCAGTCCAACATTCATTTCAGGTTGCTGATCACATGTTTTCTGCATGAGGTTTATACTTCCTATAGCAATATTTACAACTTTTTCCTTTCTTTTTGAACCCTGGATTGACAAACCAAAGAGGTCAACATCTCTAGAGTAGGCTAGCTTCGGAATTTTCTGAATCACTACTTTCATGACCTCCAACATCACTTTCATATCCATTTTGTTGGGGATAAAGGTGCCTCCGCCTAGCCGCCCGTATATTACTAGACTGACAGTCATTGCCACTGCACACTGCAGGTGGTGGGCGCCCGTCACCGTCGCTTTATTCTTTATTCTTTTAGTGATAGTTTGAATAAAGGAAGACTCGGTCACACATTGTGACTGTTGGAGTTTCCATTTCTTGTCTCTCTCTTTCTTGCTCTTGCTCTCCCGCCATAGCTCTCGAGTGCAAGATTCGATCCTTCTCATCTTTCAACTGGTATCAGAGCTCGGCTTCCCGACTCTTGAGCTTGGTTCGTGGCATTCTCAGCTTCCCATAGACTCCCCACTCGCATTGGGTCTCCTTCCCGGTAGCCATATCCGACTCCTTCGAGCTCCCGTCACTCCTCGACTTTCCGAGCACCTTCCCGGCCCCTTTGGGCACCCTCAAGGCATTTACACAAAGGTATTGCTTCACTCTTTATAGGGTTTACCTCAGTTTTCAGCCCTCTTGAAATAGGGCAGCCATTACACTCCTAGCTCTCATTTCATATGTGGGCTGGGTTTGAGGCCTTCCTTGGCTTTAACCGGACCCCTTCGAAGCTTCGCCACCATTTTTTGCAGCCCGAGGACCAGCATTTATAGTTGGCGCAATCACGCAGCCCTCCCATATGCGTCTTCAGCATTGACAGTCACAACAATAGCTCTCCCCCTCCATTGGCACTTGGAAAGGCTCCATTTCGGGCATATGAACATGCTTTGATGCTTGGTTTTGATGGTTGATGTGTTGGCATAGCATTTGGACTGATTTAACATTGTTTTGGAACTGTCATAACAGTCCACATGTAGTTTATGATAGTGTTACACTAACATTTGATGCTACAGCTTGTTTGGCATTGCCATTTGATGCCCGGTTGGTCTCGTTTTGATGCCTGGATGTTAGGGGAATACAGTATGGTATGAATGAAACTACTCTCGACAAGGTGTCACATAAAAGGACGCACCTGAGTCCAAGAGCCAACACTATGCATACATAGAGTGTATCTCTGTCATTTGCGAAGCACTAGAAGAAGCTGCAAGGATATAATCATCATCATCAACATCCTCAGGCTGCATAACATTGATCTCTTCAATTTTAACACTGGACTTTGCAAGCACTATGCTGCAATCAGAAGACTTATCCTGCACTTTGTCTTTCCTCTTATCTTTGCGCCTTTCATTGAGCAGTTCATGGCATTGTGGCCTAATATGGCCCTTTTTCCCACAATGGTGACAAGTAACATCTGCATTGCTGCCACGGGATTTGCTACGTGACTTCCCATTGGACTGAGATTTCTGAGAATCCCGTTGGTCTGCCACTGCCATGCTTTCCATATCCATCATTCCTGCCTCTAACTGTCATAGCATGCGACACACGAGAGGCATCCAAATTCTTACGGTAACCTCTTCCTACAGAAGAGCACTCTCAACATCAGATAATTTCAAGGTAACAGTAGAGACACATAATGCAGTGCAAAATACATCCCATGACTTATTAAGAGTACCAAGCAAGAAAAGAGGAGTGACATCCTCTGCAAAAGTGATGTCCTGCGAAGTCAAGTTCTTGAGCTTAGCATGGAACTGGCTCAAGTGAGCAGACATAGTCACATTCTCCTTCATGCGCAGATCCATAAGCTGCTTCAGCCAATACATCTGACTCGCTGGACTTTTCTTGTCATAAAGATTCTTGATTTTATCCCACAACAGCCATGCACTCTGTTCTTCCTCAAATACATTGTAATGAACCTATTCTGTGAGAGATAGTACAATAGTGGACTTGCATAACTCATCAAGCTCAAGCCATTCCTCATCTGGCATAGTTGCAGGTGGATGCCCGCTCAACCTCAATGGTTTGATCTGTGATTTCTACACCAACACCTGCCAAATCTGGCTCTTCCAATAAGAGTAATTCGTACCATCAAGCTTAGTGATGTTGAAAATAGCATGATCAGTGGAAGAACTCGCCATAATGTAGGCGAACTCGCCATAATGCAGGCTAGAAGAGTGTAGACAATTCAAAACTGCTTGTTGTTTACTGCAGAAAATGACCAAAACATCACCAAAATCGAGAGAAAATGGCGAGAAAAGTGTAACCAAAGCTGCTGCCCACCAAGTACTAGTGAAAGTACATCATTTCTGAATATTTCAGCATGAAAAATCCATGTCAGTCCATACATATATACTTGCTGTAATAAATTATAGATTTCAGTAAATGAGAGCTAACAGTGCCAAAATCGGATCCCAAGTTAATCAGATATTGCCAAGACTAAAGCCCACGTCATGCGGGCATAACATAGACATATGACAGTCGAAAAGCATGAATCCAACACCCAAACATGTCATACAAACATCTGCCAATGTGTAGGCACACCCCCCAGTCAAAGGGGCAAAGTGTTCCTGCCACTACCAAGACTTGACACAAGTAGGTGTCAGCTCACAAAGAGAGGGACCCAAAGCAAAGAGTCAGCTCATAAGCATCAGAGGAACCAAGACATATAAACCATGCATCATCCTGAAGGGTAAAAAATCCCAAATAGTCTCAAAAGCTCAAAGAGCATAGACCGCCTGATCAATGGCTGTCAAGCATCCAAAGACGCTCCCACTGGCACAAAAGCCGTAAATATCAAGCAACAAAGCTCGAACAAAGCATGTACAAGCACCAGTGACAAGTATCCAAGATCAAGCATCAATGGTACATCCTGGACATGTAGGCGGTAGAGCATCCATATGTAGCATCCATAAGCATGTAAGACATCATGTACATCCCAAGATACAACTCTGGCAAGCCAATAAATAGCTCAAGTAAGCTCCGAGAATCCAAGGTCAATCCAAGACCGAGCTCCAATAGCAATAGGCTCCAAACAATGTAACTAGCATGTAGTAATGGCATAAGCTAAGCATGTCAAGACCGGTCAGACATAAGCAACATACATGCCATAAGTACATCCAAGACGGAGCATCCAAATGCTTTGCAAAGCAATCTCAAGCTCAACCAACGATCCCGAATCAAAACCAAGCTCTATGTCGAGCCCCAAGTGTCAATACATCACCATATATGCTCGAAACATAGCCCGAAAAGTATAGGCATAAGCATACATGAGTAAAATGACTTCAGCCCAACTGTGTACAGCAATGATTTACTATTCAAAACAGAGAATTTCAACACCAAAATCAGCTCCAGATGGTTGCCAAACAATAGGCAGATGATGGCAGCTCTCTTGATATTGTGGGCATTGGTGATGTTAGGCTACAGTTTCCTTCTGGCAGCAGTTTTGTTATGCAAGATGTACGTCATGTACCTGCTTTGACACGCAGTCTCATGTCAGCTGGACAGCTTGATGACACAGGTTATCATATATCTTTTGGAGACTCTGCATGGAAGATCACTCGTGTGGCAGACTTGTGATTGCGAGAGCTGCCAAGGCTGGCAACCTCTATCCCTTGATTGTATCAGCTTCTTCTCGTGATCATGTTTTTTCCCACATGTATCTCTTTGGCATGCGTGTTTGGGCCATATGTCTTTGAAGGGAATGAAAATGCTTTTTGGTTTTGCAGTACTTACCGCCCCTTGATTATGCATGTTTTGATTCATGTGAGCATTGTCTTTATGGCAGGCAGACTAGGCCTATGCATAAAAAGTCTGGTAGGCCACACATGAGTGAGCCCTTGGCATTAGTACATTCGGATGTCTGTGGGCCCATGCCTTGTCAGTCTATGGGTGGTGCCAAGTATTTTGTTACTTTCATAGATGATTTTTCATAGAAATTTTGGGCTTATCCCATTAAGCTAAAATCTGATGTCTTGGCTATGTTTCAGAGATGGCTTGCATTGGTTGAGAACCAGTTTGGATATATGCTAAAATGCCCAAGCACAGATAATGGGGATGAGTATGTCTCACGTGCTTTTGAGCAGTTATTATATGGGAGGGGTATTAAGCGTCAGTTGACCGCCCCCTAGACCCCCCAGAATGGTTTGGCTAAGCGGATGAATAGAACCATCCAGGAGCGTGTACGTAGTATGCTTAGCCACGTAGGCCTACCACAGAGCTTTTGGGTTGAGGCAGTTAGTACAGCTATGCATATCATAAACAGATCATCTTCTAGTGGTTTGGATTTCCAGGTTGCCGAGGAGGTATGGACTAGAAAACCTCCCTCTTATGCGCATCTCCGTATCTTTGGATGTGAGGCATTTTGCCATGTGCCCAGGGACAAGAGAAGTAAGCTGGATCCTAAGAGTGTCAAATGCATTTTCCTTGGTTATGGGGATGCAGGCGAGATGGGTTACCGTCTTTGGGATCCACAGGCGCGAAAAGTCATAAGCAGTCATGATGTAGTCTTCCATGAAGAAAAGATGCCTAGGCAGCCTGAGAGAGTTGTTGAGATCCACAGGGTCATATTTCAGGAGGAGCCGAGAGCTCCCGCACAGCTAGTTTTGGACAGCCTACAACTGTAGCAAATGCTCATGGTCAGGGTGTTGAACAGGCAGCTAGGCAAGCAGCAGAGCCTGTTGTGAGATGGTCTACTAGAGACAAACATCCACCTGATAGATTTTAGTCCTCGATGCATTATGTCTTGGTTACAGATGCAGGAGAGCCTTTCACTCATGATGAGGCTATGCATAGGGGTGACAGTCACTCCTGGGAGAGGGCTATGCAGTCTGAGATAGACCCCTTACATAAGAATGAGACTTGGGATTTGGTTTCCTTGCCTAAGGGCAAGAAAGCTATGCCATACAAGTGGGTGTACAAGTTGAAAAGTACCCCTGGACACCCGAAGCTGGCATATAAGGCTACATTGATAGAAAAGGGTTTTAAGCAAGAGCATGGTGTGGACTTTGATGAGGCCTTTTCTCCTGTGATTAAGATGACTACCCTACGCTTAGTCTTGGCTTTGGTTGCTTAGGTTTACTTGGATTTATACCAGATGGATGTCAAGACGGCTTTCTTACATGGAGACTTGCATGATGAGATTTATATGGAGCAGCCTAAGGGCTTTGCAGAACCTGGCAGGGAGCACCTAGTGTGCAAATTGAAGAAAAGTCTTTATGGCTTGAAACAGGCACCTAGGGAGTGGTATCATAAGTTTGATGCCTTTATGCAGTCATAGGGCTACAGCATGAGTGTTATGGATCCGTGTCTTTACACGAAGAAAGCATGTGATGGTTCTTTATTGATTTTGGTCCTCTATGTGGATGATATGCTGATAGCAGGAAAAGCTCATGATGAGCTAGATGCTCTTAAGGCTTAGCTCAAGAAGAGCTTTGAGATGAAAGATCTGGGACATGCCGCTCACATACTTGGTATGCGCATTAGACACGAGAGGCATCAGGGACTCCTCTACTTGTCATAGAGGGAGTACATTCATAAAGTCCTTGAGCGCTTCCGCATGCAGGACGCAAAGCCTATTGGCTGTCTATTGCCTTCTTATGTGAAGGTATCACAGGCTGATTGTCCGCAGACAGATGAGCAGAGGGCCGAGATGGCCAAGATTCCCTATGCATCCGCAGTGGGCAGTCTTATGTATGCCATGATAGCCACTCGTCCAGATATTGCCTTTGTAGTTGGTGTTGTGGTACGCTATATGGCTACACCTGGCAAGAAGCATTGGGATGCCGTGAAGGGTATCATGAGGTACCTGAAGGGCACTATAGATATGTGCATATGCTATGGCAGCCAGGATACAGAAGTCGAGGGGTACACAGACTCTAATTATGCAGGACATGTAGATAGTAGGAAGTCCACTTTCGGCTATGTATTCACATATGTTGGAGCTATTGTTTCTTGGATGTCCAGGGTGTAGAAATGCACGGCTCTTTCTACTATAGAGGCCGAGTATGTTGCAGCCACTGAGGCTTGCAAGGAGGCCATTTGCTTGGGTCGTTTGGTTGCTAACCTTGGTATTGATGCTATCCCTACACTGCATTCGAATTCTATGAGTGTTATTCAGTTAGCCAAGAACCAATCTTCCATGTGAAGACGAAACACATTGAGGTGAGGTATCACTTCATACGTGGGGTCGTTGAGGACAAGTCTGTTGATCTTGTCAAGATCTCGACGAACTAGAATCTTGCAGATCTGCTCATGAAAAGCCTCTCTACAGAGCGATTTGCCTTCCTCAGGAGGTTGATGGGCGTGGGATGAGATGACGTCTTTCCTCATCCTATTGTACATGTGTATATGTCGTACTGTCTTTTCCTTTTTCTTTTCACTCCTCACTAGGGAAGATTTGCCTTTAAGTAGGAGGTTGTTGGGGGTAAAGGCGCCTCTGCCTAGCCGCCCGTGTATTACTACACTAACAGTCACCGCCACTGCACACTGCAGGTGGCGGGCGCTCATCACACCGTCACTTTATTCTTTATTCTTGTAGTGACAGTTTGAATAAAGGAAGGCCCGGTCAGACATTGTGGCTGTTGGAGCTCCCATTTCTTGTCTCTCTCTTTCTTGCTCTTGCTCTCCCGCAATAGCTCTCGAGTGCAAGCTTTGATCCTTCTCACCTTTCACATTTTTAATGACAGACCCTATTTTCATGCCAAAGATCACCCTCTTATGAGCTGGCTTCTTTAGATATATTTCTAATTGACCTCTATACCAATCTTGTCTGGACCTCATACAATCAACCACGGTTGTCCCAAAATGAGAGGATATGACCCAAGTTTTGTAGGCATAACATGGAAATCCAAACCTGCTCTTTGGCCTCCAATGTTGATTTCCAAGTTCTTAATGACTCCCAAACATTTCACTTTTGAGTATTTGCCACTTTAACTTTTAACAATGACTTCCTTGTCATTTTAAGACGCATTTGTAGCATTGCTTCTTTAGTGATTACACAAACTTGCACATCACCCTCTTATGAGCTGGCTTCTTTAGATAGAGTTCTAATTGACCTCTATACCAATCTTGTCTGGACCTCATACAATCAACCATGGTTGTCCCAAAATGAGAGGATATGACCCAAGTTTTGTAGGCATAACATGGAAATCCAAACCTACTCTTTGGCCTCCAATGTTGATTTCCAAGTTCTCAATGACTCCCAAACATTTCACTTTTGAGTATTTTCCACTTTAACTTTTAACAACGACTTCCCTGTCATTTTAAGATGCATTTGTAGCATTGCTTCTTTAGTGATTACACAAACTTGCACACCACCATTAACATAAACTTGATCAATTTTCCTTCCCTATATCCATGTGTCCATGACATGTATAATGTCTTTCACACCTGATAGGTATACCACTCCAACATGCCCAGTTCTAGTTTCAAACCATGCAATTGCCTCCTTAGAGATAAGTTCATCTGCAGCAACTGACCATATGTAACATCAGTCTTCTTACCTTTAAATCCTTAAGAAAGTTGTAAGAAACTTGATTGAATTCCAAAGCAAAGTCCCCCATTTGAATCTTCCTTCATTGTCTAGCTTTCTTGCTGGTTTCTAGATCATCTACAACCTATTTTCGCTTTTTAATCATTGCTACCCTTTGAGTTTTAGTTTCAGTATTCCTCTCTCTAACTCTCTTGTTAGGAAAAACATCTGCATTTTCCCCATCATCAGACATGCTAGTTTCGACTAAATTCATACCCAATGTGGCTTCATTACGTCTTCTTTCCAACTGTTGCCTGGTTGGTTCAAGTAACCTTTGTTCTTGTTGAGGTCTAACATCTTGCCTAACATTGCATTGTGGCATGGGATACATCTCCCCTCCTGTTCTTCTTGGATAAGGGAAATCAGGAGCAATATGACCGCTCCCTCCCAATTGAAGCATTCAAAATTTTCCCATCTATTTCTTGGAGGTCCTCTAAATCTAGGTTGCATTTTAGGCTGCCTTGCCTGCAATAGGCTCATATTCAAATTCCGATTTGCCAACTATTCGTGCAGTTTATTAATCACATCATCATCAGGTTTCCTATGGCCTTGTTGAGTTCCATTCTCTGCTCTTTCAAATGCCCCATGAAGATTCAGAGCTTGATATCCTGCATTTCTTGCAACAGTGTCAACTTGATTAGGCCGTAAAAATGCATGCATAGCAATACCTCTTGATTAATCCAACCTCAATTGTATTTTTCTTTACTTTTTTGGCTATTTTGATTGCATCTTCATATGTATCAGGGTCTTTGATTAGAACCTTTTCTCTAATTTCAGGTTTGAGCAATGAAACAAACTTGTCCTTTTTCAAGAACATCATGGGAGGTTGGTCCGTACTCTGTGCAATTTCTATCCATTATTCTTCAAATCTCACAATAAATTTAGACACTTCCTCATTTTCCCCTTGAAACATCCTTTCCAAAGATTTCCATAAACTCTCAGGAGTTTTCTTAGATGCAAACCTTGTAAGGAACTCATTTTTTACTTCATTCCAATTTGCCATTGTCTCTTCATTCAGCGAGTTCCACCATAATCTTGCAGAACCTTCAAGTAGCATGCTGATCATTTGAAGCTTATCTACATCAGTGTCCCTTCAATCTTGGTAGGCCATCCACTCCAATCTCTTGACAAATTGATTAGCATCCTCATTTTCGGTACCAAAGAAGGGTTCATATCCAAAAGCCGCCATGTTTGAGTTTGTGTATAGGTTGGTTTCCAAACCTTACATTTCCCACCTGATAAGATCAGTAGAGATCTTCAACGTAGGAGATCCTCAGCGAGGGCACCAATCTATGGTAAGTGAATTGGGTAATCGGCCTCTAACAGTGGGCTTGCATGATGATAAAGGACAAGAGTTCAGAGTTGAGTGTTGATGAAGAGTTGACGATACTTTCATTGGAATCTGCAATACCTGCAATTGAAAACCTCTCATATGTGTTCTCTCCAAGGGTAGTGCTAGTCTTTTTATCGTGCACAAGACGTAGATTGATTAGCTTGGGAGATAGGTTGAACTCTAAGCAAGCTGAGAGGACCCAAATTGCGTATATATTGTGGGCAAATATTATGTAAGTACACGTGCATACTTAAATATAACATAGTTACTGGTTTGGTTCCTCGTAGCAATGGGTGGATGAAGCAATGATTTGATGGGGTGGGAAAAATTGTCAATGTTGAGGAGAAGTACACTTGAAGGCTTCTTGAGACATCATTTGTGCTTTTGATAACACATTGTAGCATAATTGAGCTCATTGATGCCTCTTCAAGAGCTATATTTTGATATATGGCACGTCTCATTTGGACATTTCTACTAGAAGTTATGGCAGATTTGGTCCAGCATGGTCTATTTACACAACAAGCTGTCTACTTCATTTTGAGATTATCAGTTGAAGATTTCATGGCTCCATATACTTTTGAAGTATTCTTGATCATGTATATAGTTGAGGTCTACTCTTGTTCTTCTATTTTAGTCCATGTGTCAGTCATTTTTCATTCATTTTTCCATTTGTAAAGTTGTAAAAAACAGAGTAGCACTTTGTTCTATCCATCCTTTTCTAGTCTTTCAAGTTTGTTTTTGAGGGCAAAAACCTTTGGGAAGGGATGGATTGTAAGAAACTGGGAAGAATAAGGATTTAGTGTACAAATAATATGGATGTTATGCCATGTCACACTGACATTGGTATAAAAGGAGAGGACATGTAAATTTTCACATCTTTTGACACATTAATACAGTTACTGTCCTTCTCTCCCATCTTGCTTACAACTTCTATGGATTCTCTCTCTTTCTTGTCTTTCTCTCTCCAATTCTAGTCTTTCTCTCTCCTTGTCACTCACTTTCTCTCTCTTTTGTAGTATTCTCTCCCCTCTTTCTCTCTCTCTAGTCAACTCTCTAACAGAAATACATGGCAGGGGTGTGTATGCAAGCACAGTCTGAATGCCCTATTAGTAATGAAGATGATGCAACCACAAATGTAATCCAATCAACAAAATCCAACCGGGCTGAAAAAGTTTGCCAATAATAATGAATTTGGATATAAATGGTGAACTATTTGGATATAAATGGTGAACTAATATTTTTTCTTGTGTGGTTGATAAAAAATACAAAATAAAAGTGAAGCACAAAAGTTAAATAAAATTTTAGAAAATTTCCAAATTTTGTTTGCTATTTTTTGGAGTGGAATTTTTTTTACAAATAATTTACATTTAAAAGAAAGGTTTTTTCTTTCAATTAATTGTTTCCAATTAAGTTCCATCATGTCAGCCTATACAAGTAATCTAAATATGAAAATGATTTTTTGAAATTGTGCTGAAATTTTTTCTAATTGGTTTGACAACCATTTTTAAGTAAATTTTCATGAAATTAAGGGTTTTAACGATTTTCTAATTTGTGGTGATCATTATCATCAGAGGAAAATTTTGAAAATTTTTAGAAAGTTGACAAATTGTTTCAACAAAATTTTAGATTATTTATGGCATTTTTATGAAATTTTAGGGTTTTTATAAGGTTTATATGTTTTAAATATTTTTTGACTTTGATTACTTGCTTGTCGGGTTTTGAAATTCAATATTGAATTTTCAAGAATTGTTTAGAAATTTTTTGATTTTTAGTGTCATTTTTAGCGTTTTAATGAATTTTTAAATGAATTTTTACTCAATTTACCTTTTTTTAAAATGAAATTTATGGGTTTTCTAATTAATGGGAATAAAATAATCAAAGTTGGGACAACAAAGTACCTGACAGTAGCTCCATGTGCGAACGGCAACTCCGCGTCATGGACGAAACAAGTCACGTGTCTTGGCGCGTGAACGGGGGCCTAAAACACAAGTACGTGACTACGTACACAACGTGTGAACAATAGCTACAAATGCATAGAAATTTCCAGCATGCTAATACGTGAGCTAGCACGCGAATAGGCCCCAAAAATGCGGACACCGAGACGTGATCGATGGCCAGAAACGAGGCTTGGGGAGGGTGTGGGACCATAGGGGAAAAGGGGCCTGTGAGGGGAAAAAGGGGGTTTGGTGTTTTTTTTTCTTTTTGGATTTTGTCTTTTGCAAGTTTTGGGGGTTGGGTGGGAAGGGGGGTTAAGGGGGGGGGGGGGGGGGGGGGATGGGGTGGGAATGGGGGCAATGGGGTGGGGATGGGAGGGAAAGCAGCGAGGCGAGGGAGGTAATGGGGTGGGGGTGGTGGAAACCAACATGCAGCGGTGGGCGGGCGGCCCAATATGGCAGTGGGGTGGGTGAGGAAGCCTGGGGTGGCGGGACCCAGTACGGCAGTAGGGGCGGAATGGGAGGCAGAGGAGCATCGCGAGCGCTGGTTGAAGGGAGGGCATAGATCACTAGCGGCATTGGTAGGGCCCTAATGACAACAGGCAACGGGGGCGGGGTGTGAAGGAGAGGAAGAAGAGGAGAATGAGGAGGAGGAGGAGGAGGGGAGGAAGGAGGAGCAGGAGGAGAAGGGAGGAGGAGCAGGGAGAGAGGGAAGAGAGAGAGGGAAGAGAGAGAGGGAGAGAGGAGGAGGAGAAGAATGGAGGAGCATGGAGAGGGGAGGTCAGGGAGTGAGAGAGAAAGAAAGAGAGAAAGAAGAGAGAAGAGGGAAGAAGGAGAGGGGGGGTGAGGGGATGCGGGAGGGCGGTTAGATGGGGGAATAATTTAAAAAATAAGTACAAATAAATAAAATAATAATAATAAAATTAAAATAATAAGAGAAGAAAAATAGCCCATGGGTGGGGGGTAAAAAAAAATCGACGATGACGAAGGATATTACACTCAACTCACGGTTACTCATATAGAATGAAAGAACAGTCGCTTGCTCTACAATAGACATTGCTTGATTGGATAATGATGGAAACCCAGTCTCACACCCGGTTTAGAAATCAACAAGGGAGATGGTTTAGGGGGAGTATGCTAGTGTGCACAATTGAAGGTGCATTAGTGCGTCCCACCTTGTCTGGCATAGGTGCAAGCAGAAAGGCTAGGGAGCCATGTAGTGTGCAGTATACAGAATAGGGTGACATGTCTTGTGGTGATGGCAGAGATCCATCCTGTATGTGCATAGGGAGACGAGAACGTACCTAACATCAAGTGTCGTAACGTCTCTCAATCTGCACCTCTCAATAATTGTTTGAGGAAGCATCAATCACGCTCAGCTCTCCCTCTGTCTCACGCTCTATTGATAAATACCGGAGGGGAGCCCATTCCTAAAACCCATTGATGTAATCCTCACTGTCACTTGTGGAGAGGGTGTATGCCTTGTGCGCAATTGATGGTGTAACTGTGCATCCTGCCATGTGTCGGCATACGGTGCAAGAAGGCTAGGGAGCCTTATAGTGCCATGCACAGGAACACGTTGGTGCTTTATGCATTGAGAGACCCATCCCATGTGTGCAACGCTCCATTCATACATCTCACCTCTCTGTTGGATATAAAGGGTAAGGACTGGTTACTCAACCCACCCTATGTCTCACACTCTATTGATGAATATAGAGGGCAGCCCATACTCACATCCCCATCCGGTTAGGGTGAAATCCCAAAACGATCTAGGTTTGTCGTCGATGAGAATCAACTTTGTCTGGTTGATGGTGTCAATGTGGATTGGTTGATGAAGAGGAATACCTAGGGAGGTAGCCAACAAGTTCAGTCCTTGGATTGCATGTTGGAAACTTAGTATGTTGTAGGAATTAGAAGCACTAATGGGGTTACAAGATTCAACGCACCAAGGAAGGCGGCTCGAAACTTTTTCTACAAGAGTTCGGCTAGAGATTTGGCGATCCTGGACTACGGGATGTGACCATCTTTTCCACAGCCAGCTTCCTAATGTGCCACCTTTTCTTGGAACGAGGCATGTTATGATATGGAATTGCTTCCTTTTCTCCCATAACAGTTTTATTTTTATTTTGTTTTTTTTTCTTTTCTTTTGCCCTACTCTTGAGGGTGTTTTCATCTTTTCTCGAAGAATAGGTCGGCATGACAGGGACCAAAGTCATTTTCTCCCATGACCGATATATTTTTATTTTTATTTTTATTTCTTCTTATTGTATTTGAATCATAGAACAACAAGAATGCCATGTATCAAAACCATCCTCGCCACCTCTGTTGCATCATACGGAAGGAAAGCTAAGGAGAAGGGGAAGGTGGCTACGAGGGGGTATCAGAACAAAACCATATCATCAAGATCAGCAAGAGGGTTATCAGGAGCATTAGGTAAAGGCATATCGACCTTCATATAAGGAATGAGGAAGCTATCAACGGTGATTGTAAGGATTCCTAGGGAGGGTAATACTTCTTGAGGCGATAGCCATTAATAAGGAAGGGATCATCCAAAGTATCGAATGTTTGGTGAGCCATTAGGATTGACAAAAAGTACCTTATAAGGGCCCATCCAACATTGTTGAAGCTTGCATGCAAACTTGCTAAACCAAGAATCATAAGCTAGGACTAAGTCGCATTCCTTGAACTCATTTTGCTTGATGAAGCTATCATGATAGACCTTTCTGTGAGCTTGCGTGGCTTCCATGCACTATAGGGCCATCCTACAAATCTCATCGAGACATTCCACATGCAAGAGATGGCATTGCAAGGACTCGTCATCTCCCGAGCATTCTTTGATGGCCACGTTGGAGCCCCAAGAGGAACACCAAGGAAAAAGGGATTCTACTGCAAGAAAATCTATCTTGTAACATCAACAAGCTTTTATTTCATTCTTTTGATAACCAAAACAAAGAAAACAACAATTCTTCATGCAGCATCATAGTAGATATCTCCCAGGATTTGATAGAATCAACCATAATCTTCAATATCTTCACAAAATCCATCAATAGAACAAAGAACATAAAAGAATACACCACTTTTTGAATGGAAATCAATCACATAGTATTCATCTTCAATGTCTTCATAGTTTTCTCTCTCAATCTTCCATATACAGATACACTATTTTGATAGAATTAGCTATCTCTAGCTTTCTCTCTCTCTTTATATATATATATATATATATATATATATATATATATATATATATATATATATCATCTCCTCACTACAATACTCAATAATAACTCTCAATAATCCTTCTTAGGTCATGGATGCACCTCCCAAGAGGTATGGGAGGTATGAAAGGGCACGAGAGTCACTATAGTGTCTCTTCATAGCTCACTACTATCACTGTCACTTCAGTCTTCTCTTCAGTCTTCTGCAAGCTGCTTCTTCCATTTGTTTTAGCTCTTTTGAACTTAGATTCAGAACTTAGATTCATCCTTTCCAAAACTTTTCCAAAGTCAGACATACATTCTATAGAACACTTACAGAAGATCTACAGAACATAATAGAATAGGAACATGAACATGAATAGAGTAGAGACAGAGGCTCTACATAAGGTTTATAGAGGGTTACAGAAGGTCATTAGAGAACTTCAAATCCTTATAATTCATACTAAAACCATTCAAAACTATAAAAAACTATTCAATAAACCTTTAAAAGATTTCAACCTTCATTAATCATCAATCCATGCTTCATACAGAAGAAAATCAGAACAAAACAGAAGCTAAACAGAAGGTATTAGAACCAATTAGAACCTCAACAGAACCTATCAGAACATCACAAAGCTTCATATTTCTACTAAGAATCATCATGAACTTCCAAAACATAATCAATATAATCCAGAACACTCTCAAAAACTTCTATTAACAACCATATATCACTCTAAATCTATCAAAAATCAACCATTCAGACCTCAAAAACAACAAAAATCAGTCAAAAATTCAGTCTTTTTCCACTCTCAACATATCCCCACACTTAGAAAGGAAGCGGAAAAGAAGAATGTAAGTTCAATAAAGAGCTCAATTTGATCTTCTTTAGTATCTTAAACAATCACTCCACCATGACCCCAACTTATCACTTGTATATCTGATAATACTACAATGAAAGGAAAATACCCGTTTGGATATTATTTCTATTTTTTAAAAAAATGGTTAGCAACACAAATTCATAAAGGATATAAGAGTTTTCTTTGAATTAGCATCATCTTCTACTAGCTTGTAGTCCAACATATTCTTCATCAATCCATCTTCAACTTCAGCTCCATCCAACAAAGATAAACAATATATACATACCACATATACAACTCACACAGACACAACACCAGGCAATATGAATGGCACATGTCCCCAAAAATGGAGAGCACAAAAAAATATTTCCATTAAAGAAAAAGAACTGATACATCCAAAAAGAACTCCACTGCTAAGCAGGATGCAAACACTTCTTCTTAAACTGCATGCTAGACTTGAGACTCTCCATGGAGAGTTTTACTCTCATCTACAAAATGCAAAGGCACATTCTGAAGGAACTGTATACAACATATCCTTTCCAGTAAAATAAGAAACCTGGCAAAACTGGTAATAAATTTGCTGGAGACCAAAGGAGTAGAGGTTTCCTTGTGCAGGAGAGAAAGGATCTCCTCAGCTGTGTCAATAATTGATTTCCACTAGGGATGAAAGATGCTAAAAGAGGCAAACACAACTCATCACTGATATTGGCTGTGGATAAGCAAAAGCATCAGTTATAAACCAAGCCAGATTGGTTCTTATAGGATGCCAGGAAGGAGTAGCAAATTGTGTTGTCCACTGGCGGAAACTTCAAAGCCACAAAAGGGCAAAGACCAGCACGACAAATGCAATCTGCCTGCAGGAGAAGAGCATAGTCATGCACCGGCAACGGCACATGTTGGATGACAATAGAAGGAATAGAGATAGATGCCATTCAGACTACACAGAATACCCACACACACAACCAAGGAAAAAGATGAAAAATTTCCTGCAAAACCCAAACAAATCAACACTGAGAAGAATATCAAAACAAAGAACAGATGACCAGACCAGACTGGACCAGACTTCCCCAAACAATCCACATCCTATGGAAAAAAAATTTAACATGACCTATGCACTCGTGCGATCAAAAGCTTCATGCTATGCAACAAGCAAGCACCCTGATCTCGTGTAATCAAGCAATCAATAAAAAAAGCTCAAATATACTATACCCAGGACAATGACCGCGGACTCAAGTAGAATCCAAGACTTGGACCAACAGAATAAAGACAGATGAATAAGACTGACGTCTACTTAACAAATCCCAATCCCTGTAAACGCATTGCGTAAACCTATGGTGCAGTGAACATGGATGGGTGAACACTATCGAATTCATTTTAGCTATGTACAAATTAGATTGTGGTTCGTTATTAATTAACCATTAATGCATAGTGAGTCGATTCTGCAATCCCAACCCCTACTTAGAATGACTTGACTGACTTGGGGTCTCTAAAAATGCACTTCATTGTTACAACTTACGTGATCTGTGGCGCAAAGCGCATGCATGCGTGACGGCAGGGGTTCATTTTAATGTCAGAGAGAGAACTAGGGAGAGAGAAAGAGGAGAGAGAAGATTGCAAAAGAGAGAGAAAAAGAGTGATGAGGAGAGAGAAAGACTAGATTTAGAGAGAGAAAGACATGAAAGAGGGAGAAGCCATAGAAGCTGTGTGAGCAAGATGGGAGAGAAAGACTGTAATTGTATTAATGTGTCAAAAGATATCCGTAAAATTACATGTCTTGTCTTTTTATATCAATGTCAGTGTGACATGGCATAATATCAATGTTATTTACACTAAATCCTTATTCCCAGCTTCTTACAATCCATCCCTTCCCAAAAGTTTTTGTCCTAAAAAACAAACCTGAAAGACTAGAAAAGGATAGATGAAACAGAGTAATACTCTGATACAAGGGCTACAAAAATAGGAAAAGCACTAGTTTATACTAAGCAATGGAGAGAATCATAAGTGGAAAAGTGAATAAGCCATATGAACATCCATTTTGAAATGATAAAATTGAAAACTAAACCATCATAACTCCAAGAAAGGACACCTGCAAGAAATAGACAGCTTTGTGTCTACTATAGAACCTGCTGTAGTAAAATGGAGATATCTTGTGATGGGCATATCCAAATCAAGTGTGCTATGAGTCAAAAGAAAACTCATTAGACATACTTGCAACACATATAGATATCCCTCTTTTATGATCAAACTAGAATTGAAGCTGAACCAAAACAATAAGCTGTCCAGAAACTGTCTGCAGTAGAACCAGAGATAAATGGACTAATTTTCAGCCAAATAAACCTCTCAAAGATGAAGATTCTGAACCCCAATATGGACGTTGGCCTAATGAAAGTGCAAAATCCTGCTCAAAATCTCATGGATCAAAAGGTATACCATCATAATAATGATCAAGAGGAGAAGATTTGTCATCAAACTCATAATCTTGACTACCCGGGTCAAATGGGTAGGAAGAAAGATCCCCATAATCATCACAGTATGCATATCCATCATCCGTCATATTATAACCATCATGAGTCTCATGTACATCCTCATTATCAGCATACCAATCATCAAAATCATTATCCAAGTTGCCATAACCATGGTCATAAGCATTTAACTCTTCTTCTAGTTGAGGTAGATCCTAATTGAGTGTGAACTGATGCATATCCTCAACTAGTCCATCATAAGCATGATCAAGAACAGTAAAGTCTTCATTTTCAGTAGGTGCATATTTCTCTTTAGATGGTCCAAAAGGCTGATTACTTACCAAGTGATCTTCATATACATTGGCTTCAACTACAGCATCAACTTGTTGATCAGCTTGGTCTTCTTCATATGGTTGACCTTGAGGAGACAAAGAGTTCAACACTGCAATTGGTTGATTCCCATTGATTTGCTGACCAAGATCTATGGAATAATTCTCTTCATTCTGGCTTTGTACCAAGTGTACTTGCTGTCCATGATTTATTTCTACAGATTTGGACATAGAAGCAGCATCAAAGTATTCAAAAGAAAGAATCACATGTTGTAGAGTAGGCGAAACCTGATCCTTGAGGTTAATACACCAAGTAGCAATTGCTGTAAGCATTTTCTTTTTCCATAAAGCATTTTTCAGCAAAAGGTTAATAGCCATCTTTACACAATCACAAATTCCTTCATGGTAAATAGAGATACGAATCAGGATGAAAGAAGCATATTCCGCTAACTTGGTAGAACATTTGCCAAGAAGTTGGACCAATGAATTTGAACCAACATCCAATATTTCCCATGCTAGCTATCCTTCTAATGAATTCCATGATTGCTTACTAACCAATGGAGGTGTATGAACTATCATAGCCCACTCATTGTCATCAATCTCAACAAAGAGAGTAGAAAGCAATACCAATGCATATTCTAACCGTTGGTGAGACGATTGATTAAGCAATGATATCAACCAATGTAATACATCCTTGCCTTGAAAAGACTGCAAAAGAGTAGTACCACTGCTACAAAAGTACTTCATTGATGCCCACAAATCAGCTTGAGGCTCCACATTCTCCATGGTTAGTAATCCCAACAACATGCGTTTAGCTTCAGCATTGCATATACATTCTTGTAAGATACTGTTATCATAGAGATTGATAAGAGTCTGCATTACACCTTGCTGAACCAACTGAGATGTATGTGGTTGCAACTGATGGATAAGTACTTGCTCAACCACGCTCACATCTATCTCTTCCAATGCCATTTGAGAGTCATCATAAGCCATAAAAGCATGTGCCAAAGTACTCATAACGTCTACCAAAGGAATATCCACCCTCTTAGAAGCAACATCTCTAATTAGACCCATAATACTCTGTTTCCCTGTCTATGTAAAGTGTAGTCCTGCAGTACCTATAGGTACTAAATTAGCCATAACTTTTGACTGAAAGCTCCTTTTGACAAACTTTATGATTCAAATTGAAGCTACCACTTTCCTCTTCGAACAGAGCTCTTAATAGTAAATTTTAGAGTAGGTCATAAAAGTTATGATAGCCCAAATTTGGTTGACTGAAACTGCCTACAACTTGTCCTATTTTGAATGAGTCTGTAAGAGGTTTGTAGATCCAACTTTGACCTTGTTGAACCTTGAATACTCACAAATAGAACTGAGAGCACTCTCAAAACACACTGTCTGATGTTGCAAGCAAATAATTCACTGTTATCAACACTTCTTCACATCCTTTCTCGTATAGAACCCCAACTACAATCATACCCTGCATTCACTTGCCCATTGCTACATACATATGCATCAAAAATCGCTGCTTCTCCGACTGTGTTTAGAGCCCCCTTCTTCTAGCCCATATTTCTCTGGCTGAACTGGTTCAGCACTAAACCTCTGAGATTTTCGATGATACCAAGTTCTGCAAGACTGCTGCTATAACTGATGTGTTTATAGCTGATGCATGTATTGCTTCAGGCTATGATGATATGGTTGGCCAACATAAGCACATCAAAGAAGCCAATGATAAGACAATCTTCCAGTTGCTATGTACTGATGCCACAGTTTCAAACAGCCATATCTGGACTAAAGTGTCCATACATCACAAGGAGATAGCATTTGTCACTATGGAGACTCGGCATTCATCACTGCTAACTAGAAAATTTTAGTTAAGATTGAGTAGTAGCATTTCTCAGTCAATATCCTGATACCTCATAAGCCCACATCAACACCTCTGTAGTCCAGAATCCTGTTGCATATGTTCATAGTAATGTTGGTGGCTTTGTGACCTTGCTTGAGCAATATAAGAATGGCATTTAACATCCTGCAGCATTGCATACCAATACATTTAGTGGTATGCCAGATCTTTTGAAATTGGCAACCGCGTGACCATGATCATCAAGATACTTTCGACAAACTGGAGAGTGATATCCTTGGCCACAGATGTACTACCCTTTGCTTTTGATCTGAATTCATAGCGGTCAGACACAGATTTGCTTCTGCTAAGACTGAAATAAACACCTTCATATGAACCATTTCCATATCAGTTTGAGTACATCATGTTGTGAATCAGCATCCTCCTGAGCTTAGGTGCTGTGGGTGTTCAATCGATTTTGCTGAACACACATCCATAAAGTTGATTGGCACCGATCGACCAGAATTGCTATCAGTTATCTCTGCTGTTCTCACAAGCCTCAAGTGCAATGTTGCTGTTGAGGTTTGGACTCACAATGCAAGGGTAGCATGTGTAGTGTATGTAACTGGTGAAGTTGCTAGTGGTCCTACTTACTGATGATGCACAAAAGCTGGTGTCCTCCTGGGGTGTGCATTGACTGATTCTTGTTTGTGAATGCTGACCACCGAGTAGCCTTTCTCGAGGCAATTTTCGATTGAAATCTAAGGTTTGTAAGAGCAGCTTGATTGATAGGACAGAGCAGAGGCTTCATAGTCCCGATCTGCAAGCATCAACTGATGCAAACGTCTCTCTGTATGGGTCAAGCCAATTGAGAAATCAATTTTGACACCTTTTCTATCATCAGTGCTTTCAACACATTCTCTCAGTGAAACGAGCTGTGCCAAGCTTCGCAAAGAAGAATCAGTTGGATGTGATGCATTTCCTCCTCCACGTTTGCTGATGGGAGTAGAATTTCTAATCTATACCCCAGGAGGCCAACACGCATGCAGCATGCAAAGCATTTGTTGGTTGTTTTCCTGTCAGCCTATGATTCCATTGGCCAAAACACTGCCATATTGTCAAAACCAGATTCTGTGTATACGACAGAACCACGTAGCAATTTTACCGAGTTGTTATCTTTAGATGATCAGACCATTGAATCTTCTCCCTCAAGGGAAGTGTTTCCATCTCAAAGTTAGCCAAAAACCATCATCAGTCATCAGTGGCCCAACCATGGCTTCTGTAATGAGTCCTGGGCAGAACATCCCATTGAAAAGTTTTGGACCGAGATGTGCAGGATGCTATAATGGCAGGCTTGGAGAAAGTGTACAGCCTACTACACATTCTATCACAGCAACAACAAGGGCAGTGACAATTATCAGAGGATTGCTGCTCAATAGTATCAGATACCCTATTAGATTTTCAAAAAGCAGTGAGATTGCTAAGTAGAAAGGGGCATGCAAGGGTTAGACGAGGTCCAACTGAATTGCAGTATGTTGCATTTGGTTGCCTTGGGCATGGGCTGATAGAAAGTTCTCATGTCCGCCTTGATTCCAGCAGCACTCCTGACACAACTTCATCCATCACCATACACATAGTAGCAGGCCAATCAATCCAGCTGTATGTACACTCTCACCCGCTCTCGCTCTGAAACAGCTCTCAGGAGGATGGCCCCCTGTCAAGCAGCCATGGAAAATGCGTCTTTGCCTAGATCGACTACCAAACGCTCCTGTCGTTGATTGAGGTAAGATTGAGTAGATCCCATCGTCTCAGGCCTGAGGCTCCTGTCTTGTCGTACAAGACTGATTTTTCACATGCATGGAGGAAGAAGATGTTTGTTGGTTTCAGATCATTAGCTTCGAACTCTCCCCAGTAGCATGCCATCTATTCTTGGAGCTTCTCAGCTCATCACAATCTGATGAGGCCCTTCTTAGATCACCTTGTAGCTTGAGAATGAAGAGAGAGAAGACTGTTCTTGAAAAGTAACTAGGACTTTCCCCTCTTCTATTCCATTTAGCGCTGTCTTTTAAGAAAATACCTTCAAAATTGGCCAAAAATGATCCACGACCTACTAAATGTGGTGTTGCAGCCTCCAATCTTGGTCCAAGGATTCAATTAATGCTCCTGACTGCTGTCCTCTTGGTCCTTGACCTGTAGCTCTTCAGTGCTCCTCCATTTTTGTGCCTGTCATTGTGTACCTAAAGCTTCTTGGATTTTAAAACTGAAAATGATGGTAACTGAGTATGTAAAGTAACTAAATGGATCAGAACTAGAGCTCTGATACCACTTGTCAGAGAGAGAACTAAGGAGAGAGAAAGAGGAAAGAGAAGAATGCAGAAGAGAGAGAAAAAGAGTGACAAGGAGAGAGAAAGACTAGATTTAGAGAGAGAAAGATAGGAAAGAGGGAGAAGCCATAGAAGTTGTGAGCAAGATGGGAGAGAAAGACTGTAATTGTATTAATGTGTCAAAAGATATCCGTAAAATTACATGTCCTCTCCTTTTATACCAATGTCAGTGTGACATGGCATAATATCAATGTTATTTACACTAAATCCTTATTCCCAGCTTCTTACATTTTATTACAAATAAATTGTGTCTGTAGTGCGTGTGCGCATGCACTGTGCATTTATTTTAAAAAATTATGTGGGTTATTGTGCCATGTGCTCATGCAATGGCGAGGTTCCTTTTACAATTAATGGTTAGGTTCCTTTTAAATTAAAAATTAATGAAGTGGATTCTGTTTATTTGGTGGGTGCGACAGTCGGTTGATTTTATTACAATTACATGTGTGTTACGGTGCAACGTGAGAGAGGGAAAAAGAGAAAAAACCTGGCAATGGGTGGGGTTGTTTGCAAAGTTTGATACCACGTTCTAAAAAAGAAGAAGGAAAGGCGCAATCCACAAATATTCCACACAACGAACAAAAGGTCAACTAAAACTAGTCGTCCTATCGTACAGAAAAATGAAAAAACAACTAACACATTGACCAAAAATAAAAAAAAAATGATATGTATAACCAAAATAAGAAGATGGATATGTTGGGATGTTGAATTGATTGGGATTTATGGTTATGATTTTTTGGGGTTTTTTTAAAAATAATATATTTTGGTTTTTTTTAATAAAAAGGATGTGAACATGAAATTTCAGCAACCAATCATGAGCATCAAGTGTCAAAAAGATAATCACATTTAATTCACATCTTTCAGCTCATTGTTGAGATTGAAAATGAATTTTGCATGAATTTGGGCAAAAAATGAGGGTTTTGTCTTCAAATAATACTTCGGCCAATTAGGAAAGCATTTTCAATTGAGAAATGATTGACAAAAGGGACAATGAAGTTTGTAGAATTTTTGGATTTTTTTTTGAAATTATGTCGGTATTTTTATCAAATTTTAATGAATTTTGGCTAGTTTTTTATGTTTTTAAAAAGAATTTTCAATTTTTGAATTTTTACAATTTTTTTTAAAGATTTCCAATTTGAAAAATTTTTCAATTGTTTGCAAAAATATTGGAGATTTTTCAGAAAATTTTATGTAAATTTTTTGGATTTTAATTGAATTTTAATGAATTTTTGGATTTTGTATGTGTTTTTAGAGACTTTGGGATTTGAAGTGCCAGTGACTACATATGAACGGTTGCTAATGACTGTGACTGCATAGGAATGGCTGCAAGACCCTATTGTATGAACAAGTCGGACGCGCGTCCTTGTGCGTGAACACACGCGAACATCCACCGACACCAAAACATCGACTGTAGCGCGCGAAGGGGGGCGAACAAGGATGGAGGGGTAAAGGGCAGAGGTAAGGGGGTGGGACAAGGGGCTTAGGTGGGGGGGTGAGATAAATTAAGAGAAGGGGAGGGGTAAATGTGGGGAGGGGGTCAAATTAGGGGGGGAGGGGTTAAATTTGGGGGGGTGGGGGGTTAAATTTGGGGGTGGGGGGTTAAATATGGGGGGGCGGGGTCAAATTAGGGGGAGGGAATTTGGGGGTGGGCAGGGTGGCAATGGGGGGTGGGTGGGCAGGTTGGGTGGTGGTGGAGGAGGAGGAGAAGAGGAGGAGAACAGGAGGAGAAGAGGGTGGGAGAGGAGGAGGAGGAGGAGGAGAAGTGGTGGAGGAGGAGGAGTTGGGGGTGGGAGAGGCGGAGGAGAAAGAGGTGGGAGAGGAAGAGGAGTGGTGGGAGAGGAGGACGCAAGCGGCGCGACAGTAACAAGGCGGCGCGGATGAAAGAGGTGGGAGAGGAGGAGAAAGAGGTGGTAGAGGAAGAGGAGTGGTGGGAGAGAAGGACGCAGGCGGTGCAACAGTAACAAGACATCGCGGATGGGTGCAGGCAGGCGGATGGGGCAAGGAGATAGTGCGCAGGAGGACGAGGCGAGGAGGCGGCGCATAGGCGGTAGTAGGGAGGGGAAGGGGAGGAAGAAAATGGGAGGGAGGAGGAGGAGGAGAAGGAAGAGAGAAGGAGAAGGGAGGAGGGGGAGAGGGAGGAAGGAGGAAGAAGGAAAGGAGGAGGAGAGGAAGGAGGAAGAAGGGAAGGAGGAGGAGAACGGGGAGAGAGAAAGACAGGGAGAGAGAGAGAAAGAAGAAGAGAGGGAAGAAGGGGGGACGGAAACCGTCGGGGGGGGGTGTTTTTTTTTTCTTTTTTCTGTTTTCTTCTTCTTTGGTTTTGGTCTTTTGTGTGCTTTGTTTTTTGGTTTTTTGGTTTTTTTTGTTGTAAATTTTCTCCTTTTTTTAAATTTCGTTTGTTTGCTTTGTTTTTTTAAAATGATTTTTTTGGGTGTTTTTTTCAAATAAAGAAAAAGAAAGAATGGGGATTCGGTCTCGTACCCCGCGCATGCGTGGGGCGGGGTTAAAAAAATTTTGTAGGGATGAGAAACAACAGGGGCCAGGACTTTGGGACAAAAGGGCGCGAAGAGAACGAGGCATGTCGAGGCGCGTAAATTCAAAAACGTGCGCGTTCATGCGCAAGTCAAGCAAGGCGCACGGTGACATGGAAAAACAAAGAAAAATTAATAACTCGCAAACCGTTCGTCGGAACGCAATGTGATAAAAAGGAAAATTGGGTCGGAAGATAAGGGGGAGATTGGAAAAAGTACAATAGGATGGTCGAGATCAAATCAGGGCGTTCCCCTGGGAAAAACACGAAAAATGACTCCAAAAATACATACAAGGATTAATATTGGAAAAATCAGCACGCCGGAACGCGAGACGGAAAGAAGGAAGATTGTGCCAAATAATGTGTCGGACAAGGCTATCATGTTAAAACACGGTTCCGATCGAGAGAGGCCGCGCCGCGTTCACATGGAAAAAACCCAAAAACCAAACCTAAAAATGGGCTCAAAAATTAATACGAAAAGAAACAAGCAGCGAAATGAAGGGCAATAAAAAGGAAAAATGTTCGCAAAAAGGGGATGCATGGGGCTGTTACGTCAAAGCTCACGTTCAGTGAAGTTAGAAGGGGTTCACATGTGAAAAACACAAAAACCAAAATCGAAAATATATTGAAAAATTAATAACAAAAAATACAGCGGTCGAAATAGGGGGAAGAAAAAAGAAAAAATGTAGGGAAAGGCTGGCAAAACCCAATAGTCAAATGAAATTGGAATTTTTGTGAAAATAGGGCATGTTCACATGGAAAAATATTAAAATATGCACAAAAATGGCCCGAAAACGTGCAAAAATTAACATCGGATGAATCGTGCATTGCAAGGATAGGGAGCAAAAAGAAAAAATGTCAAGAGGAAGATGGAGGATAGGGATGCCATGTCTGATTGTTGTTTGGAAGCAATAAAGTTGCATTCACATGGAAAATCGTCCAACTTACGAGAAAGGCTTCAAAAATGAATAACTCAAGAACCGGAGGTCAGAAAAGGGGTTGGCAAGAAGGAAAAATGGTCAACTCAAAGGGACAAACAGGGCTATAAGGTTGGATGGGGGTCTTGATGAACGTAGGATGCGTTCTCATAGAAAATCATCACAATAAGGGATAAAGGGAGAAAGAGAAGGAACAACCCCAAGGGTGGGTTGAATAGGGATAGGTGGGTGGGGAAGGGACCCCATCAGGGTAAAATCAGATTATGGCATACATACATGATTAAACTGAGGCATATCTAAGGGGTATGCATCATAGACGTGTATGGATGCGTCCCCACACTGAAAACCTTAACGAACAGGGTTAGATGCAACAATATGGCCTAGGACTCGTCAATCGACTGGACTCTGGTATCCCCACACTTAAAACATAATGTACACTTGCAATCATAAGAATAGGGTTAGAAAGACTTGGCCCGGTTCGCATATGGTCGAAGGAACCATCATTGCTACAGAAGGATTGGAGTCGACTGCAGAAGGTACCACGGCTCGCTCCAACGTTCAGCCCGCATGGCAGGGACCATGCAGCAACACCTAGGGAGGTAGCTGTGATGAAGCCTGTCAGGGGAGGTGTCATTTGACGAAGGATAGTCACTTAGCTCATTGGCACTCAGATGGGATGAGAGAACAATCACTCGCCAACTTACATCACTCGAGTTAATAATGATGAAACCCAGGTCTCACACCCGGTTAAGGAATCGATAAGGGAATGGCACAGAGGGAGGGAGTATGCCAGTGTATACATTTGATGGTGCATCAGTGCGTCCAACCCCGTCTAGCATAGGTGCAAGCAAGAAGGCCAGGGAGCCTTGCAGTACCATGTACAGAACAGAGTGACATGTCTTGTGCTGATGGCAGAGACCCATCCCTGGGTGCACAGGGAAACAGAAATGTACCTGACGCCAATTGTCGTAATGTCCCTCAATCCTCACCTCTTAATACTTGATTGAATAAACATCCGACACATTCAACCCACCCTCTGTCTCACGCTCTGTTGAAAGATACAAAGGGCAGCCCATTCCTGAAACCCGTTGATGTAATCCTCACCGTCACTTGTGCAGAGGTTGTATGCCTTATGTGCATTTAATGGTGCAACTGTGCATCCCGCCTTGTGCCGGCATACAGTACAAGAAGGAAGGACAGGGAGCCTTATGGTGTAGTGCACATGAACAGATCGTGCATTGTGCATTGAGAGGCCCATCCCGTGCGTGCAACACTCAAGTCACACATCTCACCTCTCATTTGATTTGAAGGGAAAGATTGGTCACTCAGTCCACCCTCTGTCTCATGCTCACTGATAGATACAGAGGGTAGCACGTACTCACGTCCCCATCCTGTTAGGATGAAAGCTCACATTAGTCAAGGGGTTGGTGATGAAGATCATGTCGGCTATTGTTGTTATCAGGATACTGAAGAAGAGGCATACCTAGAGAGGTAGTCAACAAGTTTGGTACTTCAATGATTTGTAAGAAAGGTCATCTATTAAGAAGGGCAGACAGACTGATATTGCAGAGACAGCGCACCAAGGGAGGTGGCTTCAAATTATTGGCTGAAAAGGTTCTGCTGGTGAGGCAGCTATCCTGAACTGTGGGGTGTTACCACCTTTTCTATAGTTAGCTTCCAGCCCAAGGGTGTTTCCACCTTTTCTTGGAATGAGACCTATTATGACAAGGAATTTCTTCCTTTTCTCCCATAACAGTTTTGTCTGTTTTATTTATTTTTCGTTAATAAAGAGAATGGTAGAAATACCATGTGTCAGGACCAATCTCGCCACCGTTGTTGGATCAGATGAGAAGAGAACAAGGTAGGGTTGAGAGGTATCTGTGAGGGGCTAGCAAAACGAGACCACCTCGTGAGGAAAATCATAAGGGCTATCGAAAGCACGAAGAGAAGGATAGTGCGATGCCCAAAAGGGAAAGGGTGGGTCGATTGTGATTGTCAAGTTCCCCAAGGAGGGAAGTACTTCTTCAAGCGATAGCCATTGATCAGAAAGGGATCATCAGAGGTATCAACGGTCTGTACCTGAACAGAGCCATTAGGATTGATAGCAAGTATCTTGTATGGGCACATTTGCCGTTGTTGAAGCTTGCCAAATCTCGAATCATAGGCCAGGACAAGATCACCTTCTTTGAACTCCTTGTGCTTGATGAAATTGTCATGATAGGCCTTGCGTCGTGCTTGAGTGGTTTCCATACACTATAGAGCCATCTGCCGTATCTCCTCCAAACATTCCAAGTGTAGGAGGTGGCGTTGCAGTGACTCATCATCTCCCAAGCGTTCTTTAACTGCCACTTGCAAAGAGGGCAATTCCAGTTCAACAGGGAAGACGGCTTCTGTACCATACACTAGCTGGAAAGGGATCTATCCTCTAGCGGCCTTATAGGAGGTTCTGTATGCCTAGAGGGCCTCTGTAAGTCGATCGTCCCAATCGCGATGATGTGTAGCAATCGTTCTTGTTAGGATCAAGCAAAGGACGTGATTGGTGACTTCAACTTGGCTGTTGGCTCTTGGGTAGTAAGGAGTGGATTTGTGATGGTGGATCTTATATAGATTTCCTCCATGATTTTGTTAAGAAAATGAGTATCTCTGTCACTTACCAGCTCGAGGGGACTACCAAAATGGGTGATAATATTTTTGTACATGAATAGAGCTACGTTGTTACCATCATCCTGCTTCAGAGCTTTAGCTTTATATCACTTTGTGACATAATCCGTACATACTAAGATGTATCTATTCTGCTTCCGTCTGGTGGGTGGATCAGTGGGACCCACAAAATCAATCCCCCACTTCTCGAATGGATTTAGGGGAATAATAGGTTGCAGTGGCATGGCACTTGTTTTGGTGGGTTTTCCCATTCGCCAACAAGAATCACATCTCTTGCACTAGTCATATGCATCCTTGTGGAGAGTCAGCCCCACCAATATCTTGCTAATAGAGCCTTCCTAGCTATCGTTTCTCCTACGAAGTGTCTACCACATGGTTCGTCATGGCACGCTTTCAATACTATGCCGATTTCATCTCCTGCAACACATGTTCGCAATACTTAATCTTTCCCTCTCTTGTACAGTGCACCTAGCAAAGTGTAGGGTATTGATTCTAACAAAAGGTTCTTCTTCTCACGACTTGAGATGCCAAGAAAATACCGTTGAGTTGCCAGGAGGTTGGCTATGTCTGCATATCAGGGAGTAATTGTTTCAACTAGAAACAAGGAAGCATCAGGAAGGTCTGGATCATCCTGTTCCTCTTCTGTAATTTGAGGGATACATGATACATGATGGCTAGGACATGGGAATGGCCAGGCTTAGTGACCACTTCAAAATTAAACTCCTAGAATAGGAGCAACCATCTCATCAGTCGTCCTTTGACATTTGCTTTATTCATCATAGGAAGGATAGGGCTTCATGATCCACATAGAACTTGAAATGTGTTGACAATAAATAGTGTCGAAACTTCTCCAGTAGTGCAAACACCATCGCTAAGCGCTCAAGCTCTGTCACAGTGTAGTTTCACTCACGGTCAGTTACTTTTCGCCTTGCATAATAGATCGGTTGATCTAACTTAGAGGGAAGCTTTTGACATAGGACATCACCTAGCCCTTCAACTGATGCATCTATGTGCATATGAAACTCCTTCGTCCAGTCAGGAGGCTGCAAGATAGGTGCTTGGATAAGGCATTGTTTTAGGGTACTAAAGGCTTCTTCACAGTCATCAGTCCAAAGTAAATCTGCATCTTTCCTTAGGAGCTTGTGCAGGGAGGCTACCTTGGCTGCAAAATGTGCAATAAATCTTCTGTAGTAGCCCACATGGCCAAGAAATCCTCTCAATTTCTTAAGGTTTGTTGGTGCTGTCAAGGCGGCAATCTTCTCAATATTCACCGGGTCTGTTGCAATCCCTTGTGTAGAGACAATATGGCCCAGAAGTCGTGTCCTCATCTAATATTCTACTAGAACCAGTGTCCTCCTTCTGAACATATGACTCATTTGTTTGTTGAGATTGCTGGAAGGGTATCAGGGCTTTGTTTGCTTTTGTATGAGTGGTGATTTCTTCTAGACTTAGGGATCCATCTTCAGAGGATGAGTCCATGAATGTCACATAGCGCAAACCTTCTATAAGTCGTGGCTTTAATAGCTCTAGCTTCTGTTGACAAGGGGGATCATCATCATCTTTTCTCCGGAATGAATGGTCAGGGCTACAGGAGCCATTGGTGAACTTAATTTTTATGCCTTTAATCCATTGCTTATGCAGATTCTACATACTTTGTGGTCCATTAGTCAACCCAAATGGAACCATGGTCATTTCATCCAACACCCCGAGATCTTCGACCTCTAAGGTCTTTGTAGGGACATCAACAAGATCGTCCGCTATTAGAGGAAATTCTTCATCTGCACTTTCATATCCTGCTTTGTTTTCTTCCTTATCCTTTTCATCCTCTTCCTCTAGAGGCTCTATCTCTGCTTCTGTAGAGGCTTTGTAGGAGAAGAACATATCCTCCACCTCTGTGTCTGTTTCTATTTCTGCTTCTGCTTTTGTCTCTGCCTCTGTCTTTGTTACTGTCTCTGCGATTGCCATGTAACAGGGAGAATAGTACATCCATGCTTCTATCTCGCTGTCAGAGGTGATTTCATAAGTCAATTCTAGTTGAGGCAGGAGGTATTTTCCCATAGACAAAGACTTGGCTTCCTTTGGTAGTTGGCTTACAGTGCCCACTGTTAGGGACTGTGCCTCTGTTTTCTTGGGAAAGATCTGTTTAACAGCCTCTTCGTCTCCTAATGTACCATATGTTACTTCGTTTGAGGAGTCAGTTAAGACTTTGATGGATGTGGATCTATTACCTTTTTGCGATCCATACAATTTCAACACCACTTTGTTGGGTCCTATGCCTAGGGTTAGGGTTCCTTTGAACCAGTCCCCGTCCTGGCTCTCACTTCAAAAAGGCAAGGTCTTCCCAATAGCAGAGGGTATAAGGTCCCATAAGAATTTGGTTTGACCACTAAATATGTTAGCCAATAGTCTCTTCCTGCAAGGGTTGTTTTTACATATGGTAGGATGCCCAATAGTTTAATTCTGCTTTGGTCTGCCAATCTGATAAGCCACTATGTAGGTTGAGTTCCTTGCAACACTAAGTCCTTCATTGTCACATCCATCATTATGTTTATTGATGAGCCTCCATCAATCAATGCATTTGAAATAAAGCATCCTTCGATCCACACACTAATCTCTGGGGCTCTAGGATCTAGGAAGGCATTAGCCACATCTACTTCCTTTACAGGCTCCGAGGCCTTATTGGTCTTGGTCGCTGTTGAAGGAGCAATCCTTAGTCCACATCTTCTTGTCAAGATGCTTTTGAATTTCTTTCGGCAGCTGGGAGACAGCATCAACAATTGTTGGAATGTTAAGTTTGGTTTAAAAGTGTTTAGGTCTTTTACCAAGTCATATTCTTTGATAGGATCCACGGGCTTTTCCAGCTTGTTGCGGAATGGGGCTACACCCATTTTCATCTTTCCTTTTTCTTCTAGTAATGGCAGCATTGACACTTCCTCTGTTTTCGGAGGTGCTTCTATATCATCTATCTCCTAGACCTCTGGTCCTGTTTCTAGGACTGTCTATGTGACTCTGTGTGGCGCTACAGTGCTCTCTACTGCACTGTTTTGTCCTGTACTGCTTTATCCCTCTGTTTTGGTAGGTTGAAATTCACAGTCTTAGCAGGAGAGTTGTTCTCTTTTTGGACAACTGGTTCCTTCTTCTTGGCACGCGTGATAGCGACAACTTCCAACTCTACCAAATTGGAGGCAGGTTTTTGTACCTTCTGTTGGCTATAGTGGCATTGACCTTGACAGAGGCTGGACTTGGACAGTCCTTTGCAGTGTGGCCTTCTCCTTTGCATCGGCTGCATAAGGGCTTGTAATCCACATATCTTCTAGGGTTTGGACAATTCGGGGAGATGTGACACTTTTCTCCACATTTGTAACATTCCACGTCTGATCTTTGACCACCGCCAAATTGTCGTCCTCTGTAACTTTGAGAGGGAAACCTCCTTGGACCAAACTTAGGACCAAAATCCCTAGGCTTTGGTCCAATGTCATGTGTTGTCATTTTGGATTCTAGCAAGTTGAATCTTACATTTTCATCTTTCTGTCTTCGTTCGTGCATCTCTTTCAGAGAGCAAATATCCTCTGTATGGTTCTTCCACAAATAGTAGGAACAAAAGACTCCAGAAATGATTGGTTTTTGAGTACATTCAGTGGCTAAATGTCTCGCTTGATGACACTTTCCGCACCATGTATTAGAACACATCACATCTCTTCCAGCTCCCATAGGAGTAGATATATTAGCGGTATTCACCTTCAACGTCTGTAGCTGCTCTGTAATCACATCCATAAGCTCTTTCTTGATACTTGCAATTAAGTTGGATAAGTAGTCCTTTAGATTTTCACCTCCTGAAGAAGTACTTGTACTAGGGTTTTAGGAAGCTTCTGTAATTACTGCATACACTAGTTGGGTTGATCCAGAGGGTCCTCTGTTCTAGTTCTAATTCAAGGCTCCTGTTGAGACTTGGGATTGTTGATTCCAGTTGGTAGGGTTCCACTATTGTTGAGCCGCCATTGGAGAAACTGTTTAAGGTCACTGTTGTTGTGGTTGAACCATCATTTGAGGCACTGTCGTCTATGGTGACTATAGTGGATTAGGTGCATTATACTGCGGCACTGTTTGCATCTGGGGATAGGGATAGGAAACTGTCCCTGGGACTGCATTTGGTGGATATACTGTTCCTGGCATGGGAGGAGGTAAGACTCCTCTTCCTGGAGTCATTGACAACCTTGCTTCAACTTCATCATACAATCTTGCACCTTCCACTACAGCTTGTAGTTTGATTGGTCTTCTCAATTCCATGAACTTGCAAACTTCTGGTTGTAGGCCTCTCAAAAACACTCATTTCTGGATAGCTTCATCCAAATGATGGTTAGTCCATCTCTTCAGGATGGATTCCATTTGCGAGACATAAGCTTCTACTTTTTCTCCAGAGGACTGACTTAGGATCATGAACTCCTCTCGCATCTGCTCTTCAAAACCTTCACGCCTGAATTTAGTGAGGAAGGCCAACTTCAGGTTGTCCCATGTGCCAAACGTTCGTGCTGCTTGTCTCTCATACCACTGAAATGCTGCATCCTTGAAAGTGGCAGGGAATATTGCTAACCAATGCTCAGGGGTTCTGGCATTGTTAGCTACACATGCTATCATAAACTCTGCTACATGAAGATCAGGGTATTCATTGTACTCTCCCTTAAAAATTAGCAATGGGACTACATTTGCTGGCTTGTCATCAATATTTCTAGGACGAATCTGACTAGGAAGGGGACCTTGAGTCGCCATGGGGACTTCTGTAAGAGTGCTTTTAGGGCGTCAAAGGAGGCTTCTGCTGTGAGCTCGTTCTCAGCCTTGATTCTTGCATTCTCTCTTCTCATGTATCTCTGGACTCGTTCTAATGCTTGCCTCTTGATTGCGTCATTCATCAGGGGGTTGGCTCCAACCAGTTGGTTTGTACTCAACAGAATAGAATCAGAGAAGGCTTCAGTCTATGGGGGATTCTCTGGCCAACATCTCTTCTATTTCCTTCTTTTCAACATCTCTGAATTCGGCTTTCAAACCACTTACAGAGGGGGAGATATTCCATTATGAAAGTATTAAAACTCATTCTTCTTAGGATCGTTGGTGTGCCATCATTATAATAATGCTAGCTTTTGAGGGTTTCAACAGTGTATTCCACTGCAGCTTGCAGATTGATTGGTCTTCTCAATTCCACGAACTTGTGAACTTCTAGTTGTAGGTCTCTAAGGAAAACTCCCTTCTAGATGCCTTCATCCAAATGATGGTTGGTCCATCTCTTCAGTATGGATTCCATTCACGAGACATAAGCTTCTACTCTTTCTCCAGAGGATTGACTTAGGTTCATGAACTCCTCTTGCATCCGCTCTTCAAAACATTTATGCTTGAATTTAGTAAATAAGGACAACTTCAAGTCGTCCCATGTGCTAAAAGTTCCTATTGCTTGTCTTTCATACCACTGAAAATGCTGCACCTTTGAAAGTGGCGGGGAATATTGCTAACCAATGCTCGGGGGTTCAGGCATTGTTAGCCACACATGCTACTATAAACTCTACTATATTAAGATCAGGATCTTCATTGTACTCTCCCTTAAAAATAGGCAATGGGACTATATTTGCTAGCCTGTCATCATCAATATTTCTAGGATGGATTTGACAAGGAAGGGGACCTTGAGTCACCATGGGGACTTCTATAAAGGGCGTTAAAGGAGGCTTCTGTTGCTGCAAGCTTATTCTCGGCCTTGATTTTCGCCTTCTCTCTTCTCACATACCTCTGGACTCATTCTAGTGCTTGCCTCTTAATTGTAGGGGTTTGGCTCCAACCAGTTGGTTTGTACTCAACAAAATAGAATCAGATGAGGGCTTCAGTCTTTGGGGGATTCTTTGGCCAACATCTCTTCTACTTCCTTCTTTTCAACATCTTTGAATTCGGCTTTCAAACCATTACAGAGGGGGAGATATTGCATTATGAAAGTATTAAAACTCATTCTTCTTAGGATCGTTGGTGTGCCATCATTATAATAATGCTAGCTTTTGAGGGTTTCAACAGTGTATGTTGTGAAAAACACTCTTTCTACCAAATTCCAGTGGGTTGCTAATTGGACAAATAGAAGATTGTCAGTGCACCAAGCATCCCACGTATCTTGCTGTTGAGCATCCATGAACAAATTCCAACTCTTTTCCTTCTTGTTTTTGTGAACCTCCACAGACCACGACTCCTGAAGCTTCTTCACAATCTCCCACTTGATGATGTTTAGAAAATTCTCATTGAATACCAAATCTTCCATGGATAGTCATTTTCTTTGCTTCTGCTCTTCAGTTTGTTTTCAAACAATTTGCTACCAAGATGCAAGTTTATGTTGCTTCAATAGGAAGAGGAAACAGTCCACCGCATAGAGCTTGCATCATGATGGTAATATGTTTCTGCCATTGTGGGATGAACTTCTTGTGGAAAGTGGCTTTGATAATGAGAATCTCCAACTCTTCAGTGGAAGAAGCAACTTTGTAAGCATCCATTGAATTCTCCTCTTCTTGGTAAAACCATTTTCTTCATTTTCAACCTCTTCTGATGCTTGTTGATGGCAAGTTTCCTCGGCTGCGCACAAAAAACATGGAGCCCCAAGAGGAACACCAAGGAAAAAGGGATTCTACTACAATAAAATCTATCTTGTAACATCAACAAGCTTTTATTTCATTCTTTTGATGACCAAAACAAAGAAAACAGTAATTCTTCATGCAACATCATAGTAGATATCTCCCACAGATTTAATAGAATCAACCATAATTCTCAACTTCTTCACAAAATCCATTAATAGAATAAAGAACATAAAATAATACACCACTTTTTGAATGGAAATCAATCACATAGTATTCATCTTTAGTGTCTTCATAGTTTTCTCTCTCAATCTCCCATATACAGATACACTGTTTTGATAGAATTAGCTATCTCTGGCTCTCTCTCTCACAATAATACATCATCTTCTCACTACAATACTCAATAATGACTCTCCTTAATCCTTCTTAGGTCGTGGATGCACCTCCCAAGAGGTATGGGAGGTATGAAAGGGCACTAGAGCCACTATAATGTCTCTTCATAGCTCACTAATGTCACTGTCACTTCAGTCTTCTCTTCAATCTTCAGCAACTACTTCTTCCATTTGTTTTAGATCTTTTGAACTTAGATTCATCCTTTCCAAAACTTTTACAAAGTCACACACACATTCTATAGAACACTTATAGAAGATCTACAGAATAGAACAAAACACGAATAGGAACATGAACAGAGCAGAGAGACAGAGGCTCCAGAATGTTTACAGAGGGTTACAGAAGGTCATCAGAGAACAATAAATCCTCATTACTCATACTAAAACCTTTTAAAACTATCAAAAAATATTCAATAAACCTTCAAAAGATTTCAACCTTCATCAATCATCAATCCATGCTTCATACAGAAGAAAATCAGAACAAAACAAGAGCTAAATAGAAGGTATCAGAACCAATCAGAACCTCAACAGAACCTATTAGAACATCACAGAGCTTCATATTTCTACTAAGAATCATCATGAACATCCAAAACATAATCAATATCAAATGAAAAACTCTCAAACACTTCCATTAACAACCATACATCCCTTAAATCCATAAAAAAACAACCATTCAGACCTCAAAAACAACAAAAATTAGTCAAAAAGTCAGTCTTTTTCCACTCTCAACACACGCGTAAGGAGAGGGTAGCTCGAGTTCAATAGGAAAGATGGATTATGTTCCATAAACTAATTGGAAAGGAGTTTGCATTGTAGCCATCTTATGGGAGGTTCTGTATGCCTAGAGGGCCTCTATAAGTTGATCATTCCAATCACAATGATGTGCGGCTATCGTTCTTGTCATAATAGAGTAGAGGATGCGATTAGTAACTTTGATTTGGCCATTGGCTCTAGGGTAATAGGGTGTGGACTTATGATGACAGATCTTATACAATTCTGTCAATTCTTCCATAATCTTGTTGCTATTACTATCATCTCGCTTCAAAGCTTTGGCTTCACACCACTTGGTTACGTAGTCTGTATAGACCAAGATGTATTTTTTCTATTTCCTTTTGGTTGGTGGATCAATGGGGCCCATGAAATCAATCCCCCACTTCTCGAATGGCTTTAGGGGAAGAATGGGTTGCAAGGGTATGTCACTAGATTTGGTAGGCTTTCCCATTCGCTAACAAGCATAAAATTTTTTATTGTAATCATAGGCATCCTTGTGGAGGGTTGGCCACCAATATCCTACAAGTAAGGCCTTTCTGGCTGTCGCCTCTCCTACGAGGTATCCACCACAGGGCTCGTCATGACATGCTTTCAATACAATGCCAATCTCTTCTCTTGCCACACATCTTTGCAAGACTTTATCCTTGCCTTTCTTGTACAGAGCACCTCCTAATAGGGTGTAGGGGGTTGATTCCAACAAAAGCTTCTTCTTCTCATGGCTTGAGATACCCCGGGGGGGGGGGGGGGGTACTGTTGAGTTGCCAGGAGATTGGTTATGTCCACGTACCATGTGGTAACTATTTCGACAAGAAATAAGAAAGCGTCAGGAAGGTCTTGATCATCTTGCTCTTTTTCATCATTGCTTTGAGGGGTTCATGAGAGATGATTAGCCAGGACATGAGAGCAATCAGATTTGGTAACCACTTCAAAGTCAAACTCTTGAAACAAGAGGGGCCATCTCATTATTCTTCCCTTTACATCGGCCTTTTTCATCAGAAATGAAAGGACTTCATGGTCCACGTAGAATTTGAAATGCGTCGACAGAAGATAATGTTTAAACTTCTCCAAGGCAAACACCATTGCTAGACACTCAAGCTCTATCACTGTGTAGTTTCGCTCTCTATCGGTTAATTTCCAGCTTGCATAATAGATAGGTTGATCTAACTTAGAGCGGCCCCTTTGGCATAATATTGCACCCTAGGCCTTCAATTGATGCATTAGTGTGCATATGGAACTCCTTTGTCCAATGAGGAGGCTATAGGATGGGTGCTTCAATCAAACACTGCTTGAGGGTATTGAATGCCTTGTCACGATCAGTGGTCCATGTGAACTCAGCATATTTTCTTAGGAGTTTATGCAAAGGGCTTGCCTTTGTCACAAAGTGTGCAATGAATTTTCTATAGTAGTCCACATGGTTGAGAAATCCCCTCAATTGCTTAAGGTTGGTTGGAGCTGTTAAGGCAGTAATCTTCTCAATCTTAGCAGGATCTATTGCTATCCCTTGTATAGAGACAATGTGACATAGGAGAACTCTTGATGAAACACCAAAGACACATTTGTCGGGATTGAGAGAAATCCCATACTCTCGACATCTGTCAAAACACTGCTCTAATTGTCCCAATGTTCATGGATTAGGCTATAGACATAGAAGTCATCGAGGTACACCTCAATGAAATCATGTAGATGGTTCTGGAAGGTAGCCATCATCATTCATTGGAAAGTAGTAGGAGTGTTATAGAGCCCAAATGGCATTACTTTGTAAGCATAGGTTTCCCATTCTGTTGCGAAGGTCGTTTTGGATTGATCTTTCTCTGCGATTTGGACTTGATTGTATCCGTTGAATCCATCCAAGAGGGAATAGAGCTCATGGCCTACCAGCGTATCCAACAATTGGTTTGTGAAAGCGATAGGGAAATGATCATTCTTCATCTTGGAATTCAGCTTTCAGAAGTCCACACATATTTGCAATTTCCTGTTCTTGGGTACTAGCACAATGGGTGAAACCCATTCACTGTTAGCCACTGGATAAATGACCTCAGCTTCAAGGAGATTTAGTAATTCGGCCTTCACTAGGGCAGAATACTATGGATTCATGTGCTCTGTCTTTGTCTCACAGGTTTGGCATCAGGCTCTAGGTCGATGTGGTGTTGGTATATTGTGGGATCAATCCCCTTTAAATCTTTATACAACCATGCAAACATGTCTAAGTTCTCCTTTAGTAGGTATCCATGACTAATAGTTCTTCTCAAATATTTAGACCCACCTTCAGGTGATGTTCAGTACCGTCAGCATCCATGAACGTCAATTGCTTTTCACCTTCCACCTTACGGATAAATGTCCCATGGACTCCTTCAAGGGAATGGTCTCCTCTTCTGATGATGCACTGGAATATTTTGCCCTCTTTTAATGGAGGCTTAGCTCACTCTTTGGGAGGCTAAAAGGGTATCATTGAGGTTTCGCGTTTGGGTTGGATGAGTTACTTCTTGGCTCCAGGATTTGTCTCCTAAGAATGCATCCAAGAACGTCACATAACATGAACATTTTGTGTTCTATTTGAGCTACCAAACTGGGGGTTGTTAGCAAGGTGCATCATCATCATCTTCTCTTAGGAAGAGTAACTTTGGGTGATAAGAGCCACTATTGAAGAAGAGCTGATTCTTCTTAATCCATTTCTTATAAAGGCTTTGCTTATGACATGACTCATTAATCAGTCCAAAGGGTACCATAATCATTTTCTCGAACAGGATCTTCTGCTTCTGAGGCTTCAAGAACTTCAGGAACTTCTTCCTCATCTTTGCCTTCTACCAGTACGCTTGACTCTTCTAGCTCACTTCCATAATCTTCGGTTGCATTATCGCCTTCATCCTCTTCAGGTTTTGTTTTTGCCTCAGTGGGGGCTCTATAAGAGAAGAACAAGATCTCTGTTATGTCCTCTACTTTTGCTTCTGCTTTTATCTCTGTGTCTGTGTTTGTCTCTACTCCTGTCTCTATCTCTGGCTTTGTCCCTATGACTGCTATATACCAGGGAGAACAATACATCCATGCTTCTATCTCACTATCGTAGGTGATTTCAAAAGTTAATTCGGGTTTAAGTAGGAGGTATTCACCCATTGACAGAGACTTTTCTTCCTTCGATAGTTGGCTTACAATGCCCACTGTCAGGGACTGTGCCTCTATTTTCTCGAGAAATATCTACTTGACGACCTCTTCATCTCCTGATGTACCATCTATCACATTGTCAAAGGAGTTTGTTACGACTTTGATGGAAGTGGATCCATTGCCCTTTAGTGATCCATACAACTTCAACACCACTTTGTTGTGTCCTCTGCCTAGGATTAGGGTTCCTTTGAACTAGTCCATCCTTGCTTTTGCTTCAAAAAGCCAAGGTCTTCCCAATAGCAGAGGGTATGAGGTCCCGTAGAAATTTGGTTTGACCACCAGATATGCCAACTACCAATAATCCCGTCTTGCAAGAGTTGTGTTCACATATGGGAGAATTCCCAATGGTTTGATTCTACTTTGGTCTACCAACCTAATAAGCCATTGAATAGGCTGCATTCCTTGCAAGCCTAATCCTTCATTGTCACATTCATCATTATGTTTACTGATAAGCCTCCATCAATCAACGAGTCTGCTACTATGAAGCATCCTTCAATCCACACGCCAATCTCTGGGGTTCCAGGATCAAGAAAGGTGTTAGCCACATCTAACTCCTTTAAGGATTCTGAGGCTCTGTTGGACTTGGTCACCATAGTGGGAGCAATTCTTAGACCTCTTTTCTTTTGACAACTAGGAGACAACATCAGCGACTATTGAAATGTTGAGTTTGGTTTCTCTTCTCACGTATCTTTGGACTCATTCTAGTGCTTGCCTCTTGATTGCATCATTCATCAGGGTGTTGGCTCCAATCAGTTGGTTTGTACTCAACAAAATAGAATCAGAGGGGGCTTCACTCTATGTGGGACTCTCTGGCCAACATATCTTCTACTTCATGTTTTTCAATGCCTCTAAATTTAGCTTTCAAATAGCTACAGAGAGGAAGGTATTCCATTATGAAGGTATCAAAACTCATTCTTCTGAGGATCCTTGTTATGCAGTCATCATCATAATGCAAGCTTCTGATGGTTCAATAGTGTATGTTGTGATTAAGAATACTCTATCCACCAACTTTCAATGGGTTTCTAATTGGACAAATAGGAGATTGTCAGTGCACCATGCATCCCACGTGTCCTGCTGTTGAGCATCCACGAACAAATTTCAACTCTTTACTTCTCAATGAATGCCAAATCTTCCACAGATGGTCATTCTCTCTATTTTTGTACTTTTGTTTGTTTCCAAACAGATTTGCCACCAAGATGCAAGCCTCTGTTGCTTCAACAGAAAGAGGAAATAGTCCACCACATTGAGCCTGCATCATGATGGTAATATGTTTCCTCCATTGTGGTATAAACTTCTTGTGGAAAGTGGCTTTGTGATGGGACCTAAAATGGGCCGGCACTGGCTATAGTACTAGCCGGATCTCATGCTCATGACATACAAACACCCTCACGGCCTCGCGGACCAGGAGCGTCAATCTAATGCTAAGGGACACACTGCCCTAAAGCTTAATTCCTGCGTTTATAGGTTATAGTCCAACATTTCCCTTAAACTCCTCAGAGGGAGAACCCTTATACATTGGCAATGCCACGATCACATACATATAGGAGGCACTCCACCGACTAATAGTCGGAAGCCCCACTGTAGCTCTCCTACATCTCAGGGATTGGCCCTTTGATGCGCTGCTAAATATATAACACAAACGAACACAAACTCCTCTCTTTTATATTTATCGTATTTCCAAGAGATATACCATGCTTTCTCACTTCACAGTCCCTTAGGAAACTGACCCTCTACGCTACGGCAAGGGATAACCTCACACTCTCAATCGTGGTTCAAACTCCTAAGAAAACAATTGCTATGTAGTCCAGGAGATGTTCCTTCGATACCATGAACCATGCATAGTGCGTAATGTGAATGGTTTAGTGCACAACCAATAGAAAATCAGCATTGTGCATCGTGCGCAACCAATCTTTTCATGATTTCCATGCTAACGTTTATGTATTGAAACGAGGAGAGACACCGAGCCTTACGCTCATGCTGCCTTTTCCTTTATTTTAAAACAATGTCCTATAGCCATGATGCAACACATAAGTCAGATTTAAGATTGTACTTTGACGCTCAAACTCCCCTCTCACCCTACCGTTTAATGTTTTGCAATCGTTGATAGGTGTAAGAGTCATTTTATGTGTATTTCTTTGTAGAGAAAGCAATAAATACGGACAAAACATAGAAATGAGGGTAAACTGAGGCTAACCTCGTGCTCTACCTTCATTATACATTGCACAAACACTTATGTAATTTTTTGGAATTTTACTTTTATCGTTTCCTAATTTTCTCCCATTTAAAACCCATTTTCACCATTTTTTGGTATTTTTCCTCTATTATTTTCAATAAAAAATAATTAGAAATTGAGATTCATTATGGGCTGTGGCCCTTAGGTTCTTTGACAGCAAAATTTCAGGTTTTATTGATGTTATATCTCATGTTTCCCCTTTATTTTGCACAAAAAACCCCATTTTGCCTCTTAAACGCGTGTTTTACGCGTTTTATACCATTAATTTCAGTCACAACACTTATGATTTTTTGATTTTCTGAGCATAAACTGATCAAAATCATAGCAAACAACAACATAATGCATAATCAGCCCATGGGAACAAATATTCATGAAGCAAATTGCATAAAACATCAATTCCCTTTGTAAAAATAAAATTACCGTTCTTTGCGGGTTGCGGGTTTTTATTTGCCATGTTTCGGGACTGATTTCCAATAGCCATTAGTGTCCATGACAGTCCAGAATCAGCAATCTACCCTCCTTTTGCATCACGGAGCAATCCCATCTCGGTTGGACAAGCATCCGTCGATCCTTCTTCTTCCCACATGAATCTGCCTCTAGAGGAGAGAGAGGGAGGAGAGAGAAAGACTGATTTCTATTCTCTTCATTCAGGCCACCATTGGACGGGCGAAGAAAGGTGATAAGATTGGCCAAGAAGGAGAAGATCAGGCCCAAGATTGGTTGTATGGGGTACTCATAGCCTGCCATCTCCATCTCCATCCATGGAGGCGCCAAAAAAATGGCGTGAAGATGGCGCCCTCTTCCTCCATTCTCTCTCCACGTTTTTTCATGCTTCTTGATCAAAAATTTGAAGGGGGGGTTAAAATGTCCCAAAGGGCACCCCTTTTGGTCTTCTCCAATGTCCACCTTTTCATATCTTGACCATTTGTTGGCCATTTCCCCGTCCGGTGTCCAAATCGAGTGCTGTAAATTTTTGCGCGTCTGGCTTGACATCCCGCATTGGCTACAACTCTTGACAACCGGCACGGCAGTCTGAAAATTTATCAAAAATCAACAAGTGTTGCTCGGGCGCCTTTAAAGCACTTAATGCTTAAAATTATCCCAGCTGGAGCCGCCGCCTTCGACATTGAATATTTTTTCCTTGATATTCGTAATTTTTAGCTATTTTTAAGCACTTCTCGGCATCAAAACTCCGCTCTCATTGGTGACCATGGGATAGGGCGACTCAGCTTGTCGAATCCCATAGTAAATCTGCACAAAACAACCAAAGGAAGCATCAAGCTGATACAAAATAGATACATATTAAAACACATCATAATGCTCACCCTACCCCCTGACAAAACCAAGGCATGACATCCACAAGGAGTAGGCCTAGCATAATTTGATAGAAGGTCCGAAGTTAGTCACTAACCAACTGCTCCAACATGGCCAAACTAAAAAGAACTATCAACGAGGTTGCCCTAAGTGGTGGTCTGAACTACCTGCCTAACTAAGGACAACACAACCAGGAGCTCCTACTAGGCGAGGACTCCTATAGCCTGATCAAGAAGTATATTCTTTAACACATTGCTTCTTTTAGGGTTTTTATGTTTCATACTCGGGTATGTAAAAAGGAGGGAGTTGAGCGTAGTGACCCAAGGAGAATAGAGCATCGGCCTCAGGTCCTGTCTCGGCACCCAAGAACCTACCAAGCCCTCGCAAGGCGACACTTAATCCTTTTCTGATGCTCACTTTTATTTTCGCTCCAAGCTTCCTTAATTTCTTCTTTTCCAGCAAGATGCCTCCCCTAAGAAGACAAGGCATCGGCCCCGGGCCTGACTCGTTCCCAGGAACCTACCAGGCCTTCGCAAGGCGATGATCAACTGCTTATAAATTTTTCTTTTTTTTCTTTTCTATTTTGGCAGGGGTTAGAACCCCTTTTTACACACCTTTGTATATATTTATTGTCTTTTGGGATATTCAGGGTTTCTTTTCCTTTATCCTTATTTTTCCTTTTTCGGCAGGCTTCGCTTCTCTAACTGCCTCACAACTAACAAGAACTCCTGGAATAGCTACCTAGCAAGCTAGCAGAACAGGGTCACTAGGACCCCCTTCTAAAACAGGTCTTTCAATGCTTGACAATGTCTTTACAGGAGGCAACGACTACTCAGACCTTCCTTCAGACAAACTTAACCTAAACCTGGGACTTCATGCCTTGGACGCCGGTCCCCAACAAGAAAAGAAAATCCCCCAAAAAGTACACATACACATATAGTAGAAAAACATGGTACTCATAAAGAAGAGATATAACCTGGATAGGGCCACGAGAAGCTTCCCTACAACAAAAGGCTCCTTCCAAGCTCTTCTTCGAACCTATCTAGCACAGAACTACAACAAGAAACCATTAACCGCACCTGTACTAAACAGAAAAATGGCCCTCTTGGCCTAACGAAATTTGGATGTAATATCCAAAGCAGCTAGCCTTCCTAGCTTAAAACTAGATAGGTCATTGTAGTCCACGTAATACTGATATCCTTGGCATATACATCACACCCTATCAGACTACCCAAGGTGCCAAGGATAGCATATCATAGGTCGCAATGAATAAGGCCGATCCCTTCTTGGGCACTATGAGCTGAATGAACGGCCTCCATGGGCTTGCATGTCCCACATTTATTGTCAGCCGAATAAACTGGTCATTCAAGCGGCTGAGTGGCTCCTTTGGCAGAAAGAATCATAGCTTTGTACTTATTCGAACCTCCCCTATTTGGGTTTTCACATAAATCAGTGCTGCGACCCAAACTAGGTAGAGCTTCAAGCCTAGGCACATCACATGGGTGTATCCCAAGGCAGTGTATATTGCCAGATGTATATCCAGTCTTATCCTCTTGGGGGTTCAACAGAATATATCCAGATGGGATCCTTGGCCTTGCATCCAACACTCCTGCCATACTTTTGGAGATTTTGGGTCTCCAAACCCATCTCACATTTCCCTTAATATTCTTGCACTCCCTCAATTTGCTGCACTGGTCTAACGAACTCAATGCAAACTTATCCCTATGGCCAAAGGGCCTCACATCCTTATGACCTTTGTGAAGCACAGGTGGACTTTTAGCATTTTGCATTCTCTTTACAAAAGATGTCTTTACTTGTTTACGTCCATACTGCAAATTTTTTCCCATAAGAACCATATTTTCACTGAAGGGAACAACATCCACCCGGAAGCAGGATTCCGACACCAAAGGTCTCTCAAGAGCCTTACTAGCAACAAAATTAGAACCACACACAGAATGCTTATCAACACTCATCGGCCCATTGGTTGTATCCATGTTGCCATCACAACCACTTCTCGTGGAAGTGTTGCAAGCCCTAATGGGACTTACATGGCTTGGCACCTGTTCACTGAGAGGCATGTCATTACTACTCATAGGATGGCCATTTTCTGCTTTGAGATTTTGGCCACCAAGCTTCTCCTCATAGGCTGCATTGGTATCAACAAGTGAGCTGTCTCCTTGCAGAAATGATTGGAAGCTAGGATGCACTTGTACTGAGCGGGGAAAACTCCAAAAGTTTTCCCAACATCTCTGAATATGACCCTCATAATCAATGGCATGCATTTTTGCTTCCTTTAACGACTTAGGATTCCGCAGTCCCACTTGGATTTGTGTATTAATCTCTAAGCCATTCAGAAAGAGCTCACATAGCACATCATCCGATAGTGCATTGGCTCTTCTTGGCCAAAGCCTAAGCGTACTATCAAAGGCTCTAGCATACTCTTTATCAGAAAGATAAGACTCCTGTCTAAACTGCATAAGGTGCCCTAAGACCTGAATCATAGGGAGCTCCTTTTCATACTCATCTAGAAACCTATCACAAGTCTCCTCAAATGATTTGATCGACCCTCTTGGGAGGCTCCAGTACCATTTCCTTGCCTCTCCCTTTAGGGTACTTGGGAATACGAGCATCTGATGTATATCATCGAATCCACTTGCAATGCAAGTTAGGTCATATTCTCTTAAATGAATCATCGGATCCTCATTTGGCAACCCATAAAACACTGGGAGATCCCTATAAAGAGGAGGACATTTAGTCCTCCCTTTTGGGATCAAGACTGGGTCATTAAAATCTTCGTATTCCTCTTGACCTAATACCAGTGTGTTAGGGTCTTTAATCTCTTCCATTTCCACCTTTACTGGTGTGGAAGAGTCACTAATTCCATGAACTTCTCTTTCCGCCAACTCACAAAGTGGTTTAGGGAGTCCAACACTCTGCAATAGGGAATCTATCCCGTTATCTGCTAGTGGTGTTCTAGTAAGCCTATTCTCATCTACCACCACTTTACTAGAACTTAGGATAGGTCCTAATGAAATCTTCCTTACTAACAATGGTTTTCCACACACATGGACATCATCCAATGCTTTATGGATCTTGGCAATCACACTACGGTACCCAACTGCATTGGGCACTAGCATCAGATGTATCTTTAGATCATAATCATCATGTCCTCCTATGTGCATATTAACCATCATTGTCACAGTCTTTTCTATGACATTATCATCATGAATGATCATAGATGACTGTGCCATCTTAGCACTACTTTCACTTTCCCTTTTCTCTAATCTCCATGGGCTGTTAATCTTAGAGGTAGCTTCATGGGTGTTTTCCCATAGTGACCCAAACTCAAGCATGGTATCACTTTCAGGGCAAAGGGTAAAATAGTCAATCACCCGACGTGTCAAAGATCTCACTAGACTGTTCAAGATAGACAAAGTATCCTTTGCGTGTTGGGAATTTCTTGGATTGACTGTCATATTGATGACCAAGGTTTTTATCAGACTAACTTGATATCCACCGCTTCAAGGCGGCTATCAACCAATAGAATAAAACTAACAGGTCCCTTATGAGACCAAGATTCAAGAACCGCCACTTATTGGCAGCTCCCGGCAGATGCACCACTGATGGGACCTAAAATGGGCCGGCACTGGCTATAGCACTAGCCGGACCTCATGCTCATGTCACACAAACACCCTCACGGCCTCGCGGACCAGGAGTGTCAATCTAATGCTAAGGGACACACTGTCCTAAAGCTTAATTTCTGCGTTTATAGGTTATAGTCCAACATTTTCCTTAAACTCCTCAGAGGGAGAATCCTTATACATTGGCAATGCCACGATCACACACATATAGGAGGCACTCCACCGACTAATAGTCGGAGCCCCACTGCAGCTCTCCTACATCTCAGGGATTGGCCCTTTGATGCGCTGCTAAACATATAACACAAACGAACACAAACTCCTCTCTTTTATATTTCTCGTATTTTCAGGAGATATACCATGCTTCCTCACTTCACAGTCCCTTACGAAATTGACCCTCTACGCTACGGCAAGGGATAACCTCACACTCTCAATCGTGGGTCAAACTCCTAAGAAAACAATTTCTATGCAGTCCAGGAGATGTTCCTTCGATACCATGAACCATGCATAGTGCGTAATGTGAATGGTTTAGTGCACAACCAATAGAAAATCAGCATTGTGCATCGTGCGCAACCAATCTTTTCATGATTTCCATGCTAACATTTATGCATTGAAACGAGGAGAGACACCGAGCCTTACGCTCATGCTGCCTTTTCCTTTATTTTAAAACAACGTCCTATAGCCATGATGCAACACATAAATCAGATTTAAGATTGTACTTTGACGCTCAAACTCCCCTCTCACCCTACCGTTTAATGTTTTGCAATCGTTCATAGGTGTAAGAGTCATTTTATGTGTATTTCTTTGTAGAGAAAGCAATAAATACGGACAAAACATAGAAATGAGGGTAAACCGAGGCTAACCTCGTGCTCTACCTTCATTATACATTGCACAAACACTTATGTAATTTTTTGGAATTTTCCTTTTATCGTTTCCTAATTTTCTCCCATTTAAAACCCATTTTCACCATTTTTTGGTATTTTTCCTCTATTATTTTCAATAAAAAATAACTAGAAATTGAGATTCATTATGGGCTGTGGCCCTTAGGTTCTTTGACAGCAAAATTTCAGGTTTTATTGATGTTATATCTCATGTTTCCCCTTTATTTTGCAAAAAAACCCCATTTTGCCTCTTAAACGCATGTTTTACGCGTTTTATACCATTAATTTCAGTCAACACTTATGATTTTCTGATTTTTTGAGCACAAACCGATCAAACTCATAGCAAACAACAACATAATGCATAATCAGCCCATGGGAACAAATATTCATAAAGCAAATTGCATAAAACATCAATTCCCTTTGTAAAAATAAAATTACCGTTCTTTGCGGGTTGCGGGTTTTTATTTGCCATGTTTCGGGACTGATTTCCCGAAGCCATTAATGTCCATGACAATCCGGAATCAGCAATCTACCCTCCTCTTGCATCATGGAGCAATCCCATCTCGGTTGGACAAGCATCCGTCGATCCTTCTTCTTCCCACATGAATCTGCCTCTAGAGGAGAGAGAGAGAGGAGAGAGAAAGACTGATTTCTGTTCTCTTCATTCAGGTCACCATTGGATGGGCGAAGACAGGCGATAAGATCGACCAAGAAGGAGAAGATCAGCCCCAAGATCGGTTGTATGTGGTACTCACAGCCTGCCATCTCCATCTCCATCCATGGAGGCGCAAAAAAAAATCGCGTGAAGATGGCTCCCTCTTCCTCCATTCTCTCTCCACATTTTTTCATGCTTCTTGATCAAAAATTTGAAGGGGGGGGTTAAAATCTCCCAAAGGGCACCCCTTTTGGTCTTCTCCAATGTCCACCTTTTCATATCTTGACCATTTGTTGGCCATTTCCCCGTCCGGTGTCCAAATCGAGTGCTGTAAATTTCTGCGCATCTGGCTTGACATCCCGCATTGGCTACAACTCTTGAAAACCCGCACGGCAGTCTGAAAATTTATCAAAAATCAACAAGTGTCGCTCGGGCGCCTTTAAAGCACTTGACGCTTAAAATCGTCCCAGCTGGAGCCGCCGCCTTCGACGTTGAATATTTTTCCCTTGATATTCATAATTTTTAGCTATTTTTAAGCACTTCTCAGCATCAAAACTCCGCTCTCACTTTGGCAATGAGAATCTCCAATTCTTTAGTAGTAGAAGTAACTTTGCAAGCATCCATTGAATTCTGCTCTTCTTGGCAATGCCATTCTCTTCATTTTCAGCCTCTTTTTGATGCTTGTTGATGGCAGTTTTTCCTGGCTGTGCACCAAAAACATGGATCCCCAAAAAGGACACCAAGGAAATAGGGTTTCTACTGTAAGAAAATCTATCTTGTAACATCAACAACCATATCTTTGATCTTTTATATGATCACAACAAAGAAAATAACACTATGAACAAAAAATCTTCACGCAGCTTCATAAAAACAATTCTTCCACGGCTTTATCTTTAACAAAATTCACCATTCTCTTCACATTCTTCATACAATTCATTGATAGACATAGGAAATACAAAAGAATGCTCCACTTTGAATGGAAAAATATCACATATGATTCATCTTCAAAGATCTCCTAACTTTCTCTCACAATCTCTTATATATAGATACATTGTTTTACATAGAATTGGCTATCTCTAACTGTTTCTCTCAATCAATAGTACATTATCTCCTCACTACAATACTCAATAATCACTCATAATAATCCTTCTTTGGTCATGGATGCCCCTTCCAAAAGGAGTGTTTGATAGAAAGGTCACCAGAGCCACTACAATGACTCTTCATAGCTCATCACTGTCACTTCACTCCAGTCTTCTCTTGAGTCTTCAACAACTGCTTCTTCTACTTTCTTGAGCTCTTTTGAACTTACATCCACCTCTTTCCAAGGCTAGAAAACTTTTCCAAATTCACACATATATTCCAAGAACACTTATAGAGGCATACATAACAGAACATAACAAAAATAGAGGCTCTATAGAAGCTCAATAGAGGGTTACAGAAGGTCAACAGAAAGCATCAAAACCTAACTCATACTAAAACCATTCCAAACTATCAAAAGCCATTCAATGAACTTTTAAACAACCTCAACCTTCATCAATCATTACTCTATCCTTCATATAGAGGAAAAATAGAACAAAACAGAAGCTAAACAGAATCTATCAGAAAGCATTAGAATCTATCAATGACATCACAGAGCCTCATACCTCTGCTTGAAATATTCATGAGCTTCCAAAACATAATCAACCTCATCCAAAACACTCTCAAACACTTCGAAAACAATCAATTATCATGTAAAATCAACCATTTGGCCCTCAAAAACAACATAAATCACAAAATCTAGTCATTTTAGCATTCAACACATGCACATACCATGAGTAGAAAAGAACTAAGTTATGATGAGCTATGAAATCTTAGACAACCATTGTGTAAAAAAATTTGATCATGTCTTCCAAGTCATGTTAGTCTTATTTATATATGTGTCAATGGTAGATTCCTTCCTTTTGACCTTGACTTCTAATGCATAAGATTGAGAACTTTGAGCATCCATAATGTAAAAGAGTTAAAGCTATCATCTATGTTGTGATACCTATTGGGGGTAAAGGTGCCTCTACCTAACCGCATGTATATTCATTACGCTAATAGTACCTGCACACCTTTACATTGCAAGTGTGGCAAGTGCCCATCACTATCACTTTCTTCTTTATTCTTTCAATGATATTTTTTCTTCTTTCATTACACTGACAGTACCCACACACCTATACATTGCAAATGACAAGCGCCCATCACTATCACTTTGTTCTTTATTCATTTAGTGATATTTGAATAAGGGAAGACCGTTACACATTGTGACTGTTGGGGTTTCCACATATGGTGTCTCTCTCTCTTGCTCTCTTGCTTCATTTGTCAATGCAACTGTGAATGCCATAGTGCTCAAACATATTATAAATTAGCATTGTGTGGTGCAACAAACATGTCTTTCCATGATTTCAGTCTACACGTCATGCTTCCTTGCTAAGGGTTATCCTTGAGCCTTCTCGTGCGGCTTAACCGCCTTTTAACTTAATTTATAAACATCCTATATATGGTATACACAAACAAATAGACCAAAATTTTATATATTTTCAGCAATTAATCATAATCAAAACCCCTCTTCTCCCCTACCTTTTAGGTTTTGCATCGTTGATAGATGTAAAGAGCGGGTTTTTTGCGTGTTTAGTTGAAATGAGGCTTATCCCTTATGCTACAGCCATGCCATACATTCACGGTCATAAATCTTATTTTTTTTCTAAATTTTTAGTGTAAAAAACTAATTTTTTTAATTTTTTGCTATTTATCTTCATTTATTTCTTTATAAAAATATGATATTTCAAAATTATGAGTTTTCACTGATTAAGGACACTGAGCATTATTTTCATATCCATTTTTATCCCATATGACCCCAAAACACTCAACAAAAATCCCAAATTTCATTATTTTCATGGGTTTTGTGTGTTTTGCGAGAAATTATTATATCATCATATTTTTTGATTTTCTTTCATATTTCAGAGAGAATGCAACATGGAAAATCAAGAGAAAACAAAACCAAGCACTTTCTCCTGTCATTTTCCATAAAGCATAAGAACCGCTCACTTATGCATAGAAACCCAGCTTTGGAGACTTGTATTCCATGGTTGGGAGGCCGCTGTCACTCTCTCATAACCCAATCTACAATCCTCTTTGCTCCAGCACCATCATTCCATAAAAAACGTCCATCAAACCCCACTCCCTTCTCCCATAGAGTTACCCATATGAATGGGCAGCAAGAGGAGAGGGGAGAGAGGAGAGAGAAATACTAAAAATTAGAATTTTGATTCCCATCATGAAAATCAGCATGCTTATAGTCAAAATCTTGCTCTTGGCATGTAGATTAGACTTCCATAAATAAATAAATAAATAAATAAATAAATAAATAAATAAATATCTCTCTCGATTGGGGTGTATTGAAGAGGCACAAAGCCATCCAAAAATGAGGTGCAAACCAAAAAACGCCCCCTTCTCCTGTGGGGCATGAATTTGCATGTTTTTTTCATTTAGATTTCATTTTATGTCATTTATTAAATGTCCACTTTGAAAAAAACCACTTTCACACTGCTCCGCAAGGATTTTCAGCTTGTTTAGAGGGGGAAACAAACTTCGAATTGCGATCCGACTGGATGGCTGGCTTTGTGATATCGAAATCTATCAATTTCGACCCCATCATACACTTTCCAGCTTGCAGATCTGATAGCTACTTTATAATGCCAAAACTTGCAGGGATTAAATGGGGGGTCAAACGGACTCTGATCAACAAACCGAGACTTGCGTTGGATTCCTTATGTCGAAATGCATCTAGGAAAACTATAGCTTGGTCATCTGCCACCGTTTTTTTTTTCATGAAAATTTGGTCTTTAGCGCTTCTCGGGCACTTCTTGCTTTAAAAAAGGCCTCAAATGCTTCAAGCACACAACTCCTAAAATCCAGCTCTCACTTGAACTAAGCTCAATTACATAATTTTCAGGAGGATTTTTATGTACATCCATAGCAAAGAGGGAATAATTGAGGTGACTTGATATTTTAAATTTAGGAACAAATGAATTATGAGATCGTAATTCAATGTGATAATGACGTACAACTCATGTGAGTTGAGAATACACATACTAATATTGATTGATTAGTTGCTATTTACAAGAACAAGAGCGTCAGAGTCTTTAGTTTTGAAGAACCAAAAAGCTTCAACTAATTTGAGTTCTTTGAGAATTTGAGCTCTTAGAATATCTTTTTCAATTTGTTTGACTCTTTCAGCATCCACGAGGTATTTCTCATTACATAAATTTCAACTTTCCTCTTGGATTGCTTGCCAATCTGATCTGAGGATGGTTTTGAGAGTAATCAAGGCAACATCATACCTAAACAAGCAATTATTGGATCCACAAGCTATAGTATATAATGCTCAAAATATCTTGTGGCCCATAAGTTGATTAACAAGTTCCTAAGAGAATAAGTCCTAGTTTTAGTCCATTGATCACAATATTGAATAAATTAAAAGTCCTTATTTATAACTTTAATATTATCATAATGATAGAGCATAATTAAAATTTAACACTCTGATACCACATGAAATATACCCAATCCTAGTTTGCCTTAGGGAGGATAGTTCGGTAGTCATCTAGGGACCAATCCTAACCACTACCAATCATGCTGACTTTGAGCATGCAAACTTAGATGACTAGGTGTTCCCTAGGTGTATCTCACATGTGAAGCATCTGGTCTCATTCCAGAAGGATGGACTTGTAGGTTCCTAAAACACAACTATAGTCTCTAGTCGTATTGTAACATTGAACTTAAAATGAATGCATTTCACAAATAATCTAAGATTGAGGTAGGAGAGAACTAATGTTGGTTCTATGTGGGGTTCAATGAGAATGAGAAATAAGAGGGAGCTGAGCATCAATCCCTCTATCTATAAAATACCATATTAGAGAATTTGGAAATCTCCCAAGTTCCACTTTGAAATAAGGAGTAAAGATTTGACCTAGTGGTTAAATCTTAACCCCATATTTGAAAGTGGGACTTGGGGGGATTGCTTATATAATATCTAGGGAAAATTTCACCTTCAAGTAAGGGGATAAGATTCGATCATGTGTCAAAATATTAATCGCATTAGGAATTCCCAAACTTTATGAAAATTCCCAAATTCCTGAATATGTGGTTATAAGGCATAGCCTAATAGCACCACCATAAAATAGTGCTTATCAGTTCTAGAACTAACTCGTAGGAAGATTTCACTTATCGACCTTTGTTCTAAACTTAGGGAATCCACCCATCTAATCAATTCCATTCAATCGTAGGATAATTCCATTGAGAAATCATCCACCCGCTTCCCATCGTATTGAGGCATATTTTAGTGTTTTAGAGAGACATGATACCATGCTATGATGATACATACAATTTTTTTTTTAAATTGTCAATCTCTTCACATGGTTCAGTGGTATGTCCTTAAGATACAGATACAAAGCAATCAATTTTGGAAATAAAGCAATTTTAAAATATTTAAAATTCTTATATATACAATTGCTTCAAAGGCAAACCAACCCAGAACTAGGTTACCAACCTTAACTATTCATTCGAGGCCCGTGTTGGGCTCATATAGGTTTTTAACCCTATCTTAGGTCGTCCAAGATCGATATTACAACTCATATCAGAGCCCCACTAGTTCTTGCCTACCATAAGGGTGAACCTTCCTATATAGAAGACCAAATGCATCTAACTGGTGGTTAGCCGCATTAGGTAGTATATAAAATACTTGGATGAAGAGTAACCAAGGTGGCCATGGGGATGGTATCATGCCTCACTCCCATTCGGTTGCTTAAGCCATGATGTAATTAGTATAATACTTTTCATGTCTTAAAACAACCATAACTTGTTTCTAATTTTTCAATAAATCAAAAATCAATAAATAAAACTTTTCTATGTTTTTTCAATCAATGAAGTTCATCTTGTGCATTTTCACACATTTTACTTTGTACCTATAAATGCACCTTATTTTTTATTTTTCTGTTCATGAAAATAAACCAAGAACTTTATTTCATGCGAATATACTCTTAAAAAAATAAAAACTAAATTAACTTCTTACAAAAAGAACATCAAATTCATAGTAATTAGACTATTTATCTTAATTTATATAACTAAATAAATTATAAAATATTTTTAAAAATAAAATAAATAATATTTAAAATTTAATTTATAAAAAATAATTTAATAATTAACTAAATTAAATATTAAATAAGATTATTTACTAATTTATATTAATTTTTTGTATTTATAATAAAAATTTACTAATTTTTAAATTAAAAACCACTCAAAAAAAATCTTTCTAATAATACTTTATTAATTTTAATTTTCATCTAATTTATTTTTTATGTTTAATTTTATCAATTTTTTTTCTAAAATTTAGATATTACTATGATTATATTTTTAATTTTTTAAAATGTAAAAATACTAAAGAAAATAAGATAAATATTATTTTAGTATTTTAAAAGGAGTTTATAATATTAAAGCTAATAAAAAATCTAATCTTCAAATATAAATAGTGATACTTTTAATTTTAACATATATAATTTTTAAAAGCTAAACATCATTTGGACCATTTTTTAACAATAAAGAATAAAATTCTATATCGCGACTCTAGTAACGATAAGAACTTCAGTATCATGGTTGCTCGAGGGTATTGCTATATTGAGGTGCTTGTCAAAGGCCATGGTGGATGGGAAGGATGAGAAAAGAAAGGATTTGGAGGTATGGGGACAACGCGTGAGTTTGCCAATATCGCATTCTTGTAGAGTTTCCTCACCATTAACTTGTGATTATCACATCCTCTCTCACTCTCAAGAGTGAACTTGTTGTCATCGTGTTTAAAAGGAGAAAAGGGGCCCTCCTTTAAATAGTTTTTTTAAAGGGCGGGGGTTTCATCTTTTTTATGAGGTTTTGACAAGGAGAAACTATTTTTATTTATCACCAAAGGGTTTTCATTTGTTTTTATAGAAAATGAGATTTTTAATTAATTTATTGTAAAATTTTTACTTCTTTTATTTTTTTATGAGAATAAGGGAAAGGGGGGGGGGGGGGGGGGTGACAAGGACAAACTTGCTCCCCTTGCCCCTATTACCTTATCTTAAGCCATATTTTTTAATTGTTTAAATAATATTATTTTACATGTGTGTGTGTGTGTAATATGGGATCATTTTTCAACGCAACATTTTTGAAAAAATTTGTTAAAATTCCATGATAATATCTCGATTATTTTAAGAGAAGAAGAAAGATTTAAAAGATCCTAATTAATGCGTTAGAATTCATTTTTGTCTAAGAAAGTGTTAATTGACCCATTTTGAGTAGAAAGGGATGGTGAATAAAGTTGAATTTAATAGTGGAGTTTGGGGTATGTTACAATGTACTATACATATGGTTTATACAAAAAATGATTGCTTGATAAGTATAATGAACCAGTATGTAAGATATTATAGAGCTATTGGAAGGTAACATAGATAGTATCAAAGGAAAGGATGGCCATTATTGTATCATGCTCTACATCCAGGAACTAGATGTTGGGGCCATCTTGAAGTAACCAAGAAATATGCAATTTTTCACTGTGAGTGAATAATGCATTTACTTATAGATCATGACTTGTTTGATCAAGAATACATTTATGAAATGATAGCCTAGATGACTTGTAACTTGGCCTTGGGTTAATGTGACTTGTTTTATCAAGAATACATTTATGAAATGATAGACTAGATGGCTTATAACTTGACCTTGGGTTGATGATTTTGTGAACCATATTTCACTAATAAAGGGAACCCTCACTACTTTTGTAAGAACTTATGAGATGTGCATATGCTTAATATCTGGGTTATTTTGATAGGAAATTGATGAGGTCCACCACTTGTGGTTGATTTTTGAGATTGTATATGTGATGACTTGTTAATCGCATGTGTTGAAATTCTAAGAGAATGCCCATTCATATTCCCATTAGCTCAGGACATTTCTTCTTTATAAAAGTTTTCTCGTATTCTCATTAGCTTGGGATATTACATTAGAGGTTGGAACTTGGAATGGAATGCCCAATGTTTAGAATTTGATAGCTCCTATCTAGATCAATTTGAATCAATGGTATTGTCTCTTTTTTTCAAATGATCAACTAAAAAAGTGTGCGAAAGCCTAAGTTTTGCTCACCATGTTATATTTTTAAATATTTTCTTTTTTGGAAGCAACTTCACAAACATCACAAATAGGGATGGAAAATGAACACCATAAATAGAGACACTCTAGGTTGAATCAACATTACAATTGGAGATGGCAATGTTTGAATCTAGGAGATAGGCATATCACCTCCATGTTGAGCTTGATCGTGAGTATGAGCCATTACGTAAGAAAAATAAACCTTGTCTCATGTCTTTTACATCTAAAGAAATGTGTAGGCCACAAGAAAATAAGAATATAGATCTATACATTCATGTGAGATTGTATCCAAAAGGTTATTTGCATAACTCTAAACCTCCAATTATAGTATTGTTAAATTTTTTGGATAGAATTATAATGACCTCTTAGAAAAATATTTAACATTTGGATGCATTAATGTATATAAGTTAGAAGGAGATTTGTTAGAGAGGAAGGATGCCTCTTTGAGACTAACATAAGAAATACAAGGACAAAATATTATACAATAAGCACACTATTTTAGAGCTGGAGAAATAGAGAGATTGATTGAGGCTCAAACAAATAATGTTAGGGGTTCACAAATAATATAGGGAACTTTGGAATATTCAAGATATGAAGTTACAAAGCAAGAGCATTAAAAAAGGGGATACACACAATGAAGTAAGTAAGCTCTTTGTTTCTTATTTCTCTATCTCAAAAAAATATTTTTTCCAAGTATTTTATATTAGTTGAGTGTTTTGATTTTGAATACAAAGTTATCTTGCAACCTACTGAAGAAAGCGATTCAAATATGGAGGAGTTAACTACAAATATAAAAGTGCTTCTTAATAAGAAAGCTATCAAAGTGATCATGAAGGATCAACAGCTTATAGAAAAAGAGATTGATGCTTTCTTGAAAAAGAAAATCAACTCAAGCGATATGCATGCCTTGTTAGGTGAGATAGGTGTATCCAACAAAGGATATATAGCTATTTAGAAATCTCCTCAATTGAAGATGGACTCTAGGATACAGAGTTCGATATTACCCAATCCATGATCAATCAAAATAATGAGAAATGAAGTGAATATGTAAGTTCTATAGGTCCTAGGATCTCCATTTCATATTAAAGATATGTATTGTGGAGCAACAACAAAGGTGGTCTATATTAAGTATGATAATATATTTTACAACTAGGAGGCCTTGTAATCATACCCTATTTAATTATTTGAAGTGATTTTATTTGAATGTGATGTTATCCTTAAAAATTTTCTCAAGTTTGATGAGTGTTAGATTGTGAAGCATAGAAAGCTAGAATGGGTCCCCCGTCACCCTAGTGAACTTGGGGTAAAGTTTTAGCATTTAAGATATGAGGTTTTGGATAAATGGTCAAGTGTTTAGGGTATTACATGGGTTAAGGTTTGGGATTTAGGATTGATGATTGAGAATTTGTAGTTTAGGGTATAGGGCCATGTTGGGTTATAGGCTAGAAAGAGACACAATAGCATGACATGGGTATACAACCGTAGTTAAAATCATGGGTAAACAACCATTGAAAATGTGACAAAGCAATCACCATGTGTTCCTATACACATGACTATATCCACATTTTGAAATGGTTTTTTTTGTTTCTCTTGACCAAAATATATATATTTAAAAATTTATCAAGGGATTTGAGAATATACCCAGTATGATGAAATGTCAAAGAAAACTAGAGTTCTTAATTACAAAGTGCCAAAGCGACATGATAGCTACAATCGCAATTTGAAGAGTTTGTTATAATGCCAAAATTCTCCTAATAAATCATTGGGGCTACGAATAGACCATGTAAGTTTATGTTTTCTTAAACTAACCTAGCATAAGTGTTAAGATTAATAGTTAGCCTCATTTTATATGGTTTTATGTAGGTTGATCACTTGGAAATTTATATGGATGATGACATTATGACGTTTAGACATGAGAGTTTGGAGAGTCTCATCAACTATCTATTCGACAAAAACACCTTGGTACCACTTGCTTATGAGTCTCCACCACCACACTCACCACCTAGAGATGCTAGAAGGCATGCACCTACATTTTCTCATCCAAATACTATAGATATGGTCTAGATTAGAGTGATGCACTAGAGTATGAAATACATGACATAGAGAGTTGGCATGCAACGAGTTTAGATGTGGAGAGAACACATAACTCTAGATAGGCCCAACCATGTGCATGGTAGCCACAAAAACTCGCATTCAAAATATAAAATTTCCTCTTGTATATGAAACACAACTTTATAATCAAACTCTAATAATATTTGTAATAGAATTAAAATAATAATTTTAATACTTTTAATCATATTTATAATTTTTGGATGTATCTATATCATTGCTATAGCTCAATTCCACATTGTCATAATTTCTTTCATGTAGGTTGAGGTATAGGAAAACTTGTTTCATTAATAATGTCTCTACATGAAGCATTTTTGTATTTTCTTTGAGGCACTTGCACATAAGGTTCACCATAATTTATATTATTAATTTAGAAACATATAACTTAGTTGATCAAACATAAGCTTAGATTATGTATTTTGTTTATCTTGTAACTATTGTATTCATATAGATATGTAATAGAGATATTTAGGTCCTCATCTACTAGGCCCATTCACACTTGATATAAAGAAAGATTTTTCCTTACACTAAGCATCACTAAGAGCTCATTCTATAACCAAACCTCTAAGACTATTAGAGGATTACCAATGTTATCCTTTAACTCTTGATCAATCATATTAAACTTTGCATTCATCTAATGTGATCTCGTGTACTAGAAAGTCAAAGTAACATATTCTGATGAAGTTCTATATTTAGGGACAATGGATTTCTTTTGTATTTTGGATATAATCCCATGCATTTCCTTTGTGATCTTGCCTTTGACCTAGAAAGTCAATTTCTCTAATTTGCATATGGACATTGATAATGTTTTTTGAACTTCCTCATCATAAACGAAGTCTAAAAAGACATGTAATGGCATAAAGATTGTGATCTTCACTTACTGACTTGCTACAATAGATTGTAGATATCTTTAAATATCAATATAAATCTTTATTATGGAATCACCTTTGATTGTCAAGACCAAAATTGTTGTAATATCCATGATCCCTCTCCACATAAATGGAGGCTTGTGGGGGATAAAGGTAAAAGTTAAATAAACCATGGTTCCTTCTTTATGACTCATCGTCTCTTCATAATTAACTACATCATTGCCACCTTTTTTTTCTATCATTGTTATCATCGATGATATGTTCCTCAAGATCATAAGCAAGGACATGAGCTCCTATGTGTGCACAAGATTGCTACAATCTATTGAGCTTGAGGGAGAGATCTCACCAATAGAAACAAAGGAGGAGGACTTGGCTCATCAACCCAATCATCTGAGAGAGAGAGAGAGAGAGAGAGAGAGAGAGAGAGAGAGAGAGAGAGAGAGAGAGAGAGAGAGAGAGAGAGAGAGAGAGAGAGAGAGAGAGAGAGAGAGAGAGAGAGAGAGAGAGAGAGAGCATGTGAGTGGGACAATAAGTAGCACATTGAGATTTGGATGCACACTAGGCCTTCCATAAGGCTAGTCATAGAGGCATTTACCAAGGGAATACTTTTGTTTGCTATGGATACTAGGATTGAAACCAAATGCAAGAGATCTCTTTGTAGGGATTATATGTTAGGTAAGAGGTAATAAGGATATTGGGGGGCTCTAGCCACAAATTCCTTGGGCATCTAGGATTAGTCTAATCCCTTATGAGCTCAAGATGGTTCTTTTTGAATGCCCTGATGTTGGCTAATGATGGATCTGTTATTATTTCCTTTGGGCAAAGTCCTATACATATGTTGCTACATTTATGTAATAAGATATGATTACTTATCTTGGAATAAAGTATTTATTTTCTCAAATGATTATTTTCTATTGTTTTTATGTTTGTGATTAAGCTGTATGAATGAATCTTGTTGCTAATGGGTTAAATTAAGAATATTATTTCTATGTGATAAACTAAATGTGATAAGATAATTAGATAATTATGTGGTAGATAATTAGATAACAAAGCAAACCCATCACAAAAGGGAAGTAGGAGAGAAAATCCCTGATAGGTTTTTCCTATGTTTGGGTGTTCTTGATCAATTGAAAGGTTTCCCTTAGAGAAGTGATAGATTAGGAGGGATTTAGGAAAGGCATAATGGTAACTGTAATAAGAAATTATCATAGATCCCAACATTCTATCATTTTAGGGAGTTGGGTTGAGACTTTGCCTTATGGCTAGAGGTGTCAGTGCAACCCTCCCTCACTTCTCACTCTCTTGAACCATGTGGGATAAAGGTATGATTCTATTTGAGCTGACTTCCATAAGCGATTACCCATAACCAATGCTAAAAAACTATTCGATGACCTTAGAAGTTATTTAGGAACCTTGTTATAGGTCAATCCTTGTGGAAAATGGAATAGAGGATACACTTAAGCAACCCTAGTAAACAAATTTTGGATATTTCAAAAGAGTTTGGAATTGTGTCACCTAGGCCTAGCTCTAGATTACCAAAATTGCACCATCAAGGGTTTGCTAGAAAGGCATGTCACACATGGTATTCGAGATTAAAAGGAAATTATAGTCATGAAACTTATGTAGAATTATTTGCAAGCCTATGTAAGATACAATTGGCTTAACGAGAGACTTGCATAAAATAATTTATAAATTACAATGCTTTTTTCAAAACGATGAAGCTTGGTAGAGATATCTAATGTTTTGAGATATGTTAACTTTTGCTATATGCACTCTCCAGAGTTGATCATAGAGACTAATTTATGTGGAACTTGGAGAACATTTACGATCCTTCTTCTTTGTATCAAGAATAGCATTGAAAGTCAAGTGGTGTATACTATTTCATTAATGCTAACCACTTTGCTTATATCTAAAATAACCTCAAGAAAAATAAATTGATGTAGATTGTTAAACTATTCATTTTCAAAGAAGTTTGATTAGATCCTACCCTCCACCTAGGTGGACAATGAATTTGACACAACTGCTACATCTATAAACAAGAAACCCAAGCTATAATGGCCAAGCATGTTTCTTTTTTAGGCCGCTCTCGTCACAACAATTATTGTAAAGATGGTTTTCCCAACCTTCCTTCTAGGCACAAAACCTTAGATAATTTTTTCTCAACCTCCAATTTATAAAACCATTGATGTATCCAAATTACAAAGATACGCCTTATAAATAGATTAAAAATTCCCTACTTTGATATATCGTCATTTGGGTATTACAGTTATGAATAATAAAAATATTTCTATTGTACCTTCCATTTGTGCAAGATCAATATTTTTGAATGTGTAAAAGTTTACGATAGCAAGGTAGTTTTTTTACAAGTAAAATGATTATTACATCTTGGAAAGATCCTTTTAGGGTTTCTAATAATATTCTAGGATCTTAGTGGGCTCTAGATCTTCATCACTATCCCATTCTTGAGGGAAGGCAAATGTTGAATTTGTGCAACCTCGCTTTGTTTGCTAGTTTCAAATTCACGATAGTCTACATGGATATGTCTGAGCTCATTGTAAAGGAAGTACTGGCGATTGGGGCATCTCTTTTGGATGTGATCTATCTCATTGCACTCAAGACACTTCTTTGCTTGGTCCTTTGAATCATCATAGTCTTCTTCGGTCTTTGCTAAGAAGTAGTTATCTTCAAGAAGTGATGTTCATTAGGCTCGATCAAAGCTATAGCTTGTATAAGAGGATCTTGTAAGTCTACTCTTAATCTTATCAAGATCTAAGAAAAGAAATTTCTCCTTAAGCAAGTCAAGCCACTTGAATTTGATGGCAAGGGAAAATATATATAAATAGATGCTGAATTCTAGATTGAGACAATGGAGATTTATTTTTCTCTCACCAATGGAGCCAGTGCCTCAAATTAGGCCATGATAGCCAAGCTCAAGTTGACATGGGAAGCTTGGCTATGATAGAAGTGTTATTGAGATTATGGGACATTCGAGTTGTTTGCCAGATGGGAGCAATTAAAATTAGATGTATGCTACCTCCACCATCTTATCACAGTGTGAAAATGAATGAGCTCTTCACCTTATGTCAAATGGAGTTAATCCTGGATGTTACTATTCTTGAATCATAACACTTGAGAAATACACCCCTCCTATGGACACTACTTAATAACATGTAGCCAAGTTCTACCATGGATTGAATTCTCCATTGGATATTCGATTAGAAGCAATACAATCCTTCGATCTTTAAGATGCATTGCTACAAAAAAACCCGTATACTAGGAAGTAAGGGAAAAAATATTGGGGACAGGGTTCTCTAAATAAGATACCATGTGTCTTTATCAAAAGAGCCCAAGGCCAACAATAAGTTGACCAAAGGAAGAAGGCTAAGACCAATGTTGTTAGAAACTTTATCCCAACAATTAGAAAAACCAATTTTGGTACTCAATAGATTAATGAATTCCAAATTTTACATGATTTTCAACAACGAGTCAAAATCTAAATTTTGATAAACTTAAAGGCATAATATTTGAGTCTCAATATTCTAAACAATAAAAAGTGAAACTTGAGAGATTCCCAAATTAGTTGAGATGGTGTCCTTTATGCTTTCATCCAAATCTACATATGAAGAGCTATTACATTCCTAGCTAAGGATATTCTCCTTTGTGGTATCCCTTGTCTTGCCTTATTTCAAACCTAGGAATGTGCAAGCTTTTCAAGATTGATGAAGAATACATGAAAATGGGACTAGTGATGCAATCATAGAATGTGTACACTTGGGATGACCCTTAAACAATGTAGTGTGGTAGCAGAATAAGAAGTAGTGCATGCAAATGATGTCCCTATCAGACCTAGTCAAGCTCAATTGCCCTTGTTTATGCTTAAGATGTGCTTTTCATATGTTAGATAAGAGTCTTATATTTTTTAGTAGATAACAATGCATATAGTGCAACCATTGGAGCTAAAGTATCTTATGATGTTTCGTGACTTTGGTAGGTGGATACTAAGGTTGACACCCTACGAGGGAATTTTCAAAATATCTCCTCCTATGATGGAATTAATTTAGGTGTTGTATAATAATTTTGTGATGGTTAACATAAATTTTGTATTGATAATGATTGTGTGAATAGAGAACAAAGTAACAAACTATAGTTGAACTCCTATAATAGAAAGATTAGTAGAATTCCTTTCTAGCTTTACATTCAATAGGATGTTATATTAAATTTAGTTTGGATTTTCTTAAAGGAAGTTGAAGAAAAAAAGACACTAGTTCTTTAATGCTAATTTTGAAAGAACATTGGGTTATCTTAAAGTTAAGAATAATTATTACCTAAATTAGTTTAGGTAGAAGTAAAAGGATAACTAGTCTTGACTAAAATAAAGAACTTGAAATGTTGTTTATAAGCCCATTTCACTAAGGCATGGTCATAGAAGAATTAGTTGAGAAAAGTAAGTACATGCTAACCAATGGGATTGTCATTTCCTTGTAGTGGCAAGGCATAAACCTTATGAAAGTTAAGATAAAGGATAGACAAGGTAAATTAATCTAGTGAACATGTATGAGATTGTACACATCTAAAGGATTTTCTCAAATCTCCTTGTTAAAAGAAACTCTCCATATCCTTAACAAGTCTAAACTTCTATGTCAATAAAGGGGGGCTATGATGTAGAGAAACTATAAAAAACCTTAAATCTAAGTACTTGAGTTTAGAAGAATTAAATATTTCCAAGGAGGGGAAATCAAATCCAATTTAAGATGTCAAAAACAACAAAAAAATATCGAATTATATTCAAGGGGATAGGCTGACACCTTCCCTAAGTTCATGACAACCTAGGAAGCCAAGTGGAACCTCAACGTAGAAGAATGGTACACAAACTAGATTCCAATACATAGAATATATTCTAAAAGATCAATTGATACATTTAAGAAAGAATTCTTGTTGATTGTGTGTTCTAATTAAATTTGTACTAATAGAGGTTGAGCTTTGGATGTGCACTGGGCCTCTCCCAAGGCTAGTCATAGAGCCCTTTACCAAGGGACTAGCATTAGATGTGAGAGGTCTCTCAATAGGGATTACATGTTAGCTAAGAGGTAACAAGGATACTAAGATTAGCACTAGATGTTAGAGTAGGACTAACACTAGATGTGAGAGGTCTCTCTATAGGGATTATATGTTAGCTAAGAGGTAACAAGGATGCTAGGGGGACTTTGGTTCTAAATTCTTTGGGGTTGTAGGATCAATGTAACCATTGGAAACCAAGGATATTTCTCTTAGAAGGCCTCAATGCTAGTTGAGGATAGATTGGTGGTTCCCACCTTTGGATAGAGTCCGATATGTGGACTATTGAATTGGTGTTATTGACAAGTTTGCCCAACTTGGAACAAAATATTTATTCTATAAGGATTGCTTTCTATTATTTTCATGTTTGTGATTAAGTTACATGAAAAAACCTTATTCTTGATGGGTAAATTAAGAAAGTTATTTTTATGTATTAAACTAGATGTGATAGGTAATTAGATAATGAAGCAAACTTATTACAAAAGGGAAGTGGGAGGATAGATCCCTAATGAATTCATCCTATGGTGGGGTGTTCTTGGTTTGTTGAGAAGTTTCCCTCAAAAGCGATAGATTAGGAGAATTTTAGAGAAGGTGGAATATTGACTATCATAGGAGATTGTCATAAATCTTGACCTTGTGCCATTTTAGGGGGTTGGGATGAGACTTTACCTTATGGATAGAGAGATCAATGCATGATCTCCCCCTCATTTCCCCCTCTCCTTGAACTAAGTGTGACATGATTTTTCTTTGGTTTGGTTTGACTTGCATAAAAAATTGCCCATAATTGATACTAGAAGACAGTTGTGCAAACTTACTAACTTATTAGGAATCTTAGTCTATAGGTTGATCATTATGGGAGAATGAGGTCGACCTTCCTCTATGAGGGTAGAATCAAGTGATCCTAGACAAAATCTTTCGAATATTCCAAGGGAGCTATGAATGGCATCGTCTAGGCCTTGATAGACTACCAAATCATGCCGTCAGGGGTTCATTAGATAGGCATGCCACAATTGTGATTTCTTTGACACAAGAAAGATGCTATGCCCGTGAAGCTTTCATTGAAATATAAGACAAAGAAAACCAAGATATTCAATAAAAAGTTAGAATTTACGCATATCACTCTTTTAACCTTCCCATAGTCTTTTTTTGACATTCAGAAACATGCCCATAGGGTGGGCATACAAGATAGCAATAATAATACCAATCCTACTCTTTTAAGTCATCCTTTGGATTGTAAGCACATAGATTTTGGCCATAATGTCTGTCATGAAAATTGAGACATCATTGTTTTATGCAAACCATAGAATATAATTGGTATCTCGAGTGATGGAATCCATCTTGATAAAGAGAAGAACCTTTCCATGCACCATTTTTGGACATCACCATTTTCTACAAACCACAAAATATCATAGATATCTTGAGTGATGGTGTCTATCTTGATAAAGAGAAGGAACCTTTTCGTAAACCATTTTATGTGATGCTTGCATAGTGGATCAAGTTGACGGAGCATGCATTGGTTCCTTATGCCTATAGATTTTCCAAATTATGATTTCATAGCTTCTTTGGTGCAATGTCAACATTTTATATTATCATTGATTACACGATTGAAAACATCACTAAATAAATAATGAAGAAGTGAGTTCAAGTTAACCCCCAAAATTCTATGTCTTTCTTATGATATCTATTTGAGCTATTGCACAAGGATTATTGGACCATTGGCTCTAATGCAATTTAGTATAATGGAGAAGGCCAATTTCCATAAGCTAGGGTTGAGTGTTTGCATCACTTGTATCAATATGAATAGTAAAATAAAAAAATGCAGTACGATGCTTGCCTGATGATGATTGGCAATTTTGGGTTGACTTTGGAAATTATCATGCTTTAAAGGCACCAATATTGGTGGGCTATCACTTCAATCAAGGTCACCAATATCATTACATTGCTATTCACGGTGCCATTTAACAAGAAGCTTCTCACCTTTCTTAGCTCTAGTTTTTGCAACAGGAGAAAAGGAGGAAGTAAAGAATATGGCAACAGACATCGATATGGAGGAGATGGCTATGTTTGACTTGGACTACCCATAATTTTTAATAAAAAGGACTTCAAACACTTGAAATGTAGCAAAACTTAGAAACTTTTTGCACCGTAATTTCCTTTTTTCCTCATGAGGAATTTCCGTGCAAAACTTCATGAGATGAGTTACATAAAAATCCATGAAAATGAGAAATGTTTGCATTTCTCACATAGGAACTATGGTAATGGTTCCACAACTCCAAATTTTCGTAGTGGAACTATAATCCTTTTTATAAATCCAAGTCAATAAATCCAATATCCACAACCAATGTATCATGTATCAAGCAAGTATAAATAATTATTTCAAAACACCTATATCTATTTCCATAAAAATTCTTCTAAACCACATGAACATCCCCACTAAATTCCACAATTCCTCTTAGGAAACTACAATAGTTACTTGAAGTAAATTAACTTCCATTTCTTTTTGAGTTTATAAATACTCTTTGGGACCATCATAATTAGGTTGAATTAGTTTCTTTAGCCTAAAGGCACTGATAGTTGGCTTAATGAGCTATCCTTGCAAATTTGCCAATATGAAAGTACCTTATTCTACATCTTTTACAATTTCATAAGAACTAATATATTGGAGCTTCAATTTATCAAGATGCTTATTGAGTTTAGAACTATACACCATTACTATAATGAAGGGACCTAAGAGGAGAGATAAAGAGGAGAAAGAAGACTATAGAAGTTAGAGAAATAGAGTGCAAAGGAGAGAGAAAGACTAGAAATGGAGAGAGAAAGTTTGAGAAAGAAGAGAGAGATGGCTGGTAGCCATGAAAGGACATGAGAGAACCTTGAGAAGGTGAAGGAAAAGTTATATTATTCAAAATGATGCATGCACAAGTGTTCTTTACATATTTTATAGTTAGGTCAATGTGACACTAAGTATTATACAAATATTTTTCTCCATTATAGTCCATCGTTGCTTGGATGTTTTGTTTCCAAAAACAAAGAAATGAATGACTTATCAATGGGCTACAAAATTATAATGAAAAGGATATAATATTTTATGTAGATGTTACAAAAGGAATTACAATCTCCCAAAATCTTCATATGAAAGGTTGTTTGCATGGTTGTAAGCATACAATTATATGCATGCATTAGTGTGGAGTTAGAGAAATGGTAGCTTGATGTATTTTTCTTCAATCATGAATTGTAGCATGATAGAATAATCATGCTATCATAAGGCTAAACCAAAACAAGTGTTAAAAGATCTATAAAAAGCTCTTTTAGCATATTTTCAAGTAATGCCAGTAATTTTTCTTTTTAAGTAATTAAGAATTTCCAAGGGCTCAAAACAGAGAGCTAGCAAGAAGCAAACTATAGTAAAACATTGTTCTTAACTTACATCCTCTGCATCCAAACATAATTGTGAAGATACGATGATTATCCAAAGATGATTGCTGACCTATAGAGATTCTTTCATGAGTCTTTTCATCTACCTGGATCAAAGGGGAATGTTACATCAATACCATCCATTGAATCATCACCAAAGAAAGCATAGTCAAACATAATTGAAATGAGTAATGTCTCATGCAACAAATCTTCAATAATATTCATAATATAATTTATTATCTCATCCTTTGGATCACTAAAGTCCATTATAGCATGTGCGATTGAGATGTATGGAGTTGAAATTATCATTGCATTCTCATGGTGCAACAGAAAATTCACTTCATATTTGGAAGGAAAGTCATTCTCATGAGGCTCTAATGAACTTCTCTCATGCTAGCTTGTAGTTAAGCTTTAATGTGGCTTTTAGGTTGTTGATTTACTACATTAGAACGACTAATAGGCTTCAAGATAACTTCTTATTGTGTAATATTTCCATGCAATTAAAAGTTAGTTGGTTAGTTTGAAAGTTAGTTAGTTAATTAATAAGTTAGTAAGGTTACTAACTAGAGACTAACTAAGGTAAAAACTAACTAACATTAATAACTAACAATTTTTATTTAATTAAAAAATATTTTATTAAAAAATTGAGAGTCGTAAATTTGATATTTTCCTTGGATTAACAAGGATCATAGCCACCCTTCATGAAAGTTACAACGTGAATGAGAGTTATGAGCTTTATTAATCACTAGGTTAATGTGTATAGTATGGATGATCTAAAAATATTAGATTTTTGGACAAGGCTAGTATATTTTAGATATTTTAGATGTTATCCTAAAAAGATATGGAGATTTCTAGAACTAGATGCCATTTAAAAGAAAAGACAAGTGATGTTTTAGTTAGTTTTGGAGATTTCATAAAAATAAAAAAATAAAGAGAGAGATTGGCAAAATTGTGCGTGTCGCGATCACAGTCTATAGATAGTAGACAACACTTCGAACACAGAGAGAAAGAAGGAGTGATTTGAATTGGATTCTTAATTGGATTAATTAAGGAAGGATATTTTGCATGGGTGGATCATCTCCAAGATTGCACTGCAGATTACCCTGAGAGGGCATTGCTCGATTCACGGGCCGAAGGTCGAGTGGTGAAAAGGCCAACCACGGAAGTTGTATCTCACTCATAGGTCGCTTGGGGTCAGTGGAGCTTTAGACATCCCTTGCCTAGACCGGAATGGAATTGTAGACTATCGTGAGCCCAATGTTAGGGCGTTCGAAGATCCTATTCTAGATAAATGATGGAAATTTTAGTGCCATGTGATTTGGATTGGGTACTTCTGTTGGATAGAAGGGATACATAATTTCTCTTGTATGGGCAGGAGACAAAGATTAACTTGAAGATAAGTTAAGGAACTTGTTTATCAAAAGGTCAGCTTGCTCTATTTTTGTGTCTATGCTATAAACTATACAAACGAACCCTGTTTCCTAAAGGTTTAATTAAGGAAGCTGATTTTAAATGTCACACATAAATGTGATAGGACCTAATTAGATAACTAAAGACTGCCTATTGAGGGAAGGGGGTGGATGGAACCCGCGATGGGTCTGTCCTACGATAGGGTGGTCCCAGAGAATTGGGAGGCTTCTCACAAGGATTTATCGCCATTCGAGTTTAGCTATTGTTAAGTTAGAACCCGATTCATGCCGTTTTAGGGGGCCGAAATGGGACTATGCCCTACGGGCAGAGAGGTTGAGCAAAGCATCCCTCTTATTTCCCATTCTCTTTGAACCAAGTGCGATATGGATCTGCTTCAAATTGTGTATCTCCTCGTAAAGTAGGATGTCCAAAACATGAGGCTAGAATGTTGTTAGGAGTCCCTGTCTATTAGCAACCCAAATTTCAGGTCGATCCTAGTGGGTTTAGCCATGGACGTTCCGTTGCGAGGCGGACTTGGGAGACCCTAGGCAACAAACCCCGTGATATTCCATGGGAGTGTTGGGCAGCGTCGCTTAGACTTGTCTCTCGATGGACCACTAAAAATGTGCCTGGACAGTCGATAGGCGGGCATGTTACATATTATAAGCATGGTTGAACCTACCATTGTGACAGCATCAAGTAGCATATTGTGGAGATTTATTGCAAGCATTTTTATTTTCAAACTAGCATTCTTTAACAAAATAATTTTTACAATTTCTATACAAGCTCTAAGATCTTCATTATAAATGCAAAGATTGACTAGGATAATCTCAACATGTTCCCTAGCCTTAATAAAATCGGTCTCGGGTAGCTTGATCAATGCAGGTATACCATCTACAATTGCAATTGCCCATGCCACTAGTTAGCATCAACCTCTTTAATAAAAATTGTAGAGGTGAGCACAAGCTCAATTGCCAAGACCCATGGACTGCTTATTATTCAGGCGTTCCAAGCCGAGCACTAATGGCTACCTCTCATATAGCTGACACACTATCCATCTCTACGAGTGTAGTGAGCTTACCTCCATGCCCGAGCGAGTTGCCTTCTCTCCCGAGCACTTCGGTAGCTCCACGATCCAAGTGCAAGCTTCAAGCAAGCTCCACCCTCAAGCTCCGCGCTCTAAGCTTCATTGCCGCAAGCAAGAGAAGAGAAGAGAAGAGAAGAAAAGAGAAGAGAAGAAGAGAGGAGAAGATAGAGAGTTTCTCCACCACAGTCCCTCACACTCACTCCCTCACACTCTCACACTCCCTCTCTCAAGCATAAGCTCAAGCAAGCAAGAAGCAGGAGAAGAAGAAGAAGAAGAAGAAGAAGAGAGCTACTTTTGACCACACACAAGAATGAGCTTCTCATTTACTTTTCAACTTTACATACAAAACCCTAAATCCCTTTTGGGTGGTCATTCCCTTATCCCCTTTTTTTACATGGCCGGACATGGCCCCGGCCATGGCCTAGGCCCTTTTTCCCATTGTCCTCCTATCTTCCTAGCTTTCTTTCCATCGACCATCTACCTTTACGATTTGCACCCGACACTCTTAAAATAAATCTTGGTGCGCCTTGCACTCTTTTACAAAAGTATTGACTTGTGCTTTTTCTTGTGCGTCTTTCTCCTTGATTTGGGACTATTTTGCACTTCTTGTGTTTCCAAATTCTTGTTTGGTGCACCTTCGTCTTCCATTTCACATTTGCCTTAGCCTTGTCTTCTTCTTTAGATTTCCCAGATTTTCCACCTTGTTTAAGAGTTTTACTTTTGTCTTAGCTTTGCCTTCTTCTTTAAATTTTCCAGATTTTCCATCTTGTTTGTTTGAGGGTTAATATTACCCCCTCCTAGACGAGTGCCAGTCCCATGGCTTTGGCATGCACTGAAGATGTGGGTAGAAGGGACATCTATGGTTTGCCTTGGAGGAGTTTTGGTGGTGGTGTGGATGAGGGTCGGTGGGGGCATGTTGTTGGCTTGGGTGGTTGGTGGTCGGGTTGTTGGAGTTGGGGATAGGGTTGTTCGTTGTTGGGAATTGCATGGAGGGCTGGCACAGGTGTTGGTTTGTGGGGATTCTACACATGACGGTTCTTTGGTGGGATTGCATGATGAGAAAGGACAAGAGTGCAGAGTTGAGTGGTGATGGAGAGCTGTCGGTACTTTTGTTGGAGTCGTCAATGCCTGCAATTGAAAACCTCTCATATGGTCTCTCCCTAGGGGTTGGTGATAGTCTTGTTATTGTGTGCACAAGACATAGGTTGATTAGTTTGGGGGACAAGTCAAACTCTAACCAAACTGAGAGTAATGGCCTGCATTTGAGGACCCAAACTGTGTATAGGTTGTGGTTCAAATATTATGTGAGTGCCCATGCATATATAGATATTACGTAGTTAGAAGACTGCTGGTTTGGTTCCTCGTAAGCAAGGGTTCAATGGGGTGAAAAAAATTGTCGATGTTGAGGAGAAGTACACACGAAGGTCTGTTGATCCATCATTTGTGATTTTGACAATACGATGTAGCATAATTGAGCTTATTAACACCTTAACTTTTGGTAGCTAGTGGCTAGTTGTGTTGTTCAAAGAGTACAATGTACTTTCCATGGTCTTTCATGCCTTGCTTGCCACGATTGATTGCAATGGTACCGATATGGAGTGTGAAAAAAAAAGAATCGTGCAAATGGGTCAGGGTGATAGGTTTGACCATAGGCGCGACAAGCTCCCTAGGGATGTCCTGCCCTTGATGCACCCTTAACAAATGTGGGGGATGTGTAAGGGGCTAGGGAGCTAGGGACGGAGCCACTCGACCAAGTTTACTGGATGTACCTAATTTGAGGACCCCTAGGTGTTGTGATGTGATCGTGAGGTCTTCTTTTTTTTATTTTTTTATTTTTAATAATATGAATAAAACCATTGCAATATATTGAGGCTATTAGCCTTTCATTTGGATTAGGAAATGTCGAGACCCAAAGGTTGTGAAAATGGATATTACAACGATGATTGTGCTACTACTCTTGATGCTAGAGGAACAGTTGTTGAGATGGAGAGATACACTTAAGATTTTGCAAACCTCTTTGTAATATGTGAGATATCGGTACAATTGAGGTAGCAATTGCAATGAGCCAAATGTAGAGTTTGGCCAAGAATGAGAGAGTAGCCAATGACTATGCTTTGGGCCATGCTCAAATGTAATGTGGGCATTTTGAAAGGGTGATTTTCTCTTCTAGTAGTGGAGCTTCCATCATGGTTCTTTGTTCTTAGTATTTTTGGTGCTTTTATGTAATGGTTCTTTGTGGGGTTGGTGGTCTTGTGGTAACTTGGACATTGAACGCTTTCGTACAGAGACCTGTGCCATCATGTATCCACTTAACAACTCATGAGCGCACATGCAAGTAATATATTTCAACTATAATGAATAGATGCAGCAAAGAGACATCACATATCTGAATCCCATGGTGTTGACTTCAATGCCTATCACCGTGCTTGATTATCTTTTTTGTTAAAGACGTGAAAGGTATTAGAAGTAGGTAAGGCTAGTTTGTACAGTTGGGGAACCTGCCCCTTTTAACCACCTAAAGACAAAAATTCATGGCAAGATAGCACTTGGTAAGCATCTTATACAAAATAGGGGCTTTTCTATTTGTATGAAGCAGGGGGAGTTTGGGTGACCAGACGATTGAGGTATTGCATGCAAACCTGCGTCTTGATCCACTATGTGGGGGGTTAGAGTCAAGCAATCGAGGAGAGTTGCACATCTTGATTTGGGCTAAGGGCAGTGGAGGCATTGGCCAGGATCCAAATGGTGTAGTCCTTGGCTGCTACTTAAGAATGCTCTGGAATATTCAACAATTTCATTCTTAATTTTTTCTTCTTTCTCCTCCTTCGAGCATCTAATGCCCAAGCGTCTGGGGAAGGTTTGCATGTTAGGGATTGCTACCCTGTCTGGGGATTCCTTTGAACCTTACTCTTCTTGGTTTGGGGAGCATTCAGCTTGAGCTTTTCTGCTTTGGGTCATGTCTTGGCAAATACCGCTTCAGGGTGGGCACGTAGCATTCCAACGACGGAGCTTGCACTGTGTGCTCCTTTCTGGGGAGGAGAGCCTCCTTATAGGCCAACATCATGGGGTGCTCCATGACTGGTGACTGTTGAGGAACCTGCAAAATGTGGACTAAGGGTTAGACCCTAAGGTAGGACAGAGCTACTCACTGAGTGGAATTAAATAGCAGGTTAACATGCGCATATGACGAGGAGGGATGAGACGAGGCATGCAGTATTTTCTGTGGAGGGATGACCCCTGTGATGATACTCATATTGCCTCAAGTGTGGGGTGGATTCCAGCTAGTAATAGATCTTCGCTCATGCTAGGTTGTGTGGTCTAGCCATGATGGAATGGAGCAGGGCTCGTCCCTAGAAGAATAGACCGAAAAAGGGGAAAAGCTTGTAGGAGAGGATGGTGCCTCGTCTGCATCCTCAGAGGTGTTGCCTAGGGCTTCCAATGGCGGCAATGAGGGCTCCATTCCCTCCACCTAGAAGCAAAAATGGTCACATGACTTCTCGACACGTGGTGAGGGGAGGACCTGGGGAGCTCAGCCTATCAAGCCCAAAATTTTCTTCTTGCACTTGACTATCATTGCTTGTGTGTGTTGGTATTATTTATGCATAGTCACAAAACTCATTATTTATTTATGTACACATTTATGAATCCATGTCACTTCATGAATATAAAAACCTATTGTAGAACTCAAGATTGTATTAGAGTGTGGCACATGCATCGATTACTCGTGGTAGCCTACTCAATATCAACAAATATTTTGCAACATCAAGTAGCATGGTACCTTGTCCGAGTCTACTCGCAACATGTAGCTCCTCCTTAGTGAGAATCTTATCAACCAGAGAGTTCTCTTGGCTAGTTCAATCTAAGTCCATGCCCCGAATGGCAGTCAGTACTCGAAAGGAAGTTGGCACCACATAGATTGGGTCTCTTTGAGACCGCCATTTGGGCAATCGCTTCTCTGAGACTGTCATAATCTAGGCTTCAAGTTTGGGCTATTGTATTGTAGTTTTCAAACCAACGTTTTTTGAATTGACTTGGACCCTTTGATTGTCACTTTAGTTGCTCTATCTCTAAGAGATTTGGTTGGCAAAGTGGTTCGTTGAATGTCACAGTTAGGCGTAGTTTGTCGGTCTCCTCATCAGAGATGAGTTGTATACATTCATATAGAAGCTTGTCATAGTGGTCGTTAAGATATTCCTGCTCTTCCCAAGATAGAGGAATGTGGCAAGTATTCCTCAAGCTGCTCCTTAGGGAATATACCCATGTCTGCAAGGATGTATACACATGCGAATAATTTGAGTTTAGCATCCGACTCAATTAAGCATTCTGTGACACTTCTATGTTCAATGAGGGCTTGCTCGGTTGCTATCTCATGCAAGGTTCTGGGAGTATCCCTAGGCTTTAGAATGGCTAGGGGCTCAAGCCTAGATGAGCAAGATTGGTCAATGCTAGGATTGCTTATGTCCTTGGGGTTTTCATGTTTCTCCTGAGGCTTTGCTGCTATTGCATCACGGTTCTCCTTGGATGTGATTGGTATACTTTTGTCAACCTATTGTGACAGTATTGCATCCACTCTTGATTGGTCAATGCAAGTTCTGTTGTTGTCGGTGGATTGAGTGTTGCAAGAAATCATTGATGTAATGGTTGCTTTGACTTATCAGAACACACGGATGTGTCTAGGTTTCACCGCTATTAGGAGAGATGGAATTGGGTTCATTTGTGGATGGACTCGTTGCTTTATTCATGAGCTCTTCAGCACTCTTGGTCTCAATCTTCTTGGCATCTACAATCACTTGTAACTGTCGTTGTTTTCGTTGTTTTCTCCTCTTTTTCTTGGGCAACTGAGGTTTATCCTTTAAAGATTTTGGACCCTAAACTAAGTCATCCGTTAATGTGCTTGGTGGCCTCAGCCCTCTTTTCCTCTAATGTGTCCTCATGGGACGTAGCTGCAGCCTTTTGATCAGCATTGCTAGGTTGTGAGGATACAATTGCCTCTCTTTTTGGAGATTCTAGCTCTTCAGCCAATTTCCCTTTGTTTAGCTCCTCATCTGATTGCATTGGCAATCCTGGTCGGGAGTTTGCTCTAGGCTCTTGTCCTTACCCATTGTTGGAAAATGCCTCCATTGCTTCTTATCAGTGTACGTGTTGTGTTTAGAGCTGTTTTTCTCTTGCTCAGGAGATTTGGGTGACTCTAGTGTAGAACCAAGAGACAGTTTAGGGTTCTTCTCATGTAGGCTTGGACGGAACCAACTGAAGAAGTTAGGGTTGTATTGACAAGAAGCATAGAAATCTAGGATTGTAGGGACTTGAGTGAGGCAGAAGACATATTTTCTGACATCAAGAACCATGGTCCCTACTCTTAGCATGCTAGCTAGGTGTAGATCTTCTTCTAGAAGCAGTTTATCGTACAAGGGATGTTTTTTTGACAGTGGCAGAAAGATGGACCTCATGGACCATTGCCAACACTCGTAATGAGGTTGGGGAAACGTACGTGGGGTCATGTATTGATGTCTTGCTCAGCGAGTGCCATTAGTCAGTGGCCAAATTTGGCTTCCAGACTTTGGTTGGAATACCATTTTTGTGCAAAGTTGCATGGCCCTTTCCCTTTTTGTCTGATTGCTTCGAGATTTTCCTTGTTTGTCTCACATTGAGTAGTATAGAGTGAGGGTATCAAGCCCAATTCTCTAGTTGTGGCTTTTGGGATGTCCTTTATGACGTCTTCAGTGACAACTACATAGCCGGAGAAAACATGTTGCTCATTCCAAGTTAGGGGTTCGACTATGAATTTCATGTGCTCTGATGTTGGCCTTCCAATGTCCACATGGATATACGCACGTGTGATGGCTATCAGCTTGTGATCAAGCTTCATCATGCACTTCATCTCTGGTTCATTGGTTAGATGCGCCATCTCCTTAGCCAAATCTTTGAGAGATTTCTCCTCAAGCCTAGGATCTAGGTGCTTCAACAGTGTTGGAGGTGTCAAGAATGTTGGTTGTGACACCTCTTCCATGAGTGAATTGCTAAGGACATGTTCCGCAAGAGGCATCATCACGGCCAAAGGCTATGACTGATGTGATTCCTGATTGGAAGTAGTAGCAGCTAGTTCACTGGACTGGCTACTATTACTAGATTGCAGTGTCAAGTCCTTAAGCAGATCAAAAGTGGCCATGTCTTTTGTTGCCCTTTGCACATTTACTTGTGTAGATCGAGCATCAGTTGAGATAGTCACAATGGTTTGCATAGGAATATCCTTAGGTTGAGAGCTAAGGGTGGTGTCATATCCCACCTCTTGGACATTTAGAATCTCAAACGGAGATAGAGATTGGGATTAAGCAGCTGCACTTGATGACTACTATTGTGCTTCCTGTGTCCCTTTAGGGAAAGAGGTATAGAAGACTTGGGACTTCTAAGTGGACTTGACAGTGGCTGGAGGATTTGCTCGTGGCTGCTAGATGATTCTGCCACTTGTTTTGTTGAGAAATCAATCTTACCATGAGTAATGTTGTGGCTATGATGCTCGTTATCCTCTTGGGAAATCAAAGGCTCCTTGGGCACAAGTGGCTTTCGTGTACACTCAACGGTCACATCTGATATATGCTTGTTAAGCACGCTAAGCCTGAGGATCTACCCTTCGAATAGTCCTGGTTGGTTTCTTGAATTTAATTATGAGGGGCTTAATCACTCCAATGTTGTTGACTCGAGACTTGGTTTTTTGTTTAGATTTCCTCCTGTGCTTCTTCGCTTTTGATACAGTCTATCGTTCAGTTGATAGAGGTGGTTTAGCAGGGGGTTTTGGCACCCAAATCCATTGATTACCTACGTAATACCCTTGAGCACGTAGCAATGCTTTAGATATCCATCGCGGAATTGTGCTAGCTCTCCATCTATTCCTTCATCTATAAAACTTAGGCTTCTTTTGTGGTCTTCTACGATATTTCTAAGTCCAAAGCCCATCCTTGGCATTGTCTCTTGACCTTCTTGTTTCAAGCATGGCCTCGCTCACTGGTTCTCTCTGTTCAACATACACTTGTATCAACTCATTTAATAAGTCCTTGCTCTCATCACTAGACTTGCCTAGTATGTCAAAATGTTCCTTGTCCTTCCCTTGAGGCTTGATGAGGTCATCCTTGCTAAAGGTTGTGATTATCCTCACACCCGGTAGTGTCAAGTGTATCCTTTGTGCTACATAATGAGCCTCACACTTTGTCACTCTTTTGAAGGGTCCTCTTAGGAGGGTTTTCTTTCCATTATTAGCACTATTTGGGGGAACATGGAATAAGATACGCAAGCTTTCCATTTCAATAGTTACAAGGATTTTGCATTTCCCTATAAGTACTTGTGGGTGTCCCTCGTAAGGATTAAGAGTTGCATCAGTTGATGTGAGCTCTGGTTGGCCTAGTAGGGTCCATGTTTCATAGGTCAAGATATTAAAATCAGCTCCTTCATCGATGAGAGCATCGACACTACGCTCTCTTTTTACAGTGAGTTTGACCCTAAGATAAACAGATAGTACTATGTTTTCATCTTCTGAGTCTTGGCTTATAAATTTAAGCCTTATAATATATGCCCTTGAGTCCTGACTACACAACCAGATGTGGATTCTCTATTGATGTCTTGGTTCGTCTATGTAGTGCCATTCAAGGTGCATCTATCATTAAGACTATCATTTCTAGTCATCCTCCCAGTTGTAGCTTGATGTTGTTCCATTCCGCTTTGACTAGATGCAGTTTGAATGCAACATATACATGCTTTTGTGGTGTAGCCTTTTTGCCCTTGTTGGCTAGATTGGCCCATTGAGGTTCTAGGGTCTTTGTTTGTCTTTATTCGGGTATGGGCTTTTGGTTACTATTTTGCAAGTGAGGATCTATGCTTGTGTAGAGCCATTACTACACTAGGATCTAATTTGGAGGGTTTGTCTTGGCACGTGTTTTCTCTCTAGCCTACTTGGGAGAGGTGCAGAGGGGTAGAGCCTAGTTTTGAACTACTTGCTCTAGATTTCAATTTAGTGATAGATCTATGATGTTCTTTTGGCTCTATATGGTCTTTCGGCCGGTTTTAGGGTCTACAATTTAAAATTTTGAAAAATCTGAATTTTCGATCGGTCTACAATTTAAAAATTTTCACCGAACTTGCATGGAATTAGTCGCACTGTGTGATTGAGGCCTTCCCACTGGTTGAGCACCTTCAGATCTTAGCTACACATGCAGGAGAACATGTGGGAGTACCTGTAGTGGGAAATGAACTCCTCGGCGACGAGATTGAAGTAGGTCCATGTAATGAGGCTCTCTCTCTCCAACTCTCCCTAAGCCCTAAAATGCAAAATGAAGTCTCCCTTGCCACTTCTGGCCTGTTATCACCCTGCCCAGGTCTGCATTCACCTTAGCCTTGCTCCCCTTACCAGCATTCAACCCAAAATTTTATTTTTTGCCCTTATTTTCCTTATTTTAGCGCATGTTATACAGGTAGAAACCCTAATGTGTGCTCAACTATTTTGCTCCTATCCTACCTAAATGTAAACCAAAATCATAAATAAAGCACCTACGCTACTCCAATATACCTTCCCAAATCCAAAAAACCAAAAACTTACTTGCTAAGGAGATCGAATACCTCTTCAAACTCCCTCGCTTCCTACCTATCTACCTCAAGCACTGGTTTGGGAAAAACCCTACTTCGATGCTTGATTTGAAGCGCATAAGCACTCAAGGCTTGAATTTGTTGGTCCTGGCAACAGGACCAACATGTAGAGGCGAGCACTCAATCGCCAAGACCCACAGACCGTTTATTGTTCAAACGTTTCAAGTCAAGCACTAATGGCTACCTCTCACATAGCCAACGTGCTATCCATCTCTACAAGTGTAGTGAGCTTACCTCCGTGCCCGATTGAGTTGCCTCCTCTTTTGTCGAGCACTTCGATAGCTCCACGATCCAAGTGCAAGCTTCAAGTGAGCTCCATCCTCAAGCTCCGCGCTCCAAGCTCCATTGTCGCGAGCAAGAGAAGAGAAAAGAAGAGAAGAGAATAGAAGAGAAGAAGAGAGGAGAATATGGAGAGCTTCTCCACCACTGTCCCTCACCCTCATACACTCACTCCCTCATACTCTCACACTCCCTGTTGAGTGTTGAAATGACCTATTTTTTGGCTGATTTTTGTTGTTTTTGAGAGCTGAATGGTTGATTTTATGAGATGATTGATTGGTTTGGAAGTGTTTTGAGAGTGTTTTGGATAGGTTGGAATGGTTTTATTAAGCTCATGATGTTTATTAGTAGAGATGTGAAGTTCTGATGAAGTTATGATATGTTCTGTTTGGTCCTGATTGGTTCTGTTTTGTTCTGTTTTGTTCTGTTTTGTTCTATTTTCTCTCTATAAGGAGAGATGGAGTATTGATTAAAAGGGTTTGAGATTATTTGAAAGCTTATTGAGTGATTTTTGATGGTTTGGAATGGTTTTTGTATGAGTTATGTGGTTCTGATACTTTCTGTTGACCTTCTGTAACTCTCTGATGAGCTTATGTAGACCTTCTGTATGCTTCTGTATGTGTTCTGTTGGATGAGAGTGTAGCTTGGGAAAGTTTTCTAGCCTTGGAAAGAGGTGAATACAAGTGCAAAAGAGCTAAAAGAAGTGAAAGAAGTAGCTGGCGAAGACTCAAGTAAAGACTGGAGTGAAGTGACAGTGGTGAGCTACGAAAGGATACTGTAGTGGCTCTGGTGCCTCTTCATATCAGACACACCTCTTGGAAGGGGTATCCACGACCTAATAAGGATTATTGTGAGTTATTATGAGAGATTGTAGAGAGGATATGATGTATTATTGATGGAGAGAGAGAGAGAGAGTCAGAGATAGCCAATTCCACCAAAACATTGTGATTGTATATGAGAGATTGAGAGAGAAGACTATGAAGATATTGAAAATGAATACTATGTGATGTATTTCCATTCAAAGATGGTGTATTCCTTTGCTTTATTTGTTCTATTGATGGATTTTGTGAAGATATTGAAGAATATGGTTGATTCTATCAAATATGTGGGAGATCTACATGATGTTGCATGAAGATTTGTTGTGCCTGGTGTTTTTTTCTTCATTGTGATAATATAAAACCTAATAAAAAATCTTGTTGATGTTACAAGATAGGTTTTCTTGCAAGAGAATTCTCTTTTCCTTGGTGTTCCTCTTGGGGCTCCACTCCCTCTCTCAAGCACAAGCTCAAGCAAGCAAGAAGAAGAAGAATAATAAGAAGAAGAAGATTAGAGCTACTTTTGGCCACACACAAGAATAAGCTTCTCATTCACTTTTCAACTTTATATACAAAACCCTAAATTCCTTTTGGGCAGTCATCCTATCTTCCTATCTCCCTAGCTTCCTTTCCACTGCCCATCTACCTTTAAAATTTTGCACGGGTGAGAGCCCGGTGCTCATAAAATGAATCCTGGTGCACCTTGTGCTCTTTTAAAAAAGTATTAACTTGTGCTATTTCTTGTGCATCTTTCTCCTTGATTTGGGAATATTTTACACTTCTTGTTTTTCCGGATTCTTCTTTGGCACGCCTTTGTCTTCCATTTCACTTTTTTCCTTAGCCTTGTCTTCTTCTTTAGATTTTTCGGATTTTCCACCTTGTTCGTTTGAGGGTTAACAAAAATGAAGAGTAGGGCTATATCATATTCTTGTTGTTATTGTGATAATTCTAGTAAATATATGGATAAATGAACTCCAACTCTACCTCTAAAAGACTATCAAAGATTGTGTCACTGCTACACCAATTTCTCAACAAATCTAACAAGTCTTTTTGAACTACTATATTAGCCTTGGTTATCAAGTCAACCATCATTTTCTTACCTTCTATACATAAGCCAAGTCTTCTTATAAAACAATTTTACCATAAAGATTGATGAGAGACTCTATAATACATTGTTTTACCAACTAAAAATCACAAGATGTTAGGTGTTGTAAAAGTACTTGTCCAATCATGACTACATCTACCACTTCTACCCTCATCGTGGTTGTTAAAAAACATAAGTGCATATGCTAGTACATCGATTAGATTTTCCATTTTGGTATTTGGCTTATTGAACTGAATTTCTTATATAATACTTATGATTACAATAGACATACCACCAAGAATATTGCCAATGCATCCATTGTTTCCCTAGATAGATTCCCATGAGAGTGCTACTATGGCACTCATCAAAAGAGATATTGCAACAACATCATACAAAAACCACCTTATTGCTTGCTCTAATAGCTAGTGGATTTCTTTTGGGAATTTCACTAGGGTCAAAATCGAAGTTATCTACATTGGATCCTGAAGTGAATAGGTTAGATAAGGGGGCAGTGGTTTTTGAGAAATACACTTTCTACTCCTAGAGTTTTTGTAATAGCAAGACAACAATTGATTACAACAACACCCTTTGGTGTAAAGGACTCCTACATTAGGTTGTTAAGAGAGAAAGAGGAGGAAGAAGATCAAAGAAGTGAGAGAAATAGTGTAGAAGATAGAGAAAGACGATGATGAGAGACGAATACTAGAAATGAAGAGAGAAATACTAGAAAAGAAGAGAGAAATGGCCGATAGCCATAAAAGAACAGGAGAGAAGCTTGAGAAGGTGAAATGAGAAGTTGTACTATTCATAATGATGCTTGCACAAGTATCCTTTACATATTTTATACCTAAGTCAATGCGACACTAAGTATTATTCAAATATCTCCCTTCATTACAATGACCGTACCTCTTTTGTTAAAAATATTCTTCTTGATATGGTGGTTAGCCCATGCCTTTTTTCATGCATGTACCATCCTGACAAGTTATGTGCAATGATCTGATCTTCATCCAACTACATTACTTGGTGCAACATATTATTTGCTAATTCCTTAGGAGACAATTATGCTTTACAACAATCCTCAAGCTAGGTACAATGAACTCCTCCATGGGCACCATTGCTTCCACACCATGAACCAACTTGAATGGATTAATCCCATTGTTACTTTTTAAAAGCTATTTGAAAAGATAATAGAGAAAAATTCAATTTGGTATCAAAATCTTTGTGGTTTCCACTAACAAATTTTTTAAGTATACACAATAATATCTTACACATTGTAAGAAAATGGAGCGATAGTGATGGCGATTTGTGATGCAAAATAGCAGCATTGCTATCCCCTTCGCTATTAGCATTGCTATTTACATTGCAATAAGAGGTAATTTCATCTATGATGCTAATACTAGCGATGCTTGGTGATGTTAATTGTGACACAAATAGTGATGCCGGTTTGAGGAAAAAAAGCATCGAAAACCTAAGTGCGGAATTTGTCGCAAACGTTTTTGAGAGAGAGCAAAAGAGAGAGCGAGAGAGATCACCCCCGAGAGAGAGAGAGAGAGAGAGAGAGAGAGAGAGAGAGAGAGAGAGAGAGAGAGAGAGAGAGAGAGAGAGAGAGAGAGAGAGAGAGAGAGAGAGAGAGAGAGAGAGAGAGAGAGAGAGAGAGAGAGAGAGAGAGAGAGAGAGAGAGAGAGAGAGAGAGAGAGGAGAATGAGTAAGAGAAACAACGAGGGGGGAGAGACAAAAATAGAGGCAACAAATAAAGCGAAAGAGAGAGAGAAAGAAAGAGAGGGGGAGAGAGATGGAGAGAGAAGAAAGAGGTAAAAAGAAGGGTGAGGTAAAGAGATGAAGGAGAGTAAAAAGAAAAGTGAGGGAAAGAAAAAGAGTAAAAATAGAGAGAGAAATATGTTAAGACTTTAAGCTTAGCTCTACTATCTTTAGGTTGTGTGTACTCGATGCTTAGCTTGTCCAACTATACTACATGCGAACATTAAATAAGTCGGTGACTTTAGACTTAGTCTGTACTTGGTGTGAATGGTCTTATATACCTTAGTGTGTTGTATTCACTTCAGTTAAATGAGTCAATGATATAATGGAAAAAAGAGAAGAGAGTAGGCTACTCCTCTCTGTTGGTTCAAATGTCTATCTCTCTCTTTCAACATGGTATCACTACCATGAATGGGCTTTGTGGTGGATAGCATTTGTAAAGCAGACTTGGAACTTGAAGATTCAAGGTTCTTGACAAGAGGGGTTGACTGCCATTGCTCCTGTTGAAGGTATGCATTGCATCATTTGGTTTGCCGTTGCTCAAGAGGTTGTTTGTGTAGAGCATTATGGAGGCTTTAGTGAGAACTTGAGAGTAAGCATTGCTCATCATTTCATTGTGGAGCTACTACTATGATCATCATACTAGTCTACATGTTTGTCTCTGATACTGAGGGAATCTCCTTGGCTGCCAACAAACTCAATAAACACTTACTAGGCTATATGTTTCTTGGAAATGCTTCTTAAAAGGTGTCATTTGATGTCTTGATATGCTATTGCTTGGTTTGGAGATGATATATGAGCTGGAACAACTGGTTACAGGTTTGGAATTGAAGACTTTCTATTGTACACAGACAACATACAACATGTATGTATCTCTAACATGAGCTTGGAGCTCTATAACATACCCAGAAGCCTCATTGGAGCATAGATATATGCAAGGAGGACATATGGATTAGATTTTGTGCCTTGGAGCTCAAATTTTTTGCTAAAATACTCATATCTTGGAAATTTTTCATAGGCTGAAAATTGTCATTTACTGTGGACAACAAGCATTGTCTTTTACTGAAGCAATACATGACATTAAAAGGCTTTTGTCATCTGTAGAACTTGGCGTATGTCTTCTGAATGTCCAGTGGATTAAGAAGAGTATTGGAGGCTACTGAATGTTGAAGGTTGAACTTGGAAACAAATGCAGTGACATCTACTTGGCTGGTTGCAAATAGTAAATGCATTATGTGATATTGCTTCTTGAAGACAGAGTTTATGATGCCGATATGGTCATGTATTGATCCCTACACACAATAGAAAATGTATGAAGTGATTTGAAGACATTCTTGAGCTAAAGTACACCTTGGTTGTCAATGTCTTGGCTATCTGCAACTAGTGAGTAGATTTATAACACTTGTACTTGATGTATATGCACCAATTTGTGCTTGTATGATCATGTATGGACTTCTACATGTACTAACAGATGTTTGGGAGTTTTTGGAGCATGTATGACATGTATAAAATTCTATTTTGGCATGAATTAGCTGCTAATTATTAACAATATGCAAATTTTAGACTGCATGTTTTCTTGACTGCAGTAAGGTTGCATGCGACAGTGTTAAAGCACCTACATGGTCTAGGTGTTGGGTAATGTACCTACGGGTTATGCCACATGTTTGTGGAAGGAATTGAGATAATAAGGGGCTGAAATACTCTAGTTTTAGCAATGAATTTGTTGCAGAAAACTGTCATAAACAGTTAAAGACTACAGCTAGTCAGTTAGACTTGTTGGCTTGCAGGAAGTCAGGAAGTGACTATATCTTGTTTGGTACGATATGGCTAATGTAGATAGGACCGACACTATAACCTAGATAGTGGGGGAAAAGCTTGATAGTAACAATTATGCCATATGGAAGTTCCGCATGGAGAAATTCTCGATAGGTAAAGGATACTAGGAGTCGGTGACTTGAGTAGGAGCTGAACTCGAGCTCCCAAAGAGGCCTACAACTGATCAAAGACAAACACACCGAGCTTGGATAGAAAGAGCTTGTAGGGTTTTACATTGGTTGTCTCTATGTATCTCGGATGCTATGGTGATGCAAATCATGAATTGCAAGTCACCAGAAGATGCATGAAACATTCTGATAAGATATTATGGCACAACTACAAGTTCCAAGAAGATACAGTTAAAGAAGAAATTTAAAAACATGGAGAAAAAAGATAGATCTATATAGGATTATGTCATAGAGATTAAGACCATTGTAGATCAGTCAGCATCCATTGGTACACAGGTTGTGGATGAAGATATGGTTGCAGTGACATTAAATGGTTTGAGGCCTAAATATAAGTCATTGGATACCTCCATATCTGTGCGGGCTACAATGTCGGCTTTAATGAGCTAGTTGCATTGCTCATCCATGAGGAAGTTAAATTGGGTTTGGCTACATGTTTTAGTAGCTCCAAGAACAAGGTTGCTATCTTTTATTCGAATCAATGTGGCCATGGAAATCTTGGTAGAGGTTATGGTTCTAGCAGAGGAGGCCAACAAAATGTCTTGTATGGCAATAATAATCAGTAGGGTTCAAATGCACGAGGAGATGGAAATTTCAAAGGCAAGTGGAGATCTAGCCCTAGAAGCAAAGGCTCCTAGCAGTAGCAATGCCCATTTGACAATCCTAATAAGGATAAGGATTGTCACTATTGTGGAAAGTATGGTCATATTACCAAGGACTGCTAGAAGAAGCAGGGCAATCAAAGAGGCAAACAACATGGAAATTTTGCATCGTCCAGTCAGGCAAAAGATGCATCTGGGGTTAGATGATTTGCCATTACATATATGAAAGATAGGGCTGCTGAGAAGTCTCATGAGGATGCAATTTGGTACATTGATTTGGGGGCATTAGCATAGAACATAAATGTAAAGTACCTTTGGTAATCCATGATGGAAAGGAGAAGAACTTACATGATGTATTGCATGTCTCATCAATTACTAAAAGTCTATTATCTGTGGGTCAAATGACTAAGAAAAATTTGCAGGTCCAATTTAACAAGCATGGATGCTTCATTGAGGAGTTTGGTAATGCCTGCAAATTGATTGCTCGTGATCATAGGAATGGCAGGATGTTTACTCTTGATGCCATTTTGCCATAGCTGAAATCAGTAGTGTTTGCCCATGGCTCTGGCACAGTTAGAGATTTAGAAATATAGCATAAGAGAGTGGGACATGTTAATCTTCAGCAACAACTGCAAATGATGTAGAAGAAACAACTTGTGACAGGTTTACCCAAGTTTCAGTGTACAGATATTGGTCATGTCCTATGATGCTTGCTAGTTTGGTAAATAGTTGAGGTTGCCATTTGTCAGGTATGTAAGAAATAGTACGTGACTGTTGCAGTTAGTTCACTCTGATGTGTGGGGGACTAGCCCATAATGCACCCATGGGAGGCTACAGGTACTATGTGACATTTATTGATGATTACAATTGCTATACTTGGGTTTATATCTTGAAAAAAAAGGACAAGGTGTTTGCTGTTTTTTAGTAGTTTAAAAAGCATGTTGAAAAGGAATTTGATTGTTACATCTCTTGCTTAAGATTTGACAGTGGTGGGTAGTATGTGTCAAATGAGTTTGATAGTTTTTTGGCTAAAAATGGCATACGTAGGCAGCTTATCTGCAGAGCTACACTCCTTAGCAGAATGGGGTAGCTAAACAGAAAAATAGGGTATTGATGGAAGCTACTCGGAAAATTATGAATGAGAAGAATATGCCACTCTATTATTGGGCTGAGGCTGTTATGACAGCCATGTATATCTTGAATAGGACTCCCACTGCAAATATTCATGAGATGACACCATTTGAGAAACTGTATGGCTACAAGCCTGATGTCAGTCACATGAAAGTATTTGGCTATCTTTCTTATGTGCATACACCTAATGAGAAAAGGAAAAAGATGGATCCAAAAGCACATAAGTGTGTCTTTATTGGATATTTGCAGGAGAAGAAGGCATACAAATGCTATGATCCCTCTACTCGGAACACACTAATGAGTAGAGATGTCATCTTTGATGAGATGGCCTCTTGGTATGCATCAGCTACTGCAGTGCCATCAGATATGCCTTCTATACATGTATCTATAGTTAATTTGCAGCAGAGTATTTCTTTGATAGGTTCTAGCAATTTGACAGTATCTCCATGGACAGAGAGATTGCAGAGCTCTAGCTCACTGTCCACTGATTGGTGTATGTCAGTGAGGGGGAGATATGATGTGATGGATAGCAAAGGAAAAGAAAAAGCTTCTAATGATGCATCTGGTGTGATGACAAATGGCACTTCAAGTTATGACTCAGCTGACAGTCTCTAGACAATGAGCTTCGTATTCCGATAGTGTATACGCATGACACTAGGTAGAGTAGTTACATTCCGCCTCATGAGAGAGGGGAATCGAGTAGTGCACCACATCTTAGATGATTGCAGGGAGTCGAATATCCCATGGATAGGCCAATTTACAGTGGTTTTTCTGTGAAGCATTTTGCTTATATGACAAAGGTGACAAAGGTCAAAGAGCTTGCTACATTTACTGAAGTAGTGATGGATAAAAATTGGTGCACAGATATGGATGAGGAGATAGAGGCTTTGGCTAAAAATAATACTTGGGATCTTGTGCCATTGCCAGAAGGAAAGAAGACCATTGGTTGCAAATGGGTCTACAAGATTAAATACAAGTTAGATGGCAGTGTAGAGAGGTACAAAATTAGGCTACTTGCAAAGGGATATGCCTAGCAATATGGGTTAGACTATGAGGAAACATTCATCCCTATTTCCAAGATGGCAATCATAAGAACAGTGATCACATTGGTTGCTGTTAAAGGCTAGAAATTGCAACAGATGGACATGAAGAATGCTTTTCTCAATGGTGACTTAGAAGAGGATGTTTATATGGATCAACGCAAAGGGTATCCAGACCCTGCTTTTTAGCATTATGTATGTAAGCTAAAAAAAGCGTTGTTTGGGGGATGAACCAAGCTCCGAGAGCCTGGAATGCAAAGATCGGTAATTACTTATAGAGTTTAGGATTTACTTTTGGCAGGGATGATCACAGTCTGTTTACGAAAAAAACAGGTAGTGCTGGTCATCTATGTTGGTGACTTGATAATCACAAGTGATGATGACTCGGGGATACAACATGTTATGCAGATGCTGAAATTTAAATTTGACATGAAAGACTTATGTGAATTGAAGTATTTATTGGGTATTAATGTGATCAAAGCTGAAAATGGTTTATGGCTGATGCAAAAACACTATGCCATGGAAAAGCTGAATAAATATGGCATGGCTGAATGTAAACCACTAGACACACCTCTTGATCAGAGAGTCAAGTTGGACATTAGCACTGGAGCTGAAATTGATGATGTGACTATGTATAGGCAGATGGTTGGTGGTTTGATCTACTTGACTATCACTAGGTCGGACTTGAGTTATGCAGTTGGGCTCATAAGTCAATTCATGCAGAATCCATGGCTGAATGTAAACCACTGGACACACCTCTTGATCAGAAAGTCAAGTTGGACATTAGCACTGGAGCTAAAATTGATGATGTGACTATGTGCAGGTAGATGGTTGGTAGTTTGATCTACTTGTCTATCACTAGGTCGGACTTGAGTTATGCAGTTGGGCTCATAAGTCAATTCATGCAAAATCCTAGAAAGCCACATTTGGATGCTATTAGGAAGATTATGAGATATGTTAAGTCTGGTGTAGATTATGGTCTATTCTATGTGAAAGATAAGCCCTTGACATTGGTTGGATATACAGATGCAGATTGGGTAGGATGCTCATATGATCACATATCTATGAGTGGTTATGATTTTGGCTTTAGAAGAAGAATGATTAGCTGGAGTAGCAAGAAGCAACCTATGGTTGCATTGTCTAATATCAAGGCTAAGTACAAGGGTGCTGCATTGGCAGCATGTGAGATTGCATGGCTACTCAAGCTTATGGTTGATTTGGACATATAGGTGGATGCTCCAGTGACCTTGTTATGTGAAAATCTTAGTAGTGTACTCCTGGCAATGAATCTAGTATACCATGCCAGGACTAAGCACATTGAGGTACACTACCACTTTATGAAAGAGATGGTTCTTACAGAGAGAGTAGATCTCATGTATGTGAAGACTGATGAACAAGTTGCAGATATCTTTACCAAGGCTTTGGGTAAAGATAAGTTTAGTGTTTTTAGACAGTTACTTGGTGTATAGATGCTATCTTGAGCTTGAGGGGGAGTGTTAAGACTTCAATCTTAGCTCTACTATCTTTAGGTTGTGTGTAACCGACACTTAGCTTACCTTAGTGTGTTGTATTCACTTCAATTCGATGAGTTGGTGATATAATGGAAAAAAGAGAAGAGAGTAGGCTACTCCTCTCTGTTGGTTCAAATCTCTATCTCCCTCTTTCAACAAAAGAAAGATAGAGAGAATAACAAATAGAAAGTGAAAGAGAGGGAGAGGGGGAGAGAAATAGTTAAATAATGAGAGAATAGAGAGAATGGAAAGATAGAAAAATAAAGGGGGAGGGAAGAGAGACACAAAGAGAGGTGGGAAGAAAGGGTCTTTTAATGTCCTTGTTTTATAAGTGTTTTATTTTCTATCCTTGATTTTTATTGTAATGAGATGATTGAGTGAGAATGGAGAGGGAAAGAGAGAGAGAAATAGAGAGAAGGGAGGGAAAGGAAGAGAGAGAAGAAGTGAGAGTGGGGAGGAAAGATGGGGGAGAGAGAAACAATAAGAGAGAGAGGGGGGAGAGAAACAAAAAAGATGAAGGGAGGCAAATAAAAAAAGGGAAAGAGAGAGAGAGAAAGAGTGGTGGGGAGAGGAATAGAGAGGGAGATATATAAAGATAGAGAGACAGGGAGAGAAAAGGAATGGACAAAGAGAGATGGAGGGAGGCAAACAAAGAAAGGGAAAGACGAAGAGAAAAAGGAGTGGGGGGAGAAATAGTGAGGGGGATAGATAAAAATAGGTGAAGTTAAAGAGGAGAAGAGAGAAAAGGAATGGAGAGAAGTAGAGAGATGGTAGAGAGAGAGAAACAATGGGAGAGAGAGAGAGGTGGGAGATAAACAAAGAAAGGGAAAGGGAGAGAGAAAGAGAGGTGGGGAGAGAAATAAAGAGGGGAGAGAGAAAGGAACGGAGAGAAGTAGAGAGATGGTAGAGAGAGAGGAGGGAGAGAGAGAAACAAAGGGATGAAAGGAGGCAAACAAAGAAAGGAAAAGGGAGAGAGAAAGAGGGGTGGGGAGAGAAATAAAGAGGGGAGAGAAACAAGGAATGGTGGAAAATATAAGAATGGATATCGCGAGAGATAATTAGATATTAAAATGGAGGAGGTCATGAATGAGTTTAAAAAAACATATTGTTTGTTGTAAAATAGACCAAATGGAGAATGATGATCGTCATGACATCCAAGATTGTGCGGCGTATCTTAATCATCATATCCCATATCCTTGTACTCAATGCAAGCTGGCAATCAGACAAAAGTGTTGCTTATCCATAGAGTACCTACAATGCTTCGGTGAGTTTCAATTAGAGATAATTGACCAAGCAATCTTAGACTTTGAGTGAATGGTAAGAAAAGTGTGTATCAATCATGCTTTACTTTTGCAAAGTAATTGAATATCATATACAAAGATATTAAACGTGCCCTGGAGATTTGTACAGAGAGGTGAGCTTCATCCCAAGGAACACACTTATTGCCGCTCGTTAGAAGGGTTCATGGGTGTGCAATGGATGGAGTGTCTGAGCTGATACACCAATTGGAGGGCACTCCATAGACTACAACCTCCATACCAGAGGAGATAGTGGGCCTTTGGATCTTCCTCCAATCCTAGAGCCTGAGATGGAGGCAATAATCGATGCATTATTGCCCATGAATGCGAAGCCATTTGATCCACTGAGAGAGGAAGTGTCCATACCATTGTATGATGGGTGCCGAGTATCTTGCTTAAAGATGCTGCTTGCACTCCTAAGTGTGCAAGAAAAGTATGGGTGGAGTGATGCAAGTGTGACCGAGTTGTTCAAGTACATTCTATTCTTCGTTGATTTTTTTGACTCTATTATAAAAAATTCTTCTTATGCTCTTCAAGGGTGCCTTGTTTTTTTAAAAAGTTGCTAAAATATCATATATTACCACTTGGAAACACAATGCCCAAGTCTCGTGATGATGCACAATTGGTGTTACGAAAGCTTGGCATGGACTACAATAGCATCCATGCATGTGTCAATGATTGTGTGTGCTGTTTCAAGGAGACTACAAGACTATGGAGACATGTCTGAAGTGTAGTACTCATAGGTATCGGCAAGACTTGCAAGGAAAAATCGTCCCTTAGAAGGTTGTCAGACGCTTTCCACTTATATCGCATATATATAATCACATGTTTCACATATCAGACACATGGCGAGCTTGAAAACGTGATATACATAGAATAAATCTATAGATAGAGTCCAATGAATATCAACAAATTCACGTGCATGGAGCCATATTGACTCCACCTTTCCAGGCGAGAGCCAAGGAATCTCCGGCTTGGTCTTGCTATGGATGGCATGAATCCATTCAGTCTCCACTCAACTTCTTATAATGTGTGGCTTGTAGTCCTTGTTAACTACAACATCTCACCACATGACTTTCTATCTACAAAGAAAGGACACATGATCCTTAGCTCGTGCCTAGGTACTACAAAGTCAAGAATATGGACGTCTACCTCCATCCATTAGTTGATGAGCTTAAGATTTTGTGGGAGGAGGGGGTTATTGTGGAAGACATAAGTAAGCAGGATGGTTGATGGTTCACTATAATCTACGAGCCATTCTCATGTGGATCATGAATGACTTTTTGGGATTTGCAGAGTGCTTAGGTAAGTGGGCTTCTATTCTCATTGTTGATATCATTCAAGTTTGTGTTGACTAGATAGGGATATTGTGATAGGTCAACTTACCTCAAGTTATCATGCATGTCCATTGTGTGGGCCACAATTAGACTCCTTAAGGTCATGGACTATGAAAAAGATGGTATATCAAGGACACACCACTTTCTTTGTGAATTGAGGGAAGGTTTTATTGGATGACCTTGAGCACGAATAAATGCCCAAAGATGGTACAAGTTGAAAATGGTCCACAAGGAGTCATATCCAAGCGGAATGTAAGAGTTCTAAATTTTCTATGAGTTTCCATATTGGACCCACTTACAAATCAACCATTTATTGGATCCCATACATATTTTCAAGAATGTGGGTAGCTTATTATGGGACCATATCACAAGAAGGAGACATACTGAAGGGGCATAAATGGGTTTAAAGGAGGCATGTAAGATGTAGGCGCTTTGGCCCTGACTGTCGCTTGCAACTATCTCACACTTCTTGGGTCCTATCCACTAAAGAAGAGCACATTGTGAAGCAAATCATCAGGTCTATCCAGATCCCAATAAGTATGATGCATTCCCTTAGGTTTTTGTTTTTAAAGATGACTAGTTAACCAGGGCTAAAATCCCACGATTGGCATACGATATGCTAGGTTTGTCCTGGCCTTGATAGCAAGCAACCTTAGTATTTTACTATTTAGTGTCTATTCAATGTTTGTAATGCTTCAAATTTTTTATAGTTTGTCCTATCGATAGCGATCACAACTTGCCTCACTCCAAAAATATGCTCGGTGATTTATAGGTTATCGAATTTAGTGCAATGGATCTCACAGAAGAAGATCAAGATATCCTTTATTGAATTTGCAAGGCAAGGAGAAATTGAGACAATCTGTCGCTTTGAGAAATAAGTATGCTCACAATATAAACTCACCTCTTGGTACATCTTGTAGATGAAGTGGAGATTGCGGGACCCGTCCATAAGCAATGGATGTTCTTCTTAGAGCACTTCATGAAAATCCTAAAGGGCTTTGTGCGATAATGAGCTGGGCCAGGAGGTAGCATGACTGAATGTTGGCTACTATCAGAGGCATTAGTACATATTTTGGAGTGGCTACTGACAATGGATTCAGACAATAGTATGCTATGGTTGCTTAAGGACGATGATAGACTGACCAGAGATGTGGTGGTTGAAAATGGGGTAGAAACAAGGATGGATGCTGCCATGGTGGAGGAGAAAGTGAATTGCTTTTGTATGTTGCATCATGCATCCATGGAGAAGTGTCTCGCTACGTATGAGTAGGCCAAAAAAGAGTAGGAGGGAGCATGACCAAAATTTCAACATGGTACACACCATAGATTGATTAGATATCCCAAGGTATGGAGGAGATACCGTGGTTTATGTCTATGCATTGTGGTTGCATGAAGCTTTGAACACAACTTCTCGAGAAGGGATAGAGGTCTCAACTCGAGTGGGAATTCTCGAGAGGATGTAATCCGAAGGTGATCACATGTTTTATTTGTTGTCATATCTAGACTTTATGCACAACGACTAATCTAAAAATTTTGATGTATGCCTGGCTGGCTTATTTCTTGTTGCACCTCCACATCAATATCATAATCAATCTTAAAGTGTCTTAAGCTCTTCCAATGACACCTCATAGAAACACGAGTCATACCTTATTGATAAGGTACTAAAACTATCATACCTAATTTGCAGAGTGTTTGGCATTGCTGCTAAAATGATAAATAGTCTTATATGTATGAATGACTTGTAAAGAAGAACGAGGCATAGTTAGAACTTCAATAGAGTTGAATAACAATTTGAATAAAGGGAACCAAAAAATATGGTCTTTGAGTGATTGCAATAACATGTCATCCATATGCGTTATTTTAAACAATTGTGCTAACTCATTCTCATCTTTGTCTCTTTTTTAATAACTTTTTGTTTTTTCACAATGATGTGGTACATATTCATAGTAACGGTCACTAACTTGCTTGATGGTCATTAAATTTTTAATAAATTTTGTTTTTTTATAATGATGTGGTGCACACTAAATATTCACACTAATGGTCACTAACTCGTCTGATGGTCATTTACTCTCTCTCTTTCTCTCTCTCTATGTCTCTCTCACTCATGATCATTACATACACTCTTTCTCTTTTAGCGTTTCTCATTTATTCACACACACACACACACACACACACACACACTCTCTCTCTCTCTCTCATTTGTGGTCGTTACACAAACTCTCTTTTTGATATCTTTGTCTTGATATTTCAAAGAGAAAGTGTGTCCGTGTTACTATCTATGTGCAGGCAAGCATATGTGATGTAAGGAGGTGGTTTCCTACATGCTAATTTGTAAATGGTTAAGCGTGTTTTCAAACTACAAAACCATGTCCTTTTAATAAATCAAGACTCCATTACTATAGGAGAAGGGATACAACTGATAACAAAAATCTCATGAAGCATTGAAATACATTATGATGCCATTATGGGGATACATATAAATTTTTTGATATACAAATAATTTGGTGGATGATGCAACCTCTATTGTAATGCAATATCATAGTTGAGTTACAAAAATAGAGAAGAATATCTCTAATTAGAAAATTAGCTTCTTTTTCAAATCTCTACAAGCAACTTATAACAACCCAAATGTACCTATGTGCATATGCTAGAAATGTTTCTATACTCTAGGTAAGTGTGTTATGCTAAGTGTGGTCACACCTCCAGATACGATGTTCTCGCTTGGGGCAAAACTCTCGATAGGAGAGAATCTATGATAAAAACCTTCTCTTGAGCAGTAGAGGGAAGGTTTACAAGAATTAAGCTGCAAAAGCAAATAAATAGTAAGATTTAGGCCATATGCATATACAAGGAAAACATGTAAAATTTTCAAAGTTTCATAATAACTTAAGACTGTGGTCATTACACAATCTTTGACCTCTTTTTGAAGGTCTAAGAGGACTCAAATATCTTTCTCACTAAAATGGATGGCATTGAACTATTGCTCGTATGGCATTTTCTTAGAGGTAGCACAACATAAAAAAAAGAACCCAGAATCTCAAGTGCCTCATGACCTTGTCGAAGCTTGAAGAGAAAATGAGTGATTATGGAAGATCACATCTTTATAGTAAAAGAAATTTTGTTTGACTAATATACATGTGCCCCTTGGACTAAAAGATATCATACTTAACTTTTTGAGCAAAAACATTTGCATAGTATCACCCATATTTCATATTTCAATTGCATACTCAACATGTTACCCTCTAAGGAATGTTTCAAAAACTCTTCTTTCTATTTCGGAAGCCCCTCCCTCAAATGTTTTGATGAACTGGTTTTCAGATATAAATTTTTATTCCCTCTTCAATCCTTAATGTATAGGACCTATAATACTATCACAATATCCTGCTATATATGTGATTGACATTTATATGAAAAGAGATTCTACTAGAATACCTATATCATTTTGGCATTGTTTGTATTGACATTGTTAAGGATAGACCCCTACATGATCTTGTTTATAAGCAATACAATCATATCCCATCTATACCCTTCAAATGAAAGGAAGGAAAAAAAACCTATTAAATTGCTTCAATTTTTTTTTTGTGCATATTAAATAAAAATGATAAAATTATGGAAATATTTTGAAGTTATAGCTCAAAAAAACTTATGGTAGCTATGGTTATCATGTTTCCTTTTGCCATTATAAAACCATTCTCAATCTATGTGGACTAATTACTATGACACCTTTTTAATTTTCTTATTGATAAGTCTCCTGACTAAGTTTACAACATGATAAAATACTAATAAGAAAGCACCACAATGTATGTACTTGTGGTCACTAAGTGTAAATCTGCTAAGGAAAGAAGAGGTGGCACAATGAATATGCTATAAGTAAGGATGGACTACATGGGTGTAGTCAAGCTGCTATAGAATCACTAGCGTATCCTTGTATCGGCCCAGGAAATTCACTATATGTATACCCTCTATATCACGTGCTTTCAAAGTCTATCTATGTATTCTTATTTGTGAATGTTTTCTTAATAAAACATAATCCATTTCTATTCAATCTATAAGTTACCCCTTTATATGGGACCCCTCTGCACGTTTAAAAAAATGTAAAAATGGTATTTTAAAAATCCCTTATGTTGAGTCCACATGATACATATATATATATGATTAACTCCCCAAGCATGTTGGTCACCTAACATGCCAATCAATAGTATCTAGCAACATCACCAAGATGTGTAGTGGATGCTAGCCTGTATAGAGCTTGACATCTCAACACTCCCCTTTGAGCTCAGCATGAGCTCATGAACTCCAAGCATAGTCTTGAAGTGTTCAAGCTTTTGAGCTCCCAAGGCCTTGGTAAAAATGTTAGTAGCTTGATCCTCTATGATGACATAAACCATTTCAAGATCATGTGCCAGAAACCCTCTCCTAAATGAAATGGTAATGGACCTTTATGTGTTTGGTTCATGCATGATACACTGGGTTCCTAGCCAATTAAATGCTACTAAGGTTATCACAATCGATTATAATATTATTTTTCACTTGTATACCCAAATCACCAAGTATCTTGTGTAACCAAGCTACCTCACATGCTGCACATTACAACATATTTATACTAGACAAGGCAACTATTGTCTGTTTTATGTTGCTCCAAGTAACAGTAGCATTGCTAGAGAAAAATATAAAACCATTGGTAGACCTCTTGCTTGAAATATTACCATCCCAATCTGCATCTATGTAACCATGCAAGTCTAATGGTATGCCTATACCATAGAATAAGGCATAGTCCAATGTGGACTTGACATAGTGCAATGTGTGCCACATTGCATCCAAATGTGGCTTCCATGGAAGCTACATAAACTGACTCTCCAAATGAACTATGTAGTTTAGGACTAGCTTAGTGATTGCCAAATAGATAAGGATGTCCACATGTTTTTGATATGCAGTTACATCCTCAATCAAGTCACCCTCATGTACACTAAGCTTAGGATTAATATCCAAAGATATAGAAATAGGCTTGCAATCAACCATACCATACTTGTTCAACATACCCAAAGCATATTGTCTCTGTGACAACCATATACCCTATGGATTCTTGATTATCTCTATGCCAAGAAAATAGTGTAACTCTCCCAAATCCTTCATCTCAAATTTAGTCTTGAGAAGACCCTTCATACGATCAATCTTTGTCTCACTATCACCCATAATGATTAGATCAGCCACATATATAGTAACAACCATAAATCTATATCACTCTCATAGACAAAGTGAGTGATCAACATATGCTTTGCTAAATCCAATGTTGACAAGGGATTCTACAATCCTATTATGCCATGCCCTAGGTGCTTTCTTTAGGCCATATAAGGCCTTACAAAGCCTATATACATAATCTGCGTGATTCTCATCTATATAACTAGGTGGCTGCTCCACATAAACTTCCTCTTACAACTCCCCTTGCCAAGAAGGCATTCTTAACATCCAGTTGATACATGATCCAACCTTTTGATATAGCCACTACAATGACAATTCTTATGGTAGTTTTAGCCATTGGAGCAAAGTTTCCTCATACTCAATACCATGATTCTGCGCATACACTTTGGAAATCAGTTTTCCTTATAGTGCTAAATAGATCCATTTGACTTCTGTTTGAAAGCCCATTTGCGGCCAATAGCTTTCTTGCCTTCACGTAAAGGCACCAAGTTACATATGCTTTTTTGCTTAGTAACTCCATTTTGCTATGGAATATGTCTATATATATATTGTCTCTGTATTCCATTTTTGTGCAAATAAATAGAAAACTCATTGGAGAGATATTCTCCCCCTCCACTTGACCTTAGAAATTTAATATGCAACCCTGTCTCCTTCTCAACCAAATCCTAAAAGCTTTTAAACTGAGTAATCACCTCACTTTTCTCACGTGTAAAGTAAACCTATAATTTGCAAGTATGATCATCAATGAAGGAAACATAACACTTGTAACCACTCAAAGTTGTCATCTTTATAGGACCCCACACATTAGAATTTATCAATTCAAGTGGCTTCTTACATGCATGATTTTCATGTAAAAACACATGTCTTGCATGCTTTCCAGATTGACATGCTTCACATACTCTAGCATCCCATCAACTCTAAACTTGGGCAAGATATTCACAATCTGTCTTGACTGCTTGTCTTTTAGCTTCTGCATATTCACACGATCAATTCTCTTATGCTAAATTTCAATATTAGCCACAATACCTAGACCTTGTGTAAACATGGCAACATCCATTTTAGACAGACTTACATCAAACGTAAACAATTTTCCAATATGTTTCCCTTTTGTAATCAATCAGCAATCATTTTTGGGATCTTTTGCATAACAACTATTAGGTGTGAATCGAACCTAGAGTCCCTATTCTACCATTTGACCAATAGAAGCCAAGTTTTTTGTACTATTTGTTACCTGCAACATATCAAATAGGTACTTAGTTTTACCATCTTGCATACTCAAAGGAACATTTCAAATATGAATAATGGGGTGAGTTGTATTATCCCCTATCTCCACAACCTGGAGACTTTGGACTACGCATCACTCTAAACCACTCTCCATGAGAAGTCATGTACTTAGAGACACCTGAGTTTATATACCATATATCATTATTTAATGAATCATTAGTAGTTAGAGTATTCATAAGGCACCGCATAACAAATAACTCTTCACTTCTATCATCATTGTTTCTACTATTGGATGCATAATTGCCTTGCTGCTTTTTTTCTTTTATAATTTCAGCCTTCTTTTTGAAGCAATTTTTAGAAATGTGGCCAATCTGACCACAATGTCAATGCTCTTTACTATTATCAGAATTATGTTTTCTATTAGAATCACCAACTTGCCCTCTTTGACTCCCCTTTCTTAGGGTTGTTCTCTCTTTTGATATGCATCATAACCTCAACCATGGCCACCATCTTGGCCCCTGCCCAACCACAACCTCTAGCATTGCTAATAGAGTAAATTACCTATTCAGACTTGTCCTTGCTTTGAGAAGAAGAGGAATCCAAGACAAGGTTCTTCTCCTTAAGTATTAGCATAGAAATCGAGTCTGTAAAATTAGAGATATCATCCCTCATATTCATAAATGACCTAAAGCTCTTGTACTCATCTCCAAGTCCATCTAAGCATGTATGCACAATATCATCATTATCAACTACCACACTGATAGATCCAAGAGATTCCACAATAATCTTAATCTTCAAGTTAAAATCATTAATGGACAGGTTTTCTCTTTTTACTTGGTTCAAATCTGACTTGAATTGTAGCTTTTTGGTCTTTATGTTTATTTTGATCAACCTTTCCAAGTTCTTCCATGCAAAAGTAGGGATTTCAGATTCCTGCAAATAGTCCATCATGCTATCTATGATACTAATAGATAAGCAAATATACATGACTTTACTATGTATCTACTCTCAATCTTTCTTAGCCTTTACCTGTTTTTATTAGCATTTTGTGTAGGAACTTCAGGTGCTATTGCCATGTCTCCTTCATTGTAACTCCAAACCCCGGGGGGTTTACCTATAAACAATCATCTATATAACGTACATTCAAAGGATATTAAGAAATACCCTTTCTTTACATGCTATAAGGCCTTAAAATGATCCCTTTTACTTTACTAAACTTAAGGATTTTTTTCAAATTGTAATTAAAAAATCCATTTTGTTAATATAATCCTATAAATTTTACTAAATATAAAACCCTTTATTTTGAACTCACATGGTATCTTACATGTTCTATAAAGTGGAGTCATGGAGCTCCAAATACCTTTACTTTTTAATAAATTTATCATCTTGAACTCTCATATAGGATAATTGTTCTTATCAAGCTTCTCACTAACAATCTAGTTGAAGAAGTTAGACATTTTGACAAAGGATAATTGTTCTTATCTTCAAGCTTCTCACTAACAATCTAGTTGAAGAAGTTAGACATTTTGATAAAATGGACACCTTTCAAAAAACTGCAATATGTAAGCAAGTTGATACAAGGTGAACCACAACTAAACACATAGCCCTTTTCACTATTTGCACAACAATAACTACAATTTGCAATTTAAATGTGCAAATAGCTTCTCTGTCTAACCCAACAAACATCTCAAACCTTAGAGATTCACAATCTGTATATATGCAGATGTAAACAACCAACACAATCAAAACTGTAGTATATCCAAATACTAACATTGGGACCACTTACAAGTTTAGAATGGAGGTCAAAAAGACCTAAGTTGCCAAAAATATACTATTTTTCTTGCTCACCAAGTTTCATTAAAATTAGAGACTACAACCTTGTGAGCCTTAGGAGCCTCCTTCTATGACTATATCCTAAGGAAAATTGAGCAAGGTGGAAGAGTTTCTTACTCATTGCTTGCTTGCTTACTTTCATGCTCCAATGCCTTCACCTCAGCCTTCAATCAAGCTTCATGCAACTTTGGGAGATGACTCTAATACCATGAAAACAAACAAGAGGGAAGAGAGGTGAAAAAACCAAGAGCACACATACAAAGATAATGGAGACTTAAGCACAGAGAGAGATAGAGCTAAACTCTTCTTATATTCTTCTTCCTTATTCTTCCATACAAAAGAACTAAGTCTACAACATAATAAAAGACTAATATAAAATTACCACAATGTATGTGCATGTGGTCACTAAGTGTGAACGTGCTAAGGAAAGAAGAGGTGGCACATTGAATGTGCCATAACCAAGGATGGACTAATGGGTGTAGACTAGCTGTAGAATCACTAGTGTATCCTCATATTGGTCACCTAACATGCCAGTGAATAATATCCAAACACATCACCAAGACACATAGTGGATGTTAGCTCATGTAAAGCTCGACATCTCAACATCTAAGTTAGTCACCTCTCATAGAAATAGAGGTGTCTAAGAACTTGTATATAGGACCAAGCCCATTTCAAATGATTAAAACCAAGTCATCATTAGCAATAGGTGCATTGATTGAACAAGAATCTTTGCAATTTGCCCAATCTCTATAACATAATCACTAATGCTCCGATTTTTGCACCATGCACAACCATGTAGACCTTGCTTTAAATATATATTTCTTGCCTTCGTATAAGTGCCATATACCTTTTCAATTATCTCACATACATCCTTACATAGACTTGATTTTTTAAATGTGCCAAATCAAAGTCTTTGAAATACATATGGAGATCCAATGTAGTACATGCATATTTTTACATGTCCAGTCCCTATAGTCCTTCTTCTCTCCCTCTATTGGCTCCTTCATCCCCAATAATTTGTATTAACCTATTTCACCTCTAGATAAAGTTTCAAAAATGTAGTTTTGTGAGCCATGGGATGGTGTGTCCTAGTGTAAATCACTTGAAATAACCTCTAAATAAAGTTTTAGAGATGTAATTCTCTGAGCTATCATGGTATGGTTTGCACTAGCACAAACCACATGAAATAGGTCATGTTCATAGTCATTCTTAAAAGTTTTTGACCATTCAAGCTTAATTTTGGGATCAAAGTCATTCTTTAAATCTCTAAGTGGTCTATACTAGTGTAGACCATCCTATGACTCATAGAATTGCATTTGTGAAGCTTTATTTAGAGGTGAAATAGGTTATATTTGTAGTTGTTTTTTAAGGTTTTCTAGTCTTTTGAGCTCACTTTTGGGATCAAATCACCAAAATTTACACCCTTATGTATTTCTTCTATGGATCATAATTGTAAAGAGGTGTTGGAATATGATTAACTTCAAGTTTTTTCCCTATGTGTCTTGTGTGTGTGCACGCCCGTGCACATATGGGTATTTACATATATCAAAACTATTGGTATGCTTGTCTAAATATGTAATTTTTCTCCCCCTAAAAGCACATCTCAACATATTCATTGCGTGTTTCTCTCTAGGAAATTGTGTGTTTTATTTAAGAAAATTTGAAAAATCAAAGAATTTATAGATAGACCTTGAACACACATAATATAGAGGATTTACATACGGTGCGCACCATAAGTTATTGTACACTACAATAGATCTTGAAAGATGTGAAGAATTAACTAGACGTTTAAAGCTTGTAAGGATTGATATGGAGGGCTTGTGGGATAGGGTATCAAAATTTGAGGGGGGGGGGGGATGCAAATATCATTTTTGCGAATTGTCATGAAATTAATTTTTTGAAATGACTATTCTCATTCTAATAAGCTTGAGGGATGAGGGCCCAAATGTTTGCAAGGTCCCTAAATTTGTGGGGATTGTTTTTTTTTTTTCATGGGAAGAAAAGCATAACACAGAGGATCGTATTTTATGATGGATGGGTGTTTCCATCCATGCATATATGTATATGTTACAAACACCCACATAACCAATCATGACACTGATAGAATTTTATATTCTAAACATGATTTTATACATCATGGGATTAGAAAGTATGCCCTAAAATCTTGCTAACTAGGCATATAGTTGGAGGAGCTCACCTAAAGAATCTCAAAAAAAGAAATCACCCCCTACGAGACTAGAAAGTGGTCTCTTTAGTAGGGATGTAAATAGAAGACTATTTGTTAGATGAAAGAAGTTTAGGAACCCTCAATATTCTACCCTTTTGGACCCACACTTGATGCTTCACTACAAGGTGGACTTAGAGTCCACTAATTGGCAAAGTCCATACATCGTATGGAATTTCAAAGGTTCTAGTCACCAAGAGTTGTCCAAGTAAGTACTAAAGGTTACCTCTTATAGTCTAGTTAGGGGTGAATGCCTTACATTCATATGAGAGAAAAAAAATACAACGTTGAAGTATATCTTGAATTATATAGAAGCTAACATTTCAAAAATCAATAGATGATTGATGATCTTCTCCTCATTTAAAAAACCAAGGTGAACTTTGGTCATCAATTCGCTAGACCGTGTAATAAGTATCCATCAAACCATTTTCAAGTCTTCAAGAATTGAGGATACTTGTATTTGGAGTCATATGATTTTGAGTCTCTCATCTAGGTTGAAAAGGAAATGCTTTCAATAAAGAAGAAAGAAGAGTCTTCTAGTGAAGGTAGGCAAATAAGAGAAACTAATTTGGAAAAAGAGTTGTGATACTCTACATAAGATAATATCAACCATCTTCTTAATTAAGCATACTAAGTTGACTACACATGACTAGAACATATATTAGCTTAGGAAGTAGTACTTGAGGTTGTTAAAAATGTTTGCCAGAAAATGTATGATTATTGAAATATGGATAAACTTATAGTTAGATGATATCTATATTGTATCTTGGCTTGCAAATCAATTATTAATTTTCTCATAGTTTCCAAAATAGCCTCTTGAGTTGAGGGAAGTTCTATTGTAAATTTTACATATTATCCAGAAATTAGTTTTTGCTAGATCAATGCCTTGTACATGGAAGTTTTAAATATGTTTCTTCTCAAGTTGATGAAAGTCCCTCCTTTAATGGATAAGGATCTAAGGTCGAGAAGGATACTAAGGTCTAAATAGAGTAGAGGTCATGGATGAGTAACTTTCACCACCAATACCATTTCTACCAAAATGAGTCCAATCTTCCATGATTTCACCTCAATAGTGGTGTGAAATTTTGGTGGAAACAATGGTCTAAGGAGAATGTGATATAAGCACACCAAACCTAAGAGGACATCAAGATAGATGAGAAGGACAATTATCTAAAACTCCCTCATGTTTCCTTAAAGATGAATGAGATTTTTAGCCTAATGCAATATAAAATTTCACCCTATAATAATCCTACTCAAACTTCATTACCTTGAGAGATTACACTCCAACATGATGATTAAATGATGAGTTTCAAGGTCCAATATTCCCCTAGACCTTAGCCTAGACATGATGAGACCTACATCCTTAGAAGATGCACTCATCAAAATTCAACCACTCGTTAAAATGATAAATTCCCATGCAATACATCCCCATAGAAGACAAAGCCTTGAATCTTATCTTGAAGAAGATCATTCAATGATATTCAATATGGATCAAATCTCAAGTTTATTCTCTCGGGGGAAAAGGAGGGGGGGTAGAAGGGCATCACTCATAAATTTTGACCCTAGGAGAATCATAATTAAATTTCATTACCTTGAGAGATTACACTCTATTATGATAATTAAATGACAAGTGACATGAGTTTATCAAGGCCCCAATACTGCCCTAGACCTTAGCCTAGACATGATGAGACCTACATCCTTGGAAGATGCACTCATCAAAAGTCAACCACTCATCAAACATATTAATGTCCATTCAATATAACCCATAGAAAGAAAACCTTGAATCTTATCTTGAAGAAGATCATTCTATGAAACACATGATGGATTGAATCTCGAGATTATTCTCTTGACGGGGGAGGGGGGAGGGAGGGAAGGGGTCACTCATAAATATCTAAGCATATCACGTGGGTTTAAAAGGATGAATTCACCAATTTAATAGAATTGGGTGTGTTTTAATACAAGAAAAATCAAAGTTAAGAGTATTTCTAAATAAGCCTAGAATGCATGTGATATAAAGGGTTACATATAATGAACCTCTTGAGATTATTCTATGGAGGGAGCAAAGAGCTAGCCTAGGAGAAGGTTTTCTTGTGTCCATTTCAATGAGCAAGGAAATTTTCAAGGAAGATTTCTCAAGGTGTGGAAGAGCTCCAATCAAAAAATCTCAAATCCCATGATATAATCCACATAAAGTATTATATCCTTAGGTAGTGAACCCTAGATTATTAGAATGGATTGAGTAAGGCTAGCTGTAAACAAATACCCCTACTTCTTGTCAAGGTCTTGGTCAAGATGAGAATATCTTGAGTTTTTTAAGAGTGGTGTGGATTTAATGTCTCTAAAAAAATTCTACCAATCATAGTATCAACATTTTTATTGAGGATATTCTTAGCTCTTAGAAGAGATTATTAAAGTTTGATAGATTAAATTTAATAGTTCACTTACATCTTATACTAAGCTAATGGAACCCAAGTATGTGAGCTCTCAATTTCTTAAAGAAAGATTGGATAATATGAGGACAATACATGGTATGGCCTACCTTTAAGCTCCAAAAGTTCAATCTTAGTAATGTGCAAATCTTGTGCAAATTATTTTGAATAAAAATGATTCCTTTATTAGGACAATGATATTTACCAAAGTGACTAGATGTAATGTGAAAATGTTGCTTCTATTGGAGTGTAAAATAAAGTGCAAGCATCCCTTGCTTCCAAGAAAGCACAAAGGAGCCATCGATTTAAAAGCCCATTTAAGCACAATAGTTGTGGCTAATTTTGATGGAAGCAAGGGTTGATGATCTTGTATGGAGGATTTTTAAAGAAATTAGAGCTTGAGAGAGTTTGTTCTTGTAGGGCAACCTCTTTTTTTAAGGAGGAAGATGAAACACATAAAGCTTAGTACACTAAAGCTAAGGATTTTTTTGTTTACAAAAGCATAACCCCTCTCCCTAATTCTTATTGAGAATTCACCATCCCCTCTAAATGTATGTAAAGAAACTCCCCATTACCAAGCACACACAACCATCCTTTAGTTTAAGATGAGAACACAAGTCCTAGAGGCATTGTTGCAATAAGAGGTTGAGATAAGGGTACTCTTAGATGTAGAAAATTTGTGAAACTACCAAATATTTGCCTTATGCTCTCTATTTGAAACTTTTATTTTGAGAAAGGATTAATCTAAGCCCTCAATGCACCACTAATGTGGCTTGAAACTATTGATCAAATGATCTCTTGACCACATATCACTATTTGAGTGCTAGCTCCATCTATGCCACCACCATTGTCACTTCCAACTTATTTGGAAGTAATGGGATGAATATAAATACGAGTGAGAAGACAATAACCACGATTCTATTAGGTAACCAAAATAGTAGTACGTATAGAGCAAACTTTTGATACCCTCAACTCAAATTGTTTCATATTATACTAGCATTGCATTGCTATACTCTCTTATTACCAACATACTTTGTTTGTGAATGATATATTTATGCTATCGACTGACTCCTCTATAATGTTAATCAAGCTCTGAAGGACTCTACTAAACATTGGTATAATGTACTTGGGATATTTTTCTAGCCTTGGAGTGGGATGGTCCTCGAGGGTGGACCATGTGATCACTTATAGTGATGTGCATTGATCAAAAGATATCTGGCATCAAGATACAATATAGGTAGAGAAATTAACCCAATCATATGTTGAAAGATATGAAAAATGATGTATGCTCTAGGAAGAGATGCTCCGTATCCCATAAGCACAGTGAGGAGAGTGGAACAACCCAACCGCTACATAAGCATGTACCAACTAGTTCTTATTCCAATGCAATGTCATTGTACTTTTTGTCCCTTCAATCATGCGTCATTATCTGGACACACAAGATTATGTTTATGAGTCCAAGCTTCCATCTTGGAATCTAATTCACTTGTGTGATAGTCAATCCTTCTTGTCTATGTTATCATGAGTCTTCTTTTTCTCTTCCATCCACCATATCCATGCTCTAGATCCATGCATTCTAACATGGTATCAGAGCCATGGTGAGCATGGCTAAGCCTCGGGGAGGTCAATCATAAATATATCTATGTATCACATGGGTTCAACATAAAGGATTTTTAAAATATCATTTTTACACATTTTTTTACATACAGAAAAGTCCCATATAAAGGGGTTACTTATAGATGGAATAGAAAAGGGTTATGTTTTATTAAGGGAAAATTCACTGATAAGGATTTTTATAAATAGGTCTTGAATACACGTGATATAGAGGGGATACATATAGTGAACTACCCAGGCTAAGGGGGGGCTAAGCTTATCAAACTTTTCCTTTAGCTCCTCTTTATCTTTGGTCAGCTCATTGTTAGCTCATGAGTTCATTTCTTACTCCAACTCCACTCTTTTCTTCATGGCAGCCATAGCTAGCATGCACCTACCCTAGTTGGAGCTTTCATATCTCTCAAACTAGGGCATATCTCACTGAACTTCCTTTTGTGGACCTCTTGCTCTACTTAGGAGGCAATTTTTTGTCAATTCAAATATCAAGATTGCCCTGCTTTGAGCTCAACATTACAAGAATTCATCATCAATGCATGTTCTTCACCTGCGCCTATTCATACGGCATGCTCTCCTTGCACGCAATGTGATTCTCAGTGAGTTCATAAGGCAATTGAAGCTCCATACCTAAGCTCTCTCCAATCAAAGGGTTTTCAAAATGGTCATCTTTGTGAGTTGCAATCAGTGAAAGACCAAGCCCTTATCCTGAAACCCTAAACAGGAAGCCATAGCCATTTGGGTTGAAGCTCATAATACACTTCATTTTCTCACTCCTCTCAGCTCACTCAAGTGTTTGTCACTCTAATTTGGTGCTCCACTCAATTCCCAACACTTCAAATTAGTAAGGAGGGGAGAAATCATCTCAACATCAAGTTCTTCAAAGTATAGTATCTTTTGATACTCATTTTAGTGCTTCTTGGCACTTGTATTTCTTGACACATCCAAGAACAACTCATTTGCTAGTTTTAGGAGTCAGTTATTGCAATGACAAACATGAAGATTTTAATGTGGAATGCCCAATTGATTAAATCCCTTTGTAAGACTCAATCTCATTGTAAAAGGATAGACACTGCCCAAGTATACTCACGGTAAGACCTTCTCCAAAATGTCTGAACTTGAGCAAATAGCCAAATTCAATGGTGAAGGCTTTCACATCTGGAAAGAAAAGACAATGTACCATCTCATGAGAAAAGACATCTGGGATCTAGTTGAGGATGATACATGAGATGTAGATGGGAAGAAGGAAGATGATGAAGACGGGTTTGTTAAAGAAGTCCAGTTCTAGAGAAAAGAGTGGAAAAAGATGAACAAAAAGGCTCTAGGCATCATTGCTTAGGGACTATTTGATGACGTATTGCACCATATCTTCGATATCAAATATGCAAAAAAGCCATCGGATAAGCATGACAGGATCTTTGGAACTCAAGCTAAAAACTCAAAAGTAAATTTACTCATGCAGTTCTATACGCTCAATGTAAAGGATACTTCTTCTATGACCATGCACAAGCTACATAAGCATATACTTGGTTGTTATTCCAATGCAATGTCATTGTACTTTTTGTCCCTTGAGTCTCAGTGTCATTGTCTACACACACAAGATTGTGTTTATGAGTCCAGGCTTCCATCTTGGAACCTAATTCACTTGTGTGCCAGTTATTCCTTCTTGTCTATGTTATCACGAGTCTTCTCTTTCTCTTCCATCAGCCATAGTCATGCTCTAGATCCATGCATTCTAACATCCTAGTGATTCCTTTGGTGGGGCTGAAGGGTCAGATGTTGTATATTCCAAGAACATTACCAACTAGCTCATTGCCTTTTTGGCCACCTAGGATGAGATACGATCCCTTAGGGTATACCTAATGAGAGATAACAAGACTAGACTAGAGCTACCAATGGATTGTTTTTATCTAATGAAATCGATGTTAATGAATAACTCTTTAGCTATTATTTATAAAGAAAGTGTTTTGCATTACTAGTTGGTATGTTGTGCTTATACGAATGGTTTTATGAACTTGTGTAATATATTAATTATGAGAGCTAATTCATTATATATGTCAAAGTTGTATAGCAACATAAATTGTTTAGATAACAAAAGATTGCTAGATGAGTGGGTGGAAAGGGGGTGGATGATGATCTCGGCATTCAAATTCTATGAATAAGTGGATTCAATTAGTCTAGCATAATTTTATGTTATTATTTAATATTGTGCTACAAGGTAGAATATTATTTTAGGACAATGTAGTGTAACTAGGTTATAATATAGAGGGGTTCATACATCCCTCCCGTTCATTTACACTCTCATTCAACTAAGTAAAGTGTTTTTTACTCTTGTCATTTAGAGATTTCCAACAACCAGTCTCTTTAGAAGAGCTGTTAGACTAAGTATGACCTTTGAAGTTTAAGAGTACCCTCAGGTTCCAGCCCTTTGGATCAAGATATACTCAAAGAGCCTAAAAACTTAACTTGCAACTTTAAAGAAGAGCATAGATGAGGATGAAGCCATAACAGTGCTACTAGTAAGTGAAAATCAAAAACCATATGAGAAACTTGTGTCTACCCTAAGTAATGTTCCTAATCTCTCACTCAAAGACATTGACCATTCTCTACTTGATGGAGAAAGTGAACTTAAAAACAAGGATGCAAAAGAGATCATCTCAAAGGAAAACTTCTTGTACACCAAGGGCACTTATGGAGCAAAAGGACGTGGACGAGGATTCAACACCAACACCAAGGATCGGGTCATATGTAATTATTGTGGTAAGACCAGGCACATGGTTAGTGAATGTTTCCACAAGAAAAGAGATCAACAAGTGCAGAATGGTAACCATCAAAGTCAGTTCATGAATAAAGAAGATACTTCTACTATATCGACAATAATTGTGACAGATTGTTTTGAAGAATTTTTCATTGTATCTTTTCCATAGTGGATCTTATGTTTTCCCATAGTGGATTTTGTTTCCCTTGGTGGATGTTGTTTTGTAAAAACCCTTGCCAAAGATGTACAGTTTCAAGCTTTAAATTGACTAGGCTGCCTATGAGCTAGTCTCCCAGGCCATGTCATCATGTGGGGGGGCACATTATGATTAGCACGAAGATACATATATGTAACAGGTAGAAGTGGTTAGCCCGTCTAAAACGTAGGCTGGAAGAGACTTCGATGACAGGCCCCACACTCGCAAACGTTTTTGCCTTTTGAGGTGGTTATATGCAGAATAGATGCAGGGTAAAACTGCGATTCACCATGGAGCTATGCCCATGCCATGGTCATGCATCCATGAGGTCTGTCGCGGTGCCTTGATTCCTCACACTTTGGACCCTATTAATAGTCTTAACCACTACTAACCGACGTTTTACAAAGCTAATAAAATATATGACTCTCTTTTCCTTTGGTGACCCTCTACCATTCTCCGTTCAGGAAAACAGTGACCTCCTCTCCTTGCGGTCCTCCTCTATTACGAAAGGACCCTCCTCCATTCCCCTTCCAACACTCCTCCATTCCTGTCCAGTCATTGCAGCATACCAAAGCTACCATTCTACCATGTTTTGAAGCAACCCAAATGGCATTGAGGAAAGCAAAGCTACTGTTTTTGAGCCATTTCTACCAATAGCATATCAATCAATACAACATCACAAAGTACACATTTCTAACATTTTTTAAGCCTAGCAAAGGGCCTATTTTTTGAAAATTAGCAACTTAGCTACCATTCACACCATAGGCTATATTTGCAAGCACTTACATAGCTGAATCCCCAACACCATGATTCCCATTGTTAAACATCCATATCCACCAATGCAAATCCAAAAATTAAAGTTCAACATCTCCCATCTAGTCTATTTGATGCCTCTAAACTTCAATGGGAGGCACGTATGAATCCATCATCAAAATATGATGTCCAAAACATTGCATACATCCAATGGGATTGGTTGGATGATTTCATCTGCTTCTGCAAGCAATGGACATCAAAGAACGCACTGGGCAAGCTATTACGTCTGACGGCATATAGTCATACACAACTTATAGGGTATGTCCGTATTTCCAGAGCACAATGTGATATTTTTTAATTAAGCAACTATTTACGAACGTGGAGTACTTTCTAATTAAGGATCTTTTTGCCAATGTCATGTCCTTTTTGCCAATACGAATCCAAAAAACCTAGTTCTAGTTTATGAACCTTCAAGAAGTTCCATTAATAATCTTGTTGCATTGCATTCTTCACAAGGTCTACTTTCCTAGATTTCCTCTACGGTCAATCCTAGACAATCGCATGCTCACCTTGTGGTGCAAGTTCATGCACCTCTAAGCATACCCTTGGGTTAGAATCTAGAACTAGGTTTGTAGCCACACCATTAAGTGCATCTTCTTGCATCAGAACCGTAGATGAAAGGGGAAACAAATTTAACTTCATTGTGTAGCAAAGCACTTAAATCTTTGAGCATTATCTTCTATCCCTATTGCACCTTGCTTTTATTATGATGCACTTGCAATGTTCCATTGAGCATTTGCAAGAGCTTCTACATCTTTTCAATTCTTTCATATTTTATTATGATGCATTTGCAATGTTGAGATACTACATCTTTTGAATTCTTTCATCTCCCTTTGAGATTGACAAGAATTTTATACATTTCTATTGACACTTGTCAACTTCAAAACCTACTAAAATGGGGATATCTAATGGAACTTTACTCCTTTTGGAGCACAATTTCTTTATTAATGTAATGTATTTCCACCCTTGTAAGGTTACTTTAGGTCCAAACTTTTCACTAGTGTGAAGTACTTTTTGTAATGCTATATTAATGCTCTATTTTGTTGTATAGTTATTGGTGCAACTTTGGCCCCACTGATGCTCGTGATAACCCACCAATAATGAAAGCCCAAAAGAAGGCAGGTAAATGTAGGGTGGAGTCCCAAACCTATGCCACTTTGTGGCTGCACAATTATACCTTTGGCCCACAATTTGTTGTTTGAATTATATTCAATACGAGCATGTTGATGCAAAAGGAAATGTGTGTCATGGGGCATTATACACAGGACAATACAATGCAAGGATGGCCTTTGCACCATAGTTGTCAATGGGGATGCGATCATGGATTTGTGACATGCTTCATAAAGGGTTCATCCCGCAACAGGTATTACAACATCAACCGTCACTCTACAAACATACCAAGATGATGCATGTAGCGTGCACAATTGGGTCCTCACCTATAAGGGCCAAATCTTGTATTATCAGATCTTTGATGAGGCAAAAGGGCATGCATTTGTACTCGGTGTGCAAACCAATTGGCAACTGGAGATGGCCAAAACACATGGGAATGATGGGTTGCTGGCAATGGATGCCACCTTTGGCACTAATAAATATAAGGTATTATATTTCCATTGTTGTGTGCATTGAAAATATTTAGTTATTGTTAACTAGAATGATCTTTTGCAGTTTCACCTATACACAATCTTGGTTTTTGATTCTCATCGGAATGGCATCCTTGTTGCTTGGATTATTACATCTTCAAGCACCATGGCTGATATTCGAACATGGCTGGTGGCCTTTCGGAATCGATTGCTTGATGCAAAAAAATCATGGTAGCCTAGTGCATTTATGGTAGACGATGCTCTTGCAGAAATACAGGCTACTAAGTAAGCCATCCATATATTGATTCCTTTATATAATCTATTTTTTAATGAGAATTTAAGTTGCAATGTGTATAAGATTGGATGATCATTTGGTGGGACTTTATGTTGGATTGTGCATGGAATTGAATGTTCATTTGGTGGCTCTTTGTGTTTTATTATTGACATCAGGGAGATTTTTGGTATGCCAATATACCTTTGCATTTGGCATGTTCGACAAGCTTGGTTAAAGAACTTAATCAAGAAGGTTTCTAATGCATCAAAACGGGTTGACATGTTCAAAGCACTAGGTCAAATAATGAACATGTGAAGCAAAGGGAACACAAATCAAGTGAGTACGGAGCGAGAAGCCATGGACCTAGTGGATAGTTTCTTACGTACATATAAGGAGGAAGAGGGCTTCGTCAAGTATTCTAAGGACCAATGGATGGCATCAATAGGTAAGGGTTTGTGGCTTTAGCTAGTACTTTTGCCTCTCTTATTTGCTTAACATTTATTTTTTACTTTCGAAGGAATGTGGATTCGAGCAACTCGCAATTTGCCTCACTCAAATCAGGAGACAAATGGTAGCATCGAATCCTATCATGGTATTCTAAAATCATGATTTCTTACTGGTTGCAAGACAATTCATGGTCAGAGGGTAGATTGGCTCCTGCAAAAGCTTTTGGGCCCTTGTCATTCTTATTACTAGTATCAGGATATGTTGAAGAAGGCCGGGTTCAAAAAAAAATTTAATATCTTGGACGTTATTGCAAGATCTGTGCAATGTGCCCAACAAATCCCTAATGACAATGTAAAGTTCTTGGATATTGAGCACAAGGTTGACTTGGTGAAAAACCAGAGCAAAAGTGACCTATGGCACAAAGTGGAGAATGCAAATTGCAAGTGGGAATGTTGCTCATGTGAGTGGGCCATGCGTGGCAACCTTTGCAAACATCAAGCAAAGGTATTGATGATTGGTGGTTTACAATTTACCCATGTCATCAAGGCATCCATGGACTTGTATGACTTATCTACCAAAGATGTTCCATGTAAGCCATTTTTTTGGTAAAAGTTTCTTATTGTGCTTTACAAGCTAGATTGTGAAGTAATTATGCCTCAAAAATTTTGACAGGTCATGGATTCTTATGCCACATGGACTCGGCCATTGTCCTTCTATCTTCCTAGCTTCCTTTCTACCGCCCGTCTACATTTACAAATTGCACGGGTGAGAGTGCGGCGCTCCTTGAATTAAACCATGATGCGCTTGTGCTCTTTTACAAAAGTTTTGACTTGCGCTTTTCCTTGTGTGCCTTTGTCTTCCGTTTCTCTTTGCCTTGGCCTTTGTCGTTGTCTTCTGCTTTAGCTTTTCCGGATTTTCCACCTTCATTCATTTGAGGGTTAACATAGTCGGACAAGGAGTTGGCCTAAGGGATGTAACATTCCATGCATTCATGCAGATAAAGAAACTTCATCAATACAAGCATAGGAAATAGGGAAACAGATCGAGACAACTATAAATTGGTTGTGTGGATAAGCTGGACTAATACTAGTGCAGACTCACTTGAATTAATCAGTTTGTGAATGACCCAATTTGTTGCACATTGAGATGATTCCTGTGCAAGCATATCCCATGCATGTAGTGGTGACATCAATCATTTTTCTTTGTGGATTTACCATTAAGATCATGCCTTAAAACAACAACAATCCTTAGTCATGGCATGACATTAAAAACAACGAACAAAAGGGACTCTTCAAGGAACTCACCACCAAGTTAATGAGAGAGGCTATGATCAAAGCCTAGAAACATCCAAGGTATGCATCTGCTAGATAACCACCAAGCATAGGAGAAATGTAACATGTGCCATTGCTTATGCTGAGAATTTTGGCAGCATTGACATACTCTAAATGGAATTCTTATGTGAGGTATAGGATCATGCTAAACATCAGGCCTATTCTTGCAAGCTTGTCACATAATTCATTACCTGGATAAATCAGTTGAGCATAAGACGAGAGAGTTTTTCAAGTCATTGATGCTTGATGGAAAATCACAGCAATGTCCGAAAAAAGAGAGAGAACAATACACTAACATCAACCTTCCTCCATATTGCATATATATGTACTTGTTAAACACCATAATACAACTACAGTGCTACAAATCTAACGTGAAGTATTTAGATGGAATCTACCTAATATGAATGGCATGGTCTTCTAGTCTCTAGGCTGCATGGCTCTCTTCTTCTCTTTAACTATGCCAATTGCTCTTTGGACTTTCGCCCACAACAACATTGCAGGAGAGCTAGAGCTCCAAAATCCCTTGCAGTTCTCCTATCTTTGCTTGTCACTAGCGATGCCATCCACTCCCATGGTTTTTTTGTTTCCTGCTGGTGCTATCTCTCCTAATCAAGCTTAGAAAATGAGCAAAATCTCCAAGTAAACTGTGAAATCCACCATGATCCGCTTCAATCCTAAAGGAGGGAGGAGAGAGAGAGAGAGAGAGAGAGAGAGAGAGAGAGAGAGAGGATGCCATCCACTCCCATGGTTTTCTTGTTGGCTGCTGGTGCCATCTCTCCTGATATCAAGCTCAAAAACTCCGACCATGAATTGTCTTGCAACCAGTAAGAAATCATGATTTTAGAATACCATGATAGGATTCAATGCTATGATTTGTCTCTTGATTTGAGTGAGGCAAATTGTTAGTTGTTGGAATCCACATACCTTCCAAAGTAAAAAATAAATGTTAAGCAAATAAGAGAGGAAAAAGTACTAGCTAAGCCACAAACCCTTACCTATTGATGCCATCCATTGGTCCTTAAAATACTTGACAAAGCCCTCTTCCTACTTATATGTATGCAAGAAAGTATCTACTAGGTCCATCACTTCTCACTCTGTACTCACTTGATTCGTGTTCCCTTTGCTTCGCATGTTCATTATTTGGCCTAGTGCTTTGAACATGTCGGCCCGTTTTGATGCATTAGAAACCTTCTTGATTAAGTTCTTTAACCAAGCTCCTCGGACATGCCAAATGCAAAGGTATATTGGCATACCAAAAACATCCCTGATGTCAACAATAAAACACAAAGAGCCACCAAATGAACATTCAATTCCATGCACAATCCAACATAAAGTCCCACGAAATGATCACCCAATCTTATACACATTGCAACTTAAATTCTCATTAAAAAATAGATTATATAAAGGAATCAATATATGGATGGCTTACCTAATAGCCAATATTTCTGCAAGAGCATTGTCTACCATAAATGCACTAGACTGCCATGATTTTTTCGCATCAAGCAATCGATTCTGAAAGGCCACCATCCATGTTTGAATATCAGTCATGGTGCTTGAGGATGTAATAATCCAACAGGGATGCCATTCCAATGAGAATCAAACACCAAGATGGTGTATAGGTGAAACTACAAAAGATCATTCTAGTTAACAATAATTAAATATTTTTCAATGCGCACAAAAATGGAAATATAATACCTTATATTTATTAATACCAAAGGTGGCATCCATTGCTAGCAACCCATCATTCCCATGTGTTTTGGCCATCTCTAGTTGCCAATCGGTTTGCCTCATCAAAGACCTGATAAATAAAAGATTTGGCTCTTATTGGCGAGGACCCAATTGTGCACGCTACGTGCATCATCTTGGTCCGTTTGTAGAGTGACGGTTTCCAACTTGCTTGAAATGTTCAAAATATCTCGCAATGTAAGAAAAGTGTCTCTTGTGGTCTTTAAGCTACCATTTGTAGCACCCCTTTGCAATGTATGTGATGTTGCAATACTTGTTGTGGGGTGAACCCTTGATGAAGCATGTCACAAATCCATGATCGCATCCCCATTGACAACCATGGTGCAAAGGCCATCCTTACATTGTATTGTCATGTGTATAATGCCCCATGAGACACATTTCCTTTTGCATCAACATGCTCGTATTGAATATGGCATAGGTTTGGGCCTCCACCCTACGTTTGCCTGCCTTCTTTAGGGCTTTCATTATTGGTGGGTTATCACGAGCATTAGTGAGGCCAAAGTTGCACCAATAACTATACAACAAAATAGAGCATTCAATATAGCATTACAAAAAGTACTTCACACTAGTGAAAAGTTTGGACCTAAAGTAACCTTACAAGGGTGGAAATATATTACATTAATAAAGAAACTGTGCACCAAAAGGGGTAAAGGTCCATTAGATATCCCCATTTTAGTAGGTTTTGAAGTTGACAAGTGTAAATGGAAATGTATAAAATTCTTGTCAATCTCAAAGGTAGATGAAAGAAATCAAAAGATGTGGTATCTCAACATTGCAAATGCATCATAATAAAATATGAAAGAATTCAAAAGATGTAGAAGCTCTTGCAAATGCTCAATGGAACATTGCAAGTGCATCATAATAAAAGCAAGGCGCAACATGGATAGAAGATAATGCATCAAAGATTTAAGTGCTTTGCTACACAATGAAGTTAAATTTGTTTCCCCTTTCATCTACGGTTCTAATGCAAGAAGATGCACTTAATGCTATGGCTACAAACCTAGTTCTAGATTCGTGCATGAACTTGCACCACAAGGTGAGTATGCGATTGTCTAGGATTGACCGTAGAGGCAATCTGGGAAAGTGGACCTTGTGAAGAATGCAATGCAACAAGATTCTTAATGGAACTTCTTGAAGGTTCGTAAACTAGAACTAGGTCGTGTGGTTTCGTATTGGCAAAAAGGACATGACATTGGCAAAAGGATCCTTAATTAGAAAGTATTCCACGTTCATAAACAGTTGCTTAATTAAAAAATATCACATTGTGCTTTGGAAATACGGACTTACCCGATAAGTTGTGTGTGACTATCTGCCGTCGGACATAATAGCTTGCCTAGTGCGTTCTTTGACATCCATTGCTTGCGGAAGCCAGTTGGTGCATCCTTTCTTTGAGACTCATCGCATATGAAATCATCCAACCGATCCCATTGGATGTATGCAATGTTTTGGATGTCATATTTTGATGACAGATTCATACATGCCTCCCATTGAAGATTAGAGGCATCAAATGGACCAGATGGGAGATTTTTAACTTTAATTTTTGGATTTGCATTGGTGGGTATGGGATGTTTAACAATCATGGGAATCATGGTGTTGGGGATTGAGCTATGTAAGTGCTTGCAAATATAGCCTATGGTTCGAATGGTAGCTAAGTTGCTAAGCTTCAAAAAATAGCCCCTTTGCTAGGCTAAAAAAATGGTAGAAATGTGTACTTTGTGATGTTGTATTGATTGCTGTGCTATTGGTAGAAATGGCTCAAAAATAGTAGCTTTGCTTACCTCAATGCCATTTGGGTTGCTTCAAAACAGGTAGAATGGTAGCTTTGGTATGCTGCAATGACTAGACGGGAATGGAGGAGTGTTGGAAGGGGAATGGAGGAGGGTCCTTTCGTAATGGAGGAGGACCACAGGGAGAGCAGGTCACTGTTTTCCTCAACAGAGAATGGTAGAGGGTCTCCAAAAGGAAAGAGAGTCATATATTTTATTCGCTTTTTAAAACGTCCGTTAGTAGTGGTGAAGACTATTAATAAGGGCCAGAGCGTAAGAAATCAAGGCGCCGATAGACCTCATGGATGCATAACCATGGCATAGGCATAGCTCCATGGTGAATCGCAGTTTTACGCTGCGTCTATTCTGCATATAACCACCTCAAAAAGCAAAAACATTTGCGAGTGTGGGGCCTGTCGTCGAAGTCTCTTCCAACCTACGTGTACATCCGACAAAAAACCCCGCTTGTAATCTATCCTGACCCGGCTAGAACAGAAGTGTTTCCATGCCCGTTTGAGCTCCATGAGGGCCGACCTCCGGCAAGCCTTCTTCGCTGTTGCCGGTACGCGGCACTTACGTCATTCATATGATCCATTGCGATTACTCGTGTAATGCAGCCAAATGTTCGTGCTCGTTATATCACTCGTACTGCAGGGTCAGAGGCGGTTGAGACGGAAATTAGCTAGGCTTTGATGATGTCCGATGATGAGGATGAGTTACTCGCTGACGAAGAGATCGAATGCAGGAATATTTGTAACGAAGACAGCTCCTTTATTCATGCAATTCATCGCACGCAGCCCAACACCAGCGGACTAATTGACTCTACACTGATGACGAGAGGAGGCTTGCGGAGAGCATAAGGAAAGAATTAAAGATGGAGCTTCCTGGCTGGTTTCGCTCTCTGTGACTGAGATTATTAATGTTCCAAGGCAAGACGTCTGATCTGGAAGCAAAACTAGCTGAAGCGGGTCGAAGATCAAGGCTGCTCCTTGACGGTGCATTGCCGTAATTCATACACTGATACATTGTAGAATTCGTCTTGTCGTGATCATGCCGTGAATATCCTGCTGCATGCGACATGGTATTCATGCAAATCTTCAAACGCTTGCCCAAATTACAGCCTCTGGGATCTTCCATGATACTAAGTGTGAGCGACAGCTAGCGCTTAAACAATGGTCCGCCAAGCTGAGCTCAACAAAGGAACCTACTTCAATTAGGGATGACAACTATGAACCTGAAAGGACGATCACGATATAGCCATGCCTTTTACGGAGAGAGAGAGAGAGAGAGTCTAGAGAGAGAGATTTGTCTTCGAGACGTCTTTTGTACGATGTTCCTGATCTGCCTTTGCTTTTCAGTTGAGAGAGAAAGAGGGAGAGAGAGAGAGACTCGAGAGTCGAGAGCCTGATCAGAGGTTCGTCCTAAATCTGTCAATGTCCTGGAAGCATAGTAGAATTATGAGAAGACAGCGCTCGTCACCTTCACATTGTCAATAAGAACCACCATATCGTTTACGCGTATCAAAATTATATTAACATGATTGATCGACATGACTCTTACTTCATTAATTGTAGCAAATACTAAGATCGAACGTATGGACAGAGAATACAGCTGCTTTCTTATTTCAACTATAGAAAGCATCAAACTGCATTCCCTACTTATTAGCTATCCATAGTACGTTCTTCTCTCTGAATCATCAAGCTATTGATCATAGCACTACCTAGACTCACAAATTATCCTCATTTTCCTAAACCCCGAGCATTTTTGCCACTTGGCAAAAGAAGGGGAGCTAGTAGATAGTTTTATATGTATGAAAAGAGAGATGAAACATGAAAACATGGGTTTTTAGAGGGTATTTCCGTTTGCAAAAAAGAGAAAAATATGAGAGAATATTATTAGCTTTTTGGACAAGTTGCAAAGAGAGAGAGACCTATATGGCTAAAATTTTTGTGACCTTGGAGCTTGATGGAAATGCACATGGATATAAAGCCTTAGAATTGGGTTTGCTTCTATAATGTCTACTTTTTTCTAGTAAAGTAGTAGGAGAACTATTGTATTTTGAGTTGTAGATGATGTATGGTAGATGTTTGAGGGTTCCACGTTAGTAAGAAAATGAAAATAAAGGGTTTTGAGAATTGCAAGCATATTATCCTACATTGATTGCATACTATTGGTTATTGACTAAATAGAGAATTCAAGATATGGAAAACATGAGGTGTTTAAAATAGCCATAATTATAAATTACAAATTTCTTTAAATGAGAAAAGTCTTTCTCCAATGCCCAATCCTAAATCTTTTTGTCTACTATTTTGTAGACATCTTGTCAAAGAATAGCTTGCTAAAATATGTACAACTCTATGCAAAAGTAGAATTTTGAGTTCAAGAATAATCTATCACCTATAAACCTATAAAAAACATGCCTTGCTTTATATCATTGAAGCAAATAAATAAATAAGAATTGTTTGTGTAAAGAAAAAAGAGATTCATGCATGATCTCTATCCAGCTTCCATTGGTTTTCCAAAATAGGCTGCTACGCCCAATGTACCTTGCCTATCTAATGTGAGTGTAATACTTCCATGCAATTAAAAATTAGCTGGTTAATTCGAAAGTTAGTTAGCTAATTAACAAGTTAATAAGGTTACTAACTAAAGTCCATGTTTCACGTTTGTAAATAGAGTCAGTGAGCATGGCACCTAGCGGGTAGACACTGGCCGCCTTGATAGTGAGGCGTGTTAAGACCCCCGACGATAAATATGAGTCTGAGTCATCTTGCAATTTTCAAAGGCCAGTAAGTTGTGCCTCCCCCACTCGATGTGGTCATCGAGTTTTTTCAAGGGGAGGTGTGTATGAGGGAGTACTCCTTGTAGCTCCCTCACCCACGGTTTGGGCGTCGTGTTGATGCGTGTTGATAGCTCCACCCACCCTCCGTGACATGGTCCCTTGCTGAGCCCGTGCAAGCTTGTAAATGCTTTCTAGCTATGAATATGACGTAAAGCCCCCAAGATGGGCCCTTTGGTAAACCTCGCGTCGTGCTCCATTCCGTGTCGCGTTCCGTGACGTGTTCCGTGACGTGTTGAGGTGCCCCGTGACGCGTTCCGGGGTCAAAATGCAAAGTTTCCAGAAAGGGTCTAGTGCCGCCCCGGGGCCTAGACGGGGTCCCGAAAGGGTCCCGGAAGGGTCTCTGAGGCACTAACATTAATAACTTAAAAATGTTATTTAATTAAAAATAAAAAAGAGTCGTAGTGTGATATTTTTCTCGAATTGACAAGGACTATAGCCACCCTTCACGGAAGTTACAACATAAATGAGAGTTATGAGCCATATTAATCATTAGTGTTAATGTGTATAGTATGGATGGACAAAAAATATTAGGATTTTGGACAAAACTAGCATATTTTAGATATTTTAGATATTAATTATTGCAAATATTTTAAAAAGCTATGGGGATTTTTAGAACAAGATGTCATGTAAAAAAGTAAGTGGTTTTTTAAGCTTGTTTTGGAGATTTAATACAAAAAAAGAAGGATTGGCAAAATCACATGCATTGCGATCATAGTTTACAAGCAATAAACATCACTTCAAATAGGGAAATTAAGGAGCAATCTGGACGATTTCTAACCAAGTGTCTTGGTGCTTTACTTCCCTTTTAGAGCCAATAAAACTATCAAAATTGTGATTTGAGCATCAGATAGTTGATTTTTCCAAGATCCCCTCTACAAAGAGCTCTTCTTCTCAGCCACAGCTCTTGTTGTCTTGTTTAGCTATAAATATGAGGCATGGGAAGTAGTTAGAGAGCACAAGAGACCCCGAGAGGTTGCGAGAGAGGTAGAGAGAGGGAGGTAGAATGATACCTCCAAGAGTTTGCGACAAGCATCTTGTGAGAGAGAGAGAGAGAGAGAGAGAGAGAGAGAGAGAGAGAGAGAGAGAGAGAGAGAGAGAGAGAGAGAGAGGAGTTACCCCGAGAGGCTACGAGAGAGAGAATCAACTCAATTTCCTTTATCTCGGTCTTTGACTAAGTCATCTTCTCTTACGCTCTCCCATCTCAAATCCATTCCTCCTTCATCTCTCGAATCCACTTGTAGACGATGGCCCCTAAGCGAAAGTCTCTCCAAACACTGAAACTCCCACCATAACCAATGGGACCACAACTACAGGAAACACATCTCTTATGAATCAGGTGTATCCCGTTGTATTAGGGAAAAGAAATAGGGAGAAAAGAACATTTAAATTAATTATCGCAACTTAATTGAGCATGTTTTGAGATAATGAGGGTACTAGGAAAACTTTGTTCATCGCATTCGTCTTAGGTGATCAATTAAAATTGCACTTAAAAGTCATTAAATCGCACATAAATTGCATGAAAATTTCATACTAATAAATATATAAAAAGTTTCAAGAATACGCATTAAATTGCAATTAAGCCAGATAGATTTTATGCATCCGCATTTGTTTTTTTGATTGAAATAATAGGAAATCCTATTACATCTTACAAAACATAGATTGAACTTGTGATAGAATACGTAAGGTTCCTCGGAAGTTGAAAGAATTTCAAACCCTAAAGTATTAGAAGTTGGAAGGATTCTTCTCAAGGCCTATCTTGCTTGAAGCTAAAAGGAATTCAAAGTCCTTAAGTAACTATATGAATTATGCGATAGACCCTAGTTCAAATGAATACGTAGGGTTTTGTTGTAGGGAAGCCAATGTCCCAAATTGCAATCAACATTGCAAGGATACTCCTTTATTCAAAAGAATGAGGAAATTAAATTTAGATATCTTTGGAAATCTCAGATGATAACGAGGATAAAGCCAAGACTGAATGCTATCGCATCAAATCGGAATTTCCTTCGACAAAGAGAACAAAGAATCGTCTAGTACATAGTGTGCACTTCTGCTTGTGTTTGTACTTAGGAACACCTGTTTGGAAAAGGAGCCATCTAACAAAGAAATTGATAAAAAGAAAATCTTTCAAATTGGATTCAAGTTGAAACACTTGGAAAAGGCGTGCTGAGCACCCCTAGCTAGGCACCAATCCTATCCAAGGGGGTTTTTGATAGCCATGTCAGGAATGTGGATTGAACCCATCGTGAGAGGTCTCTCCGTAGAAACATCTGTTTATAGGAAGATGCTCGGGTGCCAAGGGGAACTCTGGCTATAAATCCCCTGCCTCCGAGTCCTACTCAGATGGTCTACGTGACTCGGGAAGGAATCTCGAGGCCTTGTTACTAGTGCAAGGGCAAAAAACTTGGAGGAAAATAAGACACATCCTTACAAATTGCAGGAATCGTCCTATGGACGGGATTTGTATCTAAGTTGAAATTTTAATATAAATTTTACTTTCAAAGAATTTGTCAGATCTGTTTTCGTGTCAGTGCATAAAATTACATAAAGGAACATGTGACTAACTGGTTAATTAAGGAAGCTGCTTGTATGTGTTACCACTAATGTGCCCTTAGGCAAGTAGGAAACTAAATCTATCAAGGGAAGAGTGTGGGAGAAACTTGTGATGGATCCACCATCCTATGACAGGGTGGTACCAGACAACTAGGAGGCTTCTCAACATTCAAATCGTGATGATGTATTGACCTTAGATAATGTAGGGTAGAACCCTGGCTCATATCATTTTGGGTGACTGGAATGGGACTTTACCCTATGGGTAGAGAAGTTGAGCGATGCATCCCTCTCGTTTCCCATTCTCTTGAAGAACCAAGTGCGATATGAGTCCGCCTTGGTTTAGATGCTTGGCAAAGTAGATTATCTGAAGACTAATGCTAGGAGGCTATAGAATGACTTGACCATTAGAAACCCAGGAAGATTCAGTTTGATCCTAACAGGGTTGGCCGATACGTTTCGTTGTGGAGTACTATCGAGACTCACCAATCGACAAATCCTGTGACATTCCATAGGAGTGCCAGGCAGCATCTTTTAAATTAGGCTCTCGATGGACTACTAAAATGTGTCACGATCTAGGCACGTTATAGTTGGTATCAAAGCTTGAAAAGGGGACAATCCATGTTGCTCTCCATAAAAAGGGACCGAATTGCCAATTCTTAGTGATCCAATCCCCTTCACACTACCAAGGTAAGAATTTCAAAACCTTGATTGAATGTGGAAGTACACATTCTTTTATTTCTCTTGCTTGTGTAAGAAAGCTAGGAATAACCACAGTAGTTGCACACACTTGTGAAATTAGCAAATGGGCGTGAAATCACTTATACTAGACAAACTGCCAAAGTGAGATTCCTGCTCGGTGGAAAGCCAACAATTGTAAAATTCAGAGTAATGAACTTAGGGACTCATGAATGCTTACTTGGCATGGATTAGTTAAAACCCAACGATGCCCACATTCACTATGGAAGGGGCCAAATTTCCTTCCAAAGTTCTGAAGCGGAACTAGTCACAACTCAAGGAGAGACTAGTAAACCCAAAATCCAATTAGCAAAGGCATCACGGATAGTTAAGGGAATGCATAAGGGTTTACCCATCTACTTGATCAAGCTGAATAAGCTAGAGCAAAGCAAGGAGTCTAAAGAAGAACCTTCATGGCTGAAGAAGTACATAGATGTATTCCCCGAAGACTTGACGGAGCTACAACTCCCAAGGGAGATTGATCATGAGGTTGAACTCATACCAGGTGCCGCTCCAGTTGCAAAAAGACCTTACAAAATGTCTATTTTCAAAGCTATCAAGTTAAAGGAGCACCTCAAACAACTTTGCCATGGAAGAAGCTAATGGATTGTAGTAGAGCTTCATCCCATTCAGTAGTAGAGACACTTCTGTTGCAAGGTGTTGTTTCAGAAGAAGAAAGATGGAACACTCCGACTATGCATTGACTATAGAGGGATGAATCAAGTAACCATCAAGAATAAATATCCTATCCCAAGGATAGATGAGTTACTTGATCGCCTACAAGGGGAAAAAATCTTCTCAAAAATTGACTTAAGGTTAGGATATTACCAAATCCACATCAAGGATGAGGATATTCCAAAGACAGCTTTCAACACCAGATATGGCCATTTTGAGTTCAAAGTAATGTCGTTTGGATTAACCAATGCTCCTGCTACATTCAATAGGCTAATGTAGAATATCTTTAGACCATAGCTTGACGACTTTGTACTTGTTTTCTTTGATGAAACCTTGGTCTACTCCAAGGAAGAAGAAGACCATGAGTCTCAACTTTGCATTGTCTTTGAAATCATGAGGACACACAAGGTTTATGCCAAAAAGAATAAGTGTGCCTTCCTCAAATGAGAGATTGAGTATCAAGGCTTCATTGTATCGGAAAAGGAAATCTCTATGGATCGTGCAAAGGTTAAAGATGTACAAGAATGGCCCCCACCAACCACTATTACGAAAGTGCATAGCTTTCTTGGTCTAACAGAATGGTATAGAATCTTCATCAAAGATTACGCCTTAGTTGCGGCATCCGTCTCACAGATCTACTAAAGAAGTAGGTTGCCATAGTGTGGATAGCCACTGAACAAGCAAGCTCCCACCAACTCAAACATAGCTAGTGACAACACCAATTCTGAAGCTTTCAAACTTGAGCAAGGAGTTCAAAGTTGTTATAGATGCCATCTCACTTGCACTAGGCTCTGTACTAATGCAAGAAGGTCATCCCATGGCAAATTCGTCAAGGAAGTTAAAAACCCATGGGAAAAATTATGCTACCCATGACTTGGAACTGCCGATTATCATTCATCCCCTCAAACTCTAGAGGCACTACTTGCTCAGCAACAAATTCTCATTGGTTACAGACCTCAAGAGCCTCAAATGGATCCTCAACATCTAGAAACGCCACTAGATTGAGGTGCTACAAGAGTATGACTTTGAAATCAAATATAGACCTGGCAAAGATAATGTGGTCACTGATGCCTTAAGTTGTAAAGCGTTCATCAACCCTCTCATTATGGAGGAACCTTGGATCACTAGCCACCTTGGTGTCAATGCCAATCAACCCTATCCTCAAGTTGGCTAGGGAAGACTCTAAGCATGATCCACAATATCAGAAAATAATAAAGGAGATCCTAGAAATGGACCAAAGTCCCAAACTCAAAGTTAAATACCAAGAGTACTTTGTCTATGAAGGCCTAGCCTACTTCAGGACAAGACTATATATTCCTTCGAGCCAAAGACTTAAAGAATAGATACTTAAGCACATGATTCCCCTTTCTTGGGTCATCTAGGATATGCCAAGACCCTCAACATGGTCAAGAAGAGCTATCATTGGGAAAGACTTAAGGGAGACGTACTCAAATATATCACGGAATGTTTGTCTTGCCAATGCATCAAGTCAAAGCATGTCAAGATGCTTGGAAAGCTACAACCCCTCGACATCCCCAAGATGAAGTGGGAATTTATCAGCATGGACTTTGTTGTTGGGTTACCCTCCAGTTCCAAGTGGGTACAACTCAATTATGATTGTAGTAGATATGCTCACCAAGGTTGCACATCTCATACCAGTAAAGACAAATTATAAGGCTTCAGATATTGCCAGACTATTCATTAAGGAGATATTCACACTCCATGGTCTACCCAAAAGGATCATCAGTGATCAAGACTCCCTTTTCACATCTTATTTCTAGAGAGGGATATTTGAAGCTATTGGGACTCAGCTCTGTTTTAGTACGGTCTATCATCCTCAAACTAATGGCCAATAAGAAAGGGCCAATCAAGTGATTGAAGATGTGCTTAGAGCATATTGCTGTCACGAACCCAAGAAGTGGATCCAATATCTACTACCCTTGGTGGAGTTCGTCACCTACAATGCTTCCTTTTGGCAAAGCATTCAAATGACACCTTTCCAAGCATTGTATGGGCATGATTTCCATTCTCCATTAAATTTCTCGAACCCTACTTTAAGGGTAGAGGCTTCCAAGAATATGCTAGAAGAAATGGATGAACAGGTTAAGGCCAATAGGCAAGACATCAAAGCCGCTAAGAATAGGCAGAAGGCTTATGTGGATTTGAATAGGCAAGAGTGGCTCTCAAGGAGGGGAATATGGTTTTCATTGGTATATGATCCAAGAAGGGTTTTCTATCCTTGGGAGATTTTAAAAAGCTTAGCCCAAGGTATTGCGGGCCTTACAGGATCCTCAAAAGCCTAGGACCTACTGCTTACAAACTTCAACTCCCTGAAAATGTAAAAGTCCACAACGTACTTCACTAAATAAATATGTGCCTAATCCTAGATATATTGAGTGATCAACAAATTGTAATTCCCAGCCGAGTCCTTGAGCTCTGCAACCAAATAAAATCCTAGATACTAGGGAGAGACAATTGAGGAGTAGAACCCTTAGAGAATACCTTGTCCAGTGGAAGGATTATCTTGAAGAAGATGCTACATGGATAGATGAGGATGCTCTTCATCAACGATATCCATGGTTTCTCTCAGGATGAGGACATCTCGATTTTTCTAAGGGGAGGAGGATGTAATACTTCCACGCAATTAAAAATTAGTTGGTTAGTTTGAAAGTTAGTTAGTCAATTAATAAGTTAGTAAGGTTACTAACTAAAGACCAACTAAAGTAAAAACTAACTAACATTAATAACCAACAATTTTTATTTAAATAAAAATTGAAAAAACCGAGAGTTGTAATCCGATATTTTTTCCAAATTGACAAGGACTATAGCCACCCTTCATGGAAGTTACAACGTGAACGAGAGTTACGAGTCATATTAATAACTAATATTAATGTATATAGTATGGATGGTCCAAAAATATTAGATTTTTGGGCAAAAATAGCATATTTTAGATATTACTTATTGTAAATATCCTAAAAAGCTATGGAGATTTCTAGAACAAGATGTTATGTAAAAAATGTAAGTGGTTTTTTCAACTAGTTTTGGTGATTGAATACAAGAAAATAAGGATTGGTTAAATCACATGTGTCGCGATCGCAGTTTACAAGCAGTAAATAGCACTTCGAACAAGGAAAATAAGGAGTGATTTGAAAGATTTCTAATCAAGTGTCTTGGGGTTTTACCTCACTTTCAGAGCCAATGGAACTATCAGAATTATGATTTGAGCATTAGATTGTTGATTTTTCCTTCCCTCCACAAAGAGCTCTTCTTCTCACCCACAACTCTTTTTCTCTTATTTAGCTATAAATATGAGGCATGGGGAGTAATTAGAGAGCACAAGAGACCCTAAGAGGATGCAAGAGAGAGGTAGAGAGAGAGAGGTAGAAGGATACCCCTCCAAGAGTTTGCGAGAAGAAGCTTGAGAGAGAGAGAGAGAGAGAGAGAGAGAGAGAGAGAGAGAGAGAGAGAGAGAGAGAGAGAGAGAGAGAGAGAGAGAGAGAGAGAGAGAGAAGAGTTACCCCGAGAGGCTACGAGAGAGAGAGTTTAATTCCCCCTATCTCGGTCTTGGACTAATCCATCTTCTCTTACGCTCTCCCATCTCAAATCCATTCCTCCTTTATCTCTCGAATCCACTTGCGGACGATGCCCCCCAAGCGAAACATCTCTCCAAACACTGAAACTCCCACCACAACCAATGAGACCACAAACCAAGGGATCGTAACTACTAGAAACACATCTCTTATGAATCGGGTGCATCTCCTTATATTAGGGAAAAGATCTAAAGATAATAAGAAGTTCAAAGTAGTGGAGAAGAAAGGTTTGAGAAGATGGTTAGAAATGTTAAACTCATAGGAAGAGGAACTCATGGACAATGATGAAATTAAACACAAGTTCCATCTCAATACTAAGGAAATGGACTAGCTTAGAGCCATGCTAGCTAAGAGGAAAGAAGAGTGGCCCACCTCCAGGGTCTGTAAGAACAAACACCTCATTAAGTTCCTAGTTACAACTAGAGGTAAAAAGGCGGTTCAAGCTAAATGTTCGAAAGATTTGGAATCAAGGAAGAATGATGTGTTCCTCAAGTAGAAAATGGATTGGAGATCCATCTCCCCTAGAGAACATTGGACAATATGGTAGAAACGCTCTAGAAAGGTGTGTTCTAGTACTCTATCGAACAAATTAAATACCCTTCTATGGAAGGTGTGCATGTAGAAGCTAAGCATGAAGGAGAGGCTCAATAAGTTTATGAAGATCCAAGCATAGTGTATCATGTGCCATCAAGCTTGGGAGTCAATCCCCCATGTTCTCTGGCATTGCCTTATGATGACACAAGCTCTTTGAAAGAAGGTGATGGGGAGGATTAAGACTATAGGGCTTAATATAGAGATTAAGATGAAGTTGGCATTGTTCGAGGACAAAGGCATATTGGATGAAGAGATACTAGAACTTCGAAATTCTCATTGGGGCATTAGCATCAGGGCCATTTGGGCTAATAGGAATGCTAACATATGATCTAGTGTTTGGGCTTCTTAACCTAATCCAGCTTTCTCAAGCCACCATCACAAGGGTGCTCCTCAGCATCCCCACAAGAAACGCAAGTGGAAGCCAGGTACAGTGGCCTTGAGAGAAATTAGGAGTTATCAACACTCTTTTGATCTCATCATTCCAAAGGCGAGCTTCTCGTGACTTGTTCACGAGATTGTGCAAGACCTCTATCGCACGAAAGCAGGAGGTGGTTTTTGGCACAAGGCCAGGATAGACTTGATCGCTTCACAAAAGAATGTCTTCATGCTCTACAGTGTGCTGCAGAGGCCATTTTAGTTGACTTGATGACTGATGCTCAGGAATGTGCAATACATGTGAAGCGCATCACTATAACTCCCAAGGACTTCCAACTTGTAAGAAATATTCAAGCAATGAAGGATGCATTCATTCCAATGGAATGAACATATTTTGTAATGTTATCTTTTTTGGCATAGTGTTATCAACAAGGAGATCATACATGCATGTCTAGGATACCCTACCATGAGATACAGGGAATGTAATTCCCTAGTGATACATAGGGAATCCATAAATACATTAGTACAAAAATTTAGAGAATTTCCTACATTTCATGATTTTTCCTATGTAGGAATTGTTCAAAAGCTCCTTGTGATGGTGGATTCTTTTATATTGGCCTACAAGCACTAGTACCATCCCCTGTGTTTCATTACTACTCTCATGACAAATGACACTTATGTGAAAGCTGGATACAATCATCCAATCCCAAAAATAGCCAAGAGTTGGGCACACAAAGGATATATCTTGGAGAGTAACTATTTTCTTCTTTCTCATACTATCCACATTTTTCTTTTCCTCTTTTTCTATGGGTCATCTTGCTCAACTTTGTAGATTGTGGAGCTAATATGGCATAGATAGACAACCATGCTGCAAACAAGGACTCAAAGAGTCTTGAATATGACTTTGGTGATGTTAAGGAATAGGTTCTTGGGGACCCTAAAGAAAGCAATGATCAGGGTGACACGGAAATGCATGGAAAAATACCCACTAAGATTCTTGTCTATGAAGAGCAAAAGGGGGAGCTAGAAGAAGAGGAGGAGCCTGCTATGGTTCCTGTCTCTAGATAGCTAAAAGGGGGAGCTAGAAGGAGAGGAGATCCTGCTATAATTCTTGTCTCTAGAGAGCTAGAGAGGGAGAACTAGGGGAGGAGGAGCCCACTACACTTTATGTCTCTAGAGAGTAGAAGGGGGAGCTGGAGGGAGGATGTGAGCCCACTATGGTTCCTTAAAATGAGCAAAGACGAAATGAAGATAATATGCAACTCAACCACTTTTAAGTTTAGCTATTTGTTTAGTCTCCTACACATGCCTAATTTGTTAACTTATTTTGTAGTCCTAAGAGCCTGATGGCTCGAAGAGGAGTCTGTTGTGGAAAGTAAGCTTCCAAGTGATGTTTCTACAACCAGGGGCAGTTTGATAATCATTGATTTCAATGCGGTGCTCTTGAAGGAATCAAAAGAAACTTTTAAGTAGGACTGGCTTTTGGAGGGGTCCAAACCAATCCGGATTAGTGAGAATTATTACTATATGGTGAGGTCTAGAGTGAAATAGATTTTGTTGTCAATTAGGAGCCAAAGAAAATATCATGGTTTGGAGTTATTGCAACAAGCCAAATTTGATGCAGATTTTGTCAACATGCTTCTTCTACACATTGACAAACAATAAAATTTTTACATATAAAGCTACTTGGAATATAGTCTTCCTATTGGTTGAGCCTTATGTTTTCTATATAAGTAGATCTACTCTCTCAGGAAGATTGTGAAGTGTGGTGAAAGATTTTTTGCCAGATCCCTTGTGTTGATGAGCAATATTGGAAGAAACCTATGTTATTATAGAGCTTGTGGAAACAATCAGTTCGATGCTAGCAACACCATACTCTTCAAGAACTATCTCTACAAGTCTCTAAAGAATGAATATAAAAGCTGTTTATTTGTCTGTTCCTATGTACCAAGGTTGAGACCCATAACACTCCATCATATTTGATGGGTACTATTGAGCCCCTGCTTCGAGTGTGGGTCGAGGAGCCCTGCCCCCACTAGTCTATAGTAGGAAACGTCCCATGTATGACATCAAATATGACTTGTCTTTGGTGGTGATAAATTATTTCATTTAGAAGGAGGGCTATTTGTATCGGCCTAAAAGGCAAAATGTATGAGTTGTTTCAATTGGTTCTAAGGTCATAAGTGTGAGATCTCTTCCTTGGTCAAAATTGGCCAAGGTGCTAGTTGCTAATCCCAACCAAGTCTTTAGTTCCTATACACATATGGTTATTCTCTCTTCATAGTACTGCAATTACTCCTCAAAGGCTAACTATAGCATGAGCTTGTCATAAACATGTCTTCTTAAATTTTCAAAAATTGGAGTTGAAACTTTTTCACAATTTGTAATAGAGTTCCATGTTATTAAAAGTGATTGCATCTTAAGGTTATATTTAGTTATGGAAATGTTTATACTAGGAGGAAAACTCTAGACAATGTGCTTAGGGCCATGATGGAAAGATGCAACATATCTTCATTGTTCAAAAGATGGAGTATATATTCTTGTTGAATTTCCATGGAGTTATTGACAAATGGTCTTAATATATGCTTATATATGTATTCAAGTCAGAAGAATTTTCATAGTAGAAAGAACATTCTAATTTTGCTAACTTACTAGAAAGCACATTGACTTTACTTGGTTGGATTTGATATTATGTGTAATAGTATGTTTGTTTGAAGTTGTCTTATTAACAAATGTTAGGAAACTTCTTACTTTGGTTAGGGTAGTGAGGTAAGGGTTTACTTTGACCTCATTGTTATTTAATCACAAAAAAGTGTATGTTGAGTTTGCATGACATTGGTGAACAATTTGGGCAAGATTGGATAGGTGATCATTTATTTCTCTCTCCCGTATACTCACACACACTCTCTTTCTTCCTCTCTACATGATCCCTTTTCTACTATCTTTACAATAAAGTTTGATGCTAGTTCTAACTTAAGGATCAATTGTTGTTGCAACACTTAACACAAGGTAGAGCACAAATTCTGTAGCTCAATTTACGGGTATATTTGCCATATTTTGTGGTGCCAAAATTTATTCATTTAATTAGCGAATTTTATATTTTATGGAATTTATGTTTTATTTTTTCCATCATTTGCAATGGGTTTTGATCAGCAACGATTCAATCTTATCTTCAATATTTCCGCTTATAGGTAAATTGGCCCTATTTTGTATTGCTTCTATTCATGAAGTTATCTAGATATTTTTTGTTAAAGGTATTCATGCAAGTATTTTTGTTAAAAGGGATTTATAGATGTATTTTTTAATACATGCAGGTATTGTACAAGGTTTAGGTGAAGCACATAATTCTCGATCGACTATTTTGATGTGGTGAGTGATTCCTTTGTGCTGGATGATATGGATCTGTTGGAAGTCGATAGTTCAAAAATCCTCTATTTTATTGGTCCTGTGTGTCCATTCGGATCTCCATGCCAATTGGCAATGATCTATGAAACTCTTGTATCATATCTTCCATATAACGCACAATGTGTTGAGTCATAGAATATCTCGGGTGTCAATCCAATGTGAATAGTAAGATTTGCATGCCATGTGGCTGCTATCCTTGTAACAACTACTCTATAATACCCACATTTCATAAAATGTATTGAGTCAAATCAGACTCCTATTCATTATGATAAAATTTATTTTGGCAAAATTCTCTGAGTATTCTTGTGCTATTCTTTTCATTATATTTCATGTAAATGGTATGATTAAAGTGATGCCTTGAAATTGAATCTATACTTTGTGTCGATATACATATCCATATGCATTTTGATATCGATATTTGTGTCTATTTACAAAACTGTAAATATCTCTTAATGCCATGTTGATTTGTATGGCATATTGGTGATTACTAGGCAGACTTAAAATGCTTATTGTTTATGGGTTAATACATACTTCTTTACATTTAATGCATAGGTTATAATGCTTGAGAGAAGAACAAGCATTCTCCAGATAGGAGTACGTAACAAAAAATATGAAGAAGGGAATTGGATCACTAATACGTATCATTGCTCGTCTTGGGTACATATGCATTCAAGTATGAAGAGAGCTTTCAGGGTGAAAGCATCTGCAATTGCAGATGTATCAAAGCACTAGAAGAGTAAAATTTTAGCTCTCAAAAAAAGGAACATTGATTCTCACCTTGTAACAAAGGCATTTGTACAACATGTATTCATGCAAATACAAATACATATTGCGACCACACTGTGCCATTTCAATGAAACATTGCAAATAGTAAGTATTTTCAACTCATTGAGAATGAGAATTTTCTATGTAACTATTGTCTCATATTTACAAAAGGGGCGTACACCTAAGCAGCTTACAGAGGACCTTGTTTTTTTCTATGACTCCAAGTACATATTGCCTAAGGGGGGTCGAGAATATAGAACCCTTGAGTCTGTGCACATATCAAATCTTAATAGCATAGAATGGCCATTGTGTAGTGGTGACATTTTGCACATGTGTAGCATAAAGATTTCAGCAAACATATATTGAACTCTATGAAGCCAAGCACTAGCTCAAGGAACGTACATCTAAGCTGGTTCATATTGATTGCAATTTTTGCACATATCTTCAAGGAATGTAAGGGTTTGAGACGTATTAGAAGCATGTACGTCATAAAAGTGCATTGCAGGATTACGTAACAAGGATTCTAGGCAAAACTTGGATATCAAAAATGAATCTCACTCCTAACACAGCGGAGTGTCAAGTCACAACAAGGGACATGGCTTTTAGGTAAAATTTTTCTCTCCTAGCTAACTATTATCTTATTTTGGGATGGATCGTCTAACTTTCCTTTCCAATTACATGTACTTTGTCACATGACAGACTTTATGCTTAGTGTTGAAGTATCGTAGATGGAGGATGCTCAAGGGTAAATGGTTGTGCCTTGATCAAGACATGCGTGAAAGTGCAGATGTGGATGTTACTGTCATTTGTGAGGACCACGATCCCCAAGTGTTGCAAATGGAGGATGATTGGCCCTTGAGTATAATGCACCAGGAAATTACTATGCTAATGCAGAATCCACATGTTAGCTTCTATTTTAAACTAGATGGTAGGAAAATTCGAAGCCGAGCTGAGGATATTGTTAGTTGATTTGTTGTTTGTATCTAGCCTAAACTGAATTGGATTGATGAAAATAGTAGTTATTAGACGTATTTGCAGTGCAAAGTGCGTGGCTCCACATATTTTAGAAATTGTAGAGTCTCCCTAAAAATCCCAACACCACTTGTAATATCCAACACTTGTAAATTTTCAGATTTTTTTTGCCAATAGAATATTGTTGCTTGCAAACTTGTAATATTTAAAAATTATGGTATTTATGTAAAATCATACACTTGCTATACACTTTTCACATCAATACATTTACATATGCATGTAAAATCAAACACTTGCTATACACTTTTCACATCAATACATTTACATATGCATGTAAACTTTACAAAGATGTAAGTAAAGAAATAATTAAATATCATATGCGAGCAACCCTTAATGGTTTAAAACTTAAGGTTTTTAAGGTAGAACTAGTTTAGTTCTTGTTTCATTGTTTCATTTCACACTTTCTCTCTTCATCTCTTTATATCCACCACATCCCTCCTACCTGCTACGATAGATGCTTGCGTACACTTTGACGAGTGGATCCATGAGACTATCTTTGCTAGCTAGGATGACCAGATATTTTAGGTTTTCTCTAAGAACTTCAACCTTGAAAGCGTGCTCTCATCGTTGGATCTCCCCCTTTAGGTTTTGGAAGACTTTGTGAGCACCATTGCTACCTGCACATACTCCATCGAGGGATTCGACATGACTTGGGTGCCTCTGGAACAACTCATGGTATTTCAGGCAAGGAAGAATCACCAAAAAGTGGTGAATAGGTGTGTGGCCCACGTGGATCCTTTGCATAGAGTATGCACTGTTCCCATGGGCAGTGCACCAAGTATAGCACCTTTGAATCTCATGGAGTGTGATTACGCATTGGCAATTTACCTCCTTGCATTAGATACACCCCTAGAGGAGGAGAGTGATGAAGATACAACTCCACAGGTTGTTGCTATCACATACACGGGAGAAGATTCGATTGAAGAGCTCATAAATATTGAAGAGGAACATCATGTGGAGGCAAAGTAAGGGTTGGCTCTCATGGTGCCATCTTCTTCAGAACAACCACAAGTCGAAAAACCCAACCTTGCCTCCTTGACGCCCATTGAAGTAGATGGTATACAATACTTGCTTCTATCAGATGTGTTGCAATACTTGGAAATGAAGGAAGAAGAGTTGTTTTCCATCCTAGTCAGGGATCCAATGGAAGACTTGATCGATTATGATTACATGGATGTGCATCCGATGATGGCAGAGATTGGAAGATATGACGGCACAAGCTTAGATATAATGAGTTCCATCATAGTAGTACATGAGCACATTACCTCAGTTGAAGAAGATTACCTTGTGTCGGATGCTGAATTTGAAGCACTATAGCATGATCTATTCAGACCAAGGCCCCAGTTTCCTACCAAGGAGTTTGTAGATCCCTCTATCTAAAGATGTGCCTTGCTGACACACGAGGAAATGAAGATACAAGATGATCTGCAAAAGGTGAGATTTCTAACTACCATATATTTTTATGCAACGAAACTTGATGGTAGGGTGCATCGGGTCCCCCGGAGTCCACTACTAAAATCTTGGCAAAAAATGATGCCTGCAATTTTCTTGTCTAAAGTATGCCATTTGAGGCCACTTTCGAACTTCAAACAGGGTAGCTGCAAACATCATTTTTTGCCAAGATTTCACAGGTGGACTCCGAGAGACCTGATGTACCCCTTCTCAATCTGGACTCCATATGCAGAAGCATCTCCTCTAGCTATCACATAAGAAGTACGCGTAGCCATGTCATCCACTAACTTCTTCATTTCGCCTTTCCCAAAGTTGGTAGCAAGTGGAGCTCCTATTTCAGTCAACCAAATCTTACCATCTTGTCCCCAAAATACCAAATTCTTCCTCCTTGCATCCTGAAAAGATTCACAATCCCTGCAATGTTGATGGTCTGTACTATCACACCAAATACATCTTCGATCTCTCCTAGGTGCACTAGGAGCACTCCTAGGTGCAGTAGGAGCACTAGAAGAAATAGTAGGCGCAGTCGAAGCAAACTGCTCTTTCAATTTTCCCACCAATTCTGCTTTAATTGACTCCAGTGTCAAATCCATTATGCCTTTGATTATATCATCAAGAGAGGAAGGCACCGATGGAGTGGATGGTTTTGGAGCAGAAGGTGCTGGCATTGGTCATGGAACAGGAGGAATAGGAGGAGTGGAAACAGTAGGCACTGGCATAGGCCAAGAAACTGGCTGAGGAGGAGAAGAAATAACAGGGATAGAAGCAGGCATAGGAGCAGAAGACGATGTCAGTGTCATAGAACCATTCTGTAGGCGGGTCTTCCATATCCTCCTCTTGGTTAAAGTCGAGACTGCATCCTGGGCATCTTGCCAATCCGTTTTAAGACCCATAGGCTTCGTGCGATCTTCAAGAAGTTCTCCTAATTCTTCTTGAAGAGCAGGATCTGCATCTTGCAAGAAAAGCTCAACTTTCTCAACATCCAATGCTCTTTGTTCAATGGCATCAAGCTGACTATACCTCTCTTCAAATTCTCGAATCAACTCTGAAGCAGCTAGACCTTTGTTTGGCATGTAGACCCACTCTCGGAATGATCGCCGTGTAGCCATCCCAAAGTCCTCAAGGAAATACTCTTCTTTCAGGGCTTTCTTAAAATCTTGCCAATGCAAATTTTGAATAAAAATATCAGTCACTTTTGCCCTCAAGGCAAGTGTGACAAGATGAAGGAAATACTTACTCATAAGTCCAGCTGGTTCCTCTCTCTCTCTCTCTGTTTTCTTTCAACTTCTCCATCTCTAAAGCCTTTGTTGAATGATTGTGGGGCAAGAAGTTCAAAATCTAATGGGTTATGAGGAAGCCTTAAACAAACTTTAGACACCCTATATAAAGAAGGTAAAAGGACAAAAAGGTGATGTATTGGCTATTTGTACTCATTGATAATATAGCCGGGTCAGGTCAAATTTCTAAAAATTTGAGACAAATTCACACTCAGCCCAACTGGTCCGAATTGCAGGGGGCTGAGTGGGTGATTCGGACGGGCCGAGGGACGAATCATACTAGTCCGAGGGCTGAACTTTTCGCGGGCCGAGGGCCGAATCTTGTTGTTCGGACGGGGTTGCTTGGACGGGCCGAGGGAATCAAGTCTTGGGTCAAGGGCTGAGTTGGTCAATGGGGCCGAGTGCCGTCACTCGGATGGGCCGAGGGCGGATTGGGGTTTCTGGGCCGAGTTGGCCGAATGGTAAGGGCTGAGGGCCGATTGTGGGACTCGGCCCAGAAATAGCCGCTCGGATGGGCCGAACACGGCACAATCAATATAATGTGACAACAATTTCAATCAAATCTCATGATTTAGACTGTCAAGTTTTATCACTTTTTGATAACTCTAGGATATTTGCTAAATATATTGTTTGATTTGACTTTGTCATTCAGGACATATTGTATATAGATGAGTTTGCATCAAGGCAAGGAGGAGCTTAGCATGTAGATCAACAGAAGGATTCAGTTCTGAAGGAGTACATTGGCAACCTTGTTGCAGACTTGGTGGTCTTCCATAAGAAGTACTCACCATGAGGGCAAGAAGGTGGTGCTTATCAAGCGGTCAAAGCTTCTTTACTTGTTTGACCAAACACGTGGTGAAGCAATGTGTGTGCTTGCTACGTTAGGTAACCTTGCTAAAGTGTCAGATCCGCTTCTCCTGGAGAAAGAGTTGAAGGGGGAGCATGTCATTTTTGAAGCAAAGAAGGAACTTCTCTTTTCATCAGAAGTTGGCCCCTCCTCTCTACCAATGAAAAAGCCAAGGAACGAATGAGAGGTCTTGTTGGCTATCGACTTTTTGTATCTGCCATCACTATCAGCCATCACATGTATTTTTCTTGATGAATATAAGATATTTTACTTTTTTCTTATAAATAAATATTTATTGAATAAATGTGTGATTTGCATAAGTGTGATGATAATGTGTGGTATGTGAATGATGCATTCGCATATGTTAACATAATCTAATTTAATTATGTCAATGCGTAGTACTAAACTTGTGATTGTGCATAAGCAATAATGTAACTCATATCCGCACCTATTACTAATTTTGATGTGTGCGTATGTTAAACCAAAATTAAGAGTCATACGCTTCAAGAAACAAAACAAAACAACTTTACTCAATTATTTTAATTCCATACACATCGCATGAGATATTATATATATATATATAAATATTCTAATGTGGCAGAGTATATAAAATTTTGGGCCTTCTAAGATGCTATGGTGCTATAACACTCATTATAAAACCTTGTATCATGAATCTCATAATCTATGGACGAGTCTCCTTGCCGTTTCGAAGCCAAATGATAAAGTTCATGTCTTATCTGTGATTGTGACATGCTTTGCATGGATGGCCGCTAGCTGTTTATCATCAAACAAGTCGATGAGAAACCCCTCTAAAGCCATTTGCAAGGCCTCCATAGCTACAACAGTCCACCTTTCTACTGATGGGCCATCCCCCACTCGTGCCAAAATCTTCCCATCACTTTCAGCTCCAAGTCTTTCATGACTCCCCAAACAACCTTATGAAAAGATATTTTGGGGATGAGAAGCTCGTATCCACATTGGATTCTCCTTATCTTTTGAAGGGCAACAGCGCCTGGTTTCCATCTCCTCTTCTTTTGTGGTGGTCATTGTGCTCTATGGGGAGCACCTGTTGCTGCACTAGAGGAGGCTCCACCTTGTGCTCCAAGTGGCGGGCCTTGGTGTGAGGTCTTCCCATGGCCGAAACGGTGACATGCTTCCTTAGTGCGTGCAATGCAAGCTCGAGAAGGGCAAGATGGAGAAGAGACGGAGGTTGGGGGTGTGAGAATGGAGGAAGCAAAGAAAGCAAGATGTGAAAATGAGAAGAATAATGAACTTTTAACCCATTTAAACCCCAAAACTAGGTTAATGCAACTTCATACGCACTATCTATCATGTGATCATAAATCCATAACCTTATATTAGAATGCGACGAAACTTCACATGCACACTCATTAGATGGTCAAGAGCCCTTTTTTTGTGGAAATCTATTCATCAAAGTTACACTAACTCTTTCAAGCTTTACTCCTTTGATGACCTTACTTTCATCTAATTTTAAAACAAACTACAATTTGCCATTACATTCCTCAATAGACATATTGTAGTACATTACCATTGCCAACTAAACCTTGTACAAATCTAAATAGTAATTGTTGAGTTCGGTGAACTTCACCTGATATGCATTTTTTGTCCCAACCTTTAGTGTTTCCACGCATTGAACATGCATGGGATCTCCTATCACCTTCAAAACCTTTGTATTAAGTTGCCATCGGGCCTCTATTAACTTCCAAGGTTGAGGAAGAGGCACGATTCTATTTCTCTTTAGCACATGACTAAACCCAGCCTTCACACCTTTGAATATCTTTGAGTAAGTCATTGTGCTAATACTGGCCTTGTCACAAATGGATTGTGCATCTACAATTAAGAACTCGTTTGACACATCTTTTAATGTGCACTCAATCACCTTTTCCTTCACAGCCTTAAACTTAGGATTGCTCAAAGCATTTTCCAATGTACTTGCCTCTTCAGCAATCTACTAATACATGATCCAACCTCACCCTCACCTAGGTTCTCATTCTGAGCTACCTTACAAGCTTTGATACATCGCTTCCACTGGCCGCTATTTACAATTAACTCATTGATCGGCTTCTTCTTTCATTTGCGCTCCTATGTTAGCTTGTTGTTGATCTTTCTTAGGTCATCCAATTGTGCCTTTGCCTCCTCATATGAGATACCAATGCCATGGGTAGTGTCATACATTGAAATAATTTGATTATTTTGTTGAATTATAGTGTCATTTAGCTATGCCACTTGTCTTATGAGCTGTTGTATTATATGAAGTTAATGTGTAATAATCATATCATGACAATTTTTAATGGTTGCTTGGCAAGTTGTAAATACTTTGAGCACATGATAATTGAGCTACCTAGTATAACCGAGCAACCCATTTTCACCATCGCGCACATACTTTAGTAAATTTGTGATTCCTGAGAAAGTTGGAGGTTTATTATTTAAGGGGTCAATTGGGTAGATTCCCCCATCAACGAGCCATCAACCTACAAGTCCACATGTTTCAATCCCATTTGCATGTAACTCTACAAAACCTGAGGGTTGACACTGGTACGCTAGGTTCTTTTGAATAATAGGATGTATTCAATCTCTACCTCAATATGCAGCTCCTTCTTTCTTGTATTCATTGTACTATTAATAGAAACAAGGAGTCTACTTGGTTGTCACAGTAGGTAGAGTCGAGATGCACAAAGAGGCACACAAAGGTGCCAAGGAAAAGGAGGGCATAAGTAGTTCACTCTGTTAATGAAGGTCGTATAAACACAAAGAAGAGGTCACAATAGAGTCATAAGAGAGTATAGATATGGGAGAAAATAGCTCAGAGGGTAGGGATATCTAAGAACTTTTATATTTTAGACATTTCTATTTTATCTCCAAAAACATTTTCAAAAAAGACAAGATTTGACTAGTTGGTTTGTTTTTTTACCAAAAGCTAGAATATTAAAAATCCCCAAAATATCTTAAAAGAAACTTTCAAAATTTCATTTTTCTTGTTCTTGATTAAAAAATCAATTACATTGTATCTACTAATCATTTTGCGTTGAAAATAAAGCACCACACTCTCGTAACTAACTCCTTTTTTAATATAAAATTTGGTTGAAAAGACTTCTTGAATGAGGAGAGAGAAGGAATCAGAGTATATCTTTGTAGATAATATAAAAAAGGCAAAACAAGATTGCAAAAGAGGAGAGAGAAGAGGATTATTTTACTATTCTTCTCTCCTCTTCTCCTTGTTTTAAGAAGGAGAGAGGGGGGACTAAAAGGCCCATTTGTGAGTTTATTTTTTTCCTAATGGACCTTTGACCCTACACAATTGTATCCACCAACTTTCTATGTGAGTATTAGAAACCATGCTCTCCATGGCATCTTTTTTCTTCTTGCTAATCCCCCTACTGCCCCTCTTTGGCCCATCAGCAGCCCCCTCTCAAGTTTTAGTATCAATAGCATCCAGATGCCCCTCGACCCCAACAGCATGTGGCACTGCCTCATCAATCGAAGAGTCCTTGCCAACCCTAGTATGCTCCAGATCTGGCATGTCATCCTTGATGTTCTTAGATTTAGCAGTATCAACCCTTGGGTCCTAGTCTCATGGGACATCTCTCACCTTCTCCGTACTATACAACTCCTCATGTGGTATTTTTGTCTATAATATGGCATGGAAACTCGTGTAAGTTACTCATGAATATATGTTGCATCACGTGGGTTCAAAATAATGTATTTTTAAAATACCATCTTTATATTTTTTTTACATATAGAAGGGTGTAATATAAAGGGGTTATTTAGAGACTGAATAGAAAAGGGTTATGCTTTATTTAGGAAAAATTCACAAACAAGGATATTTAGAAATAGATCTTGAACACACATGATGTAGAGGATATACATATAGTAACTTCCTGGAGCATAGGAAAGAGTGTGAACCTCCTCCCCTTCTTCATGTCAGTGATCATCTGGTTGATAAAGTCTATATGGACCTGCCGTTCCTTGTAAGAGGCATCTAGCTTGTCCCATTGTGACTACAAGTGAAAAAAATAAAGAGGATTAAACTTACAAAAACAAGACATCACATGAACCAAGTAGTAAGTATGAAAACTTTCAACCATTATATCATTACCAACCATTGTTGCAATGATCGTCAATTTATCAAATGTACCAAAGAGTACCAAATATCCCCCAATGATACCAATAATAGCTACAAATAACAATAAATGGAACCTTTGTACAAAAAATAACACGAGGAAGTACCAATAAACACCAAAGGTACCAAAGAGTACAAGCAAACATTAAGTACCAAGGAACCAAAAGGTACCAAATGTACCAAATTTAACAGGTTGCTTCATGTACCATAGAGCTTTGAGTACACCTACAAAAACCACCAAAGTATAGCTAAAAGAGATTGAGGTAGTATCAATTAGCTTTTTAGTAATGAAAATAGCCAGAGAGTATCTAGAAGCTCCAACGAATTCAAAAGCAACAAATCTATTCAAAAATACAAAATGCTACAAAAAGATTAAGAGAAAGTACCAAAAAAAAGCACATACTACACCAAAGGTTCAAATACCACAAAAGGTTCCAAAAACCACCAAAAAGCACAAATTGCACCAAAGCTTCAAAAATAATGTACCAAGTCCTATCAAATGCTTTAAGTACCAAAGAGCTTAAAATATAGTAAAGAGTGCAAGAACCACCAAAATATCTCAATAAGAGTTCAAATACTTCCAAAGGTTCCAAAAACCACCAATTGCACAAAAGGTTCAAAAATAACATACCAAGTTCTACCAAATTCTTTAAGTATCAAAGAGCTTAAAAGATACAAAAGAGTGAACCACCAAAATATCCCAAAAAGAGCATGAGATAATATAAATAATCTTTTTAGTGATGAGAACAATCAAAGAGAGTACCAAAAAATACCAAATGGTACTAAAAGGGTTTCAAGAGTACCAACTATATCCAAAATAACCAAGTGCTCCAAAATTATTAAGAAGCAATAAAGTACCAATTCCACCAAAAGTTCAATAATCCCAAAGTACCAAAAAACACCAAATGCACCTTACATTTTCATGTGTACCAAATGCAACCCCTAAACCTAGTGCATCAAAAAGAACCAAATGTATCAAACAAGACCAAATGTCCTAAAGAGTACAAAATATACCAAAATAGCCAAAGTTTGTGCCAAGAAGTTTTTTTACTAAAACGATCATCTAGAGAGTTCCAAGGGGCACTAGATAGTACTGAAATGGTTTCAATAGTATCAAATGTATCCAAAATCACCAAGTGCTCCCACAAGATTAAGAGGCGATACCGGGGACAAACTAAGACAAAGTACATTGAGTATACCTACTTAAGCTCAACCTCTTGTCCCAACCATTTTATATTCTCACTGATCCCGAGACGTTGTAGCATTCGCTGGCTCACTCCTAGGTTAGTCTCCACCTTCTTTACCTCCACATCATTACATAGAATTTGATGTTGAAGCTCTTGGAGGCATGCTTCATACACTTTAATATCATCCTTTATGTGCTTGGCCACTACATTCAACCCCTCGTACTTGAGCAATGCCCCCTTCTTTTGCTGGATCAAAGCCTTCAGTTCTGATAGCCTATTCAGTTTACTCTTGATCTTGCCAAGAATTATCTCCAACAATGACTCCAAATTAACAATGTAATCACAAATTGGCCCTACATACCTAGGCCTCGGCTTTGGACAACGGCTCTGGGCAAATCTCACTCATAGACTTTGCAAAGCGAGGCTTTTTTCTAGGAGAAACATTGGCCTGAGAGGCACCATTCGCTCTTCTCAATGTCCCACTCTTCTTTTCCAACCCCCATGGCTTACTCTTGCACATCTAAATCACACTTTTTCCAAACTTGGACCATGCTACTTTATGGTGTGTAAGGTCTTCTATCCCATCATGGCATTGCTTAAATGCATAGCACCATACAAACCTAGATGGGATCTCACCACAAAATGGAGATGCTTAATGGACCTTGTGGAAAAGTAACCTACAATCTCCTTCCAAGTGAGGGTGCACCTTTTTGGTACTTATGATTGAGGACAGTCAACCACTAGTCTTCACAAAGGGCATCTTCATGTAAGTTTGAAAGCACCCCTTCCAAACTTAGGTTGTACTCTTGGTGCAGCTCCTCTACCGTATAAAATTTTTTGCTCAGCTATGAGTACTCTTCAATTTTATTTTTTCCTAAGAGATGTCAATTGATACTCAAGGTTAGAAATACCATGGCCCTCTTCTGAAAGTAAAATAATACTTAATGTATATAAAATTTGGAATGATGTTAGACACACCTCCCTGGCATTATTATCAGGTATTCCTCATTAGTGGGGCTGATGGAAGTGGCAATGTAGCTTATTTTTTGTATCAGAATTAGGTAAAGATGACCGCTAGTCTAGTCAACTCTAGTTTCCACTATCTACAATCAAGTGTGCAGAGAACCTTAGATTCTCAAAATTAGATATTCATAGCAACAATTATAGTTGACCCTTTCATTGTATTGATTGAGGCACAGGCATTTGCAAACCAAAGAATTGCAAATTCCTTTGGAAAGTCTACTAACTTCTCATTGTGCCCACATAGCATATCATTCTTCATGTCTTTAGATATGGTTTGTGAAACCATACCGAAGCTCGAAGAATAACCTTGCCATGATATCTTTCCTATAAGATCTTGCAGCTTCTCATAAATATATTTGCTTTGTGGGTTCTTTTTGTTGGAGACTAAAAGGGACTGAGTGTTTCCTTTGGCATCAATCCATCAACAACATCATGGCTTCTTCCAAGCCTTATTTACAACTTGCATGACTTCAATCTCTCATGCATCCTCTTACATTCAGGTTGCTACATAAATATTAGCTATGTAGATATAGGCTGAAGTAAAAATTTTATCTATCTCAAGGATACAATCAAAAGCCAATCCCCTAAGCCTCGTGGCTAACTTGGCCTGCATTGGAAAGAACTGCAACTTGATTTTTCATATATATACAGGGTTGCAGACAAAGGAAGGGCAGCAGGGTTGAAAATTTTAACATTCGTTAACTCTCTAATTTGTAGGCTTTTCTCACCACTTGAATACAATTCTCACCCTCACCACATACAAGGGTTACGGCCATGCAATTTGAGGACCCTTCACCACTGAGATGGGGACCTTTTGCTTGGTGCTAACCCATATAGGGTTCACAACACAAAAGGGTCACCACCAAGTGATATGGTACTCTTCACCCTTGGGAGGGGCCTTTCTCTCTTTGTAGTGACCCATTATGTGTTTAAAGTGTGAGGGTCACAACCAAGTAATAAGCTCTTAGGAACAGTGAGATCGACCACATGTGCCAATACGGCAAATTGCATGAAGTCCTAGCTAAATGTGAGAAAATATAGAACAAAGAAAGTGAATCCCAAACAAACTAATACCATGGAAGATCACCTCTAGATTTTGTCAAGGATTTCTCTTCATCATTAAACTAGATTGATGTTTTATTATACTGCTCCACAGAGCAGTTATCCTTGCATGCACCAATGGTTAGGGTCTATGTCTCCTTCGACATGGTCCATAGTGTCTTGTTGATGCTACAAGGGGGATTTCATCCCCTCATTGTGCTTTATCATTGGGGGCTTCACTAGGGTAGTTTTAACAACCCCCTTCCTTGAATTCCTCATGGCAACCTGCAAATAGGCCAACTAGATGCAAATCACCAAGAAGAGAGTTTGAGCGGCACAACAAAGAGTCCTAGGGGTTGCATTGAAAGCTTAATGGCTAGAGAGGGGTCCTGCTATATCTAGGGCAGTGAGCTTTTGCACATATCATGTGCCCCTCGATTGGATGATGGTGGGATTCATTTACAGGATAGAAGTTTTTGAGGAAAATGCTTTGCATCTTTAAGTATTTCGCCAAAAAGGTAGCCAATAGGCTTGTAATTATCTTTACTTCACTTATTAAATACAAGTCGACATTATTTAAAAAACTCTCGATTGCCTATTTTTTCATGTGCTTCACTTGAACTCTCCAGGTTTTTACTTTGAATCTAGCCTTTGAAGGATCATCCATACTCGCATCTATTTTGGAGAATTTACATTCAAAAATTAAATTGGATGTGTTGCCTTTCAGACGTTAATATTGTTTCTAAGTTGAATATTCACTAGTGACATCATCTCAAGCTGGGATTAATCTTTCCACAAAATTTTGAGAAGTAACTCTGTCTATGGATGACAACCGAATGAATGGTCTTGGGCTCATGTTAAATCTCATGGTCTAGTGCCCGATGACATGGTACCTAGTCACACCCAATGACAATGTAAAGCCCTCCCTTTGGACCAAAATGGTACGATGTTGCTACTGCCAAGAGTTGGATTCACACCTTCTAACTGGTAATCGAGCACCTTACCATCTCACTTGTGCGCGTGCAGTTGAAGGAGTATGGATTTCCTAAGTTTATATATCAAAAAAACGAATGTGACCGCTAAAAAGTGTTGAGTCACCAACACGTGACTTGTCTACTGGCAATAGCCCATAGCGATCATGGTCTTGGGCATTGCAGCACCTATTATGGATTATCTGATCAATGTACAAAGTTGTTAGGGCAATTGCAGGGATGTGATAATTAGCTCTAAATGCGACGAAAGGATCGAGCTTAAATTGAAATTCCCAGCATGGCCTTTGCATGAAAGCTCACATACAGATGCATCTATATGATAAACTAGGGGCGCATCTATATAATAGTGATGGCTAGAGCTCACATACACATGCAATGCACCAAGAAAGGTGTGTGTTGTAGCCTGTAAGGAGGGGATCTTGAGGGGTAGTACAACCATCAATGGAGCATGCATGGGCATGTTGTGAGAGAGGTTGTTGTTTGCAAAAGGACTCGTACCGTGGAGAGAGAAGAATGTACTATGGATAGGTAATAAGTAGGGAATGCAATTTTATATTTTATGTAGTTGAAATAAGAAAGCAATTGTATTCTTTGTCCATACATTCAATCTTAGTACTTGCTACAGTTAATGAAGTAAGAGCCATGTCGATCAATCATGTTAGCATAATTTTGATATGTGTAAATGGGGCCTCTCTCTCTCTCTCTCTCTCTCTCTCTCTCTCTCTCTCTCTCTCTTTGTGTGTGTGTTTTTTCCTAGGTGAGCTACATCTTGCTGCTCCAAACTTTCTCAGAGCAGCTCCGCAACCACATGCACATCCATGTCACCAAGGCCCTCACTGCTATAGCCAACCTCTAGCAAGCCTTCTTCACTTGTTATCGATACATGGCGCTTATGTCATTTATATGATTTGTCATGATTACTCGTTTAATGCAACCAAATTTTCATGCTCGTTATATCACTCGTACTGCAGGGCCAAAGGAAATTGAGATGGGAATTAGCCAGGCTGCTTTGATGATGTCAGACGATGAGGATGAGTTACTCGCTGATGAAGAGATCAAATGTAGGAATGTTTGTAATGAAGATACATTCTTTATTCATGCAATTCATCACATGTAGCCCAATAGTAGCGAACCAATTGACTCCTTGCTTCCCACCAATGACGAGAGGAGGCTTGCAGAGAGCATAAGGAAAGAATTCAAGATGGAGCTCATGTTGGGGGTAAAGGCACCTCTACCTAGCTGCCCGTGTATTACTACACTGACACTACCCATGCCTGCACACTACAGACGGTAGGTGCTCGTCACCATCACTTTATTATTTATTCTTTTAGTGACAGATGAATAAAGGAAAGGCCACTCACAGACTGTGATTATTGGAGTTCCCATTTCTAGTCTCTCGTTTTCTTGCTCTTGCTCTCCCGCCATAGCTCTCCAAGTGCAAGCTTTGATCCTTCTCACCTTTCAATTGGTGTCAGAGCTTGGATTCATGACTACTCAAGCTTGGTTCATGACTCCTTCAGCTTCCTATTATTACCTACACTCATTGGTCTCCTTCCCGGTAGCCATAGCCGACCTTCTTGAGCTCCTGTTGCTCCTGGGCCTCTTGAGCACTTTCCTAGCCCCTTTGGGCACCCTCAGGGCATTCAAAAAAGGTATTCATTCATCTTCTTCAAGGTTTCTTGTTGTTCATAGGTCTATAGGTCAGCAGTCAAGAAAGGGGCAACCACCATTGAAGCTTGCTTGCCTCATATCTTCCCACAACCCTTTGTGTGGCACCTTAGGCTTAGAGTCTACCTTCTTTGGCACCCCTTGAAGTCCCCCCTTTCCTTATTCAGCAGGAGCGTGGCCAACAACAAATAGTAGTATGATGGCACCATATCTCTAGGCAGCATGGGAAGCTCATTGTCTACCTCATGTTGATCATGCTTCGACTCTTGGGCATTGTGGCACTACTTGGATTGATCCTTGGCATGACTTGAGCCTTGTAGAGGATTTGGGGCACTGATATTTAGCTCCTATTTGACTGTATGTATAGTAGGCATGCCGTCTATGTTTGAAATTGACATTTACATGTAGATTGGAGCTCTCTACATATACTACTTCATGCCCATATGCTATGCCATTCATGCCTATGCTTGGTGGACGTCGTGCACATGCTTTGCCATGATTTTGGCCTGATCTTTGGGCCGAAAAATCATAGTTTTCAGTAGTGAATCACTATTGTACACATGTGGACTAGAGCTCATTTGATTATGTTTGGATATGCCTATTGGATTCAGGCTATGTCTTCGATGTATATATTGATGTAGTGACTCTTGGGGATCGACATAGAGCTTGGATTTGCTTTCGGATCATTGGTTGAGCTTGAGTCACTTTGCATAGCATTTGGATCTCCATCTTTCATGTACTCATGGCATGTTCTTTGATTATGTCTGACTGAGGTCTTGTCATTCTTGGCTTATGCCATCTCTATACATGCTAGTTACATTGTCTTGGAGTTGATTGCTACTGTGGCTTACTTGGGCTTGACATTTGATTGTCTGTAGCTTACTTCGACTATTTATTGGCTTGCCAGAGTGACATTTTGGATGTACTTGATGTCGATGGATGCTATGTATGGATGCTACATAACCTATATGCTCATGATGGCTTATTAATGCTTGATTCTGGATCTTTTGTTCATTGGTGCTTTCATATGCCTTTGTTGAGCTTTTGTGCTTGACACTTATGAATTTTGTGCCAATGGGAGCGTCTTTAGACACTTAACAGACATTGAGGAGGTGGCTTATGCTATTGAGCACTTTGAATACTTGAGACTACTAGGATCTTCACTTTGGATGATGCCTGGCTTCTACTGTTTAATCCAATGTACTTGCTTATGAGCTGGCTTGGGTCCGTTTTTTGTAAGCTGACACCTACTTGTGTCAAGTCTTGGTAATGGCAGATACATTTTGCTCCATTGATTGGGGGTGTACTGACTCATTGGCAAATATTTGTATGACATGCTTGGGTGTTGGTTCATGATTATCGACTATCATATCCCTATGCTATGCCCGCATGATGTTGGCTTTGGAATTGGCAATATTTGATTGACTTGGGATCCACTTTTGGCACTATCGGCTCTCGTTTTCAAAGTTCTGAAATTTATTACAGCAAGCATTTATGTATGGATTGACATGGAATTTTCATGTTGAATCATCCTAGTTTGATGTACTTTTGATGGTACTTGGTGGGAAACATCATTAAATGCTTGTTTCTTGCCATTTTGCCTTGTTTTTTGTGTTTTTTTTGTCATTTTATGCAATTTACAAGAAGCAGTTTTGAACTATCTACATTGTTTTAGCTTGCAGTATGGCATCTTCTTCCACTGATAGTGCTATCTTCAAAATAACAAGCTTGATGGTACAAATTGAGCCTATTGGAAGAGCCATGTTTGGCAGGTATTGGTGCAAAAATCACAGATAAATCCACTAAGGTTGAGTGGAGAGCAACCTAAAACTATGACTAATGATGAATGGATCTCTTGATAAGTTATGCAAGTCCACCCTCATCTTGTCTCTCACTGAACAGGTGGATTACAATGTGGTTGAGAAAGCACAGAGTGCTTGGTAGCTTTGGGATAAGATCAAGAACATCTATGACATGCAAAGTCCTGCAAGTCAAATGTATTAGCTGAAATAGCTTATGGATCTCTGCATGAAAGAGAATGTGACCATGTCAACTCATTCGAGCCAATTTCATGCTAGTCTTAAGAGCTTGGTTTCACAGGGCATTGATTTCAAAGAGGATGTCACTTTGTTGTTCTTGCTTGGAACTCTTAATGAGCCTTGGGATATATCCTGCACTGCCTTATATGCTTTTACCACTACTCTGAAGCTATTGATGTTGAGAGCTCTCTTCTGTAGTAGGAAGAGATAAACCATAAGAATTTGGATGCCTCTCATGTGTCTCATGCTTTCAATATTCGAGGCCGACATGATGGAAATGGAGAGAATGACCATGGTAATGGCCATGGGCAGGATCTGTAGAAATCTTGGTCTAAGTCACGTGGCAAGTCGTGCAGTGTGTCTCGTGGGAGATATGCAAATCTAACTTGTCATCATTTTGGGAAGAAAGGCCACATAAGACCACAGTGTCATAAATTGCATGATGGAAGGTATAAAGACAAGGGGAAAGAGAAAGTGCAAGAAAAGTCTTCTGATCGTAGTATAGTACCTACTAAGTCGAGTATTAAAATTAAAGAGATCAATGTTATGCAGCCCAAGGATAGTGATGGGGATTATATCCTTGCAGCAACTTCATCTAGTGTTTCGCAGATGATAGAGATACACTCTATGCATGCACAGTGTTGGTGTTGAGTGCTGAAATGATATTTTTTTGGGCCGATTTTTTGTTGTTTTTGTTGCTAAATGGTTGTTTTTGGTGATGGATTGTTTGAAGGGTTTATGAAGGCTTTTGATGAGAATAAGTTGTTTTGTAGGGTTTTGTAATTTTTTCTTTTTGGTTCTATAAGGTCTGATTTTCTTCTATTTTCTTTTGTTTTGTTTCTGTTTTGGTAGTTAAGATGGTTGAATGAATGTTTTGAGAGATGTTTGAGGTTGTGTTAAAAGGTTTATGAAATATTTAATTGGTTTTGGTTTGGTTTTTTTGGTTCGTATGGTCTCTATTGATCTTCCGTAAGGCTCTGTAGCTTTTGTAGTTCTGTTCTTCTATTGTCCTGTTGTTCTGTGGTCTGTTCTGTTCGTTTCCTATTGAGTGTTATGTTGGATGTATGGATGTTTTTTGAAGTGTTTTTGTTTTATGAAAGGGTGAATGGAAGCTCTATTCAAGCTAATTGAAGTGAAGAAGTAGCTGTTGAAGATTCACAGAAGGTTACAAAAGAACAGTGACAAAAGCCAGATCTCATAGGACACTATGATGTCTCTGGTGCCTCTTCGCATCAGACATATCTTTTGGAAGGTGCATCCACAACCAAGAGAGGAGAACTGAGTGTCATTATTGAGTATTGTAGTGAGGCTACGATGTATTATTGAGAGAGCAAGAGTATGTGAGAGAGAGAAGTGAGAGAAACTCAGTTCTATGCCTAAATAGAAAGAGAGCTATGAAGACAATGAAGATGAATCATATGTGATATTATTTCCATTCAAAAATGGTGTATTCCTTTGTATTCATTGTTCTATTGATGGATTCTGTGAAGATATTGAAGATTATGGTTGATTCTATTAAATCCGTGGGAGATATCTACTATGATACAGTGTGAAGATTTATTTTTTCCCTTGTTGTGGTTCTCAAAAGAATGAAATAAAATCTTGTTGATGTTACAAGATAGATTTTCTTGCAGTAGAAACCCCTTTTCCTTGGTGTTCCTCTTGGGGCTCCATGTTCTTGGTTTGAGCTGAGGAGACTTGCCATCAATAAGCATCAGAAGAGGCTAAAAATGAAAGAAATGGCATTGCCAAGAAGAGAAGAATTCAATGGATGTTTGCAAAGTTCCTTCTTCCACTGAAGAGTTGGAGATTCTTATTGTCAAAGCCACTTTCTACAAGAAGTTCATCCCACAATGCGGAAACATATTACCATCATGATGCAAGCTCTATATGGTGGACTATTTCCTCTTCCTGTTGAAGCAACAAAAACTTACATCTTGGTGGCAAATTGTTTGGGAACAAACTGAAGGGTGGAAACAGATAGAATGACCATCCATGGAAGATTTGGCATTCATTGAGAAGTTTCCAGACATCATCAAGTGGGAGATTGTGAAGAAGCTTCAGGAGTTGTGGTTAGTGGAGGTTCACGAAAATAAGAAAGAAAAGAGTTGAAATTTGTTCGTGGATGCTTAACAGCAAGATACGTGGGATGCTTGCTGCACTGACAACCTCCTGTTTGTTCAATTAACAACCCATTGAAAGTTGGTAGACAGAGTGTTTTTCACAACATACACTATTGAAACCATCAGATGTTGGCATTATTATGATGATGGCACAACAACGATCCTAAGAAGAATGAGTTTTGATACTTTCAGAACAGAATGCCTCCCCCTCTATAGTGGTTTGAAAGCTGAATTCAGAGATGTTGAAAAGAAGGAAGTAGAAGAAATGTTGGCAAGAGAGTCCTCTAGAGACTGAAGTCCCCCTCTGATTCTGTTCTATTGAGTACAAACCAAGTGGTTGGAGACAACCCCCTGATGAATGATGCAATCAAGAGGCGAGCGCTAGAACGAGTCCAGAGGTATGTGAGAAGAGAGAATGCAAGATTCAAGGCTGAGAACGAGCTTGCAGCAGAAGTCTCCTTTAATACCCTAAAAACACTCTTTACAGAAGTCCCAATGGCGACTCAAGGTCCCCTTCCTAGTCAGATTCATCTTGGAAATATTGATGATAAGCCAGCAAATGTAGTCCCATTGCCAATTTTTAAGGGAGAGTACAATGAAGATCATGATCTTCATGTAGCAAAATTTATTGTAGCATGTGTGGCTAACAATGCCAGAACCCCTGAGCATTGGTTAGCAATATTCCCCACCACTTTCAAGGGTGCTGCATTTCAATGGTATGAAAGACAAGTAGCATGAACTTTTGGCACATGGGACGACTTGAAGTTGGCCTTCCTCACTAAATTCAAGCGTGAAGGTTTTGAAGAGCGGATATGAGAGGAGTTCATGAACCTAAGTCAGTCCTCTAGAGAAAGAGTAAAAGCTTATGTCTCGCGAATGGAATCCATCCTGAGGAGATGGACTAACCATCATTTGGACAAAGGTATCAAGAAAGGAGTGTTCCTCAGAGGCCTACAACCAGCAGTTTGCAAGTTCGTGGAATTGAGAAGACCGGTCAATTTGCAAGCTGCAGTGGAAGGTGAAAAATTGTATGACGAAGTTGAAGAAAGGCTGTCAATGACCCTAGGAAGAGGATTCTTACCTCCTCCCATGCCAGGAATGGTATACCCACCAAATGTAATCCCAGGGACAGTTCCCTACCTCTATTCCCAGATGCAAACAGTGCCATAGTAAATGCACCTAATCCACAATGGCCACAGACAACAATGCCTCAAATGATGGTTCAGTGGCCTCAAACAACTCCTCCAATAGTGACTCAACAACAGTGGAACCCTATCAACTAGAATCAATAACCCCAAATCTCAACAAGAGATCTAAATTAGAATCAGAACAAAGGAACCTCTGGATCAACCCAACCTGTATATGCAATAATTACAAAAGCTTCCCAAAACCCTACTACAAGTATTCCAGGAGGTGAAAATCTGAACGGCTACTTATCCAACTCAGTTGCAAGTATCAAGAAAGAGATTATGGATGTGATTACAGAATAGCTACAGACGCTGAAGGTAAATACCGCTAATATATCCACTCCTACAGGAGGTGGGAGAGATGTGATGCGTTCAAATACATGGTACAAAAAGTACCATCAAGCGGGACATTTAGCCACTAAATGTGCTTGAAAATCAATCATTCCTGAAGCCTTCTATTCCTATTGTTTGAGGAAGAACCATACAGAGGATATCTGCTCTCTAAAAGAGATGCAAAAACGAAGAAAGAAATATGAAAATGTAAGATTCAACTTGCTAGAATCCAAAATGACAACGCAAGACATTGGACCAAAGCTAGGGAGTTTGGTCCTAATTTTGGTCCAAGGAGGTTTCCCTCTCAAAGTTACAGAGGACAACAATCTGGTGGTAGTTAGAGATCCGAGGTGGAATGTTACAGATGTAGAGAAAAGGGTCATACCTCCCCGAATTGTCCAAACCCTAGAAGATCTGTGGATTACAAGCCATTATGTAGTCGATGCAATGGAGAAGGCCATACTACAAAAGATTGTCCAAGTCCAGCCCCTGTGAAATCTACTTCTGATACCCAACAGAAGACCCAAGAACCTACTTCCAATTTGGTGGAATTGAAAGTGGCCACAATAACGCGAGCAAAGAAAGGAGAACCCGTAGTTCCAAAAGAGAACGTTCCTTCTGCAAAGACTGTGAAATTCAACCTTCCTCGAAAAAAGTAGAACAATGCAATCTAGAATAAGGTAGTACAGAACACTACAGAGCCACAGAGAGCTACAGAGACAGGACCAAAGGTCCAGGAAATAGAGGATATGGAAGTCCCTCCTCACAAAGATGAAGTGCAGATGTTGCTACTCCTAGAAGAAAAAGGGAAGATAAAAATGGGTATGTCCCCATTTCCCAATCGATTGGAAAAGCATGTGGATCCTATCAAAGAGTATGATTTGGTCAAAGACCTAGACACCTTTAAACCAAACCTAACATTCCAACAATTACTGATGTTGTCTCCTAGTTGATGAAAGAGATTTAAAAGCATCCTAACAAGAAGACGCGGCCTAAGGATTTCTTCCCCAACAACAACAAAGTCCAACAGAGCCTCGGAACCTATAAAGGAAGTAGATTAACGCCTTCCTAGATCCTGGAACCCCAAAGACTAGTGTATGGATAGAAGGATGCTTTATTTCAGATGCATTGATGATGGAGTCTCATCAAAAAACATAATGATGGATGTGACAATGAAGGATCTAGGTTTGCAAGGAATTCAGCATACACAATGGCTTATCAGATTGGCAGAGCAAAGTAGAATCAAACCGTTGGGCATGGGCATGATCCCATACGTAAAAACAACCCTTGTAGAAAGAGTCTATTGGCTGACATATTTGGTAGTCAAACCAAATTACTATGGAACCTCATACCCTCTGCAGTTGGGAAGACCTTGGCTTTTTGAAGTAAGAGCCAGAACGGACTAGTTCAAAGGAACCCTAACTTTAGGCAGAGGACCTAACAAAGTGGTGTTAAAATTGTATGGATCGCAGAAAGGCAATGGATTCATATCCATCGAAGTCATAACCGACTCCACCAATGAAGTAATAGATGGTACATTAGGAGACAAAGAGACTATTAAACAGATCTTTCCCAAGAAAATAGAGGCACAATCCCTAACAGTGGGCACTATAAGCCAACTATCGAAGGAAGCAAAGTCTTTGTCCATGGGAGAATACCTCCTACCTCAACTAGAATTGACTTCTAAAATCACCTTTGACAGTGAAATAGAATCATGGATGTATTGTTCTCCCTGTTATATGACAAAAGTAGAGACAGAGATAGAGACAGAGGCAGAAGCCGAAGCCGAAGCAGACACAGAGGCAGAGGATCTATTCTTCTCCTACAGAGCCTCTACAGAAGTAGAGACAAAGTCTCCAGAGGAAGAGGATGAAAATGATGAGGAAGAAAACAAAGCAGGTTATGAAAGTGCAGATGAAGAAGTTCCTCTGATAGCGGAGGATCTTGTTGATGCCCCTACAGAGACCTCATAGGTCAAAGATCCTGGGGTTTTGGATGGAATGACTATGGTTCCATTTGGATTGACCAATGGACCACAAAGTATGCAAATTTTGCATAAGCAATGGATCAAAGGTATAAAAAGTAAGTTCACCAGTGGCTCTTATTGCCCTGACCATTCATTATAAAGAAAAGATGATGATGATGCCCCTTGTCAATAAAAGCTAGAGCCATCAGAGCCATGACTTATAGAAGGTCCATGCTATGTGACATTCCTAGGCGCATCCTATAAAGATGAATCCCTAAGTCTAGAAGAAATCACCACTCATACAAAAACAAATAAAGCTTTGATACCTTTCCAGCAATCTCAACAGACAAATGAGTCATCTATTCAGAAGGAGGACACTGGTTCTAGTAGAACATCATACGATGACACTACTCCCTTAAAGGAGTCAGACCTCTATCCAGAAGCAATCCGTGGGACATTTATCCGTGAAGTGGAAAGTGAAAGCTAGTGACATTCTTGGATACTGACGGTACTAAACGACACCTAAAAGTGGGTCTCAATCTTCCAAAAGAAGAACTAGTGGTCTTGCAAGACTTACTAAAGGAGAGCTTAGATGTGTTTGCTTGGTCATATAAAGATCTAAAGGGGATTGATCCCATAGTATGCCAACATCACATTGACCTAGAGCCTGATGCCAAACCTATAAGGCAAAGATAACGACATATGAATTTTAATTATTTTGCTCTAGTAAAGGCTGAATTATTGAAGCTTCTTGAAGCCGAGTTCATTTATTGTGTGGCTAACAATGAATGGGTTTCGTCCATTGTGTTGTACCCAAGAAGAACGAGAAACTTCGAATATGTGTGGACTTTCGAAAGCTGAACTCGAAGTCAAAGATGGTTCACAGACCAACTATTGGACACTGTGGTAGGCCATGAGCTCTATTCCCTCTTGGATGGATTCAATGGATATAACCAAGTCCAAATCACAGAAGAGGACCAATCCAAAACAACCTTCACAATAGAATGGGAAACCTATGCCTATAGAGTGATGCCGTTTGGGCTATGTAATGCTCCTGTCACCTTCCAATGAGTAATGATGGCTACCTTTTAGAATCATTTGCATGATTTTATTGAGGTATATCTCGATGACTTCTGTGTCTATAGCTTAATCCGTGAGCATTGGGGACACCTAGAGCAATGTTTTGACATATATCAAGAGTATGGGATTTCTCTCAACCCCAAAAAATGTGTCTTTGGCATCTCATCAGGAGTTCTTCTAGGCCATATTGTCTCTACACAAGGGATTGCAACAGACCTGGAGAAGATTGAGAAGATTGCAACCTTGACAACACCAACAAACCTCAAGCAATTGAGAGGATTTCTTGGCCATGTGGGCTACTACAGAGGATTTATTGCACATTTTGTAACCAAGGCAACCCCTCTGCACAAGCTCCTAAGGAAAGATGCAGATTTTCTTTGGACTGATGATTGCAAAGAAGCCTTTAATACCCTAAAACAATGCCTCATCCAAGCACCTATCTTGCAGTCTCCTGATTGGACAAAGGAGTTCCATGTGCACATAGATGCATCAATTGAAGGACTAGGTGTTGTTTTATGTCAAAAGGGCCCCTCTAAATTAGATCAACCAATATTATGCAAGTGGAAAGTAACTGACCGAGAGCGGAACAACACAGTGACAGTGCTTGAGTGCTTAGCAAAGGTGTTTGCACTAGAGAAGTTTCGACACTATCTACTATCAATGCATTTCAAGTTCTACGTGGATCATGAAGCCCTATCTTTCTTGATGAATAAAGCAAATGTTAAAGGACAAATGATGAGATGGTTACTCCTATTCCAAGAGTTTGATTTTGAAGTGGTCACTAAGCCTAGCCGTTCCCATGTCCTAGCCGATCATCTGTCATAGATTCCTCAAACTGTAGAAGAGGAACATGATGATCCAGATCTTCTTGATGCTTCCTTGTTTCTAGTCAAAACAATTACTCCTTGGTATGCAGACATAGCCAACCTCTTGGCAACTCAATAGTATCCTCCTAGCATCTCTTCAAGCCGTGAGAAGAAGAAGCTTTTGTTAGAACCAGCCCCCTTCACCTTGCTAGGCAGTGCATTGTACAAGAGAGACAAAGATGAAGTATTGCGAAGATGTATTGCAGGAGATGAAATCGGCAGAGTATTGAAAGCATGCCATGAAGAACCATGTGGTGGACACTTTGTAGGAGAAGCAACAACCAGGAAGGCTCTGTTAGCGGGATACTGGTGCGCTGACCCTCCACAAGGATGCATATGACTACTACAAGAGATGTGACGCTCGTCATCGAATGGGAAAACCCACCAAAATAAGTGCCATGCCACTGCAACCTATTCTTCCCCTAAAGCCATTGGAGAAGTGGGGGATTGATTTCATGGGTCCCATTGATCCGCCTACCAAACGAAAGTAGAACAGATACATCCTGGTATGTACGGATTATGTCACAAAGTGATGTGAAGCTAAAGCTCTGAAGAGGGACGATGTTAACAGCGTAGCCCTGTTCATGTATGAGAATATTATCACCCGTTTTGGTAGTCTCTTAGAGTTGGTAAGTGACAGAGGCACTCATTTTCTTAATTAGATCATGGAAGAGGTGACAGAGTTGTATAAGATCCACCATCGCAAGTCCACTCCTTACTACCCTCCAGAGCTAACAGCCAAGTTGAAGTCACCAATTGCATCCTCTGTTACGATCTTGGCAAGAACGATTGCCGCACATCCTCGCGACTGGGATGATCGACTTATAGAGGTCCTCTGGGTGTACAGAACCTCCTATAAGACTGCTACCACTACAAGATATAGACCTTATACCGACGTTTAAAGCGACGAAAATACAAACAACAAAATTTGCCCCCGTCGTCGCAAAAAGCATCGTTACTGACGACACCATAGAAACGTCACTATTGGCGTCGCTATATGCGTCGCTATTTGTGACGCATATAGCGACGCAACCAGTAAATTTGCGACGCATATAGCGAGGCCAATAGCGACGCGAGCAGTAAATTTGCGACGCAAATAGTGACGGTAACAGGGGAAAAAAAAATTTGTGGCAGGGCAGCAAGCCACATATAGCACTGTGTGTTGTATGAGAGCCATACAAAATAGTTTCTGCACTACTGCATACAAAGCGCTTGCAAACAAAAAGAATGTATACTGAAATCATAAAACTGATACATGAAATAAATACATGATCGCATAAAATGCGATTGGTACAATCATGAAAGGATATCACTAATACATAGAAAATGTCTACATAGATCAGGCGACTAAAAACTAAAGGTGTATGAGCTCCAAGGATCCAAGGGCGAGCTATAAATCCTCGTCCCCCGAAAGCTCGTCCCATCACAAAGGAGCATCGAACGGATTCTGTAGAAAAAGAAACAACATATCAATCCACCATACAATAATGCATTCAAATATCTCATGGTAACTACGGACAAGAAAGATGAGTGACTTACAGGGCCGTCGCGTCTATCCAATCGGTCGATCAATGCATTGAGACCGTGCCTCTCTGTATATCGAGTCTCAAGGCCTTGCGGATCGCGATTTGTAATGGAGTGCTGCAAAGAAAACAAAATGCTAACTGTTAGAAACATGATTGTTAGTACAAAGAATATTTCAAAAAAACAAACAAGCAAAACAAAAGAGAAACTTACAAAGTCCTCCAAATATGTCATGTGGCCACCACTCCCAAGATGATGGACCACTCCGGCCTCAAGTCGTGCCCTCGCCGCCTCCCGCTGCTAACTCCAACGTCCTGGCGAATCTGTAGCCTCCTCCCTCAGTCGGGCGCCAGTCGTCTGCATCTAACCACTCGGGCTTTGCAACCCCACTCTTGATTGCCTACGTGCATCGGATCGTCTATGTGACATGTATGCACGCATGCAATCCATCATCCAGCCCGTAGAGAATCTATCTACTGCTCATGCAAGGATGCTACTATGTAGTCCTTGCTCCCCTCCAGTGTGTTCTTCCAATGATCCAAGACATTGTGCCGAAAAACTTGTTGGCACAACTCTCTTATACGAGCCATCACCCTCCTCCCCTCATCATTCATGATGATGGCTCCTGACCTACTATCAACCAGGTATCCGTAACCCCTAGGAGTCTGCCTAAGATGGGTCCTCTCCCATCTCCGTCCACGCTCTTGGGCATATCCAGGAGACCCCTCTACATCCGGTGTACCGACGGGGGTAACCTCTCTCGGAGTGACACTCAAAGGGGTGCCACCAAAGGGGGTGCCACCAAAAGGGGTGCCACCTGTGCTGACGGCTGCGCAAAAGCCGGAGTAGCTGGAGTAGACGTCCCCACAGGTGTGACAAATCCTGGAGGTGATGCAGCTCCAGCTGAACGACGAGACGGAGACACCACATCTGTGTCTCCACAGCAGCACCCCATGATCCCGATGCACTCCCTCCCTCTGTCCCAAGTCGTGAGTGTCGAGATCGTCTACTCGAAGCTGAAGCATCTGATCGCGCTGAAGTAGATCTAGCAGAGCGCCCTAACGAAGAACGAGACAGCTCCTAGTCTGCCATCTCTCTGAATCTCGCGAGCTGGTCTGGAGACATGCGTGCCATCATGTCCTGAAACTCCTCATCGCTCATCCCTCGACTCATCCTGAAAATGTCACCTGCACAGATAAAAAATGGTGTTAGAATAATCAATTTAAACTATACAAAGCACAGTAATATAAATCATTTTTGAAAAATCCCTCTTAAAATGCATATCTTATGTACCTTTATGGAAGATCTAAACAACGAATTGAGTAATACAATTCTCCAAGAATGAAGTATTCTATGGTCCCATGTTAATCTCCTGACACAACTCTGCATACACTGGAAGGTCGATAGACATGTCACCACAAAAGAACGAGTATGCCTCGTTATTAAAAAATTCTTGGACTACTGTATTTCCATCATTGTTAGCCGATGCGGGCTCCAAGCTTGCGGTGGCCTCCACCCCTTGTAATATCGACCCCTCTATTTGCATATTATCTTCATCTATGCCCGGAACATCGCTTTGATCATATACTCTCGCACTTCGAGGAGTTGAAGGTATAACATACCACCATCGAGGTTCTCGGGGGTTTGGATAGAAGATTACCTGTTCACAAACACGTACAAAGTGAGTTCAAACCATTGTGACATAAACCATGTCGTATTACAATTAGCAAGCAAATGACTCTATGCACCTGTTCACAATGGGCCGGCAATACAAAGGTGTCGCGCAAATCCGTCCATTTTTTTTCGGAATCTATTTCGAGAAATCCAGATGGACCTCGTCGAACTGTTGCTCCAGCTCCTCCAAGTACCACTTTGAACCACTGCACATCGAATAGTATCATGGAGAAGCTACGGTAATCCACCGTAATAATACTTTGCAAGTTCCCAAAATACTCCATCTCATCCACAACCATGTTCGGTTCCGTTGCTCGTCGCCGGCTCTCTTGCTCAAACCTTGCCATGACACCACAGTCCATTGTGGAGCACATTTTGTCAATACGCTCCACGCGAACATGCCGTCCGCGCGACCACGCTGCACTATATATTTTGTACTATACATTGAAACACTCAAATTAGATATCGCATATAAAATTTAGATACGACATATTCTAAACCCCTCATCACCTTTGGACTACATCCCCTCGAGAACTCCCACTCCTCCATTGAGACCTCTGTCCCTTCGCTGGATGCTGTGGTCAAGGCTCCATGCAACCATCGTGTTGACATAAACCGCGGCATCTCCTCCATGCCTTCGGGATATCGAATCGGTCGATGATGCGTACTGCATCAGAATTCAGCTCGCGCTTCCTCTCGATCTTGCCTTGCAATCTGGTACTTGGCGAGCCACGTCTCCATGGAGGCATGGTGCAACATACAAAAGCGATTCACCTTCTCTTCCATTGAGGCATCCATTTTTTTTTCCAACCACCACATCTCTAGTCAGTCTATTATCTCCTTCAGCGTCCATAGCATTTCATTGTCTGGTTCCACCGTTGGTAGCCATTGTGAGATATGCACTAACGCCTTTGACACCAACCAACCTTCCGCCATTCTACCTTTTGGACGAGCTCGTTGTCGCACAAAGCCTTTCAGGGTTTTCATGAAGTGCTCTAGGAAGAACATCCATCGCGTATGGACAGGTCCAGCAATCTCCACTTCGTCCACAAGATGCACAAGAAGGTGAACTTGTATCGTGAGCATGCTAGTGGGCAGGTATTTCTCAAAGAGATAGACCGTCTCCACTGCTCCTCGCCTTGCGGATTCAATAGAGGACGTCTTAATATCTTTCTGTGAGATCCATTGCACCAAAGTTGACAACTTGTAAATGGCCCCGCGAATTTCTGAAGTAAGGCATCCTGCGATCGCGATCGGTAGGACAAATTGCCACAAATGAGAAAGCATTATGAATAATGGCCACTTTTCAAATTGCAAAATGCCCACGCTAATTACAATCCATTCTGTTCACAAACGTGACATATCGTATGCCAATCATGGGATTTTAGCCCCGACATTTGGTCATCTTTAGAAAATGCGGACCTGAGAGAATGGATCATACCTGTCGGAGTGCGGATAGATTTGATTACTTGCTTTACAATGCGCTCTTCTTTGGTGGACAAAACCCAAGGAGCACGAGGAAGCTGCACTCCCCCTTCAGCACTCGACTGTGGCCAAAGCGCCTCCATCTTACCTACCTCCTTCAAATCCATTCGTGACCCTATAGTGTCTCTCTTTCCTGTGATGTGGTCCCATAGCAAGCTGCCCACATTCTTGAAAATATGCATGGGATCCAACAAGTGGTTGACCTGTAAGTGGGTCCAATATGGCAACTCATAGAAAACTGAGAACCGTCGCATTCCATTTGGATGTGATTCTGGGTTTACCATTTTCAGCTCGTACCAACTTACAGCGTTCATACGTGTTGGAGGTCGTCCAAGAAAACCTTCCCTGAGTTCATGATCCTCTGGCAAGAAAGCAGCATGTCCTTGATATACTATCTTCTTCATGGTTCGTGACCTTCGGGAGTCTAACTGTGGCCCACACAATGGACATGCATGATAACCTGAGGTAACCAGACCTGTAAGGCGAGCCACGACCTAGTGAATACTTGATTGAATGAAATAAAATATAGATATTACCAGCGAGAACGGAGGTCTGCTCACCTGAGCACTCTCCCAATCCCGGAAAGTCATGCATCGTCCACATAAGAATGGCTCGAATGTTGGCTGACCGCCGACCATCGCGCCTGCTCATATCTTGCACAATGACCCCCTCCTCCCACAAAATCTTGAGCTCATCGACTAATGGACGAAGATACACGTCCATATTTTTTACTTTGTAGCGGCCCGGGACGAGCAAGCTAAGGATGAGATCTCCTTTCTTCGTAGAAAGCCATGGAGGGATGTTGTAGTTGACAAGTACTATAGGCCACACAGTGTAAGAAGTCAAGCGCAGACCGAATGGGTTCACACCATCCATGGCGAGACCGAGCCGAAGATTCCTTAGCTCTCGCGCAAAGCCTGGGAAGGTAGAGTCAATGTGGCTCCATGCGCGCGAATCCACTGATATTCTTTGAACTCCATCCGTGGACCTATTCTGCACATGCCACGTTGTCAAGCTTGCCATGCCAGACGTGCGAAACATGTGGTTTATGCGGGGGATGAGCGAAAAGTGTCTGAGAACTTTTTGAGGGATGGTTTGCACTTGCAAGTCCTGTCGATACCTGTGAGCACCACACTTTGGACATGTCTCCATAGTCTCGTATTCACCTCGAAACAGTATGCAGTCGTTGATACATGCATGGATGTTATTGTAGTCCATGCCAAGCTTCCGTAAAACATGTCGTGCATCATCACGAGACTTAGGCATGGTATTTGCAGGTGGTAATATATGATATTTCAATAACCTGAAAAAAATCATAAAACACCTTGAAAAAGCACAAATGTTTGCAATAATACTGTAAAAAATAAAAATCAATGAAGCCTATGTGCAAGGTACCTGAATAACTCAGTCACACTCATATCGCTCCAACCGTATTTTACTTGCACACTTAAGAGTGCAAGCAATGTCTTCAACCGAGATACTCGACACCCATCATATAATGGTATGGATGCTTCCTCTCTAAGCGGGTTAGATGTCTCAACATCCATGGGAATCAATGCATCGATCATTGCCTCCATCTCAGGCTCCAAGATTGTAGGTAGGTCGGGAAGGTTGTCTGTCTTCTCTGGCATTGACGGTATAGATGGGCCTTGCGAGTGGTGGATTGGCTCCTGGAATCCATCCATCACACGTCCACGAACTCTTCTAATTGGCTGCAAAGGGTGCACTCCCCCTTGGGTCGAGACATCACCCCCCTGGATAGAAAATTTGCCAACAAGACCCAATCTTATTGTGTATGGTTTTCAATTAGCTTGCGAGTACAATGCATGATTAATATTAACTTCAAATTACCGTTTGCTGAAAATCTGCAATCGCCTGATCAATGATCTCAGATTGAAACTCGCCAAATCGTCGTACGTGTTCTATAGACAATCGGTGTTTTCATCTAATTGCCAACTTGCATTGAGAGCAAGGACATGGAACACTCTGATTAAGATACATCTCGCGATCTTGAACAATAAGACCTTCTTCGTTTTCCATCTTATCTACATTATAGCAAACGAGGCTTAAATGGATAGCTTTATGGAGATGTACATCAAGTTGCAAGTTGACCATAAATCTTGCATTGTACATAGTAGTTGAGAGATTTTTTTATGTTATATCTCGGCCTTGTATCATGCTCAAGGATTTGTTTGTCCCGGTAGATAATTATTCGTTATTGTAAAAAACTACACTAGAGGGCTTTGAGTATAAGTAATCCATTTATGAGCATCATTGAGGATCTCTTAGTCTAATAATAAATCAGTCTCAACAAAAAGCATCTTAGAAATGTGGTTTTTTTGTCCTAGGATCGCGTATTAAAATTAATGCCATCTATGAAATTTATCAACTATAGTAATAAAATTTATTTCAATCAATTCTACTCACAGTCATAAGACCTGAGATAAAATATCCTATACTCAATTTAAGGGATTCTTCTTCTATAACAATACTTTTGGGTTCATTTTGATGAAGTACCGTAATGACCATTAGCTAGGGTATCATTTTCTTTTAGTCCTTCCGTTGACTAGTTGGCATGATTTCTACTTTGTTATGCCTATAAAGTTAATACAAAAACAATGAATTATATATATCACAATTAGATCCCCTACTTGGACATTATGAAGGACATGACCAATTTTAAGCCATCTTAAAGAGTCACCAATGTACGTGGCCCATGGCAAAGCACATTGCATACCATTATCAATAAGTCTATTGTCGTGTATCTTAAATCTCTTAATTAGACTTTATAAATGGTATGACTAATTTTTAGCCCCCTTAAGGAGTCGATGTAATGGTACCCATAAAAAAAGCAAAGTGGATACCATTACCATAATCATGGATATGCTATCATTCCAATATATGTTATCTTTCTCTTTCTCTCCCTCTCTCTCCCTCTCTTTCTCTTTCTCTCGTATTTCCTCTCCCTCTCACAATATATCTTAACACTCTCCAAAAGCAAAAGGGAGAGGGAGAGAGAGAATGCACTCTCCCTCCCTCTCCCTCTCCCTCTCCCTCTCGCTCTCTTTCTCTCCCTCTCCCTCTCTCATTTCCTTCCCCTCCCTCTCCCTCTCTTTCTCTCCCTCTCTCTCCCTCTCCCTGTCTTTCTCTCTTTCTCTCTCATTTCCACTCCTAAACAAGCAAAAAAGAAAGTGATTCAAACATTAAACAAGCAAGAGGGAGAGTGAGAGAGAGAATGCACTCTCCCTCCCTCTCCCTCTCCCTCTCCCTCTCCCTCTCTTTCTCTTTCTCTCCCTCTCTCATTTCCTTCCCCTCCCTCTCCCTCTCCCTCTCTTTATCTCCCTCTCTTTCTCTCTTTCTCTCTCATTTCCTAAACAAGCAAAAAATAAAGTGATTTAAACATTAAACAAGTAAAAGGGAGAGGGAGAGAGACAATGCACTCTCCCTCTCTTTCTCTTTCTCTCCCTCTCTCATTTCCTTCCCCTCCCTCTCCCTCTCCCTCTCTTTCTTTCCCTCTCTTTCTCTCTCATTTCCTCTCCTAAACAAGCAAAAAATAAAGTGATTTAAACATTAAACAAGGAAAAGGGAGAGGGAGAGAGAGAATGCACTCTCCCTCCCTCTCCCTCTCTTTCTCTTTCTCTCCCTCTCTCATTTCCTCCCCCTCCCTCTCTCTCTCCCTCTCTCTCTCCCTCTCTTTCTCTTTCTCTTTCTCTTTCTCTTTCTCTTCCTCTTCTTCTCCCTCCCTCTCCCTCTCCCTCTCCCTCTCCCTCTCTTTCTCTCTTACTCTCTTGTTTCCTCTCCTAAACAAGCAAAAAAGAAAGTGATTTAAACATTAAACAAGCAAAAGGGAGAGGGAGAGAGAGAATGCACTCTCCCTCTCCCTCCCTCTCCCTCTCTTTCTCTTTCTCTCCCTCTCTCATTTCCTCCCCCTCCCTCTCCCTCTCCCTCTCCCTCTCCCTCTCTTTCTCTTTCTCTCCCTCTCTCTCCCTCTCCCTCTCTTTCTCTCTCATTTCCTCTCCTAAACAAGCAAAAGAGAGTGATTTAAACCTTAAACAAGCAAAAGAAAGAGAGAGGGAGACTCACGATGAGATATGGCGAGCATGGGGCGACTCCTCTTTGTGAAGGCTCCTCCTCTCCTTCGTGAACAACGGCGGCGGCAGCGGCAAGTCTTCTTCCTCTCCTTCTCTCATGACGGTCGCTCTCTCCCTCACTCTCGCTCTCAAAACTCACAAGCTGCAAACGCGAAATGAAAACCGCGCTCGGCTTCGGCCGCTTTTTTTCCCTGTGGAGCGTCGCTATTTGCGTCGCAAATAGCGACACTATTAGCGATACCAATAGCGACGCCAATAGCGACGCCGCTAGCCGCCGTCGCTAATCGGCGTCGCTACTAGCTCAAATCCTTGTAGTGTACAGGATAGACCCCTTTCTTGTTGGTGTATGGCACAGAAGTTGTCTTCCCTATTGAGTTGGAGTTACCCTCTATGTGAGTGGCAGTTAAAGAACACTTGGGAGATGATGAGTCACTGCAACGCCGCCTACTGCACTTGGAATGTTTAGATGAGATCTGGTGGATGGCCCTGCAGTGCATGGAAACCACTCAAGCGCGATGTAAGATCTATCATGACAGCTTCATTAAGCACAAGGAGTTCAAAGAAGGTGATCTGGTTCTAGCCTATGATTCGAGATTTGGCAAGTTTCCTGGCAAGCTTCAACAACACTGGATGGGCCCGTACAAGGTACTTGCTGTCAACCCTAATGGCTCTGTTTAGGTGTGCAGAGTGTTGATGCCTTTGATGATCCCTTCTTGATTAATGGCTATCGCCTGAAGAAGTACTTCTCTCCTTGGGGATCTTGACAATCACAATCACCCCATCATTTCTCCCATTGGCATGGCACTGTACTTCTTCTGATGCTACTTCTAATAGCTGTTCTTCTGCCACTTTTGAAGTGGTGCATGCAACCCTATGTCCCCTCTGGCCTATCTCCTGTCCCTGATCTCTTATCCTCTATTTTCAATCAGCCATGATGGAGAGGATGGTTTTGACAAATGGTGTTTCTGCCATTTCCCTTCTGAAAGCGAGAAAAAAAATAAGAGAAAAAAAAGAGAAAAGAAAACTATTATGGGAGAAAAGGAAGAAATTCCCTGTCATAGCAGGTCTCGTTCCAAGAAAAGGTGGGAACACCCTTGGGTGGGAAGCTAACTGTGGAAAAGGTGGTAACACCCCGTAGCTTAGGATAGCTGATTCACCAGAGAACCTTTCTAGAAGCGATTTGAAGCCACCTCCCTTGGTGCGTTGTCTCTACAATATCAGTCCGTCAGCCCTCCTTAACAGACGATCTTTTATATAAATCATCGAAGTACCAGACGTGTCAGCTACCTCCCTAGGTACGCATCATCTTCAACACTCTGTGACAACAACAGCCGATGCGATCTTCATTAGCAACCCCTTGAGTGATGCGAGCTTTCATCCTAACAGGATGCGGACGTGAGTATGGGCTACTCTCTATATCTATCAAAGGAGTGTGAGACAGAGGATGGGGTGAGTGACCAGTCTTTCCCTTCAAATCAAATGAGAGATGAGATGTGTGAATGGAGTGTTGTATGCACGGGTTGGGCCTCTCAATGCACAACGCACGATTTGTTACTGTGCACTACACCATAAGGCTCCCTAGCCTTCTTTGCAATGTATGCTAGCACAAGGCAGGATGCCCTGTTGCACCATCAAATGCGCACAAGGCATACAACCTTTGCACAAGTGAATGTGAGGATTATATCAATGGGTTTCACAAATGGGCTGCCCTCTATATCTTTCAACAGAGTGTGAGATAGAGGGTGGGCTAAGTGTGACTGGTGTTTCTCCTCAATCAATTCCGAGAGGTGAGATTGAGGGACGTTACGACAATTAGAGCCAGGTACGTTTGCATTTCCCTATGCACACACGGGATGGGTCTTTGCCACCATCATAGGACACGTCACCCTATTCTGTATACTGCACTACAAGGCTCCTTGGCCTTCCTACTTGTACCTATGCCAGACAGGGTTGAACGCACTAATGCACCATCAACTGTGCATCCTAGCATACTACCTCTACACCATTCCCTTTGTCAATTTCTAAAGTGGGTGTGAGATCTGGGTTACCATCAATACTATCTCGAGTGATGTCAGTAATGGGGCGAGTGACTATTCGTTCATTCCCATTTGACTACTGCGAGTTAAGTGTGGGGACGCGTCTTTGCGCGTCTGACATGCATACCCCTGCATATGCCTCCAATTGATCATGCATGTATACCATGACCTATTTTTACCCTCATGGGGTCCCTTTCCCACCCACCCGTCTAACTTTACCCCACCCTTGGGGCCGTTCCTTCACTATGTCCCTTTATCCCTTGTTTTGATGTTTTACATGTGAACGCATCCTACATTCACTAGAATCCAAATCCAACCTTACAGCTCTGTTTGTCCCTTCGAACTGCCCATTTTTCCTTTTTATCAACCCCTGTTTCGACACAAGATTCTTGAGATATTACTTTTTGACGCTTTTCATGTAAATTAAATGGTTTCCTTTATTGCTTCGGAAGCGTGATTTAACATGGCAGCCTGATAGCCACCTTTCCCTTGACATTTTTTGTTTTTACTCCATGTCATTCCGATGCACGGTTGGTCCCATATTAATTTTTGCAGGTTTTCAAGACCTTTTCGTACGTAATTTCCACATTTTTTCCATGTGCACATGCCCTGTTTGCCCCGAACTTCCATTTTAATTTGACAGTCGTGTCCAATCACCTTTCCCCACTCTTTTTCCTTTTTTTTGCCCCCTATTCCGAGCGCCATATTTTTAGTTATTAAAATTTTCATGTGTTTTCAGGTGTCTTTTTTGTATTTTTTGCATGTGAACCCCTCTTACTTCCCACAGAACTGCATGTTGATGTGAGATCCCTATGAATCCCCTTCCCAGATACATTTTTCCTTTTTACTGCCCTTTGTTCTGGTGACCAAATCTTTTTATATTAATTTCTGTATACCATTTTGGGGTTGATTTTTGGGTTTTTTCCATGTGAATGGGCCTTATCTCCATAGGAACTATGTTCTGACATGATAGGTATGTCCGCTATGACTTTCTCACAGTTTTCCTTTTTCTCGTGTTTCATTTCAGCAAACAGATTTTTTGATATTAATTATCCTACGGGTTTTCAAGCTTGTTTTTCTTGCCTTTTTCCTATGAGAACGCCCTGACTTGATCTCGGACACCCCGTTGTACTTTTCCACAGTCTCCCCCTCGCCTTCCGACCCAGTTTCCTTTTTACTGCATTTCATTCTGACATACGATTTGTGAGTTATTAATTTTTCTTTGTTTTGTCGTGTCCCTGCGTGCCTCGTCTTGTGCGTGAACGCGCGCGTTTTTGAATTTACGCGCCTCTAGATGCCCATGTTGCCTTTGTGCCCTTTCGTACCAACGTCCTGGTTGTGTTCCATCCCATCAATGCCCATTCCCCCCCCCCCCCCCCCCCGTGCATACACACCGGACAGGGGTGCGCTCCCCTTTTTCGAGCTTTTCTTTTATTTCATTTCCCTTTTTAAAAAATTTTTAATTTTCCCACCCACTAACCCAAATCATTTTTAAAAAAAGCCCAAATTAAAAAAAAAACCCAAATATTAAAACCCACAAATTTATTTTTTAAAAAATAAAAAACACCCAAACAAAAAAACAAAAAAACAAAAAAAAAACCACACACAAACAAAATTCACACGCATAACTTAATTTCAAAAAAAAAAAACACAAAAACAAAAACAAAAACCCACACACACAAAACCAAAAAAAACATAATAAATAATGATAATAAATAAAAATACAAAAAACAAACACACAAACAAACTTAAACCCATTTATATAAAAATTAGGAAAAAAAAACCAACCACAACATTAACAACAACGATTTTATTTAAAAAAAACAAAAAACAACAAAAACCACCACAAAAAAGGCCAAAAAAAACCAAACAAACAAACAGAAAAAACTAACCAAAAAAAAAACACAACCAACACAAACTTAGAAAACCACACATGTATTTTTTATTTTAACACACAAAAACAAAAACAAATAAAAAAACACAAAAATACCAAACCAAACAAATTAAAAATTTAAAAACAAAAAACAAAAAAAACTAACCTTAATTAAAAAACACACCCACGAAAGAACCAAAAAAAAAATCACCTTTAAAAGAAAAAAAAAAGGTTCCCCCCCCCCCCTCGCGGCCAACCGCTCTCCCTCCTCTTCTTCTTCTTTCTCCTCCCCCCCCCCTCTTCTCCTTCTCCCCTTCCTGCCTGCACTTCCTCCGTCGCCCTCGCCTTCTTCCTCCCTGAGGAAGTTGAGGAAGTGCCACCCTCGCCTCCCTACCTCCCGCCGCCCTGTGCCCTCCCCCCTTGTGCCTCCTGCACCTCGCCTTCCTCCTCCTTGGCTTCATGCGCCCTCCCCCCTTGCGCCTCCCCCTACGCCCTCGGCCCTCCTCCTCGTTCTACCATGTGTCCCTCCTCTCCTTGCGGCTCCTCTCTCTGCCGCCTCCTCCACCACCATCACGTCCCTCCTCTTCCACCACCTCCCTCTTCTACCATCACCTCCCTCCTCCTCCACCACCTCCATTCTTCCCCAGTTCCTCCTCCGCCACCATCACCTCCCTCCTCTTCCACCACTGCCGCCTCCTCCATCACCTCCCTCCTCCTCTACCTCCTCCACTGCCAACACCTTCCCCACCTCCTCATCCACCTCCCTCCTCCTCTACCACCACCTTCACCATCTCCTCCCACCACCTCCAAGCCCTCCTTCCTATATCCCCTACCAAGCCCCCCTTCCTATATCCCCTAACAAGTCCCCCCCTTCCTATACCCCCCTAACAAACCCCCCCTTTCCTACACCCCTTCCCAAGCCCCCTTCTCCCACCCCCTATTAAGCGCTCCTTTCCCCACCCCCTCTTCAGCCCCTCTTCACGCGTAGCAGCAGTTTTTTTTTTTAAAAGTGGGTTATCGGTCTTCGTCGCGGTCGTTCACGCGTCCTTGTGCATAGTCATGGAGTCCGTGGTTTTTGCGGGCATTCATGCGTCAGGACATGTGTCAAACTTGTTCATGGGCGTGCGTCATTGCTGCTGTTCACACATGATTGTTCACTGGCGTGTCCGGATATTCATTTTTGAAATCCTATAAATAATTCCAGAAACAAAACAACATAATTAATTAATTTTAAAAAGCATAAAAAAATTCCAAAAAATTTACAAAAAATCACTGAAACTTTTTCCTACAATTTAATTGTTTTTTTCATGCAAAAAGCCATTAATTCATTACTAAAAATTCCAAATTGTCTACAATTATTTATAAAATTATGAAAAATGATTTTTAAAATCCCAAAAATTACCTAAAAATTTAAAAAAAACTTAAGAAAATCAAATTCACTTTCTTTCCCATTTTGGACATTTTTTTGAATGAAAAATTATTAAAATATTTTTTGAAAAATACTTCTTTTGTGGGCAAATCTTATGGCAATGTAATTATCATAAACACATCCTTTCAAACTTCCAAACATGATAAGAAATTTTCCATCACATTGAAATAGAATGGTTTTCAGCCCTCATAGTGGGACAAATTGGTTTCTTGGTTATTCTTTTAAAAAATAAGAAGAAAAAACAAAAACAAAAACAAAACAAAATACACAAGAACAACACAAACCAAACCAATGAAACAAACCCTCATTTTCATTTATTATTTTTTTTAAAAATAACAAAAAAACACACAAAATAAAAACAAGAAAACCACACAAATCAAAATATCCCACTAAAATTCCAATCCCCATCTTCTCCTTCATTTTGGTCCTGTGTATCATTGTTTTGTTTCGTCAAGTTGTTAGTTAGTTTTCATTTTTTTAATCCAACAAGACGACTATTGTCAGTCGACCCAACCTTTTGTTCGTTTTTGTGGATTTGCGTGGATTGCGCATTTCATTTTGGAGGACGCGGTTTCAGACCTTGCGAGTGTCCACCCACACATTGCCAAGTTCCTTTCTTTTTTCCCTCTCTCATGTGCACCATAATACACCATTAATTGTAAATAAAATCCATTGACCATTGCATACACCCAACTAACAGAATGCGCCTCATAAAATTATCATTAAAATGAACTAGATGTTAATTATAAAAGGAACCCCGCCGTTGCATGTGCACCTTTGCAACCTAACTCATGTAATTTGTAAATTCAAAACCATTCGCAAGTGCACATGCGCACGCATTATAGACACATTAAATTGTAATTACAATAAACCCCCCGAAGTCACGCATGCATGCACTCAAGTGCCACACATCATGTAATTGTAACAATGAATTGCATCAGTAGAGACCAAGTCCAATCAAGTTGTGTCAATCTTGAGAGGGGCTGGGCTACGTTTTCGACTCACCATGCATTAACGGATTAAATTAACAATGAATTGTGTTTAATGGATTATCTAATAAAAAATGAGTTGTTAGTTTCACCCACCCACTTCACCGCACTGTAGGAGGCTGAATATTACATGGGGTTTGGGATTATTAATCTGACCTTGGTTCATATGGTGCTTATTCTATTTTTAGTCAGAATATTTGGTTCAAGCATGATTTTTTGAGTCTATGTCTAAGCTACAATATGTGTGTCATTTTTGTTTTATTTTGCGTGCTTGATACGGGGTCTCGGGTGCATATTTGTTGCATAGCATGAAGCTTTCGATCACATATGTACGTAGGTCATGTCGAATTTTCTATAGGATGTGGTTTGTTTGGGGTGGTTTGGTCCAATCAGTCTTCTCCCCAGTCTATTTCCTATCGATGGTCTCAGTGGAGGTTTTGCTTGTGGGTTTTGCAAGTTTTCTCTTTGTCTTCTTGGTTTTGTGTGTGTGTGCATTTTGCTATAGTCTGAATGGCACCTACTTCTACCTCTCCGATTGTGGTACAGCATGTTCCCCTCGTAGTCCAGGATTATTCCCTCCTTTTAGAGGCGGATTGCATTCGATGTGCAGGCATCCACCCATTTGTTGTCCTCACATTGCCGTGTGTGGGATGAGAAACTTTGTTACTCCTTCTTGGCTTCTTACAAAAATGAGTCTGGTCTGGTTTATAACCGCACCTTTTGTTTATCTGTATAGCTAACATCAGTGAAGCACCGTGCTTGCCCATTTTTTCTTCATTTGTGCCCAACGATAACCAGTTACTCACTACTGAAGAGATTGTTACGCTAATGAATTAGGAAACTTCTACCCCCTTGCTCCTTAACTAGCTCATTAATAGTTCAAGGCTATATGTTTTCCATATCTCTTCTCCCATATGGAAGCAGCTATGTCAGTTCCTCCAGGACCGGTTTATGTCAAGCAAGTTTGTATCCAAGTATTTGCCCAAAGAACTGTTCACAACTTCTGTGAAGATTCTAGAGGGTGCTAAGTTCAATTGGGCAAGCTTCCTATTATCCAAGATGGATCAACATTTTCAGCGAGTACGGAAGGGTCAAAATAGTAATGTCTCCTATGGTGCCCTATTACAGAGAATCCTCACTTTTGCACCTCCTCTTGGTGGTGTTCCAGTGCCCGCTCCTACTCCTTTACCAATGCAGCCTACATCTTCAGTTCCCTCTCCTCGGCCTATGCAACCTAATTCAGAAGATGAAGAGTCCCGTGTTGTATTTTCTCGCAAAAATACCTTCACACAAAGGGTCCTTCCAATCCTCATGTACTAGATTCCCTGGTACAAACATCCACTGCTATTATTTCTGGCAGTGTCCTTCCTTCATTCCTCTCATATACCAATCTATTTGTAGCCCAAAAGGAAGGACAGTTAGATTTACAAACTCCTTCGTCTTTACAAACCATATTATCTGGACCTATGCTTCCATAGATGGTTTCAAATGTCCAATCTACTCTAGAAACCTCTCTCACTTCTTTTCTTCAGACACTATACACAAGTGTTTACACTTCCATGCAAGACAAGGTGGATTCCTTAGCTAGTCAGTTGAGTAAGGCATTGGAGGATCTGCCTTTCGAAAGGGCTAAACTTAGTGATATCCATAACCAAATGATTATTGCCACAGCGTTAATGGATTCACAGAACGCAACTATTCAAGAGCTCTAATCTAAGATTGCTATATTGGAGGAGGAGAATGCATCTCTGATTATTGAGAAAAAAAATTCCCTTGAGAAAATATTCACTTTGGCTAGTAAACTTGCTACTAGTGAGGAACAGTTGGAACACTCTCAAGAAACTGTAGAGTCCCAAAAGAAACTTATTGAAGAACTTAACCAAAGAGTGGATGTTCTTTCTGTTTCTCCTCCCGCTCCTGTATCTTTTTCTTTGTTTTCCAAAGAGGAGCTTGATCAGTTGCAACAAAAATCTAAACTATGTGATGGGTTCTCAACTAAGGTTGAACGCCTTCAGCAGCGTATGGATTGCATGCAGATTGATTTTGTCAGTTATACTGAATTGGTGTCACCTCCTCCTTCCTTTTGGGTGAAGTATAACCATCAGAGATTTGCTTTATATATATCCTTAAGCAATGTGGATTTGGAGCCACCAGAGGATGGATGGTCAAGTCTCTGGACTGTGGATCTCTTGAGAGTTGTTTTTTATCACTTTATGGATGAGCTGATTTCCCATGAGGTTTAGTTACTATATTTCATGTATCTTACAGGCCATTTGCAGATCTCTGATGAAGAAGATTTGAATGTTTATGTGGGAGATGTTATCTTACAGGCAGTGATGTATGTGCACTCAGTTGAGCTTCTGCTAGCAGAGAGTTTGCGAATCTATCATGAGCAGACATTTTGGTGTAAGGGACATGCTTGGCATCCACCTTTGGAGGATGTTGCTTTGGAGCCTCGTCGACTCTAAAATGTTTTTCATAAATCTGATATCCAACCTCTACAATCTGAGTTATTAAGCTTTATTGTTGATCACCCGTTATTTACTGAGTCCTTTTTTCAAGACCTTAATTTTCGTTGTTCTATTTATCCCTTAGATCCTATAGATCTTCTTTCTTATTCCCTCATATCTTATCATTTTCCTCTTTATGTTTCTCTTCTTTCATTAGTCATGACACCATTCCTCTCTTATCCTTTACCCCTTTTGGATTTTCTCATATTCCTGTTTTTACTACATGTCCTTTCATTGTTGGTCCTACATTATCTCCTACTCCTTCTGAACCTCCACCTACCGTTCCTCTTAATCCTTATGTTTTTCCAGTAGAATCCCTTCATACCTTTTTGATGTATTCTCTGTCTTTTCCACCTTCTTTATCCCTTCATTTACCTTCCTTTTATGATCTATCATATCCTCCATTATAATGTTCTCATTTTATTCCATTGCCCTCTCCATCTGATTACATTAACCTTCCTCCTCAGACAATGCTAGATACACCAAGGTATGATAGTGATATGCTTCGTCGACAACAATGGACACTATATGATTTTGTGACAAGACTGGTATTTAACTGGCCTTTTATTCCAAGGTCCTGGGATGCCTGTGCAGCATGTTCGAACTCTTACCTCCATTTTGCTAGAGTACATGTTACTTTTAGATGAGTTCATAATTTTACTACCAGGTTCATAATTTTACTGGAAAGGATGTGCTGTCTATAGTTCCTCCAAAATGTACCTCAGTACTTTGTAGATGAGAACAAAGCCTTAGACTGTCTTAAATTTAGTATGCAATTTAAGAAGAAATACCTTCATCCTACTTAGTAGGAGGGTTTTCATGATTGTATCCTCTCTTTCTTACTGGAAACTTCTTCTTTGTCTCCAATTTCTAAGGAGTTTGTGCCATTCAAACTATATTTGTATATGGTTATTTTCTATGTTGGGTTTTGTTTGTTTTTTATATTGTGAGGAGTTGATGAAGATGAAGCTGTGAAGATTATTGATGATGGTTATAACATGGTTGTAGTGAGAATTTGGATGATGAACTCTTATATCCTTTAATAGTTTGAGTTATTTTGGTTTTATGGTATTGGAATGGTTTTTGGTGTTATTGGTTTTCCTTTCATATGTGTTTTAGATACAAGTTCTATGAAGCTGATATGTTGGGGTCATGATAGTAGCTGGTGATTCGAGTTGGATTGAAGATTATTTTTAGCAAGTATTAGATCTTTTATTCATTTTTTTTCTGGGGTCGCGAGGATGCTTCCTTTCTAAGTGTGGGGATATATTAAGTGCTGAAATTATATGTTTTTTGGGCTTATTTTTTGTTGTTTTTGTTGCTAAATGGTTGTTTTTGGTGATGGATTTTTGAATTTGAAGATATTTTGAAGTGTTTGGAATGGCTTGAGTACGTTTGAAGGGTTTATGATGGTTTTTGGTGAGGATAAGTTATTTTGTAGGGTTCTGTAAATTTTTTTGTTTGGTTCTGTAAGGTCTGATTTTCTTCTGTTTTGTTTCTGTTTTGGTAGTTGAGATGGTTGAATGAATGTTTTGAGAGATGATTGAGGTTGTGTTAAAAGGTTTATGAAATATTGAATTGGTTTTGGTTTGATTTTTATGGTTTTTGTGGTCTCTATTGATCTTCTATAAGGCTATGTAGCTTCTGTAGTTTTGTTCTTCTATTGTCCTGTTGTTCTATGGTCTGTTCTATTCATTTCTGTTAAGTGTTATGTTGGATGTATGGATGTTTTGGGAAGTGTTTTTGTTTTAGGAAATGATGAATGGAAGATCTATTCAAACTAATTGAAGTGAAGAAGTAGCTACTGAAGATTCACAGAAGGTTAGAGAAGAACATTGACAAAAGCCAGATCTCACAGGACACTATGATGTCTCTGGTGCCTCTTCACATCAGACATACCTTTTGGGAGGTGCATCCACAACTAAGAGAGTAGAATTGAGTGCCATTCTTGAGTATTTCAATGAGGCTATGATATATTATTGAAAGAGCAAGAGTATGTGAGAGAGAGAAGTGAGAGAAACTCAGTTCTATGCCTAAAAATAATGTATCTACTATGAGAGATAGAAAGAGAACTATGAAGACAATGAAGATGAAGCATATGTGATATTATTTCCATTCAAAAATGGTGTATTCCTTTGTGTTCATTGTTCTATTGATGGATTCTGTGAAGATATTGAAGATTATGGTTGATTCTATTAAATCTGTGGGAGATATCTACTATGATGCTGCGTGAAGATTTATTTTTTTCCTTGTTGTGGTTCTCAAAAGAATGAAATAAAATCTTGTTGATGTTACAAGATAGATTTTCTTACAGTAGAAACCCCTTTTCCTTGGTGTTTCTCTTGGGGCTCCAGTTGGCTCTTGAACTCAAGTGTGTCCTTTCATGTGGCACCTTGCCGAAAGTGGTTCCATTCATACCGTTCTATTTCAGGTTCTGCTTGGGTGATGAAAAGTCTCTTGAGATTGTTGGCATTGGTGATATTAGGTTGCAGTTTCCTTTTGGCATTAGTTTTGTGATGCATGAATTACATCATGTACCTACATTGGTACGCAGTCTCATGTCCAGTAGACAAATTGATGACGCAGGATATCATGTATTTTTTGAAGATTTTGCATGGAAGATTACTCATGGTAGGCTTGTGCTTGCAAGAGGTGCCAAGGCTAGCAACCTCTACCCCTTAGTTGTTTTTGGATCTACAATCGATCATGCTTTACAATGAAACCCTACGTATTCATTTGAACTAGGGTCTATCGCGTAATTCATATAGTTACTTAAGGACTTTGAGTTCCTTTCAGCTTTAAGCAAGATGGGCTTTGAAAAGAATCCTTTCAACTTCTAACACTTAGGGTTTGAAATTCTTTTGACTTCTTAGGAACCTTATGTATTCTATCACAAGTTCAATCTATGTTTATGAGATATAATAGGATTTCCTATTATTTCAACCAAGCAAATGGAAGCAGATGCATAAAATCTATCTCGCTTAATTGTAGTTTAATGCGTATTCTTGAAACTTTATATATATATATATTAGCGTGAAATTTCTATGTAATTTATGTGTAATTTAACGGCTCCTAAGTGCAATTTTAATTGATCACCTAAGATGAACGTGATGAAGAAAATTTTCATAGTACGCTCATTATCTCGAAACATGCTCCATTGGTTGTGATAATTAATGTAAACATTCTTTTCTCCCAATCTCTTTTCCCTAATACAACGGGGTGCACCTGATTTATAAGAGATGTGTCTCCCATAGTTGTGGTCCCTTGGTTCGCCGTCTCATTGATTGTGGTGGGAGTTTTAGTGTTTGGAGAGATCTTTCACTTGGGGGCCATCGTCCACAAGTGGATTCGACAAATAAAGAAGGAGGAACATATTTGAGATGGGAGAGCGTAAGAGAAGATGACTTAGTTAAAGATCGAGATAGGGGGAATCGAGCTAACTCTCTCTCTCTCTCTCTCTCTCTCTCTCTCTCTCGTAGCCTCTCAGGGTAACTCTCTCTCTCTCTCTCTCTCTCTCTCTCTCTCTCTCTCTCTCTCTCTCTCTCCTTCTCGCAAACACTTGGAGGGGTTTCCTTCTACCTCCCTCTCTCTACCTCTCTCTCCAGTCTCTCACGGTCTTATTGTGCTCTCTAACTACTCCCCATGCCTCATATTTATAACTAAATAAGATAAGAAGGGTTGTGGCTGAGAAGAAGAGCTCTTTGTGGAGGGGATCTTGGAAAAATCAACAATCTAATGATCAAATCACATTTTTGATAGGTTCATTGGCTCCAAAAGGGGGGTAAATCTCTCTACCTCTCTCTCGCAGCCTCTCACGGTCTTATTGTGCTCTCTAACTACTCCCCATGCCTCATATTTATAACTAAACAAGAGAAGAAGGGTTGTGGCTGAGAAGAAGAGCTCTCTGTGGAGGGGATCTTGGAAAAATCAACAATCTAATGATCAAATCACAATTCTAATAGGCTCATTGGCTCCAAAAGGGAGTAAAACACCAATACACTTGGTTAGAAATCTTCTAATAGGTTCATTGGCTCCGAAAGGGGGGTAAAACATCAAGACACTTGGTTAGAAATCTTCTAGATCGCTCCTTCTTTTCCCTATTCGAAGTGTTGTTTACTGCACGTAAACTATGTTTACGACGCACGTGATTTCACCAATCCTTCTTTTTTTGTATTTAATCTCCAAAACAAGCTGAAAAAGCCACTTGCTTTTTTTACATGACATCCTGTTCTAGAAATCTCAATATCTTTTTGAGATATTTACAATAAGTAATATCTAAAATATGCTAGTTTTGCCCAAAATCCTAATATTTTTGGACCATCCATACTATACACATTAATACTAGTGATTAATATGGCTCATAACTTTCATTCATGTTGTAACTTCCGTGAAGGGTGGTTATAGTCCTTGTCAATCTGAGAAAAATATCAGATTATGACTCTCAATTTTTAATTTTTTAATTAAATAAAAGTTGTTAGCTATTAATGTTAGTTAGTTTTTACTTTAGTTAGTCTCTAGTTAGTAAACTTACTAACTTATTAATTGACTAACTAACTTTCGAACAAACCAACTAATTTTTAATTACGTGGAAGTATTACACTCACATTGGATAGGCAAAGCATATTGAGGGTAGGAGCCTATTTTGGAAAGCCAATGGAAGCTGGATAGAGATCATACATGAATCTCTTTTTACTTTATACCAACAATTCTTATTTATTTCTTTGCTTCAATGGTATAAATCAAGGCATGTTTTATAGGTTTATAGGCGCTAGATTATTCTTGAACTCAAAATTCTATGTTTACATAAAGTTGTACATATTTTAGCAAGCTATTCTTTGACGAGATGTCTACAAAATAGTAGACAAAAATATTTAGGATTGGGCATTGGAGAAATACTTTTCTCATTTAAAGAAATTTGTAATTTATAATTATGGATATTGTAAACACCTCATGTTTTCCATATCTTGAATTCTCTATTTAGTCAATAACCAATAGTATGCAATCAATGTAGGATAATAGGCTTACAATTCTCAAAACCCTTTATTTTTATTTTCTTACTAATGTACAACCCTCAAACATCTACTATACGTCATCTACAACTAAAAATACAATAGTTCTCATACTACTTTACTAAAAAAAAGTAGAAATTATAGAAGCAAACCCAATTCTAAGGCTTTATCTCCATGTGCATTTCCATCAAGCTCCAATGTCACAAAACTTTTAGCCATATAGGTCTCCCTCTCTTTGCAACTTGTCAAAAAAGCTAATAATATTCTCTCATATTTTTCTCTTTTTTGCAAACTAAAAGACCCTCTAAAAACCCACTTTTTCATGTTTCACCTCTCTTTTTATACATATCAAACTATCTACTAACTCCCCTTCTTTTGCCAAGTGGCAAAAATGCTCAGGGTTTAGGAAAACGAGGATAATTTGTGAGTCTAGGCAGTGCTATGATCAATAGCTCGATGATTGAATCTTCTTCGACATTATGTGGCCTTCCAAATGCTACAACTATTGAATGGTCTTCTTGGAGCTTTCAAAAACCGTTGGACTTTGGTGAGCTACCACATGTAGGGAGTTTTTTTCTTATCCCATGCTTCATAATTGATGAGTCTTCATTGTGTTGTCTTTGAGGCACATCTAATCTATCGATGAGACTCAAGAATTCATGGTTCTAGCATCAACTACTTGTTACTATAGCATTTATTAAGTATCAAGAGGGGGTGCTTGAAATATCCATGCCACTCTACAAAGTGCATTGTGGTTTCTCTTGAGGGTCCTTGTTTATATTATTTATACTTTACATTGTGTTGGTATCAACTAAGTGCATGACCTTGTGATATTGTCTTGGGTAAGTTACTCATGAATATATGTGTGCATCACGTGGGTTCAAAATAATGTATTTTTAAAATACATTTTTATATATTTTTTACATATAAAAGGGTGTAATATAAAGGGGTTATTTAGAGATTGAATAGAAAAGAGTTATGCTTTATTGAGGAAAAATTCACAAACAATGATATTTATAAATAGGCCTTGAATGCACGTGATGTAGAGGATATACATATAGTAACTTTCTCGAGGATATTGTAAGCACACACTATCTTCCTCAAGAAAAGAGCTTACTAACCAAGGAAGGTAGTGGACTAGCTCTCTCTTAACCCAACTAAGCATGAACAAAAGGCCTTTCCAATAAATTTGTATTTGACCAATTGTGGAACCTCCATTTTAGAGGGTATTCGCCCATGAGAAATGTAATGTGTCCACCTATTAGTTGGGTCCAAGCACATTTTTAGCGATACATCGAGAAACGAATCTAAGTATCGCTACCCAGCACTCCCATGGAATGTTTGTGGCTGAACCCACTGGGATCGACTTGAAATTTGAGTCCCTAGTGGTCAAGGTATCTTGATAAGGATTATTTGACCAATAATCTCCCATCAGCAAGTGAAAAAACTTAAAGCAAGTGGAGAGATTTTAGAGATTAAGTAAGTGGAACACCTTGATTAAGCTTAAAGAAGATAATTGATGTAAGATTTAGTCCAATTATTGGAAGAAGATTCCATAATCCACCATGAAACTCCAATAATCCATAAAATCAACCCATATATGCTTGTATAAGATTGAATCTATGAAGAATCAATGCCCCAAGCTTACTTAAATACTTGAATGTTAAAAATCTAAGCTTCTTGAAGAAAAGCCACAAAATAATCCTTCAATATGAGCTTCAAGAGGCTCCGTATGCTAAAATATTTGAAATGCCTTCAATCTTGAAGTCTATCTTGCTTGAAAATGATGATAAAGAAGCCTTAAAGGTTAGAAATAGATAAATATTGAAGGAATTGAAGCTTCTAGATCTGTGGCTATGGCTACCCTACTATGTATTAGGGTTTTAGAGAAGAAATATGAAGATCAAAGGCTTCTAAAGGCTCATCCCTGTTGCTGAATATAATGCCAAGAAATGGTCCAAAGAGTAGGCAAGCTAGAGATGGATGATTGTTGACTATCAAGAGCTAGAAAGGATGTGTCATAAATTAGCACAAAATGCGATGCAAATCTCGAACCTACTCCTGCTGATCTCCAATGTGTCAAAGCTCAAGTTTAGTAGTTGAAATGGTCAATAAGAGATAAAGATTCATTACCCAATGCTTTTATAAGGAGATAGAAATGATTACTGTGAGGAGAAGCAAATCTTTATTGTCCACTATGAGAGCTTTAGCCAAAATCTTGAAAGAAAGAGGAAATAGAAAGCCTATCTTGAAAAGTAATTAAAGTCCTAAGCAAGACTAACTCTATTCACCCTGTCTTTAACCATTTTACCTTCAAAATAGTCTGTTAATTGACACCTCCAACTTTGCCTTCAACTACTCCATTTGACTCTAACTTGCTGTCCTTGGTCTTCTTGGTCATTGCACTTAACCATTTTCCCAATTGAAACCCTATACTTGAGTAATCGGAAAGTAACAAGACAGTGGAAGAAAATCCAAGAAAGGATTGTACCAAATGAATCAAAGACCAATGCTCTGATACCAGTACTTGTTAAGGAGACGACTGAGAGGTCAGAGCTATGGGAAGTTACTGTACATATATCCTCTACATCAAGTGCATTCAAGGACTATTTATAAAGGTTATTATTTTGACATGCTAGACAAGCATCTTTGAAGAAAAATGAAATATCTTCTCATCCCTTTTCAACTTCTTACTCCTCTTGATTCTCAATCAAAGCTAGGTGATTGGCACTTTTAGTATTATTTACATAGTAGTGGCCCACCCTATATCTTTGTTGCTGGCCCACTACCAATTTACTTTAGGTATAATCTTACTTCTTCTTTAATAAATGTTCATGCTAATCACACTTGGAAAATGAGTACATCTTCACATGGGAGGAGAGAAATCCAATATTGTGTTTGGAAATGTAAGCTACCTTCGGAGTCAGGACTTCTCTTTTCAAGATATCTAGTGGATTGTAATGCCTTATGGTGTTCTTCTTGCAAAAGGAAGCACTACTACTTCAACTTGTCAAATATATACTCCATTTGTGGAAATTGTCATTCCATCCTCTATCTCTTACTTGTTTGAACATATTTTCTACATGCATGATAATAAGATTCCCTTTAATGCTTTCTCTCACTCTTTTGCTTGGGTCAAATTTTGGGGACTTTTGGTCATTGAAGGAAAGAAGTCATATATTCTTTGATGACATGGTACTTGATCCATTTTATTTTTCCAAAACATATTTCAACAATTCTTGTTACAGTTGCATTACACTTCATGATTATTGATCCTCAATGCAAAGGGTTTTTGATTTTGATAAGTTATTTGCTCTTCATACACATATTCATTTTGTACATTGTTTTTGCATAATGTGTTTTTGATACATGTTTTCTAATGCTCACAATGTTGAGCCTTCTTGATAACATCAACATTGTATATAATCTTAATTGAAACAATGATTTCATAAAAAATTGTGTGTGCATGCGTGCAAGTACACAACACATTAATGTAATCCTTAGATATACAAAAGTCTATTCAATATGAAGGTGAATCATTTTGACTATGGTCATTGAACATCTTTGTTGTAGGTCCCATTAATATTTTTAAGAAAGCATTTGAAAATATAATTCGTCAAAGATTTAACTTTTTGAGCAAAGAAACTTGCTCTTCCATCTTTTTGGAGTCTTTCCATAGGAATCTTACAATAATATCATTGTTGCTCTACTGATGATGAATGCATAGGAAGAAGTGAAAATGAGATTGGTTCAAGCAACATGATTGGAACTAAAGCAAATAAACAATTGGTTTATCAACCAATGCAAGAGGAATTGGAGCAAAAATCCACCAATAGAATATTGCCCAAGTGCACTATTTGAATATCAACAAAGTGGTAATTACTTTCCCTTCTATTATGTAAATAGAACTAATATATACATTATTTGTGTTTCTATGTACATACATGTTGAAAATCTTGATTAAGATAATGAATTATAACAATAAAATAAAAATTTCAAGAAATAATGTAAAATTTATAAACAATAAATTCATGTATACTAATCTAGATCTAGACTTTAGACATTTGATGAGCATGATTATGATTAAGATGATTAATAAAGACTAGCTATCAAATAACATGCTTGCTTTATTACAAGACAATAAAAAAGATAAAGCACTATATATTGATCATAAAGAAAATAGTCTCAAGGTACAAATTTCTCATCAGTAGCTTGTGTTAACAACCAGGAGGAGTTGTGTAAGGATGTCAAACTTCAAACTTCACACACAAAATAGCAAACATGGAGAAGCAGCCTACTCTTTCATGAGAACACAATTATCTTATCCAAGGATCTTACGATGATTTTCATACAATTTGTGAATTTTAGACATTTGGAATGAAAGAAGTTAATCAATGGTTTCCTCCATTGTTAAGCCCATCGAATCAAAAAAATTAGCAATATAGTATAAAAAATTATGTAAATATGGTGTTGAACACTCATTACAACTTAGATGTGTATCTCTTTTCTTAATCTTAATGTAGAGGGTTATCCAATTGTATTTTGAGGAGATATTTTAGTGAGTAATTTAGGGGGTTGTATAGTATACATGTTTTCATGGGAGAGGCTTGTATGCTTGAGGGTCCATTATAAAGCAATCCTATATATTATGTCTCCTCAACTAGTATTTGCATTTACATATTTTCATGAGATACGTAACTTCTCTTTCCTCATAAAATTATGAGTTCTCCAAAATTTGAATTCAATAAATCTTTTGTAGTAAAAAAATCTACACATTTTACTATGAAAATAGAAATTAAAAGACCCCTTGTGATGACTCACTTGCTACACTTACGCGTTTTATGTTGCAACCCCCTAGACCTTGTGCTACACTTATTGAGACTAACTAATACATGATTAGTATGGATATAGTTAACCTATATTAAAAGAAAGAAAAACACACACATGTCCACATGAAGGCTGATATTTTACAATATCATTTTTCATGAGTAAATTAGAAGGTTGAAAAAGAATAGGTTTTGTGATTATATAGGTGAGCAAGGATTGGTAAACACAATACTACGAATCAATTTTTCTACATAAGGTAATCCATGCTAAATCATGTTGGAGGAAAGATATGCATAATCTGTTAAAGAGAATCCAATAATTTGCTTTTATAATAAAAATAAAATATGATAGCTAAGTAATATATGACTCTTCTTAGTTGAAATCCATCATAGGATATCAATAAGATCAATAGCTACACATTGTGCATAGTTGATTGTCAAATGGATTGCCCATATCCATGGAACGGCCTTGATCCAAATATCTAACTTTCCTTTCTATTTTCAACATCAAAAGAGGTGTTACATCATAGTAAGGTTTCTTTACAAACGTGTATCCATGAAAATTGAATACATTAATAGTTTTATAAAAAAAGGTTTGGCAAAAAAATCTAGGCCTTGTACTTAGAAGGAAGGTCTAGGTAAGCTTCTTTATAATATTTTTGGTAGTAAGAGTGGCCTAAAATAGTGATATGTTCTATCAAAATGACTTAAGTCACTTGCTCATAGATAAAGCCATTTTGTCCGACCGCGAGTCCATGGATCACCTATTGGAGGGTAGGATTTAATCTAAATTCTTCAAAGATGTGAATAGCTTAACAACTTTGAGATTTCCCATCTACTAGATTCTCTTCAAGTTAGTTTGGATATAAGCAAGATGGTTGGCATTAATAAAGTAGTATATGCCATTCAATGTCCAATATATTTCATGGTACATTGGAGATGGATTGTAAATTTGATCTAAGGTAAACTTGAATCAATCTCTCCAATTCAATCCAAAGAATGCATGAATGAAGTAAACACATCCCAAAATAATGGGAGACACTACCAAGCTTCATCATTCATGAAAAATCCATCATTCATTAGTGGTAGAAATACTTCATAAGAAAGTTGCCAGCTTAACCATAACCTTGTATAGCCTTTTCAAACAATTCTTCATAGCTCTATAACCACAATTCCCTTCACTTTGATACATCATGTAGCTTTCTATCTAGAGCATCCTTGATAACATGATTTGGTTGTCCACCAAAACGGATATATCTAGGAAACTTGTGCAAAATATCCAAACTTCATGGCCTAGGATCACCCAAGTATGCCTTCACAAGGGAAGTTTTGCCTCATTTACAAAAGGCCAATTGACTTGAAAAGAGGGTCCTAATTTACTCTAGGGTCTCCTAGCTAAGATATCTAATGTCAATTTGGGTCACTACTTATGCAAGTCATCTTGAATTGAAGTGGATTGGTATCAAACTTTGTTCAAACTTTGTTCAAAGAGAGTGAAAAAAGACCCACCCCCAATCTAACAAATGGAAACAAAGGAGCATGGATAAGTGTCTCATGGTTTGGTGCTAATTATGCATAGTTGTAAATTATGGCCACAACAATCCCTCTAACAACCTTCAAAGATGCAAAGACAAAGTAACTACAGACACCTTCCCTTAATACCATCACCCAACCACTCAAAAAACATCTAAAATCCACTATCCAAAAGGCTTTACTTGCAATAATCCATCAATATAATTAAACACTTCTAGATCATAGCATTAGCACTTATTTCAATAGCCTATCAAGAAGTAATCAAGAGGACTGCTACCTAGAACTCATCAAAATAATTGGAAATTTGGGATCTTGTGCTATTTTACTCTACCCCATAGGAAAAGCTCTACCTCAACCCCACAAGGATGACTTGAAAATGAGAACCTAATTTAAATACTATTGTTTCCTATTATCCATCTAGCATTGACTTCTAGGGTGATTGCATTGCTATCATCCTTAAAGACGAAGTAAACCATTGCCACATTTGGTCCAAAGAGAGCACGGGGAAGCAACTATATGTATACCCTCTATATCACATGTGTTCAAGGCCTATTTATAAATATCCTTATCTATGAATTTTTCCTTAATAAAATATAACCCTTTTCTATTCAATATGTAAGTAATCCCTTTAAATGGGACCCTTTTGTATATTAAAAAATGTATAAAATTGGTAGTTTAAAATCCCTTATATTGAACCCATGTGATACGTACATATATTTATGATGGGCCTCCCCAAGAAAGAGAGTGAGAAGTGAAGGCGAGTGATGTGTGTCAACCCCTGTACCCATAGGGTAAAGTTTCATGATGATATGCTAGGATAATCAATATTACGTCATTCTTAGACTTGCTTATTCTAATGATTGAATTGTGATGGAACCCTCTCAATGAATCAAGATCACCTTGCCATTGGAATGATCCATCGAACCACCTGCTTTCCTTAAGAGTTTTCTCTAGTTTGCTAATTAATCCTAATACAATTTAATTTGATATATAGCAATTATTTTTATTAATTATCCCTTTAAAAAAATATTCATTCGTGCAAATTAGTCACAAATATATACAAATTTTAAAGAATATTTTAAAAATATTTGTAATAGCTATATCTATCTACACCTTCTCCAAGGTGCAATGTTGTGCCAACATTCTATCCCTTACATTGGGACCCATATCCAAAGTACATAAATACTCTTACATGGGCACAATCCACCCTTATTTAGCATCAAGACCTTCTAAGAAGACCACCCCACGGTCACACATATTAGCCTAGTCCTCAATAATGAAAGGAATTTACACCCACCAAAGCCCCTTTAGCAACCTTGTTGCCTACTCATAGCCTAAGTCCTTCCCTCTCCCATCTTAGGACAAGTCCACCACCCATTGTGGACAAATCTAGCCCCTTGGTAAAGGGCTTTGCCAAGGGGCAACCACTAGTCTTGTGGGAGATCTAAGGCATATATTCAAAGAATTTTCCCAAGTAGGCACAATATCTCACACAAACAAGGCAATCCATCTATTCCCAACAAGGAAACCATCTATATTTTAAGCAACAAGCATATCTTAGACATTTCATTGAAACCAAAGCGTTTTATTTTGAATATCCCATAAGAGGAGGCGAAATCCATAGCTTATTTCTCCTTAGAGTGAAATCATCTAAAGCGATACATGATATTCGCCTTAGTTTTTTAGGGTATGATACTTCCCAATCCTCTTTGAAAATTTTCAAAGGTCGACCATAAGGTTTTCTTCTAGATGATATAACATGTTAGCATGCAACACTTTAACATGCATGAATAGGGCATCTATCTTTTGCTCCTAGTAGCTCCATCCTTTAAGAGAGATAATCATGACTAGTTCCTAATGAACAATTCATTTCCATATCCTAAGATTTTTGTAAGTTGCAATTCTTGCTTGAATGCATATTAATTTAGGATATTGAAGGTTCTTGAATACATGGACAAAAACTACATTCCCTTCATTGTTGTGAGTAGTAATATTAGCCAACTAGATATAAACTAATCAATCAAGCAATCAATCCTTTTATTTAATCAAAATATATTTTAATCTATCCAAAGGCATATAAATGGACATTGTTGTTGATGGGAATTTGTATATATGTGAAATCTTTAGTCCTACTCCAAGTCTTTTTTGCTTTGGGGCAATTGTAGCAAGTTAACTTCTTCTAACGTGCTCTTTGCTCTATTCATTCTTGGATCCTTGTAGCTTCGAATCCATATGTCTTAAAGTAAACTAGGCGAGGAAAATCAAATTCTTAGTATTTGGAAAGCAAGCAAGTTTCTAGGCAAGGAGGAAGGGATAATCCAAGAATTATCCAACTCTCTATTCTCCTCTCTTCCCAGTATCTCTCTCCTCCCTATCTCTTCCCATCTTCCCTTCTTCTAACTACCTTCCCCTCTTCATATTCTTTCTCTCTCTAACTCCCTCTATCTTACTACCTCTCCCTCTAAATCCTTCTTTATCACTATCTTTGGCTATCTCTTCTCTCTGTATCTCCTTTTACTTCTCTCTCTTCTCTTCTCTCCTCTCTCTCTCTCTCTCTCTATACATACAATCATATATATATATGTATATATATGTATATATATAGGCCATTGCTTGACTAAGAACAATAGTAATGCCTTCTATAGGTTATGCTAAGGCTTTAAATAGACTTAGGCTAGTCAATCATCACACTTGCTTTACTTATTCTTTATGAGCTTTACTCAAATTTCTTAAGTCGTTGATTCTGATGCAATCTTTGTAGATGTGGATATTGATTTTGGGATCATGCTATTAGCTTTGTGGATGCTAACAAAAATGCTCGTGTGATCACGTAGATGATGAGTATAATAATGATGATGTATATGATGATGGAGGGGTTTCACGCTGGTGTGTAATATCCCCCGTAGCCAAAGGACCCCACCCCCGCCTTTAACAATTAAAATCATTCAATTTTTTTTAAACGCCCCTGTCTACGCTGCCGGCTGGTGCAAGGAGGGGGAGCTCCAATAATAGTCGACATAGGTGAACAACACGATGATGACGGAAGAACTGCAAAGGGAAACATTGAGCTTCATTCAGCTGACGACACAATCAACAATGGGGGGAGGGGCACACATGTGCCACCTCTCTCTCCCACTATCCCTTCTTTCCCCTTAGGAGGAGCTTGCATGGCGACGACCAATTTGGTCGCCCAAATGAAGTTAAGGTCTCCATATCATGACGTCCCCCCCCCCAAAGCAAATAATACCCTCCTCCCCCCTATAAAATTCCCCCAGGAAAGAGGAGAGGACACGTCATTTTCTTCTTTAGGCAAAAATACTCTTCTTTTTTCATGCTGCCGGAGAAAGAGAGAGAGAGAGAGAGTCTCAGAACACGAGGAAGATAGAGAGAGAGAGAAAGAGAAGAAGGATGAAGGAAATTCCCTCCCTCCCTCTCTTGAAAAGAGATCACAAGTACCCTTCCTCCCTTGCTATTCCCATGGCTTTTCTATCAACCACCTCTCTATTGAGCAAAAGGTTGTTGGAATCAAAGTAGAGTGATAAATTCCAGCATAAGGAGGTGCACCGAGAGAAGAGAAGTCCCTCATTCGAGCTCTGAAATGGCCCCGAATCGTAAATTCTCCCAGGTAACCAGAAAGGCCACAACCACAGGATTGGGCAAAGATGCCACCGCTAACACGAATGTGTTATCGGGTATTAATGCCAATTCGTCACTCCAAAACGAGGTACCACTGCGGTGTCTTGTCCTATGAACGGAATGGTAGAGCATAATTATCATAGAAAGGAATCATACTTTTACATCGCATAACTTGTATAACTGGAAAGGTAGATGCATAGGTTTGAATCAAGTTCATGGTGGCCATGATATGCTACTAGTTGATTAGGCATTCATGGGTATTAAACTGATTATTAGGCATAAATTTTGCGAGTGCATCTTAGATTACCCATATATATAAATATACAAGATCGTGTAAGACGATTGCATCCTATAAACCCTTAAAGAGAATTAGCTTGCATTTACATTAGACATGATGAATTCATGTACCTCGCACTTAAAAACATTGGTCACAATTTATGATTTGCATAAATTCATTGAAATGAATATTCAAAAATAAAAGCTTTGCATTGTATCATCAACTCAAGAAAGACTTGCATCTAGATTTGCATGGGATCGTGGATAGTTCGGTTGCACTACATGATAGAGATTCATTCTAAAAGATAGATTCAAGATGTGTATGCAAATTGTTAAACTGAATTGCAAGAGGCAATTTAACAAATGAATCCCTAGATGGTAATTAAGGCTAGGGTTTAATTGTAAATAAGTCAAATTAATTCTACAATCATAGGTTGAGTTAAAATCAAGTAAATACGTTCATAGGTCTCTACCATAGCGATTAGTAGCGATAAGTCTAATAACACTCTTAGAGGTATCATTTTAAACCATGATATACCTCAATGTCGATGTGAGAAAACTCGAATGTCATATCCACATGAAAGAAAGAAATTTTGCCATGTGACATTCGATGCTCGCAACTACTCAAGGATTGCAAAAGACTTAGTTTAGCCTTGGCTTGTGGGGGAGATGAACAAAAGTCCCTGTCATGAAATCTTGAGGGAATGAAACCTTAGGGTCAACTTAGGAACCTGATAAAGTTCTAAGGAGAAAAATGGTTACCAAATGACCAATTTGAATCCTAGATTGAATCATCTAGATCTTCTGATCTCAAGACAAGAAACCCCGATTTAAGAATTATTGGATATAAACCCAATTGAGTAAATTCTCGCTCCTATCACATAAGAATGAGTGTTGAAATGAGGGTGATTCCTACCCTTTAGAAGGCCATTGTTGTTGTTACCAAGACAAGGAAAAAATCCAAAGGGGGAATGCTAAGCATAAAAAATAGGAACTCCACCTTAGCAAATGTTCTAAGCACTCACCTCCATTATTGTTTGTGTTTGTTATTCTAGGAGCACTGTCTGTAAAAGGATTGATTGAACCAAGACCTTATAAGAAACAGGTTAAATTCATGGAGGGCGCGCCAAACCACCCCCAATTGGCTGCCAACCCTATCCAAGGGGGTTCTAAATAACCATGATGGGAATATGGACCAAACTTGCCATGAGAGGTCTCTGCGTGGATTAGTTTGAACATTCTCTTTGAGGAAAGGGATGTCCTAGCCCATCCTTCTTTTGGCTAGGTGGTGCCCCTCTTTAGCTCTCTTAGTGAGGATTGGAGACTGGGTGGGTAAGAGGAAACCCATTCATCTTTTCAGCTCTCAATGATATAGAATGGCCTTCTTACATTAGTACATGGCCTAGTGCAAGTAAGCTAGCATTCGTGACAACTTCGAATTCCTCGCTCAAGTCAGGGAGTAAAATTTAGACACTGACATGAAAGCAGTTCAAACAAGTTCCTTGGACATAAACTTTATATTAACATTTCAGTTGAGTTACAAGTCTCATCCAAAAAGGATGATTTTCCGCAATCCATGAGGATGTGTCTTCTTTCCTCAATTTTCCGCCCTTGCACTAGTAACAAGGCCTCGAGAATCCATCTTGAGTCACGTAGATTGTTTGAGTAGGACCTGGAGGCAAGGAATTTAGAGCCAGAGCCCCCATCATCCAAGCGTCCTAGACTCACTCATAGGTTACCTCAAAGAGATGAACTAGCATGAAGATATTCTAGAGTGCTCTCATGTGCTTGTCATTGTTCCTTTACATCTCCATAGGCTCCTTATATAGCCTCCATGAGAGATTAGATTAAGCTAATATTTTTTATTAACGTAATCCTAGATTATGTATGGCATCTTTGAAAATATGGAGAATAGTGGATGAGACAAGTCCCCACCTTAGTCATCATGCAAGAAGCCAGGGTGGTTGTAGACAAGCTAGAGAAAGGGAGCTAGATTACAAGAGATGGGTGCCCAAAGCATATTATTATAATATATTTACAAGAAGAATAAAATGGGAAGCTGATGTGGTGAAAGAGAGAAGAAAATTGCATGTAGCCAGCAGTCTACGCCTTCGTAACTTCAAATCGGTAAAGAATCTGAAAAAAGTTCCTTCTACAACTTTGTAGACCAGGTCGAAACCAACTGGGGAATAGGGGAATTTTCTTGAAATTTACTTTTGGAGCCCCAAAAGTAACACCAAGGAAAAGGGGTTTCTACTGCAAGAAAATCTATCTTGTAACATCAACAAGCTTTTGTTTCATTCTTTAGAGAACCACAACAAGGAAAAGAACAAATCTTCACATAGTATCATAGTAGATATCTCCCATGGATTTGATAGAATCAACCATAATCTTCAACATCTTCATAGAATCCATCAATAAAACAAGAAACATAAAAGAACACACTACTTTTGAATGAAAATAATCACATTGTATTCATTTTCATTGTCTTCATAGTTTTCTCTCTCAATCTCTCATAGATAGATACATTGTTTTTGACAGAATTAGCTATCTATGACTCTCTCTCTCTCTCTTTCAATCAATAGTACATAATCTCCTCACTAGAATAATCAATAATCACTCATAATAATCCTTCTTAGGTTGTGGATGCACCTCCCAAGAGGCATAGGAGGTATGAAAGGGCACTAGAGCCACTACAGTGTCTCTTCATAGCTTACTTTTGTATTTGTCACTTCAGTCTCCTCTTCAATCTTCAGCAACTACTTCTTCCATTTGTTTTAGCTCTTTTGAACTTAGATTCATCCTTTCTAAAAGTTAGAAAACTTTCCAAAGTTACACCCTCATTCCATAGAACACTTACAGAAGATCTACATAACAAAACATAACAGAAACAGAGCAGAGACAGAGGCTCTACAGAAGCTCATCAGAGGGTTACAAAAGGTCAATAGAGAACAACAGATCCTCATAACTCATACTAAAACCATTCCAAACTATAAAAAACTATTCAATAAGCTTTCAAAAGATTTCAACCTTCATTAATAACACAATATTAGTTAGTTTGGGAATCTCCCAATTCTCATTTTTTGAATACTAAAAAGGTGGCAACCGGATAACATGCCCATAAGTTTTTCAAAACCATATGATGTGACCTATCATTGGAAATCACTTTAAAAATAGAGTCTATTGAGCTATAGAGCGCTCGATTTGGAGTTATATTGTTCAAATTATGACAAATCCAAAGATTTGACCATGTGTCCCAAACTTTGGAAAATTTATATATTCCCCAATATGGTGTTTAATCATCAATCCATGCTTCATACAGAAGAAAATCAAAACAAAACAGAAGCTAAACAGAAGGTATCAGAACCAATCAGAACAGAACCTACCAGAACATCACAAAGCTTCATATTTCTACTGAGAATCATCATGAGCTTCCAAAATATAATCAGTATCATCCAAAAATATTTTTAAACATTTCCAAAACAACGAATCATCACTCAAAATCCATTAAAAAACAACCATTCAGACCTCAAAAATAACAAAAACAGTCAAAAATTCAGTCTTTTTCCACTCTCAACATATCCCTATACTTAGAAAGGAAGCGCCCCCGCGACCTAAGGAAAATAAGAATATAAGTCTTCAATAATCACCCCACCACGATCCAAATTTATCACATGTATCTAAGAAAGAATAATACAACTAAAGGAAAACATCGTTATTCAATAACACATCGGATAAACAATAGAAAGTCATAACAAATTTGTAAAGGATATAAGAGGTTCCTCAGCTTTGCATCGTAGGATTTCCATCCACCATCACCATCAATATCAATAGTAAAAAAGAGAGCTCTCGAACAATTATTCAACCAGCATGAACTTATCACATAAAAATTAATACAACACAAACACAAAACAACCATCTGAATGGCACCTCCAAAAGAGAGATATAGCATTAAGAAGCATAAAAGATACTTTCACGGGTTAGAATTTGAGGAGCACCCTGAGGTTGGAAAAGGAGAGGTAAGATGGCTGTTGAGAGTTGGCGGGCCATTTGTTGATAATAAAATAAGCTAGAAACAGAGGGACCTAAAACAAATCGTTGATGGTAGGCATCAAAGAAGGATAAATCAAATGGATGGTTCTTGGAAAGATAAGCTAAAAGATCCACCCTCAGTTGGTTAGTGTTCTGCACATGAGTAGATGCTGTATTCTGTTGTTCGTTCAGGACTATAGAATCAATCATTGAATGCCATAAAGTGTCAAGGCAAGCCGCCACTTTAGAAGAATAGCACTGAAATATTTCATTCATCCTCAACTCCAAATGGTTAACATATAAGGTGGCTTGTAAGACCACATCCCCTACATACCAAGCTAGATCTATATCATTTGGAATTAATAGATCACCTTGTAGATACATATAAGAGAATAACATGGTATCCAAAGTCATAGAATCTTCAAAGACCATACGGACAACTTCTGTCAGCAAATCAAAAGACCAGAATCCACTTCAACCATCCTTTGGAAAAGGTAGATCCATCATTGAGAGCTTAATATAGAAGGCCAACGTCTACAACTGATAGTGGACAAAAAAGGAATGGTTGGAAGGAACATACTTCTGAAATTGCTCAAATATGGACCATAATAAATCCGTCATAGACTACAATCTTTCCACTGTAGCTTGAAACAATGGACATAACGTGTCGTATCTCTGGAGAACTGCCAAGTCCACAGGGGTCAAAGAAGGAACTAGATGTACAATAGGGCTCTGTGAAGAAGAACATGACTGGACCAGTTGCTCGTTAAGGTGCTGAATTTGGTTTCAGCTCTGGTCTAAGATGGTATTTGTTATTTTAAGCTCCTCTGTCTGGGCGGCTAGCAAAGCCTGAAGCTCGTGAGATTCTTTCAGCAATCTATCTCATTCCTCAGTTACATTAACCACTTGAGTGTTAGTGTCAGCCAACTGAGTGTGCAAACTAGAAATTTCCATTTTTTGAGCATCAATGATCTTAGTCTATTGCTCCATTTGGATACAAAGATCAGAAAAGCATTCATGAGCAGAAGCTAGCTTTGCATTTGCCTTTGTCAGCTCTTCTTTGATCTGTTGGACTTCATTATAGCAAGAGGAATAGAGTTGCTGGATACATGCAGTCACTGAGAGCTCAATATAATGTTGAACAACTTGACATAGGAAGGGAATTGCATCTCCAATTACCAAACGTTGCACTAAAGGGATGGGAATCTCTAGAGTACCCTCACGATGTGCTCTGAAAAGATTCGGCGTGGTGAGGAAAATTGGTAGGTGACTGCTAGATTGATCAGGAACGGAGACTAGAGGAGGAGTTGGAATTGATTCAGCCACTTGTTTTAAGCGTTTCCTCTGAACTACCACAAGAGGGATAGGATCAAGATCCTCAATGACGACATCAGAGTGTTCAGCTGGGGGAGGAGCTAGATTATAAAACTTAATAAGAAAACTGTGATTTATTTTTAAAATATTAATTACAAATTAGTAGGGTAGAACGATGCGTTTAACGGATCTCGGACCTCAATACCCAAATTGGGTCTCTAAATACAGATTCATTGATTAAAAAATTAAGTGTGTGTTTAACACTTTTTGTGTAGTGTGTGTATTCGTGATGACAGGTTCATTTTTAATAAACTTAGATATGTTTGTAGTGCATAAAGCGCATGCTAGGTGAATGGTTGGTTCATTTTATTCGTTTAGAAAAATGTGTGTTTGGCGCGATTGCGCGTGGAAAAGGAAGTGATTAAAGTTCATTTAAACAATTAACCATGGTTAAAGGGTGACTAAAATAAATAAATAAAGAAAAAAATATAAATACCTAACAGGGGTGTGTATGCAAGAGGCTGAGGGTGCATGGATGGATCCCAAGATGTAATGAGACCAACAAAAAAGCAAAAGCCACTACTAAAAAAAATGAATCACCTTATTCTTTAAAAAAACATAAAGACAAGGTTAGTTGGGTCATATTTGTTTTAATTAATTTGAATTAGTATTTGGATGTTATTATCATTATTATTATTATTTATGTGTTTTTTTTCGTGGTTTGTGTTTATGTTTATGTTTTTCTTTGTATGTTTGATTTATTATGGTTTTGTTTAAACAAATTTAATAACTAGATTTCAGCAATCAACCCTAAGTGAAAATTGAACAATTAGGCTTCAACAATGGATTTGTAATTTTCAGTAAATTTTTAGTCTATTTTTGGAAATTAAAATAAAATCTCTATAAATTTAGGTAAAAATTTAACATTTTGGCTTGAAAATAATAGGGTGATAATGTGTCAAGACTTTTTGAGCTTATAAAAATATTACAAAAGTAGTCAAATGCATTGATGGAATCTTCTATGAATTTTTTAAATTTTATTCTAATTTTAATGGATTTTTATTGATTTTTTCTCAATTTTCAATGAATTTTGAAAGATTTAAATTTTCTACAATGAATTCTCGGCATTATAACCAGCAAGATAAAGAATTTTTTTTTTCAATTTGGTAAATAATATTTTAGATATTTTTTCTATTTTTTAAATTGAATTTTAATGAATTTTAATGATTTTTTAACGGTTTTAAGTGTTTGTTTTTTCTTTTTGAGTGTTAATTGGTTTTTGAAAAATTAAAGAAGGTGGGTCCCGGGCTACATGTGAACAGCAGGCGTGTGCTTGGATGGCACGCACCACCGCACCAAGAAGACTAGACATGCGTCCTCGCGCGTGAAGACCCGCGATGTAGCGCACGGATGCGAACACACAATAAACACACCTGCGACATGCGTGAACACCCTCACAAACACTCGCAAGCGGGGTGGAGGGAGGAATTGTTGGTGCTGGGGTGACTACGAGGTACTGCGGGGGGGTCATGGTTTGGCGAGGGCAGCAGGGGGACGAGGGCCAAAAAGGGGGTGTCTTCAGGGGGTAGGGGGTGGAAAGAGGGGCTTAGGAGGGGGTGGGAAGAGGGTGTGTAATGGGCAGGGTAGGGAAGGGTGGGGTGGACAAATGGGCGGGTGGGGGTTAAGTTGGGCGGGGGTAAAAATAGGGGGAGGGGTTCCGAATGGATGGGTGGGGTTTAATTTGGGTGGGGTAAAATTGGGGGGGGGGAAGGTCAAATTGAGGGGGGGTCAAATTAGGGGCGGGCCAAATCAGGAGGGAGAGCCATATTAGTGGGGGGGAAGCCACGGGCGGTTGGGGAGGGAGATGGTGGGAGGGGGTGGTAAAGGGGGTTGTGGGAGGGGGTAGTAGGCAGATGTGAGGGAGATGGTGGGAGGGGGTGGTAAAGGAGGTTGTGCGAGGGGGCAGTAGTAGGCAGCTGGTAGCAGCAGACGCAGGCGGTAGCATGGGCGACCAAGCGCGGGCGGTGGCAGCCAGGCAGTCGCATTGGCGACTAGGTGCAGGAGGTGGTGTGGGTAGGTAAGGAGGGAGAAGGAGGAAGAAGAGGAGGAGAAAGAAGAAGAAGAAGAAGAAGAAGAAGAAGAAGAAGAAGGAGAAGGAGAAGGAGAAGAAAGAGGAGGGAAAGGAGGAGGAGGAGGAAGAAGAAGGAGAGGAGGAGGAGGAGGAGGAGGAGGAGGAGGGGAAAGAAGAAGAAGAAGAAGAAGAAGAAGAAGGAGAAGAAGGAGAAGGAGAAGAAAGAGGAGGGGAAGAAGGAGGAGGAGGAGGAAGAAGAAGGAGAGGAGGGGAAAGAAGAAGAAGAAGAAGAAGAAGAAGAAGAACATGAAGAAAAAGAAGATAGGGGAGAGAGAAAGAAGAAGAGAGACAGAAGAAGGGTAGGGGGAGGGAAAAACCGTCGGGGGGGAGGGAGGTTTGATTTTTTTTTTCTCTTTGGTTTTGTTTTTTTCGTTTTCTTTTGTTTTTTTTTTGTTTTTTTATGGTAAATGTTTGAGTTGTTTTTCTTTTTTTTGCTTATTTTGGATTTTTTGGGTTTTTTTTCCTTCTTTTTTTCTTTTTGTTTTGGGTTTTGTGTTTTTTTGTTTTGGTGGTTGGTTTTGTGTTTTTTTTGTTTTAAAAAAACCTATAAATAAAGGAGAAAAAAAGAAAGAAAGAAAGAAAGAAAGAATGGAGGCCACCCCTGTCCCACGCGCGTGTGCGGGGCGGGGATAAAAAAAATTTGCAGTGATGGGAAGCAATGGGGGCCGGGACAGTGACGGGGAAGGCACGGACGCCATGGGGCATCATGAGGCACATAAAAACAAAAACATGCACGTTCACATGCAAGGCGAGGCGTGCAGAGATACGACAAAACACAGAAAATTGAATAACAAGCAAACCACGAGCCGGAACCACATAAAAATTAATTACGGACAAGCAAACCATGAGCCGGAACCACATAAAAATTGATTACGGAAAAATTGTACATGAAAAAAAGACACGAAACCACATAAAAATTAATTACGGACAAATCATACGTCAGAATGACAAGTGATTAAAAGAAAAAATATGCAAGGGAAAGCGTAAGATAGGGCTGGCATGTTAGATCACTGTTCCGAAGCGGGAAGGGCACGTTCGCATAGAAATACATCCAATTGTGCATGAAAAGCTTCAAAAATTAATAACGCAAAAACGGTAAGCCGGAACAGGGGGATGTAAAAAGGAAAAGTGTGTCATTCGAAGGGATGAACAATTTTATAAGGTTTGATCGGGATTTTGGTGAATGTAGGATATGTTCACATAGAAAAGGAAAAATTAATCACATAAAAGTAACCACAAGGGAAACGGCCTTGACGACAGGGGAGACAATGGTGGGTGGGTGAGGAAGGGACCCCATCAGGGAAAAACTAGGACGTGGTAAACACACATGATTGGGTAATGACATATGCAAGGGATATGCACATCAGACCCACAGGGAGGTGTCCCCATACTTAAGACCTTACCGGTTAGGGTAGATTGATTGGCACGACCACGGACTCTAGACGTTGGAGTCCCCACACTTAAGACATAACATGCACTTGCAAACAGAAAAGTAGGGTTAGGAACACTTGGCCCATTTTGTAGATGGTTTAAGGGAACCATCATTGTTGATGCAGGAAGATTGAAACCGTCGTCGGGTAGCAAGAGGGACCAGGGCATGCCACAGAACATGTTCAGCATGGTAGGGACCGTGCAACAATACCCAGGGAGGTAGCTTTGTCCATAAAGTCCCTCGATTCAAGTGTCACGATAAGGAATAATAGAACTCTCAGCTCATGGGCACTCAAGAGGATGATAGAGCAGTCGCTCACCCCATGACGCAAATCACTCAATGAATAAGCATGAAATTCCATAACTCACGGTTGGTGTAGAACTGAACAAGGGGAAAGTGATTAGGAGGGAGTATGCCAGTGTACACAATAGATGGTGCATTCATGTGTTCCACCCATCTCTCGTAGGTATAAGCAGGAAGGCCAGGGAGCCTTATCATGCACTGTACAGAATAGGGTGGCATGGCTTGTGATGGTGGCAGAGACCCGTCCTGTGTGTGCAGAGGGAAACGAAAATGTACCTGACTCCAATTGTCGTAATGTCCCTCAATCTCACCTCTCGAAATTGATTGAGGGGAAACACCAGTCACACTCAGCCCACCATCTGTCTCACACTTTGTTGAAAGATACAGAGGGCAGCCCATTCCTTACACCCATTGATGTAATCCTCACATTCACTTGTGCAAAATTGTTGTATTCCTTGTGTGCAATTGATGGTGCAACTGTGCATCCCACCTTGTGCCGGCATACGGTGCGAGAAGGAAGGCTAGGGAGCCTTATAGTGCAGTTCACAAAAACAGATCGTGCATTGTGCATTGAGAGGCCCAACAACCCGTGAGTGCAACACTCCATTCACACATCGCACCTCTCAATTGAATTGAAAGGAAATGACTGGTCACTCGGCCCACCCTCTATCTCACGCTCACTAAAAGATATAGAGGGCAGACCATACTCATATCCCCATCTGGTTAGGATGAAAACTCACAGCACTCAGGGGGTTTTCGATGAAGATCACTTCATCTGTTGATGAAGAGGCATACCCAGGGAGGTAGCCAATAGATCGGAAATGTGTATCGGATATAGAACATGTCGTCTGCTAGAAGAGCGTCAAACGCTCGGCAGAGAGGTGCAAGACACAGCGTACCAAGGGAGGCGGCTTCATAACTAGGTCCTAGAGATGTCAATTGATGGATCAATTTCCTGGACTGCTGGGTGTTACCACCTTTTCCACAGCTAGCTTCCCGCCTAAGGGTGTTTGCCACCTTTTCTTGGAACAAGGCCTGCTATGACAGGGAATCGCTTCCTTTTCTCCCATAACTTTTTTTTTTCTTTTCTTATTTTTTTCTTATTATTTTTTTATTTTAATAAAGATTATGGTAGAAATACTATGTGACAGGACCATCCACATTACCACTACTGGATCAGACGAGAGGAGAATATAGTAAGGATGGGAGGTGCCTGGGAGGGGCTAGCAGAACGATATCGCCTCATGAGGAAGATCATAAGGGCTATTGAAGCACAAGGATAAGGATAGTGCGATGCCCACAAGGGAAAGGGTGCGTCAATTGTGATTGTTAGGATCCCTAGGGAGGGAAGTACTTCTTCAGGCGCTTCACGCGATAGCCTTTGATCAGAAAGGGATCATCAGAGGCATCAAGGACCTGCACTTGGACATAGCCATTAGGATTGACATCAAGTACCTTATAGGGACCCATCCAACATTGTTGAAGCTTGCCAGGAAACTTTCCAAATCGGGAATCATAGGCTAGGACAAGGTCACCTTCTTTGAACTCTTTGTGCTTGATGAAGCTGTCATGATAGGCCTTACATCGTGCTTGAGTGGTTTCCATGCACTGTAGGGCCATCTGTTGAATCTCATCCAAACATTCCAAATGCAGTAGGCAACACTGAAGGGACTCATCATCTCCAAGGCGTTCTTTAACTACCACTTGCAAAGAGGGCAACTCCATCTCAACAGGGAAGATAACTTCTGTACCATACACCAATTGGAAAGGAGTTTGTCCTATAACTCTCTTATAAGAGGTTCTGTATGCCCAGAGGGCCTCTATAATTCGATCATCCCAATCATGATGATGTGCAACAATCGTCCTTGTCAGGATCAAGCAGAGGATGAGATTGGTGACTTTAACTTGGCCGTTGGCTCTAGGGTGATAGGGGGTGGACTTGTGATGGTGGATCTTATACAGTTCCGTCAACTCTTCCATGATGTTGTTAAGGAAATGAGTACCTTTGTCACTTACCAGTTCAAGGGGACTGCTAAAACGGGTGATAATATTCTCGTATATGAACAAGGTTGCAATGTTACCATCGTCCCACTTCAGAGCTTTAGATTCACACCACTTTGTGACATAATCCATACATACCAGGATGTATCTGTTCTGCTTTTGTCTGGTAGGCGGATCAATGGGGCCCATGAAATCAATTCCCCACTTCTCAAACGGCTTTAGAGGAAGGATAGGTTGTAGTGGCATGGCACTTGTTTTGGTGGGTTTCCCCATTCGCTGACAAGCATCGCATCTCTTGCAGCAATCATAGGCATCCTTATGGAGGGTCAGCCACCACCAGTATCTCGCTAACAGAGCCTTCCTAGCTGTTTCTTCTCCTATGAAGTGTCCACCACATGGCTCATCATGACAAGCCTTAAGAATAATTCCAATCTCGTCTCCTGCAACACATCTTTGCAACACTTCATCTTTGCCTTTCTTGTACAGTGCACCGCCACCTAGTAAGGTGTAGGGAGCTAATTCCAACAGAACTTCTTCCTCTAACGGCTCGAGATGCCAAGGGAATACTGTCGATTTTCCAAGAGGTTGGCTATGTTTGCGTACCATGGAGTAACTATTTCAACTAGAAAGAAGGAAATATCAGGAAGGTTTAGATCATCATGTTCCTCTTCTGCAGTTTAAGGGATCCGTGGCAAATGATTGGCTAGGACAATGGAACGACCAGGCTTAGTGACCACTTCAAAATCGAACTCCTGGAATAGGAGCAACATCTCATAGTCGTCCTTTGACATATGCTTTGTTCTTCAGGAAGGACAGGGCTTCATGATCCATGTAGAACTTGAAATGCGTTGACATTAGATAGTGTCAAAACTTCTCTAGTGCAAACACCATTGCTAAGCACTCAAGCTCTGTTCACTCTAGGTCAGTTACTTTTTGACTTGCATAATAGATTGGTTGATCTAATTTAGAGGGGGCCTTTTGACATAAGACAATACCTAGCCCTTCCACTGATGCATCTGTGTGCACATGGAACTCCTTCATCCAGTCATGAGGCTGCAAGATAGGTGCTTGGATGAGGCACTCTTTTAGGGTATTAAAGGATTTTTCGTAGTCATCGGTGCAAAGGAAATCCACATCTTTCCTTAGGAGCTTGTGTAGAGGGGCGGCCTTAGTTGCAAAATGTGCAATAAATCTTCTATAGTAACCCACATGACCAAGAAACCCTCTCAATTACTTGAGGTTTGTTGGTGCTATCAAGGCTGCAATCTTCTCAATCTTTGCCGGGTTTGTTACAATCCCTTGTGCAGAGACAATATGGCCTAGAAGAACTCCTGATGAGACGCCAAAGACAAATTTTTCAAGGTTGAGAGAGATCCTATACTCTCGGCATCGGTCAAAACATTGCTCTAGGTGTCCCCACTGCTCACGGATTAGGCTATAGACACAGAAGTCATCGAGATACACCTCAATGAAATCATGCAGATGGTTTTGGAAGGCAGCCATCATTACTCATTGGAAGGTGGCAGGAGCATTACAAAGCCCAAACGGCATCACTCTATAAGCATAGGTTCCCCATTCTATGGTGAAGGTTGTTTTGGATTGGTCCTCCTCTGTGATTTGGACTTGGTTATATCTGCTGAATCCATCCAAGAGGGAATACAACTCATGGCCAACCACTGTGTCCAACAGTTGGTTTGTGAAAGGGATAGGTAAATGATCCTTCTTCGTCTTCGAGTTGAGTTTTTGAAAGTCCACACATATTCAAAGTTTCTCGTTCTTCTTGGGTACGACCACAATGGGCGAAACCTATTCACTGTTAGCCACGGGATAAATGAACTCGGCTTCAAGAAGCTTCAATAATTAAGCCTTCACCAAAGTAAAATAATTAGAATTCATATACTATTGTCTTTGCCTTACAAGTTTGGCATCAGGCTCTAGGTCAATGTGATGTTGGCACACTGTGGGATCAATTCCCTTTAGATCTTTATATGATCGAGAAAACACGTCTAAGTTCTCCTTTAGTAGGTCTTGCAGGACCACTAGTTCTTCTTTTGGAAGATTGAGACCCACTTTCAGGTGACGTTCAGTACCGTCAGTATCTAGGAACATCACTTGCCTTTCACCTTCCACTTCGCGGATAAATGTCCCATGGATTGCTTCTGGATAGAGGTCTAACTCCTTCAAGGGATTAGTGTCATCATCTGATGTTCCACTAGAACCAGTGTCCTCCTTCTGAATAGATGACTCATTTGTTTGTTGAGATTGCTGGAAGGGTATCAGAGCTTTGTTTGCTTTTGTGTGAGTGGTGATTTCTTTTGGACTTAGGAATTCATCTTCAGAGGATATATCCAGGAATATCACATAGCATGGACCTTCTATAAGCCATAGCTCTGATGGCTCTGGCTTCTGTTGACAAGGGGCATTGTCATCATCTTTTCTCCAGAATGAATGGTCAATGCGATAGGAGCCGCTGGTGAACTTAATTTTTATACCTTTGATCCATTGCTTATGCAAATTCTGCATACTTTGTGATCCATTGGTCAACCCAAATGGAACCGTGGTCATTCCATCCAACATCTCGAGATCTTTGGCCTCTGAGGTCTTTGTAGGGACATCAACAAGATCGTCCACTATTAGAGAAACTTCTTCATCTGCACTTTCATAACCTGCTTCATTTTCTTCCTCATCATTTTCATCCTCTTTCTCTGGAGGCTCTGTCTCTGCTTCTATAGAGGCTCTATAGGAGAAGAACATGTCCTCGGCCTTTGCTTCTGCTTCTGCTTCTGCTTCTATCTCTCAGTTTGTCTCTGCTTCTGACTCTGTGACAGCCATGTAACAGGGAGAATAGTACATCCATGCTTCTAATTCGCTGTTAGAGGTGATTTCAGAAGTCAATTCGAGTTGAGGCAGGAGGTCTTCTCCCATGGACAAAGACTTTGCTTCCTTCGGTAGTTGGCTTACAATGCCCATTGTTAGGGACTGTGCCTGTGTTTTCTTAGGAAAGATATGTTTAACAGCCTCTTCATCTCCTAATGTACCATCTATTACTTTATTGGAGAAGTCTATTATGACTTCGATGGATGTGGATCCATTGCCTTTTTGCGATCCATACAATTTCAACACCACTTTATTTGGTCCTCTTCCTAGGGTTAGGGTTCCTTTGAACCAGTCCATCCTGGCTCTTGCTTCAAAAAGCCAAGGTCTTCCGAGCAGTAGAGGGTACGAGGTCCCACAAGAATTTGGTTTGACCACCAAATATGTCAGCCAATAGTCGCTTCCTGCAAGGGTTGTTTTAACGTATGGGAGGATGCCCAACGGTTTGATTCTGCTTTGGTCTACCAATCTGATAAGCCATTGAGTAGGTTGAATTCCTTGCAAACCTAGATCCTTCATTGTCACATTCGTCATTATATTTACTGATGAGCCTCCATCAATCAATGCATCTGAAATAAAGCATCCTTCTATCCATATACTAATCTCTGGGGTTTCAAGATCGATCGAGGAAGGCGTTAGCCACATCCACTTTCTTCACAGGTTTTGAGGCTCTGTTGGAATTTGTTGTTATTGGGGGAGCAATCCTTAGGCCACGTCTTCTTGTCAAGATACTTTTAAATCTCTTTTGGCAACTAGGAGATAACATCAACAACTGTTGGAATGTTAGGTTTGGTTTAAAGGTGTCTAGGTCTTTGACCAAGTCATACTCTTTGATAGGATCCACATGCTTTTCCAATTGACTAGGAAATGGGGCCATGCCCACTTTTATCTTCCCTTGTTCTTCTAGGAGTGAAAGCATATGCGCTTCTTCTTCATGAGGAGGTACTTCTGCATCCTCTATTTCCTGAACCTTTGGTTCTGTCTCTACAACTGTCTCTGTAGCTCTTTGTGGCTCTGTGGTGCTCTATGCTTCCTTATTTTGGATTGCATTGTTCTTTTTTTCCCGAGGAAGGTTGAACTTCACCGTCTTGGCAAAAGAAATGTTCTCTTTTGGAACTACGGGTTCTCCTTTCTTTGCTCGCATTATTGCGGCCACTTCCAATTCCACCAAATTGGAAGTAGGTTCTTGGGTCTTCTGTTGGGTATCAGAAGTAGATTTCACAGGGGCTAGGCTTGGATAATCTTTTGCATTATGGCCTTCTCCTTTGCATCGGCTGCATAAGGGCTTGTAATCCATAGATCTTCTAGGGTTTGGACAATTCGGGGAGATATGACCCTTTTCTCCACATCTGTAACTCTCCACCTCTGATCTCTGACCACCACTAGACTGTCCTCCTCTGTAACTTTGAGAGGGAAACCTCGTTGGACCGAAATTAGGACCAAACTCCCTAGGCTTTGGTCCATTGTCGTGGGTTGTCATTTTAGATTCTAGTAAGTTGAATCTTGCATTTTCATCTTTTTTTCTTCGTTTTGCATCTCTTTCAAATAGCAGCTATCCTCTATATGGTTCTTTCACAAAAAGTAGCAACAGAAGGCTCCAGGAATGGCTGGTTTTTAGGTACATTCAGTGGCTAAATGTCCCGCTTTGATGGCACTTTCCATACCATGTATTAGAACATATCACATCTCTTCCACCTCCCACAGGAGTGAATATATTGGTGGCATTCATCTTCAACGTCTGTAGTTGTTTCATAATCACATCCATAAGCTCTTTTTTAATACTTGCGACTGAGTTTGATAGCTAGTCCTTCAGAATTTCACCTCCCAATGTACTTGTAGTAGGGTTTTGGAAAGCTTTTGTTATTATTGCATTTACAAGTTGGGTTGATCTAGGAGGTCCTCTATTGTGATTCTGATTCAGAGCTCTTATTGAGACTTAGGGTTGTTGATTCCAGTTCGTAGGGTTCCACTGTTGTTGAGTCACCATTGGAGGAACTGTTTGAGGCCACTGTTGTTGTGGTTGAACCATCATTTGAGGCATTGTTGTCTGTGGCCACTGTGGATTAGGTGCATTGTACTGCGGCACTATTTGCATCTAGGGATAGGGGTAGGGAATTGTCCCTGGGACTGCATTTGATGGGTATACCATTCCTGATATGGTAGGAGGTAAGACTCCTCTTCCTAGAGTCATTGACAGCCTTGCTTCAACTTCATCATATAGTCTTGCACCTTCCACTATAGCTTGCAAGTTGACTGGTCTTCTTAATTCCACGAACTTGCGAACTTCTGGTTGTAGGCCTCTAAGGACCACTCCTTTTTGGATGCCTTCATCCAAATGATGGTTGGTCCAATTCTTCAAGATGGATTCCATTCATAAGACATAAGCTTCTACTCTTTCTCCAAAGGATTGACTTAGGTTCATGAACTCATCTCGCATCTGCTCTTCAAAACCTTCACGCCTGAATTTGGAGAGGAAGGCCAACTTCAGGTCGTCCCATGTGCCAAAAGTTCCTGCTGCCTATCTTTCATACCATTGAAATGCTGCACCTTTGAAAGTGGTGGAAAATTATTGCTAATCAATGCTTAGGGGTTCTGGCATTGTTAACCACACATGCTACCATAAATTATGCTACATGAAGATTAGGGTCTTCATTGTACTCTCCCTTAAAAATTGGCAATGGGATTACATTTGCTGGCATGTCATCAATATTTCCAAGATGAATCTGACTAGGAAGGGGACCTTGAATCGCCATGGGGACTTCTGTAAAGAGTGCTTTTAGGGCATCAAAGGAGTCTTTTGTTGCAAGCTCGTTCTCAGCCTTGATTCTTGCCTTCTCTCTTCTCACGTACCTCTGCACTCGTTCTAGCACTTGCCTCTTGATTGCATCATTCATTAGGGGGTTGGCTCCAACTAGTTTGTCTGTACTCAACAGAATAGAATCAGAGAGGGGCTTTAGTCTCTGGAGGATTTTCTTGCCAACATCTCTTCTACTTCCTTCTTTTCAACATATCTGAATTCAACTTTCAAACCACTACAGAGAGAGAGATATTCCGTTCTGAAAGTATCAAAACTCATTCTTCTTAGGATCATTGTTGTGACATCATTATAATAATCCTAGCTTCTGAAGGTTTCAACAATGTATGTTGTGAAAAACACTCTGTCTACCAACTTCTAGTGGGTTGCTAATTGGACAAATAGAAGATTGTCAGAACACCAAGCATCCCACGTATCTTGCTGTTGAGCATCTACAAATAGGTCCCAACTTTTTTCCTTCTTATTTTCGTGAACTTCCACTGACCACGACTCCTGCAGCTTCTTCACGATCTCCCACTTGATGATGTTTAGAAACTTCTCAATGAATTCCAAATCTTCTATGGATGGTCATTGTCTCTGTTTCTACTCTTCAGTTTGTTCCCAAACAATTTACCACCAAGATACTCTGTTGCTTCAACAGGAAGAGGAAATAGTCCATCACATAGAGCTTGCATCATGATGGTAATATGTTTCCGCCATTGTGGGATGAACTTCTTGTAGAAAGTGGCTTTGACAATAAGAATCTCTAACTCTTTAGTGGAAGAAGGAACTTTCCAAGCATCTATTGAATTTTCCTCTTCTTGGCAATGCCACTTCCTTCATTTTCAGCCTCTTCTAATGCTTGTTGATGGCAAGCTTCCTCGGCTGTGCACCAAAAACATGGATCCCCAAAAGGAAAACCAAGGAAAAGGGGTTTCTACTATAAGAAAATATATATTGTAACATCAACAAGATTTTGTTTCATTCTTTAGAGAACCACAACAAGGAAAAGAAGAGATCTTCACGCAACATCATAGTAGATATCTCCCACGGATTTGATAGAATCAACCATAATCTTCAACATCTTCATAGAATCCATCAATAGAACAAGAAACATAAAAGATCATACCACTTTTTAATGGAAATAATCACATAGTATTCATCTTCATTGTCTTCATAGTTTTCTCTCTCAATCTCTCATAGATAGATACATTGTTTTTTACAGAATTAGCTATCTCTGACTCTCTCTCTCTCTTTCAATCAATACTACATAATCTCCTCACTACAATAATCAATAATCACTCATAATAATCCTTTTTAGGTCGTGGATGTACCTCCCAAGAGGCATGGGAGTATGAAAGGGAACTAGAGCTACTATAGTGTCTCTTCATAGCTCACTTCTGTCTCTGTCACTTCAGTCTTTAGCAACTACTTCTTCCATTTGTTTTAGCTCTTTTGAACTAAGATTCATCATTTCCAAAAGTTAGAAAACTTTCCCAAAGTCACACCCTTATTCCACAAAACACTTATACAAGAACTACAAAAAACAGAATAGAACAGAAACAGAGCAGAGACAGAGGCTCTATAGAAGCTCATCAGAGGGTTATAGAAGGTCAACAGAGAACAACAGATCCTCATAAATCATACTAAAACCATTCCAAACTATCAAAAACTATTCAATAAGCTTTCAAAAGATTTCAACCTTCATCAATCATCAATCCATGCTTCATACAGAAGAAAATCAGAACAAAACAAAAGCTAAACAGAAGGTATTAGAACCAATCAGAACCTCAACAGGACCTACCAAAACATCACAAAGCTTCATATTTCTACTGAGAATCATCATGAGCTTCCAAAAATTAATCAATATTATCCAAAAAAAATTTCAAAACAACCAATCATCACTCAAAATCCATCAAAAACCAACCATTCAGACCTCAAAAACAACAAAAATCAATCAAAAGTTTAATCTTTTTCCACTCTCAATAGCTTTCCTTTGGGATTTATTAAAATTACTAAAAACGCCTTCCAAAAGTTGATTTGACTTTAGTTTCTCATGTATATATAAATGCATATAAGCATGTGACAGAGGGGGGTCCATGCTTGCAAGATTTTGTGTAAGATCCAAATGACACCATGATGTGGATATTTACTTGTGTACAAGGGTGAGGTGTTCTCTAATGATGGTGATAGATTCCAAATCTTGGTGATGCAGGTGGAATCCACATGCAGTTGGAGGCTAGTCTTTGAAAAATTCTATGCACTCACTCAATCCCTAGGTGTAATCAATTTCCATAACCCATCCCTTTTACCCTTTACATTGACATCCCTCCTAAGAACTTGTTCCCCCACTTGCTAGAGTTATCATAACCGAGAAGCAATAATGTAGCATACTTAGTGCTTGAAGAGTAAACCCAAAGTGATATGGTAAGGCTCTTGATAGGGATTTTGGCCAAATTTTGTGATAGAAATCCGGTTTGTAAAAAACTTGGATCATTAGCCCTCCCCTTAGGCTAGAGGCATTGATGCCTCTAGCTTACTAATGATGGTCCAATAGAGGAGGGAGGACTGCACCCTCTCATTGGTGGCTCTTCATTGAATGACTGCTCCAAAGAGTCCCTATTTCTTTGAAAATAAGGCTTGATCTGCCATCCATTTACCCTTGTCTTATGAACCCTCCCATCCATGTCACCTAGCTTATAGCTGCCATTTGGGTATCTCCTTATGACCATGAATGGCCCTTCCCACTTGAACACAAGTTTAGCATCCTTTCTGTTATCAAAGTGATTATCATAGGTTAGCACAAGTGATCCTTCCCTTATGTGTTTGCTAGCTAGCTTCTTATTTGTCTTCCTCCTCTCTTCAGCCTACATGGAATAGTGTTGGACTGCTGCTTCTCTATCTAACTCTAGCCTCTCTAGATCCAAGATTCTTTCCTCTGACTTCTTATCTTGATTCTTATTTCAACCGGCTACTAAAATTGTAAGCTGGCTAGTTCTACCTCTATAGGAAGCAAAGCCTCTTGGCCATAAACAAGGTGAAATGGAGTATAGCCAAGTGAGGTTCTGAATAAAGTCCTGTAGACCCAAAGAGTTGCACTCAATTTTTTATTCTAGTGCTTGGGGTGCATGTGTACTTGCTTGGTAATTATCTTACAAATCAGCCCATTCACCTTTTCGACCAAACCATTACACTATGGGTAGTAGGGAGTAGAATGCATGCGCTTGATTTTTAGCCTTTTCATTAGCTCCCCCAGTAGATTGGCCCTAAAACCAGGACCCGGGTCCGAGATAATTTCTAAAGGTGTGCCAAACCTGCAAGAAATGTTTTCAAACACAAATTGTCCCACTTCTTGGGCTATGATCCTACTAGTTGCTGAAGCCTTGCCGACGTCGTCATGTAGTCCACACCCATTATGATGTATTCCTTGCCAGATTGAGTTCGTGGGAGTGGCCATATTGCATCAATCCCCCATTTCTCAAATGGTCCATATGTAGTTATGGGATTTTTTTCCTCATGCACTAGCTTCCTTGGTCCGGCCTTTTGGCAAGCATCACAAGTGCGGCACCAATGTTGCACATCTCAATGTAGACTAGGCCACACAAAACCGTCTTGGAGAATCTTTTTGCTCGTTATTTCTTGAGCAAAATGTCTATCACAAATCCCCTCATGGCAGCTCTTAATCACATCCATAATCTCCTTTGTTATTGGCACCCTTCTAAGCACTCCATCCTTTCCTTTGTAATACAACACATCATTTATCAAGCAGTATTTAGTGGCCTTAGTAGCCAACCACCTTTTCTCACTCTTACTCATATGTGTAGGTGCCTCACCATGCTTAAGAAAATAAAGCACATCCTGTAGTTGAAACTTGCCCTGAAACAAGGGGAGCTTTACTGCAATGATGCCCACCATTACCTCTTTCAATTTTTCAGCTGCTAGAGCATTTGCGTTGCCATTTGTGCGCCTTGGCACAAAATAGATATGGGCTTTCTGTAGCTTCCTCATGAGATTTTTAGCTTCCTCATGAGAGTTTTAGCTTCTCTCCTTGGCACAAAATAGATATGGGCTTTCTGTAGCTTCCTCATGAGAGTTTTAGCTTCTCTCATTTTTACGGCTAAGTTATCATTTTTACAAGCCCAGATTCCTTTCATTTGCTTAACAATTAGCATAGAATCCCCAAAAACATTAAGTCGAGTGACACCATGTGAGAGAAACCACCTCAAATCTAAAAGCAAGGCTTGATATTCTGCCTCATTGTTAGAATGGACATCCTCCAAGCTAATACCTTCTCCATAAAGTTTGTCACCTTCAGACTGAACACCACTATTCCTACTATCGCTCTATCTTTAATACGCTTGTAGGCCCCATCGAAGTAGAGGGCATGGGCATTCTCCACCCATGGTGGGTCCTCAAGAGGAGGTGTCTCCTCTTTTACCTTTCCCTTCTCTTTTTCCTTCTTTTGATGGCATCTATGGGTCAACAAATCAGCTAGGCAGGCCTGAAGAGAGTCCTCCTCCTTGAAGGTGTAGTCAAACTCTTGGAGTTGTATCACCCATTTAGTGATTCTGGCTGAAACATCCATGTGCTATAAGGCATAGGGAAAATGCTCTTATGTCATGATTACTGTGAACGGCCTAGGGAGAAGATAAGTACGAAACTTTCTTACAGCAAACATTAGAGACAAAATCATCACCTCCACCATCTTGTACCCTCATTCTAATGCTGTGATTACTCTGCTAAAAAAGTAAATTGGCCTCATCAGGCCATTTTTAGTATCCTTTTGTATTAGTGCTGCCCCTAGAGCATCTTCCCCAAAACTCGGATTGACGAAAAACTCTTGATCCCAGCAAGGTTGTAAAATTATGGGAAGGGTGCTGAGAGCCTTCTTCACCTCGTGAAAGCACCTTTTGCTTTCGTCACTCCATAGGAGCTCCTCAGAGTGGGTCAACTATTGTAGTGGAAACACTAATTGGGAGAGGAGATGAATGAGACGCCCCATATATCGCACCTTCTGAATGAAAGAGATTAGTTGCTTCATAGAAGATGGTGATGGCACTGCCAATAGGGCCTTAATTTTGTTTGGATCCGCTTCAATGACCCTCTCACTTATGACATGCCCTAACAAAGTTACACTACTTTCAGCAATACAACATTTCTCATGGTTTAGCTACCCTCCCATTTGTGTGAGGCGGTTGAAACCTTCATCCACCTTCCCTAGTAGATATAGAGCCTTAGAACTATAAATACAAAAATCATCAATAAAGACCTTGATGAACTTCCCAAAATATGGCTGGAAGACATAATTAATGAATCGCTAGAAGGTAACTGGGGCATTTGTTAATCTAAATGACATGTAAGCAAAGCACCCCCAAAGTGTGATGAAGGTTCTTGATCCTTCTTAGCTATTCGGATTTGGAAATAACATGAATACCCATCACAAACAGAGTATCTCTCATGCCCGGCCACCTCATTGAGTATTTCATCCTGAAAGGGAAGAGGAAAGTGATCTCTCTTTGTTATAGCATTTAGCGGCTTATAGTCCACACAAATCTGCCATTTTTTGTTCTTCTTAGGTGTCACCACTATAGATGAAACCCTTTCTTAGTCCCCTACTGGATAGATGAAACCTGCCTTCAAAAGTCGCTGCATCTTAGGGAGTAGAGTGTTTTGTTGAACTACTCCCAACTGTCATTGTCGTTGCACCACTGACCTTGCTCCATCTTTTAGATTAATGTGATGTTGTACTGCTGTCACACTTGTGATGTGTTCATAATCAGAAATAAAAAGTGTAGAGTGTTTTATCACCACTTTCATGTAGACTGTCTTCTCCTTAATTGATAGATCCTTAGACAACATTTTTTATAACCCCTCCTTCTTGACCTTTGGAAGCTGTTGCGGAATTTCACTACTAAAAGGCCCTTTCAATGTAGTCCCCATCACTTTTAGAGAGCTTTCTTCCTCCTCATTAGAAGACTCACCCTCTATCGTAGATGACCAATCCTTGATGGAGCTCCATTCATCAGCGGTGGTCTCTAACACAAGGTCCTCCTGTCGGCCCTCCTTAATGTTGTAGATAGTGCTCTTCCATTTTTTCTGCAACCCCTTCTGTGGCCTTAGCTCTAAAGCCCCTCTCTCCCAATCTTGTCTGGCTTTCATTCCCATTAGCCATGGTTGCCTAAGAATGAGTGGATAGCTGTCCCCCTTCATTGGCATCACATATATGTCAAGCTCCAATTGCACTCCACACACCTTTACCTTGACTTTCTTTATAAGCCCCAAATAATTTACTGTGAGATTTCACCTACTTACTTGCTCTTCATCCTCTTTTTCAGCATCCGAGTGCCCTTGCCTCTCTCTATTTTGCACCCTCCTATGCTTCAAAAGCAATGACCAACAGCATCTTCTTCTTCTTATATTTCTTTAGTTTATACTTTTTCTCTCTACCTCTTTCGCACAGGGGCTAAGTTTACAATGAGGAGGAGAAGTATGCCAACTATTTTATGTTCATCTTCTCTACATTATTGGTGTGCATCGTTGCAGAAGGACTTTTCATCGCCATATAATTTCCCTCATGTTGTAGTTGTTGAGATTAGCTTCTTCCCCGGTTGCGCACTAAAATGACAGCAACCCTCCCACGAACATAATCAACCACAAAACCAGGGACAAAACACACAAAATCTATGTGTATGGCTTTGCCATTAATCCCAAAACCGAAAAGAAATCATACACCTCTTTTTTAATAATAAATAAATTTATCATCTTTATCCATAGCTTCAACCATTATGCAAGAACAAAAGGGAAAATAGAAAATTTTGCACAAAAGACAGAGGAGAGAGGAGAGAGAATAAATTTTTGCACCACCAAAAAGGAGAATATGCGATTGGAGAAGAGAGGGAAGGGAAAGAGGCACATAATCACTTATGCACTCCACCCCACCTCTTCGCCAAAAAGCACACCCCTTCGTACTTTATTATTTATTTGAAACTTTGATACATTTGATATTATAAGGCCTTTGGCCTTTAATATTGAGTATTCCTACCCTTTACAAATGCATGCACGTAACACTTGAAAGCATACCATTGACTTTAATAGATGTGGCCCCCCCTCCCCCTTATGTGAAATATTATTTTAGTGATTTTGCAACAATGTGCTTATTATCTTTTTTACAAAAAATGAAAATATGATGTATGTATAGATTTTGTTGTGCACTATTTTTGTGCTTCTTTTGGTGTCATTAAGGATGCTAGAGAACTTGAACTGGCGATAGAGGCCCTAGATTCAGTGGAACAAGCCTCTCCCTAGGTGGTGTCACTTGTTGTCCCCTCCTTCTTGGTTGGAATGCATTTCCTGGAAGACACCTCGAATGAGGGCAAAAGTAAATACCATGGCGAGTCTCCCCACAATTATAGCAAATATACTCTTTTTCTTGTCTCCTTGGACCTCGATTGCCTTCATTTCTAAGGGGAGGGGGTTGTACTCCTTGCACTAAATTCAACGAAAGGCTTTATCAAGGTCTTCATGCCTTGCAACAACAAACACTGTAACTTACCCTACAACCAAAGATGCATGTAAAGTTGAGAAAGAGGGGTCATGATAAATTTCAAGCTCATTCCTTTGTCATTTAGTGGAGTTTATTGTCACTACACACATCTGCATATGTGCTACTATCACCATGCCACCAACACTCAACCTAAGAAATCCATACGCACTTTCCTAATGGGGTTTAATTAACATAACTTATTAATAAGCATTTCACAATGTTTATCAAATTGTTTCTAACGATTTGTGAATTAATGCTTTCACACATGAGGATGCAAGCTCAATACCTCCTTTCTACATTTTGGTACCCTTCTATTTGCTAAAAACATATTCTTTTTATCTCAATGCCCATATTCTATTACAAACACATTCACCTTTTGTTTGTCTAAATCATTTGTATCTCCAACATTTTTCTTATCTTTTTTCTCTCCACATTTGATGTAGTTGTTTGCTTCTTCTTCATATTTTAAAGTCCCATTGATACACATTGTGGTATAGGCCTTTCTTTTATGTGATTGTCCACATTTACAAGCATACTATATAGGTTTAATTTATAAGAATAGACATATCAAAGTGAACCAACCACATACGATTTTGAAACTCATACAATTTGTTATATCTAGATGAATACAAAACCTCTAGAAAATAGAGTTAAGTGCTATTGCAAGTATCTATCATTTTTAATTTATATAAGTTCATTACCCCTTGACAAATCTGAAATATCAAAGAGATACATTAAGTGTGATGATACTGTGCTATAGCTTCCCAAACATAGAATGTAGTTCATGAGTTATAAAAAGGACGTAATTTAGTGTGATGATACTTTATTATGGCTTAACAAACATAGAATTAAATAATGAGTCATAAAAAGGAGGGTAGCACATATAATATAGATTAGAAAACAAGGTGCATGGATTTATCCCTCTCTCTCTCTATGTAAAATATTATTTGCATTCATTTATCCTTTTAACTATTTGTGATTTGTTTTCTTCTCATAAGTGTGTCTCTCTCTTACACATTATGGTTGGGATATTAGTTCTACCACTCTAATGCTATCTCTTTTAGAAAAACTATTAGAAGTTTTCCCTTTATACACACATCAACATTACCATCTTTGATCCAATCATGCACATGCAAATGCATTACTTGCTTGTACACACTTGAGAGTAGACCTTAACCTATCATGACATGGATTCTTAATGGTTGTGACACATTTCCAATGAAATGTCTCTTGCTACAACATTCCTGCATGCATGCACACACACATGCATAGAGAGAGAGAGATATATATGCATACTTACATACATGTATATGTATGCACACACACACACACACACACATAATGTGTGTGTGTGTATGTGTGTGTGTGTGTGTGTCTACATACATACATACATACATGTATATGTATGTACACACACACACATATACACACACACACACACACATATGTGATGCGAGTTTTTTACAAACCGGATTTCTACCACAAATTTGGCCAATACCCTTATCAAGAGCCTTACCCACAGCCTAAACCCTACATCTTATCACTTTGGGTTTACTCTTCAAGTACTAGGTATGCTACATTGCTTCTCGATTATGATAACTCTAGCAAATGGGGGGAACAAGTTCTTAGGAGGGATGTCAATGTAAAGGATAAAAGGGATGGTTATCTTAGTGAAGATGGAAATAGATTACACCTAGGAGTTGAGTGAATGTATAGATTTTTCAAAGGACTAGCCTTCAACTACATGTGGGTTCCATTTGCATCACTAAGATTTGGAATCTCTCACCATCATTAGAGGACACCTCACCTTAGTACACAAGTCATTATCCACATCATGGTGTCTTTTGGATCTTACACAAAAGCTTACAAGCATGGATCCCTTCTATCACATGCATATATATATATATGTATATATATATATGTGTATATATATATATATATGTATATATATATGTGTGTATATATATATATACCCACGGACCGCTTATTGCTTCAAGCGTTCCAAGCCGAGCACTAATGGCTACCTCTCACATAGCTAACATGCCATCCATATCTACAGGTGTAGTGAGCTTACCTCCATGCCAATCAAGTTACCTCCTCTCCCGTGCACTCTGGTAGCTCCACGATTCAAGTGCAAGCTCCATCCCCAAGCTCCATGCTCCAAGCTCCATTGCCGTGAGCAAGAGAAGAGAAGAGAAGAGAAGAGAAGAGAAGAGAAGAGAAGAGAAGAGAAGAGAAGAAGAGACGAGAAGATGGAGAGCTTCTCCTTCCCAGTCCCTCACCCTCACACACTCACTCTCTCACACTCTCACACTCCCTCTCTCAAGCAGAAGCTCAAGCAAGCAAGAACAAGAAGAAGAAGAAGAAAAGGAGAGCTACTTTTGGCCACACACAAGAATGAGCTTCTCATTCACTTTTCAACTTTATATACAAAACCCTAAATCCCTTTTGGGTGGTCATCCTCTTATCCCCTTTTTTACATGGCCGGCCATGGCCTAGGACCTTTTTCCCATTGTTCTCCTATCTTCCTAGATTCCTTTCCACCACCTGTCTACATTTACAAATTGCACGGGTGAGAGCCTCGCACTCTTAAAATAAACCATGGTGTACCTTGCACTTTTTTACAATAGTATAGACTCGCACTTTTTCTCATGCGCCTTTTTCCTTGATTTAGAATTTTTTTGCACTTCTTGTGTTTCCAAATTCTTCTTGGTGTGCCTTTGTCTTCTGTTTCACTTTTGCCTTGACCTTGTCTTCTGCTTTATATTTTCTAGCTTTTTCACCTTGTTCGTTTGAGGGTTAACAAAGTGGATGCTTGACTAGTGCTACCTTCTTTTTTATTTCTTTTCTCTTCATCTAAACAAGACAAGATGGCGCTTTTCGAAGTTGGATTAGGGATATTGGTAAGAGTAGTTACAAGGGTTGGAAAAACCTTCTTTAAAGCCTTCAAGAGAATTGCAATGGTATATTCATCATGAATTGGAGATTGAACTGAGGCTAGTTGTGCCATAAGCCCGTTCATGTGAGAAATGAACTTACCTAGGTCTTCTCCTTATTTATACTCTAGACTGAAAAATTCGATCTTAAGGAAGATTTTAGAATTCTTTCATGGAGCACCATAAAGCTTTTCAAGATCATCCCATTTCTCCTTCGCAGTGGAGAGTTGGTCAATGTGATGGATTAGTGATTCATCTAGATGAAGCATTATTATGTCTTGGGCTCTTTTATTATCTTCTACATCAAGTGGGTTAGATGGATCAATGACCTTGGTCCCTTTGATGAATGGCCAGTAGCCCCATTCCATCATTTTATACTGCCATGGATGAAAGTCTTTTTCATTAAACTTACAGATTTGAGGTCTAACATCGGCATAAGCCATGGCCATGGAAAGTCTTACCAATTGCTCTAGGCAATGGCAGTGTCTAGTCCTTTACACAATGGCCAATAAGTGCAAATAAACTGAAGGAAATGATCTATGTGTTCATAGATCCCACATAGCCTTACAACTGTGTAGACTTAAAACTACAAGGATGAGAAAGGTTGAAAGTCATACATCTGGAGTACTTCAAAATAAGACCGTGGTGGTCCTTTCCTTTGGACAACCCTTTTTTTAGGTTTGATTGTCTTCTTAGGCTTTAATGAAGTGAACTTGGATTGAACTTCTGGCTCCTCCCAATCTTGTGGTCACTTTAATGAAGTGAACTTGGATTGAACTTCTGGCTCCTCCCAATCTTGTGGTCTAGTGGATGAGTATTTGGTTGGACAAGGTCAATTGAGAACTTCAATAATTGGAGAAGAGTCTGAGGAGATTTCAATTACATCCATATTTCTATTTCATCATAAAACAACAACAACTAATGACAACAAAATGCATTTTAGTGCTAAGAAGCACTCATCTCAAAGTTAAGATCACTTGTTGAGATGTTAAGTATCCATCTTGGCAAGCTTAGTGATGCCCACCAAATGAAGAATAATCATTTAAATGAAAACCATCGAACATTAATTGACTCTAGAGGCAGTGATTCAGTGATTAAAATCACTATTGATGATAGATAGTAAAAGATGAAAAAAGCAAAGAAAGTCAAGCTTTCAAGCTTGTGGCTATGGCTGCCACTGTGATCCACAATTAGGGTTTGCCTACAACAACCAATAGGAAGGGAATTAACCCAAACCCTTTTAGGGGGAGATGTCCCACTATGGGGGACTAACAAAGCCCCATGATAGGCATCAAAATTGTGCCACCTGCTCATCGTGCCAAGCCACTATTATTCACACTACCTAGAATGCACCTATTTTTCATTTGCTGCAATGACGACAACCTCATCAACCAATTTTAATGTTTGATGCATTGTGTTGAAGCATCTTGAGTTGCAGATGAAGTCTCTAGAAGAAATCACTAGCTAATATGGCCTCCTTTGCACACAGCAGCTCCTCCAATGTCAAGGGGTCAAGCTGGCTATGGTGGAGAAGAAGGTAAAGTGAGAAAAATGAGATCCTATGCACTTAGGTTAGGATGTAGCTGGAGGAAGCTTGTTGGGTCAGAGATGTCGATTCTGGACAAAAAAAAATCAAACATGGCTTTGATCCCATGTTGAAATATCAGAGTGAGAGCATGAGAGTGTGCACAAGATGAAGAGAGAGAGAGCTCAAGTACAAGAAGAAGATGCGAGTTGTTCATAAGTACATGTACACTCTCCTCTACATTGAGAGTGACCTTTAGGCTATTTATATAGCCTCTAGATGGCTAGAGTTAGGGTTTCCCCCTACTCTCTAGTTCATTCACACCCAACTAATCTTATCCACCCTTGTATACATAGGGTTCACATGCCTATCTCTCAACATGAAAGGTTAGGTAGATAGACTTGACACATGCACTCTTAGCTCAACTTAAGGTGGGTAACAGTCTTAGGTAAATTGAGCTCCATGTAAACTTAGGTAGGAAACACTTAATGAAATTGTGTCCTATGATGCTTCTAGGGCTTATGTGGCCTTTTAATACTCCCCTTTTTTTAAAATAGGTCTAGCTAGATCTTTCACTTACTCCTCTACTAGCTATGGTAGCTTCCCCCAAAATCAAGGCTTCTCAATCCTCCTCTATTACTCCAAGTAGGCTATTGTAGATGGGAATTAGAGATGGTTGGAGAAGTAGGATTTAGGAGGTGGTTATGAATACTTATGGGCACACACACACACACACACACACATAGAAGGTAAGCAATATATCTATAACCAATCAACTAAATAAATAGAAGTCAATGAAAGAGAAGAAGACCAAAATATACCTTTGTGAACTCAATCACATGGGTACTCTTTCAATACTATTGTTGAGACTACTAGCTTCTCCTCTACTCAACTACCACTACAAATATCTATGTGTCTCACTTTCTTGCTCCTACACCCTAACATTTCTCTTTTCTCTTTCACTCCTCTCTCCTCTCTTGCCCTAACTTGACAATCTCCTACAAGTATACATTCCTATGTTCTCCTTATAGTCATGGATGGAATCATAACCCCCTCTCCCTAATTCTTATTGAGCATTAACCATCCCTTGTAAATGTATGTAAAGACACTCCCCATTACCAAGCACACACAACCATTCTATAGTTTAAGACGAGAATGCAAGTCCAAGAGGCATTGTTGCAATTATAAGAGGTCAAGATAAGGGTACTCTTATATGTAGAAAATTTGTGAAACTACCAAATGTTTGCCTAATGCTCTCTATTTGAAAACTTTCTTTTGAGAAAGGATTCTAAGCCCTTAATGCACCACTAATGTGACTTGGAACTATTGACCAAATGATCTCTTGACCAAAAATCACTACTTGAGTGCTAGCTCCATCTACGCCACCACCATTGTCATTGCCAAATTTGATGCAAGTAATGAGATGAATATAAATAAGAGTGAGAAGACAATAACCACGATTCTATTAAGTAACCAAAATAGTAGTATGTTGTAGAGAAAACTTTTAATATCCTCACTTAAAATTGTATCATACTATAAGCATTGCACTGCTATACTCTTTTATTAGCAACATAACTTCATTTGTGAATGATCTATTTATGCTGTCAATTGACTCCTCTATAACATTAAGCAAGCTCTGATGAAGAACTGTACTAAACATTGGTATGATGTACTTTAGATATTTTTCTAGCCTTCCGGTCCTCGAGGGTGGACCATGTGATCACTTATAGTGATGTGCATTGATTAAAAGATATCTAGCATCAAGACACAAGATAGCTAGAGAACATAACCCAATTCTATATTGAAAGATATGACAAATGATGTATGCTTTCGGAAGAGATGCTCCGTATCCCATAAGCACAGTGAGGAGAGTGGAACAATCCAAAGGCTACATAAGCATGTACTAATTGGTTCTTATTCCAATGCAATGCCATTGTACTTTTTGTCCCTTCAATTAGTGTCATTGTCTACACACACAAGATTATGTTTATGAGTCCAAGCTTCCATCTTGAAACCTAATTCACTTGTGTGATAGTCAGTCCTTCTTGTCCATATTATCATAGTCTTCTTTGTCTCTTCCATCCGCCATAGCCATGCTGTAGATCCATGCATTCTAACATGGTATCGAGCCATGGTGAGAATGGCTAAGCTCATCAAAATTTTCCTCTAGCTCCTCTTCATCTTTGTTTAGCTCATGAGTTCATTTCTTACTCCAAGTCTACTCTTTTCTTCATCTCAACCATAGCTAGCTTGCACCTACCCTGCTTAGAGCTTTTGTATCTCTCAAATCAGAGCATATCTCACTAAACTTCATTTTGTGGACCTCTTGCTTTACTCAAGGGGAAATTTCTTGTCACTTCAAAGATCAACATTGCCCTGATCTAAGCTCAGCATTTTAGGAATTCATCATCACTACATGTTCTGCACCCACGCCTGTTTGTACAACTTGCTCTCCTTGCACGCAATGCGATTCTCACCGATTTCATAGAGTAACTTAAGCTCCATACCTAAGCTCTCTCCCACTCAAAGGATTTTCAAAATGGTTATCTCTATGAGCTACAATCAATGAAAAAATAGACCCATATCCTGAAACCCTAAACAGGAAGCCATAGGCATTTGGGTTGAAGCTCATAATACACTTCATTTTCTCACTCCTCTTAGCTCACTCAAGTAATTGCCACTCTGATTTGGTGCTTCACTCAATCCTAGCACTTCAAATTAGTAAGGAGGGCAGAAATCATCTCAACATCAAGTTCTTCAAAGCATAATATCTTTTGATACTCATTTTAGTGCTTCTTGGCAATTGTGTCTCTTGACACATCCAAGAATAACTCATTTTCTGGTTTTAGTTCAGTTCTTGCAATGATAAATGTTAATATTTTAATGTGAAATTTCCAATTGATTAAATATCTTGTAAGCCTCAATCTTATTGTAAAAGGATAGACATTGCCTGAGTATACTCGGAGTAAGACCTCCTTCAAAATGTTCAAACTTGAGCAAATAGCCATTCAATGGTGAAGGCTTTCACACTTGGAAAGAAAAGACAATGTACCATCTCGTGAGGAAAAACTCCTTGGGTCTATTTGAGGATGATACAGGAGATGCGGATGGCAAGAAGGAAGATGATGAAGATGGGTTCATTGATAAGCAGTCCAGCTCAAGACAAAAGAGTGGAAAAAGATGAACAACAAGGATCTAGGCATCATTGGCTGGGGACTATTTGATGATGTATTGCACCATATCTTCGACATCAAATATGCAAAAAAGGCATGGGATGAGCTTGACAGGATCTTTGGAACTCAAGCTAAAAACTCAAAAGCAAAATTAATCATGTAGTTCTATAAGCTTGATATAAATGATAGTTCTTTTATGACCAAGCACATTAACAAGTTTAAGAGCCTAAAAACTCAACTTGCAACTTTAAAGAAGAACATAGATGAGGATGAAGCCATAATAGTACTACTAGCAAGTGTAAATCAAGAACCATATGAGAACCTTGTGTTTACCCTAAGTAATGTTCCTAATCTCTCACTCAAAGACATTGAGCATTATCTACTTGATGGAGAAAGTAAACTTAAAAATAAGGATGCAAAAGAAATCATCTCAAAGGACAACCTCTTGTACGCCAAGGGAACTTATGGAGCAAAAGGACGTGGACGAGGATTCAACACCAACACCAAGGATCATGTCAAATGTCATTATTGTGGTAAGGTTGGGCAAATGGCCGATGAATGTTTCCATAGGAAAACAACACAACAAGTGTAGAATGGTAACCATCAAAATCAGTTCATGAATGTTTTCCTTAATGGATGTTGTTTTGTAAAAACCCTTGCCAAAGATGTACAGTTTTAAGCTTTAAATTGACTAGGCTGCCTATGAGCTAGTCTCATAGGCCCCATGTCATCATGTGGGGGGGCAAAAGCCAACAAGTGTAGGAACTCATCATTTGAGGGGGGGTTGTTGAAAGATATGAAAAATGCTCTAGGAAGAGATGCTACATATCCCATAAGCACAGTGAGGAGAGTGGAGCAACCCAAAGGCTACATAAGCATGTACTTGGTTCTTATTTCAATGCAATGTCATTGTACTTTTTGTCCCTTCAGTCAATGTCATTGTCTACACACACAAGATTGTGTTTATGAGTCCAGGCTTCCATCTTGGAACCTAATTCACTTGTGTGATAGTTAGCCCTTCTTGTCTATGTTATCATGAGTCTTCTCTTTCTCTTCTATCTGCCATAGCCATGCTCTAGATCCAGGCATCCTAATATCCTAGTGATTCCTTTGGTGGGGCTTAAGGGTTAGGTGTTCTATTAAAAAACATTACCAACTAGCTCACTGCCTTTTTGGCCACCTAGGATGAAATATGATCCCTTAGGGTAAACCTAATGAGAGATAACAAGACTAGACTAGAGCTACCAATGGATTGTTTTTACACAATGAAATCAATGTTAATGAATAACTCTTTAGCTATTATTTATAAAGAAAATATTTTGCACTACTAGTTGGTATGTCATGCTTATACGAATGGTTTTATGAAATTGTGTAATATATTAATTAAGAAAGATATATAATTATATATGTCAAAATTTTATGGCATCATAAATTGTTTAGATAATAAAAGCTTGCTAGATGAGTGGGTGGATGATGATCCTGACATTTGAATTCTATAAATAAGTGGATTCAATTAGTCTAGTGTAATTTTATGTTATTATATAATACTACCCTACAGGGTAGGATATTATTTTAGGACAATGTAGTGTAATTATATTATATAGAGGGGTTCATACATCCCTCTCGTTCATTTACACTCTCATTCAACTAAGTAAAGTGTTATTTACTCTTGTGTTTTAGAGATTGCCAACAGCTAGTCTCTTTAGAAGAGCTACTAGATTAAGATTGACCTTCGAAGTTTAGGAGTAGCCTTAGGTTCCAACCCTTTAGGTTAAGTTTTGATGCTTCATCATCGTGAGGTATACTCAAAGTTCAGTCGATTAACTAGATCCATGCATATGCATCTCTAGTTGAATATCTCTAGATGAATTAACAAATCACCCTAAGGTTGGATGTCAAATTAACACCTTTCCCTAATGGTTGAAAAGAGCATACTTAATATCAAAACAAATGTTAATGCAAACACGAAGTTGGAGGCACAAACATGCAAGAAAATGTTTGAACACTTGGATTTGAAACAACATGCATTTCTGAGGCGGCCTTGGTTTCTCATTATTTTGATTCAATGATGATATAATTTCCAGAGTATGAGACTTACTGTTTGATATGGCCACTTGGAATGTGATTTCCACCAGTGCTTAAGAAGTGAAGTAATTGAAATGGGAAGCTTACCAGCCCACCTCTTCCTTACGATCTCATCCCTCATACCAGCCAGTCTACTGCGATAGTTCTGTTATACAATCAAAATAGTAGATTATGATTAGCGCGAAGATACATATACGTAACGGATAGTAGTGGTTAGCCTGTCTAAAATAGAAGTGTTTCCATGCCTGTTTGAGGTGAAAGGTGAGAAGGATCGAAGCTTGCACTTGGAGAGCTATGGCAGGAGAGCAAGAGTAAGAAAAGGAAAGACCAGAAATGGGAACTCCAACAATCATAACATGTGACTAATCTTCCCTTTATTCATATGTCACTAAAAGAATAAAGAATAAAGTGCCGATGACGAGCGCCCGCCATCTGCAGTGTGCAATCGTAGGTACTGTGAGTGTAGTGACGTGATGGAAATGCAAAGAATGACCATGGTAATGGCCATGGATGGGATTCCCAGAAATCTTGGTCTAAGTCGCATGGCAAGTCGCGCAATAAGTATCGTGGGAGAAGTGCAAATATGAATAGTCATCATTTTGGGAGGAAAAGCCACATAAGGCCATAGTGTCATGAATTGCGCAATGAAAGGCACAAAGACAAGGGGAAAGAGAAAGTGTAAGAAAAGTCTTTTGATCGCAGCATAGTACGTGCTAAGTCAAGTGTTAAAATTGAAGAGATCAATGTTATGCAGCACGAGGATAGTGATGGGGATTATATCCCTGCAGTAGCTTCATCTAGTGTTTCGTAGATGAGAGAGATACACTCTATGTATCATAGTGTTGGCTCTTGGACTTAGGTGCATCCTTTCACGTGACACCTTGCCAAAAGTGGTTCCATTCATATCATTCTCTTTCGGGTTCTATGCGCTTGAGTGATGACAAGTCTCTTGAGATTGTCCACATTGGTGATGTTAAGGCTGCAGTTTCCTTCTGGTAGCAATTTTGTTATGCACGATGTACATCATATACCTACATTGATATGCACTCTCATGTCTGCTGTGGTGGACAGCTTGATGATGTAGGATATCATGTATCTTTTGGAGACTCTGCATGAAAGGTTACTTGTGGTAGGCTTGTGCTTTTGAGAGGTGCCAAGGCTGGCAGCCTCTACCCCTTAGTTGTTTTTGGATCTACAGTCGATCATGCTTTGTCTCTTGGATCTTTACCTCATGTATCTCTTTCGCAAGCCCGTTTGGGACACATGTCTGTTAAGGGAATGAAAATGCTTTCTGGTTTGCAGTACTTACCACCCCTTGACTATTCTCATTTTGATTCTTATGATCATTGTCTTTATGGAAGGCAGACTAGATCTACGTGCATAAGAAATCCGCTATGTCATGCATGAGTGAGCCCTTGGCTTTGGTACATTTTGATGCTTGTGGACCCATGCCCTGTCAGTCTATGGGTGGTGCAAGTATTTTGTTACTTTCATAGATGATTTTTCACATAAATTATGGGCTTATTCCATAAATCATAAGTTTGATGTATTGGCAGTTTTTTAGAGATGGCTCGCTTTGGCAAAAAAACCAGTCTGTGCATAGGTTGAATGCCTCAGGAGGACAGACAATGGGGGTGAGTATGTCTCACGTGCTTTGGAGCAGTTATGTGATGAGAGGGATATTAAGCGTTAGTTGACTGCCCCCTCCACCCCTCCCTAGAATGCTAGGGCTGAGTGTATGAATAGGACACTAGTAATAGGGCCTTGAGATTCCTTTCCAAGTCAGGTAGACCACCTGAAAGGGGATTTAGAGCCAAAGCACCCCTGGCACCCGAGCATCCATCTACAAACATACATTTCTACTAAGAGACCTCTCACGATGGATTTGGTCCACAAACCTGACATGGCTATAAAAAACCCCCTTGGATAGGGTTGGCAGCTAGCTGGGGGTGCTCAACACGCCTTTCTTAGGTGTTTCAACCTGAATCCAATTTGAAAATTTTTCTTCATATCAATTCCTTTGTTAGATGAATCCTTTTCCAAAAAGGTATTCCTAAGTACAAACACAAGTAGAACTTAACACCATGTACTAGAGAATTCTTTGTTCTCTCTGCCGAAGGAAATTCCAATTTGATGTGATAGCATCTAGTCTCAGTTTTATCCTCGTTATCGTCTGAGATTTCCAGAGATAACCTAATTTAATTTCCTCATTCTTTTGAATGAAGGAGTATCCTTGTAATGTCATTGCAATTTGGGACATTGGCTTCCCTACAACGGAACCCCACGTATTCATTTGAACTAGGGTCTATCTCGTAATTCATATAGTTACTTGAGGACTTTGAATTCCTTTTAGCTTCAAGCAAGATGGACCTTGAAAAGAATCCTTCCAACTTCTAGCACTTTAGGGTTTGAAATTCCTTCGACTTCATAGGAACCTTACGTATTCTATTACAAGTTCAATCTATGTTTTGTGAGATGTAATAGGATTTCCTATTATTTCAACCAAGCAAATGAATGCGGATGCATAAAATCTCTCGCTTAATTGCAGTTTAATGCATATTCTTGAAACTTTTCATATATATATTAGCATGAAATTTCCATGTAATTTATGTGTAATTTAACAGCTTCTAGGTGCAATTTTAATAGATCACCTAACATGAATGCGATGAATAAAATTTTCCTAGTACGCTCATTATCTCAAAACATGCTCAATTAAATTGCAAGAAATTAATCTAAACATTCTTTTCTCCCAATTTCTTTTCCCTAATATAACGGGGTGAACCTAATGCATGAATGCGGGTAGTAACCTAAGTTAACTAAGTTAAGTTAATAAGTTAAGTAAGGATAGCAAGTGTAGACTAACCAGGGGGAGGAGGAAAGTGGTGAACGGCGTGGTGGCGGTGGGGGAAGAGGAGAGGAGGAGAGGAGGAGGAGATTTGGGCGGGGCGGAGGAGGAGGAGGGAAAGGCGAGGTGGAGGAGGAGGAGGGAAAGACGTGGTGCACGGGGGAAGACTAGGCGGGGGAGGATGGAGGCGTCGAAGGGTGGAAGGCGGGGGAGCAGGCGGCGGAGGGTAGGCGAGGCGAAGGCGGACGGGGGGAGGTGCGAAGAGGGAGAGGGTAGAGGAGGCACGGTGGAAGAGGGAGGATGCAGCGCGGGTAGGAGAGGGTGGGGGAGACGGCGTTGTGGAAGAAGGTAGGGGTGAAAAGACACAATGGACTGCGACTGCACGAGGAGAAGGTAATACATTTTTTTAATCATTTTTTTTTGTTAAAAATGTTTTTTTGTTAAATTTCATTTTTGTTGTGCTCTTTCTTTGGGTTTTGTTTTTTTTTTATAAATGTTTTTTTTAAATGTGTTATTTGTATTGGGAGTTGTTTGGAGTTGTTAATTGTTATGATTAGTTTTTTTTTCTATGTTTAGTTTTTTTGGTTTTTTTTGTTTGTTTTTTGTTGTGTTTTTATTTTTGTTTTTTTTAATTATGGTTAGGAAGAATGAGCGCACCCCCATTCCGCACACATGTGGCGGGTGGGGGTTAAAAAATTTTGCATCGGCGGTATCAAATGGGGCAGGGACGGCAACACGCGAGGCACCAAGGTCACGGGGGTGTCCCAAGGCACGTAAAACCAAAAACAAGTGTGTTCACGCGCAACACGAGAAACGCGGCCACACAATAAAAAAGAAGAAAAATTAATAAAACTCAAACCGCATGTTGGATTGAAAAATCGTAAATAGGAAAAAGGTACCGGAAGACAAGGGAAAAATGATGGAAAAATGTGGCACATGTTCCGTAGCAAAATCAGGATGTTCACATGGGAAAAACGCAAAAAATAAGCCCGAAAATACATACGTGTGTTAATATCGAAAAATCCACGCATCAGAACGAAGTGCGGAAAGAAGGAAAAATGTGCAAAACAATGTGTTCAATAACCTTATCACGGAAAAACACAGTTCCGATCAAGATAGGACGTGTTCACATGGGAAAATCCCCAAAAAGAGACCCAAAAATGGACTTAAAAATTATTACGAGAAAAACCAATGGTCGGAACGAAGTGCAATAAATAGAAAAAATGTCCGGAAGAAAGGGATTCACATGGTTGGTGCACTAAATCTCAGTTTTAGGGAATTAGGAGGGGTTCATATGGGAAAAACACAAAAAACGCACCCGAAAATACTCGAAAAAATTAATAACTAAAAATCTAGTAGTCGGAAGAGGGGGGAGGAAAAAGGAAAAAGTGGGGGAAAGGCTAGCGGGACACGACTGTCAAATTAAATAGGAATTCCGATGAAAATAAGGCATGTCAAGGAATAGCCCTGAGGACAGGGTGAAATAAAACGGAGTGGGGAAGGGACCCCATTAGGGTAAAATGAAGTCATGGCATAGATGCATGATCATAGCAGAGTATATGCATGGGGGTATGCAACATAGACGTGCAGGGACGCGTCCCCACACTTAAAACCTTAACAGGAAGGGTAAACCGAACATCAGGGATCTAGTACCATACATCAGACCAACCTCAGACCCTAACCATGAATGTCCCCACACTTAAGGCATGACCATCATTGAGAAACTGAAGGTGTAGAGTTAGAAAAACTTGGACCAAATGGCCGAGGAGTAATGTCGACTATCGAGGTTGCATCTTGTATCGTTGTTGGCTGTAGGAGATACCCAGATGTCTTCTCAGCACACATCCTTCGTGGAATGGACCACTCACCAAGGGAGGTAGCTGGTGGAAGAAATCGCAGGAAATTCTTCGATGACGAGGGATATTGCACTCAACTCATGATCACGCAAATGGGATGAAAGAGCAGTCACTCGCTCCATTACTAATATCACTCGAGGAAATAATGATAAAACCCAGAGCTCACACCCAATTTAGGAATCGACAAGGGGGTGGTGTAGAAAGAGTATGCTAGGGTGCAAAATTAATGGTGCATCAGTGCATCCAATCCATCTGGCATAGGTGCAAGGAGGAAGGCCAGGGAGCCTTGCAATGCAGTGTACAAAACAGAGTGACATGTCGTGTGCTGATTGGCAGAGACCCTAGCAGAGACCCATCCTGTGGGTACAGAGGGAAACGAGAACGTACCTAACTCCAAGGGTCATAACGTCCCTCAATCCTCACCGCCCAATAATTGATTGAAGAAACATCAGTCACACTCAGTGCATCCTCTGTCTCACGCTCTCTTGAAAGATACAGAGGGCAACCCATTCCTGAAACCTATTGATGTAATCCTCACTATCACTTATGCAGAGGTTGTATGCCTTGTGTGCAATTGATGGTGCAACTGTGCATCCCACCCTGTGCAGGCATACAGTGCAAGAAGGAAGGCCAGGGAGCCTTATGCTGCAGTACACAGAAACAAATCGTGCGTTGTGCATTGAGAGGCCCAACCTGTGCATGCAATACTCTATTCACACATCTCACCTCTCATTTGATTTGAAGGGAAAAACTAGTCACTCACCCCACACTCTGTCTCACTCTCTGATAGATACAAAGGGTAGCCCATACTCATGTCCCCCATCCTGTTAGGATGAAAGCTCACATCACTCAAGGGATTGGTGATGAAGATCATGTCGACTGTTGTTTTCATCAGGATTTTGAAGACGATTCATACCCAGGGAGATAGCCTACAAATCTCATACTTCAATGATTTGTAAAAAAGGTCATCTATTAAGAAGGACAGACGGACTGATATTGCAAAGATAGTGCAGCAAGGGAGGTGCCTTCGAATTACTTGTTGGAAAGGTTTTGCTAATAAATTAGCTATCCTGAACTGCGAGGTGTTACCACCTTTTCCATAGTCAACTTCCCGCCCAAGGGTGTTTCCACTGTTTTTTGGAACGAGGCCTGTTATGATAGGGAATTTCTTCCTTTTCTCCCATAACAATTTTGTTTTGTTTTTTTGTTTTCTAAAGAAAGAGAATGGTAGAAATACCATGTGTCAGGACCAACCTCGCCACCGTTGTTGGATTAGATAAGAAAACAAGATCGCGTTGAGATGTATCTGTGAGGGGCTAGCAGAACGAGACCGTCTCATGAGGAGAATCATAAGGGCTATCAGAAGCATGACGAGAAGGACAGTGTGACACCCAAAAGGGAGAGGGTAGGTCAACTGTGATTATCAAGATCTCTAGGGAGGGAAGTACTTCTTCAGGTGATAGCCATTGATCAGGAATGGATCATCAGAGGCATCAATGGTCTACACCTGAATAGAGCCATTAGGATTGATAGCAAGTATCTTGTACGGGCCCATCCATTATTGTTGAAACTTGCCAAATCTCGAATCATTGGCTAGGACAAGATCACCTTCTTTGAACTCCTTGTGCTTGATGAAACTGTCATGATAGGCCTTGCGTCATGCTTGAGATGTTTCCATGCACTATAGGGCCATCCGCCGTATCTCATCCAAGCATTCCAAGTGCAGGAGATGACGTTGCAGTGACTCATCATCTCCCAAGCGTTCTTTAACTGCCACTCGCAAAGAGGGTAATTCTAGCTCAATAGGGAAGACGGCTTCTGTACCATACACTAACTGGAAAGGGGTTTGTCCTGTTACTGCCTTATGGGAGATTCTATATGCCTAGAGGGCCTCTTTAAGTCGATCATCCCAGTCGCGACAATGTACAACAATCATTCTTATTAGGATCGAGAAAAGGATGCGATTGGTGACTTCAACTTGGCCATTGGCTTTGGGGTAATAGGGAGTGGACTTACGATAGCGGATCTTATACAACTTTGTCAGCTCCTCCATGATTTTGTTAAGGAAATGAGTATCTCTATCACTTACCAGCTCGAGGGGACTGCCAAAACGGGTGATATTTTCGTACATGAACAAGGCTACGCTGTTACCATCATCCCCCCTCAGGGCTTTAGCTTCACACCACTTTGTGACATAATCTGTACATGCTAAGATGTATCTGTTCTGCTTCCGTCTGGTATGTGGATCAATGGGACCCACAAAATCCATCCCCCACTTGTTGAACGACTTTAGGGGAAGAATAGGTTGCAGTGGCATGGCACTTGTTTTAGTGGGCTTCCCCATTCGCTGACAAGCATCATATCTCTTGTTGTAATCATATGTATCCTTGTGGAGGATCAGCCACCAGTATCCTGCTAACAGAGCCTTCCTGGCTGTTGCTTCTCCTGCGAAGTGTCCACCACATGGTTTGTCATGGCATATTTTCAATACTATGCTGATTTCATCCCTTGCAACACATCTTCGCAGCACTTCATCTTTGCCTCTCTTGTACAGTGCACCGCCTAGCAAGGTATAGGGGGTTGATTCTAACATAAGCTTCTTCTTCTCACGGCTTGAGATGCTAGGAGGATACTGTTGAGTTGCCAGGAGGTTGGCTATGTCTGCATACCATAGAGTAACTGTTTCAACTAGAAAAAAAGAAGCATCAGGAAGGTCAGGATCATCCTGTTCCTCTTCTTCTATTTGAGGGATCTGTGATAGATGATCGACAAGTACATGGAAACGGCCAGGCTTAGTGACCACTTCAAAATCAAACTCCTGGAATAGAAGCAACCATCTCATCAATCATCCTTTAACATCTGCTTTGTTCATCAGTAAGGACAGGGCTTCATGATCCATGTAGAGCTTAAAATGTGTTGACAATAGATAGTATCGAAACTTCTCCAGTGCAAACACCATTGCTAAGCATTCAAGCTTTGTCACTGTATAGTTCCGTTCTCTATCAGTGATCTTCCAGCTTGCATAATATATTGGTTAATCTAATTTAGAGGGGTCTTTTTGGCATAGGACATCACCGAGCCCTTCAATTGATGTATCTATGTGCACATGGAACTCCTTCGTCTAGTCAAGAGGTTGCAAGATAGGTGCTTGGATAAGGCACTATTTTAGGGTATTAAAGGCTTCTTCATAGTCATCAGTCCAAAGGAAATCCGCATCTTTCCTTAGGAGCTTGTACAGAGGGGCTGCCTTGGTTGCAAAATGTGCAATAAATCTTCAGTAGTAGCCCACATGGCCAAGAAATCCTCTCAATTGCTTGAGGTTTGTTAGTGCTATTAAGGCGGCAATCTTTTCAATCTTCGCCGGGTCTGTTGCAATCCCTTGTACAAAGACAATATGACCCAGAAGAACTCCTGATGAGACGCCAAAGACACATTTGTCGGGGTTGAGAGAAATCCCATACTCTTAGCATCTGTCAAAACATTGCTCTAGGTGTCCCCAATGCTCTCAGATCAAACTATAGATACAAAAGTCATCCAGATACACCTCAATGAACTCATGCAAATGATTTTGGAAGGAAGCCATCATTACTCGTTGGAAGGTGGTAGGAGCATTACAGAGCCCAAATGACATCACTCTATAGGCATAGGTCCCCCATTCTGTGGTGACGGTTATTTTGGATTGGTTCTCTTCTGCGATTTGGACTTGGTTATATCCACTGAATCCATCCAAGAGGGAATACAATTCATGGCTTGCCACTGTATCCAACAGTTGGTGTGTAAAAGGGATAGGGAAATGATCCTTCTTTGTCTTCGAATTGAGCTTCCGAAAGTCCACACATATTCGAAGTTTCTCGTTCTTCTTGGGTACTACCACAATGGGTGAAACCCATTCACTGTTAGCCACGGGATAGATGAACTCTGCTTCAAGAAGTTTCAATAATTCGGCCTTCACCAGAGCAGAGTAATTAGGATTCATACGCTTTGTCTTTACCTTACAGGTTTGGCATCAGGCTCTAGGTCAATGTGATGCTGCCATACTGTGGGATCAATCCCCTTTAGATCTTTGTACGACCAAGCAAACACGTCTAAGTTCTCTTTGAGTAGGTCTTGCAGGACCACTAATTCTCCTTCTAGAATATTGAGACCCACTTTTAGGTGATGCTCAGTACCGTCAGTATTCAAGAATGTCACTTGCCTTTCACCTTCCACTTCGTGGATAAACGTCCCATGGATTGCTTTTGGAAAGAGGTTTGACTCTTTCAAGAGAGTAGTGTCCTCGTCTGATGTTCCACTAGAACCAGTGTCCTCCTTCTGAACATATGACTCATTTGTTTGTTGAGGTTGCTGGAAGGGTATCAGAGCTTTGTTTGCTTCTATGTGAGTGGTAATTTCTTAGGTATTCATCTTCAGAGGATGCATCCAGGAATGTCACATAGCACGGATCCTCTAGAAGTCGTGGCTCTGAGGGCTTTGGCTTCTGTTGGCAAGGGGCATCATCATCATCTTTTCTCTGGATTGAACGGTCAGGGTGACAGGAGCCACTAGTGACTTAGTTTTTATGCTTTTCATCTATTGTTTATACAGATTCTGCATACTTTGTGGTCCATTGGCCAACCCAGATGGAACCATGGTCATTCCATCCAGCACCCTGAGATTTTCGACCTTTGAGATCTCTGTAGGGACATCAACAAGATCATCCGCTATCAGAGGAAATTCTTCATATGCACTTTCATAACCTACTTCGTTTTCTTTCTCATCATTTTCATCCTCTTCCTCTGGAGGCTCTATCTCTGCTTCTGTAGAGGCTTTGTAGGAGAAGAACAAATCTTCTATCTCTGTATCTGCTTCTGCTTCTACTTCTATCTCTATTTCTGCTCTGTCTCTGTTTTGCATCTGCTCTGTGTCTGTATCTATGATTGTCTCTGCTCTGTATCTATTATGTCTATGTTCTGTCTCTGCGACTGTCAGTGAAATAGAACCATGGTCATTCCATCCAGTACATCCATGCTTCTATTTCACTGTCAGAGGTGATTTTAGAAGTCAATTTTAGTTGAGGAAGGAGGTATTCTCCCATGGACAAGGACTTTGCTTCCCTTGGTAGTTGGCTTACAGTGCCCACTGTTAGGGACTGTACCTCTATTTTCTTGGGAAAGATTTGTTTAACAGTCTCTTCATCTCCTGATGTACCATCTGTTACCTCATTGGAGGAGTCAATTATGACTTCGATGGATGTGAATCCATTGCCTTTTTGCAATTCATACAACTTTAACACCATTTTTTTGGGTCCTCTGCCTAGGGTTAGGGTTCCTTTGAACGAGTCCCTCCTGGCTCTTGCTTCAAAAAGCCAAGGTCTTCCCAACATCAGAGGGTATGAGGTCCCATAAGAATTTGGTTTAACCACCAAATATGTCAGCCAATAGTCTCTTCTTACAAGGGTTGTTTTTACATATGGGAGGATGCCCAATGGTTTGATTTTTCTTTGGTCTGCCAATCTGATAAGCCATTGTGTATGTTGAATTCCTTGCAAACCTAGATCCTTCATTGTCACATCCGTCATTATGTTTGCTGATGAGCCTCCATCAATCAATGCATCTGAAATAAAGCATCCTTCAATCCATACACTAATCTCTGGGGTTCCGGGATCTAGGAAGGCATTAGCCACATCTACTTTCTTTATAGGATCTAGGGCCTTATTGGTATTGGTCGCTGTTAAAGGAGCTATCTTTAGTCCACGTCTTCTTGTTAAGATGCTTTTGAGTTTCTTTCGACAACAACTAGAGACAGCATCAGGAACTGCCGGAATGTTAAGTTAGATTTAAAAGTGTTTAGGTCTTTGACCAAGTCATAATCTTTGATAGGATCCACAAGCTTCTCCAGCCGGCTAGGGAATGGGGCTACATCCATTTTCATCTTTTCTTTTTCTTCTAACAATGGTAGCATCAACACTCCTTCTGTTTCTAGAGGTGCTTCTGTATCATCTATCTCCTGGACATCTGGTCCTATCTCTGGGACTCTCTTTGTGACTCTCTATGGGACTGCAATGCTCTGTATTGCACTGTTCTATCCTGTACTGCTCTGTCCCTTTGTTCGTAGGTTGAACTTCACAGTCTTGGCAGGAGAGTTGTTCTCTTCTTGCCCAATTGGTCCCTTCTTCTTGGCGCGCGTGACAGTGGCAACTTCCAACTCTACCAAATTGGAGGTAGGCTCTTGTACCTTGTGTTGGCTATCAGTGCCATTGACCTTTACAAGGGCTAGACTTGGACAGTCCTTTGCAGTGTGGCCTTCTCCTTTGCATCGGCTACATAAGGGCTTGTAATCAACAGATCATCTAGGGTTTGGAAAATTGGGGGAGATATGACCCTTTTCTCCACACCTATAACATTCCACCTCTGATCTTTGACCATCGCCAGACTGTCATCCTCTGTAACTTTGAGAGGGAAACCTCCTTGGACCGAAATTAGGACAAATTCCCTAGGCTTTGGTCCAATATCTTATGTTGTCATTTTGGATTCTAGCAAGTTGAAAATTGCATTTTCATCCTTCTGTCTTCGTTCATACATCTCTTTCAGAGAGCAAATATCTTCCGTATGGTTCTTCTGCAAACAGTAGAAACAGAAGGCTCTAAGAATGGTTGGTCTTTGGGTACATTTAGTGGCTAAATATCCCGCTTGATGACACTTTCTGCACCATGTATTAGAGCGCATCACATCTCTTCCAGCTCTCGTAGGGGTGGATATATTGGCGGTATTCACCTTCAACGTATGTAGCTGCTCTATAATCACATCCATAAGCTCTTTCTTGATACTTACAACTGAGTTGAATAAGTAGTCCTTCATATTTTCACCTCCTGAAGTACTTGTAGTAGGGTTTTGTGAAGCTTCTGTAATTACTGCATACACTGGTTGGGTCGATCCAGAAGGTCCTCTGTTCTGATTCTGATTTAGAGCTCCTGCTGAGACTTGGGATTGTTGATTCCAGTTGGTAGGGTTCCACTATTGTTGAGTCACCATTGGAGGAACTGTTTGAGGCCACTGTTGTTGTGGTTGAACCATCTTTTGAGGCACTGCCGTCTGTGGTGACCACAGTGGATTAGGTGCATTATACTGCAGCACTGTTTGCATTTGGGGATAGGGGTAGGGAACTGTCTCTGGGATTGGATTTAGTGGGTATACCATTCCTGGCATGGGAGGAGGTAAGAATCCTCTTCCTGGATTCATTGACAGCCTTGCTTCAACTTCGTCATACAATCTTGCACCCTCCACTGCAGCTTGCAGATTGACTGGTCTTCTCAATTTCACAAACTTGTGAACTTCTGGTTTTAGGCCTCTGAGAAACACTCCTTTGTGAATGCCTTCGTCCAAATGATGGTTAGTCCATCTCTTCAAGATGGATTCCATTTGGGAGACATAAGCTTCTACTCTTTCTCTAGAGGACTGACTTAGGTTCATGAACTCCTCTCGCATCCGCTCTTCAAAACCTTCACGCCTGAATTTAGTGAGAAAGGCCAACTTTAGGTTGTCCCAAGTGCCAAAATTTCCTGTTGCTTGTCTCTCATACCATTGAAACACTGCACCTTTGAAAGTGGTGGGGAATATCACTAACCAATGCTCAGGGGTTCTGGCATTGTTAGCCACACATGCTACCATGAATTCTGCTACATGAAGATCATGGTCTTCATTGTACTCTCCCTTAAAAACTGGCAATGGGACTACATTTGCTGGCCTGTCATTAATATTTCGAGGACAAATCTTACTAGGAAGGGGACCTTGAGTTGCCATGGGAACTTTTGTAAAGAGTGCTTTTAGGGCATGAAAGGAAGCTTCTGCTCTGCGAGCTCATTCTCAGCTTTGATTTTTGCCTTCTCTCTTTTCACATACATTTGGACTCATTCTAACGCTTGCCTCTTGATTGCGTCATTCATCAGGGGGTTGGCTCCAACCAGTCGATCTGTGCTCAACAAGATAGTATCAGAGAGGGCTTCAGTCTTTATGGGATTCTCTAGCCAACATCTCCTCTACTTCCTTCTTTTCAACATCTCTGAATTCGGCTTTCAAACCACTACAGAGGGGGAGATATTTCGTTCTGAAAGTATCAAAACTCATTCTTCTTAGGATCGTTGTTGTGCCATTATAATAATGCTAGCTTCTGAGGGTTTCAACAGTGTATGTTGTGAAAAACACTCTGTCTACCAACTTCCAGTGGGTTGCTAATTAGACAAACAGAAGATTGCCAGTGCACCAAGCATCCTACGTATCTTGCTGTTGAGCATCCACGAACAAATTGCAACTCTTTTCCTTCTTGTTTTCGTGAGCCTCTACAGACCACGACTCCTGGAGCTTCTTCACAATCTTCCACTTGATGATGTCTGGAAACTTCTCAGTGAATGCTAAATCTTCCATGGATAGTCATTCTCTGTGCTTCTGTTCTTCAGTTTGTTCCCAAACAATTTGCCATGAAGATGCAAGTTTCTGCTGCTTCAACAGGAAGAGGAAACAATCCACCGCATAGAGCATGCATCATGATGGTAACATGTTTCCGCCATTGTGTGATGGACTTCTTGTGGAAAGTGACTTTGATAATGAGAATCTCCAACTCTTTAGTGGAGGAAGGAACTTTGCAGAAATCCATTGAATTCTCTTCTTCTTGGCATTGCCATTTCCTTCATTTTCAGCCTCTTTTCTTATGCTTGTTGATGGCAAGTTTCCCTGGATGCGCACCAAAAACATGGAGCCCTAAGAGGAACACCAAGGAAAAGGGGATTCTACTACAAGAAAATCTATCTTGTAACATCAACAAGCTTTTATTTCATTCTTTGGATGACGAAAACAAAGAAAACAACAATTCTTCACGCAGCATCATAGTATATATCTCCCACAAATTTGATAGAATCAACCATAATCTTCAACATCTTCATAGAATCCTTCAATATAACAAAGAACATAAAAGAATACACCATCTTTGAATGGAAATCAATCACATAGTATTCATCTTCAATGTCTTCATAGTTTTCTCTCTCAATCTCTCATATATAGTTACACTGATTTTATAGAATTGGCTATCTCTGGCTCTCTCTCTCTCTCTCTGTCTCAATAGTACATCATCTCCTCATTACAATACTCTCATAATGACTCTCAATAATCCTTCTTAGGTCGTGGATGCACCTCCCAGGAGGTATGTGTGATGTGAAGAGGCACTAGAGCCACTACAGTGTCTCTTCATAGCTCACTATTGTCACTGCCACTCCAATCTTCTCTTCAGTGTTCAGCAGCTGCTTCTTTCATTTGTTTTAGTTCTTTTGAACTTAGATTCATCCTTTCCAAAAGTTAGAAAACTTCCCCAAAGTCAGACATACATTCTACAAGACACTTACAGAAGATCTACAGAACAGTACAGTACAGGAATAGAGCAGAGACAGAACATATACAGAACAGAGATAGAGGCTCTATAGAAGGTTTACAGAGGGTTACAGAAGGTCATCAAAACCTCTAACTCATACTAAAACCATTCCAAACTATCAAAACTATTCAATAGGCTTCCAAAAGATTTCAACCTTCATCAATCATCAATCCATGCTTCATTTAGAAGAAAATCAGAACAAAACAAAAGCTATACAGAACCAATCAGAACCTTAATAGAACCTATCACAATATCACAGAGCTTCATATCTCCACTAAAAATCATCATGAAATTCCAAAACATAATCAATATCATCCAAAACACTCTCAAACACTTCCATTAACAACCATACATCACTCTAAATCCATAAAAAATCAATCATTCTGACCTCAAAAACAACAAAAATCAGTCGAAAATTCAGTCTTTTTCCACTCTCAACAACCATTCCCTTGTCGATTTCTAAACCAGATGTGAGATCTAGATTTCCATTAATATTCACTTGCGTAATGCAAGTTATGGAGCGAGTGACTATTCTCTCATCCCATTTGAGTGCCATGAGTTGAGAGACTCTCCTTCATCAACGACACCTACTTCGATGAGCTTTATCAACTAGCTACCTCCTTGGGTGCTGCTGCATGGTCCTTGCCATGCTGGCTGAACACTAGAGCGAGCCGTGGTACCTCTTGCAGTCGACTCCAATCCTTTTGTAACAGTGACGGTTCCTTCGACCATACGTGAAACGGGCCAAGTCTTTCTAACCTTATCCTTATGATTGCAAGTGTACGTTATGTTTTAAGTGTGGGGGACGCTAGAGTCCAATCGGTTGACGAGTCCTATGCTATGTTGTTGCATCTAACCCTGTCCGTTGGAGACGCGTCCTTGCTCATCTATGATGCATACCCCCTACCTATGCCTCAATTTAGTCATGCATGTATGCCATGACCTGATTTTACCCTGATCGGGTTCCTTCCCCACCCACTCGTCCATGTTCACCCCACCCTTGGGGCTGTTCCTTCTCTTTTTCCCTTTATTCCTTGCTGTTCCGTTTTTTCATATGTGAACGTATCCTATGTTCACCAAAACCCACATTCTCCTTACAACTGCGTTTGTCCCTTCGACCTGACCATTTTTTCTTTTTACCAACCCTTGTTCCCATCGACGGTTCTTGAGTTATTAATTTTTGAAGCATTTCTCGTAAATTGGATGATTTTCCATGTGAACGCACCTTTATTGCTTCTGCACGATAATCTGAAGTAACAACCCTATCCTTTATATTCCTCCTCACATTTTTCCTTTTTGCTCCCTGTCCTTCCAATGCACGGTTCATCCGATATTAATTTTTGCGCATTTTCGAGCCATTTTCTTGCATATTTTTAACATTTTTCATATGAACATGCACTATTTTCATCGGAATTCCAGTTTCATTTATCTGATCTGTCCAACCAGCCTTTCCCCACATTTTTCCTTTTTTCTCTATCCTATTTCGCTTGCTGTATTTTTTGTTATTAATTTTTAAATATATTTTCGGTTTCGTTTTTTGTGTTTTTTGCATGTGAACCCCCTCTAACTCCACCAGAAGTGAGTTTTGACATAATAGCCCTATGCATCCCCTTCTCGTGGACATTTTCTCTTTTTACTGTCCTTCATTTCGTTGCTCAGTTTTTTCTCTATTAATCTTTGAGCCCATTTTCGGGTCCGTTTTTTTTGTTTTTTCCATGTGAACGCATCCTCTCTCAGTCGAAACCATGTGTTGATGTGATAGGTTTGTCAGACACGTTATTTGGCACATTTTGCCTTCTTTCCACTCTGCCTTCCAGCAAGTGGATTTTTCAATCCCCGTATGTATTTTTGGAGCCGTTTTTTGTGTTTTTTCCATGTGAACACCCTGATTTTGCCCTGGCACCCGTGTCGTAGTTTTCTGCCATATTCCCCTCGTCTCCCGTCACATTTTTTCTTTTAACAGTTTTTTGATCCGGTGTATGGTTTGGGTTTTATTAAATTTTCTGCCTCTTAACGTGTGGCCGCATCTCTCGAGTCACATGTGCACACATATGTTTTTGGTTTTAAGCGCCTCGAGACGCCCCTGTGGCCTCTACGCCTCGCATGTCGCCGTCCCTGCCCTGTTTGATCCCGCCGATGCAAATTTTTTTATTCCCGCCCCGCGCATGCACACAGGACGGGGGTGCTCTCACCTTATAATGGCTTTCGCACAACCCACCAAAAACATAGAAAAACAAAAAAACACACACATACATACAAAAACACCATAATAATAATAAAAACGAGAAAAAATACCAAAAGAGAGAGAGAGTGTATGTGTGTGAGGAAAAAAAAAACAATAACAACAACCAAATAGACACAAACAACCACTAAAGAAAAACCCCTAAAAGATGAAAAAACCAAAAAAGAAAAGAACAAAACCACACATGAAAAAACAAAACACAAAAAGAAAAACAAACCACATAGGAAATACTTAAAAACAAAAAAAAAACGAAAAAAAAACAACAAAAAGACAAAAAGAAAGGGGAAACAACAGATAAAAAAAGGAAAAACACAACCAACGAACCAAAAACCCAAGAAAAAAAAGGAACAAAAAGGAAAAAAAAAAGAAACAACCAAATTTAAAAAAAAAACAAAAAACAAAAACAAACAAAACAAGAAAAAAACAAAACAAAACAAAAACAAAAAATAATAATTAAAAAATAATTTAAAAAAAGAACAAAAACAAATAAGAAAAACCAAAAAAGACAACACCAACCAAAAAAAACAAAGAAAAACAACACCCACATGAAAAATAATTTTTTTAATTAAAAAAAACACACAACAGAACCAATAACATTGAAAAAAAAACAAACACAAAAAAAATCACAACGAAAAAAAAAATACATATTTACATGTCGTCGCGTGCCTCTTCTTCCTCCAACCTATGTCTCCGCTCCCTCCCTCCCTCCTCCTCTCCTCTTGCGTGCTCTCTCCCCCCACCTCGTCCCTCTCGGAGCGCCTCTCCCTCCACCTCCTCCCTCCCATGCGCCTTCTCCCTCTCACAACGCCTCCTCCCTCCACCACCTCCCTCCCGCAGCGCCTCCTCCCTCCTGCGTGCCCTCTCCCTCTGCCTCCTCCCTCCTGTGCGCCCTCTCCCTCCACCTCCTCCCTCCCATAGCGCCTCTCCCTCCCTGCCCTCTCCACCCTCCCTCCTCGTCGTCTGCCTCCACCTCCGCCTCCTCCTCCTTCCACTCCTCCTCCTCCTCCTCCTCCTCCTCCTCCTCCTCCTCCTCCTTCCACTCCTCCTCCTCCCATTCCTCCTCCTGCTCCTCCAACCCTCCCACCTCCCACCCCTCCCGTCGGTCGCCTCCACACCTCCCCTAACCCCACCCATAAATTAATCCCCCTTCACACCCCTAACCCCACCCCTAACCTAACCCCCCTTCCCACCCCTAACCCGTAGCCTGTAACCTAACCCCCCTTCCCACCCCTACCCCATTACCCCCTCTCCTAGCCCCCCATTTCCACCACCTCCAACCGCAATCCCCAACCCTTCTGCCCGGTGGTCCCTTGTGTGCATGTGTTCGCGCGGGCCTTGAGGTGTGCTTGTGCATACGTGAGCTGCCAGTGGGTGTTCACACGTAAGGCCGCGCGTTTGGTCTTATCCGTGCGGTGGTGCGTGCCGTCCTCGAGCACACACAGCTGTTCACCATGGTATCTCCTTTGATTTTCCACAAATCCACGAAAAATACCTAAAAATACTTAAAAACATTTAAATTTCAATTAAAAAACATACAATTACTGAAAAATTTCTTATTAAATGAGGTAATTTTTTGGTTTCTCTTGATGATTATAATATAGAGAATTAAGTGCAAAAAATCAACAATATTTAAAATTCTTTTTAAAATTTACTAAAATTTGAGAAAAAAATCATTAAAAAATCCTAAAAATTAGAATTAGATTCAAAAAAATCGCAAAAAATTCCATCAATGCATTTGACTACTTTTGGAATATTTTATAAGCTGAAAAAGCATTGACATATGATCACTTTATTATTTTCAGACCCAAATGATAAACTTTTAATTTAAATTCATTAAAAAATTTATTTTAAATTCCAAAAAATATGTTGTAAAATTTTAAAAAAATATAGATCCATTATTGAAGCCTAATGGTTCCATTCTCACTTAGGTTTAATTGATACCTTAATAAATTAAATATAACCAAAAAATAATAAATAAATAACAACAAAATAAAAAATACAAACAAATAAAAAATGGATAAAAACAAAAACACACCTAATTTACAATTAAAAAAAACTAATAATATCACCCAAACACTAATCAACATTAACTAAACCAAATGTGATCCCACTAACATCACCTTGATATTTTTTTTAAAAAAAAATAATAATAAGGTGTTTTATTTTTTTGAGTCAATGGTTTTTGCTTTTTTGTTGGATTCCTGGCATTTGGGACTACTCCGTGCGCCCTGAGTCTCTTGCATACACACCTCTACGAGGTATATATCTTTCGTGCTTTATTTATTTTTGGTCATCCCTTAACCACAATTAATTGTTAAAATGAACTTTATTCACCCACTTTTTCACGCACGCTCGTGCTAAACACACATTTTTCTAATAAATTAAAGTCAATCCGATGTTCACTTTACACGCGTACTTCCGCTTCAGAGGCACTTTAGTTTTAAATAAAAATGAACCAGCTGTCATGGAAATGCACGCGCTGAAAAAGAAGAGCGCTTCAGACACATTAAATTTTTAATCAATGAATATGCATTTAGAGACCTGAGTCTGGGTATCGAAGTCCGGGCTTCGTTAAAAGCACAGTTTCACATTAATAAATTGTAAGTAATAATTTAAAAATGAACCGTCGTTTTCTTATTAAGGTTTACAAATTAATAAAATTTCAACCATTGTTAATAATTTATTAAAACAAACCCTTCACTAAAATTATTCTTCTCACTACACTTTTTTTCCTTTTTAATAAATACGCTTCCTAGAATGGGCACGTACAGTCCTTTAAGCTGACATTGTTTATCAAAGTTCTGGTTATGTCCTAATTAGGTTATTGAGGTACTATGGTTTGATTGTGTGATACGATTACGGGTGCGGTCTGTAGTTTTCTTTTCTGCCTGATACAGGGTCTTGGGTGCTTGCTTGTTGCATAGCATGAAGCTTTTGGTCGCATATGTGTAGGGGTCATGCGGAAAATTTTCTAGGATGTGGGTTGTTTGGGGTGGTCCGTCGGTTAGCTACACCTGTGTGTGCTTATTTTGATTGATTTATTTTTTATAACTATTTTTTAATTTTGCAAGCATTCAGTGTGATTGTACGTGTTTGTGGTGTGTGTGTATATTCCATTTGAATGGCGTCTCAAGCTCCTCCTCTTGTTCAGTATGTCCCATTGATCAGTAGGGATTATTCTTCCCTACTGACTTTTGAGCCTATTGCGAAAGATGGTCTTGCATCTTTTGTGGCTGATTCACTCCCTTACAACCCCCTTGGTTAGGGTCAGGCAGGCAGTCGGGGGTAACTGAAGCTGCCACTCCATTCAGGACTTCAACCTAAAGTATAAATATCCATTTATCTTTTAATTTATTGATCAAACAAAGCCAAACAGTGCTCTAAAATCTATAGCAAGCACAAACATTTCCATTGATCGTTTTTGTTGTTGGCAAAGTGCTAAGGAATGAATCCTTCCTTTCGAATGCATCCAACACTCGATCCAGGATGACTTGCAACTTGGCAAGATTCCCTGTATCCTAGGTTAGGGCGTACCCTATTAACCCAACTTGGTCAAACCTTAAGTTCATTGGGTACTTCAGTTTCTGGTCTTTAATTTCCAATTAATCTTCATTACTCAAGAAGGATACCACAGTATTCATCCTCTTGCAAGATAACTTGCATAAGGATCCGCCATCCTCGTTGCGAGAATTTGGCCTTTTTCTTGTGATCCAATCACAAGACCATATGACTCCATACTTGCTGTGCAAGCGTTGCATTGTACTATGCGACAATGGAGTCACGAAACAATCTGTTTCAGGTTCTTTAAACTGACATCGTTAGACCTAGGGTTTCCAAGTTTCATCTTTGTGAGATTCCTAGGGACAGACCCTAGTTCATTTTACGATTACAATTCACTGTCCCTACATTCAGTGAATGCGGCAAGTATTTAAGGTATAGGCGTTTCCTGGAATTTAACTTATTTCGAACGAGTAATCCGCGGCTCAGGTGTTTAAGTTTTATGCCAATTTGGTTAACTCTAGAAGATAATTTCGAGATTACTTCCACATGATTTGTTGACTATGCGTAAATTGATTTTTCAATCCTTAACTTATCGGTTTGAGGTCAGGCAAGGTTAATTTCAACTAATGTTCCCTTTTCTTTGCGAACAAAATTCATGCTAAATAAGCAACCTTTTCTTTGCTAATTTATACAGTTAACAACGATAATTTGATAGAGTGTATGCATCGTAAGAATCATTTCATGATTTGCACTTTCCATGATGATTCATTGCAAAAAGAATAGGGGTTAATAGTGCGAGATGTAGTTTTATACCTTTAGGCTTAACCGAAGTATACTATTTTAATGGGTAATAATCTAGCTCATAATTCATTTCAATGCATAAAGCTATTTGCTAAAAAATACGTTTATACTTTATTTATTTTGCATGTTCCATTAGATGTATTATTGACTAAATTCCTTCGTCGTGAACAACTAGGACAAAATATATCTTATTTCTAACAACTAACCTTGCATGATTGAATTACAACGATATAAAATAAAAATTAAGAAGGAAAACCTGGTTTTGGGGTGAGATATCCACATGGATACCGGGAGATGACCCTTCCGTGGCTGCGCCTTGGACTTTCTTAGGAGGCATCTCAATTGTAGTCCTTCGGACGTGGAAGCAGCTTTACACTCCTTTTCGGAATTCCACCGTTGCTCCCTTGCACCTCAATACTTTTCTTCTCTTTTTTGAGCAGGGGAAAAAATCAAAGTCCCAAGGGTATTTTGAAAAGGGTAAGGAACGGCTAAGGGTTTTAACCACGGGAGAAATGGGGAGTAATCCCTAAGTCCAAGAGAAAGGCTTAAGGAATTTTATAAAACACGCGGTTTTTAAAGCCCACGGGAAACATGGGAAGGCTAAGGAAAAAAAAAACTTATGAGCTTTAAACATGAGGGGGTCTTCAATATGTCACAAGGGAAGGGAGATAAGGGATTTTACACACGGGGGTTTTCAATATGTCACGGAAAGGGCTTAAAGGTTAAGTCACGAGAGGTATGGAAGGGTTTTGAAAAGGCACGAGAAGGGGGGTGAAAGGGGCTTAAGGGGTTTTAAAACCTTGGGGGGGGGGGGGGGGGGGGGGGGGAGAGGGGGGTGAAAGGGGGCTTAAGGGGTTTTAAAACTCGGGGGGGTGAAAAGGGGCTTAAGGGCCCCTTGGAAGCTTCCACTCCTTGGAAGCTTCCACGCCATGTGGAAGAAGAAGCCCAACGACGAGCAGGCGTGCGACAAGGAGATGCGGGAGGGGAGCCTGATCTTCTGCGTACGAGGGACCGCAGAGTGCAGGTGGTGCTTTCCAACGGCGAGCAGGCAGCAGCGCTGGCTTTAATGGAGGCGGCTCCTCCCTCCTTCCCTTTCCTCACAAATTTCGTCTAATTCCCTCCTCAGACTGGCGGCATCCCGGCTCATCCCTGCCTTGTGGCGATCTTCCCCCTTGGTTAAATAGGGGAGGGGAGGGGGGAATCCTCCCTCTTGATGTGGCGAGAGACATGGCACTCTGCACCTGTGAGCTCCCACCGAGGAGCTTGCGCTTCATTGCTATTCTCCTTCCCTTCCAGCACATCAGTTGGCTGGGGAGGGGAATATTTAAAAAAAAATTGTATTATCCTTTAAAAAAATGTTTATGCGGACGTTACACATACAGTAAGAAATCAGGCTTGGTGCGTGGTATTTCCATGGTCCTGACACCTAGAGGGTTAGAGAAGGCTTTGTCTCTTCCTTACAAAGGAGAACCCTTTGTTACAGCCAGACAGTTATTCTCAAATGACGAGATTCTCAAGCTATTACAAAAGCAGACTAAAGAGGTCCTTGATGTTAAGAAAGGTGATTAACACTTTAGGAGTGTCTTTCTCAATGATCATTGATCCTCTCTGGAAGCTAGTTTGCCAATTTCTCTAGGACAGGTTCATGCATTCCAAGATATTATCTCATTATTTGTCCAAGGAGCTCTTTACAACTTCCAAGATGGTTTTAAAAGGGGTTGCCATTGATTGGAGTACTTACCTTCTTACGAAGATGGACCAGCATTTTGTCACAGTGACTCGAGGGAATGTTACCAACGTAACATATGGTTCATATTTATATGCTTTCTTGACATATTCAGGCCTTAAGAAGGGTGTGCTACCTCCTCCTCCATCTGATCCAGTCCCTCCCCCTCCACCTTCAGAAGATTTTGAACCCATTGGCATAGAGGATATTGACTTCCCTCCTCCATTGGTCATTCAACGGAAGCACTTGAAGCATATAGCAGAGAAAATTTCACTAGTCATTCCTTCAGTGTCAGTTCCTGCCACCTCTGGAAGTGACCTCCCTACCTACCTCACATAAAACAACTTATTCAGGGCACATCGAGAGGGTTCTTTGGAAATATCAGTTCCTTCGCTGAATAGCTTAGTGTCAGGGGATGCCATTCCTTTCCTTTGTAACGACATTTATAGTTCTATTGAACTCTCAGTGAGAGCTTGTGTTCAACAATTATATGCTTCTTTCTATAAAGAATTAATGCAATCCAAAGACGAGATGCATAAGGAAACCACAGAGTTAGCCTCTGCCAAAGACACTCTTTCCAATCTGTTTAAGCAAATGCAGCAGAGAAGACATAAATGATTGAGACCCAGAGAGAAGAAATATCTTCTTTGAAAACTTAGTTAGCAGAAGCTCAGTTAGAGGTCACTAGAGTTTTGGAAGAGAAAGAGAAAATGTCCAAAGAGGCTCAAAAGTTTCATACTCTTTTGGATATGAGACAGTCAGCTTTGCAGACTGCTCACAATACAGTGGAATCCCAAGCTTCCCAGATTAAACAGTTGAAGGACCAACTGGCACAGTCACGGTCCATTCCTCCAAGTCCCAGTGTCCCCATGATTCCTTCTATATCTCAACAGGACTTGGCAGTTCTCTAGAGACAGGCCACATTATGTCCATTGTTTCAAGATAAAGTGGAAAGATTGCAGTCCAGGATGGATTTATTATGGTCTACATTTGAGCAATTTTAGGAGTATGTTCCTCTCAATCATTCCTTTTTTGTCCACTATCAGTTGCAGAAGTTGGCTTTCTATATTAAGCTCTCAATGATGGATCTCCCTCTTCCAGAGAATGGTTGGGGTGGAGCTTGGTCTTTTGATTTGCAGACAAAAGTTGTCCGTATGGTCTTTGAAGATTCCATGACGCGACGGATACCATGTTCTTGTCTTATATGTATCTACGAGGTGATTTGTCAATTTCAGATGATGTAGATCTGGCTTGGTATGTGGGGGATGTGGTCTTACAAGCTGCCTTATATGTCAACCATTTGGAGTTGAGGATAGATGACATGTTCCAGTGCTATTCTTCTAAAGTGGCTACTTGCTCTGACACTTCATGGCATTCAATGATTGATTCTATAGTCCTGAACCAACGCCCATTTTGCTTGGTACGTAGCATATATGCATAGACATTCCCATAACGATCAAAAGGCCATTCCAAAGCTTTGTATAAATGTCAATGTGAACATTGATTCCCAACAGTTGGATGTCCTATATTTTCATGCCCTTTGTCTACCTAGCAGATACCTTGTTTTGCTAGAACGGATGTGATGCCTTCAATTCTTTCAGAATCCTCCAAAATCTTTTGTAGATGAGTCTTTATCCTTGGATCGCTTTCGTAATCATCAAGCTTTCAAGAGGGATCATCTTCATTGATACCCCTGAATGTATCTTCTATGCTTCTTAATGAGATATTTTTTGGAGGTGCCATTGAGATGGTTTTGTTTGTGTTTGTGCTATAATAATTTGTATGTGATGAGTTCATGCTGGTTCAATAATTTATTCGAGAGCTCTCTTTCAACTATTGATACTGATGGTGGATGGCAAGCCTACAACACAAAGCTAAAGAACCTCTTATATCCTTTATAAATTTGTTATGACTTTCTATTGTTTATCATATGTGTTAATGAATAACGAAGTTTTCCTTTAGTAGTATTCTTTCCTAGATACATGTGATAAGTTGGGGTCGTGGTGGAGTGATTGTTGAAGATACTAAAGAAGACCAAATTGACCTCTTTACTGAACTTACATTCTTCTTTTCCTTGGGTTGCAAGGACGCTTTCCTTCTAAGTGTGGGGATATGTTGAGAGTGAAAATAGACTGAATTTTTGACTGATTTTTATTGTTTTTGAGGTCTAAATGGTTGATTTTTGACGGGTTTAGAGTGATGGTTGGTTGTTAATGGAAGTGTTTGAGAGTGTTTTGGATGATATTGATTATGTTTTGGAAGTTCATGATGATTCTTAGTGGAAATATGAGGCTTTGTGATGTTCTGATAGGTTCTGTTGAGGTTTTGATTAGTTCTGATACCTTCTTTATAGCTTCTGTTTTGTTCTAATTTTCTTCTGTATGAAGCATGGATTGATGATTGATGTAGGTTTAAATATTTTGAAAGTTTATTGGATAGTTTTTGATAGTTTGTAATGGTTTTAGTATGAGTTATGAGGTTCTGATGACCTTCTGTAACCATATGTAAACCTTTCTGTAGAGCTTTTGTCTCTGTTTTGTCTTTGCTCTGTTCTTGTTCTATTATGTTCTGTTATGTAGATCTTCTGTAAGTGTTCTGTAGAATGTATGTGTGACTTTGAAAAAGTTTTCTAACTTTGGAAAGGATGAATCTAAGTTCAAAAAAGCTAAAACAAATGGAAGAAGAAGCTATTGAAGACTGAAGAGAAGACTGAAGTGACAGTGACAGTAGTGAGCTATGAAGAGACGCTATAGTGGCTCTGGTGCCCTTTCATACCTCCCATACCTCTTGGGAGGTGCATCCACGTCCTAAGAGGGATTACTAAGTGCCATTATTGATTATCGTAGTGAGGAGATGATATATTATTGAGAGAGAGAGAGAGAGAGAGAGAGAGAGAGAGAGAGAGAGAGAGAGAGAGAGAGAGAGAGCCAATTCTATCAAAACAATGTATCTTTATATGAAAGATCAAGAGAGAAAACTATGAAGACATTGAAGATGAATACTATGTGATTGATTTCCATTCAAAAATGGTGTATTCTTTTATGTTCCTTGTTCTATTGATGGATTTTATGAAGGTGTTGAAGATTATGGTTGATTCTATCAAATCTATGGGAGATATCTACTATGATGCTGCGTGAAGATTTGCTGTTTTCTTTGTTTTAGTCATCCAAATAATGAAATAAAAGCTTGTTGATGTTACAATATATATTTTCTTGTAGTAGAATCCTCATTTCCTTGATGTCTCTCTTGGGGCTCCAAGAGAGCAGCCTAAAACTATGACTAATGATAAATGGATGGAGCTTGATAAGTTATGCAAGTCCACCCTCATCTTGTCTCTCACTAAACATGTGCATTACAATGTGGTTGAGGAAGCACAGAGTGCTTGGTAGCTTTGGGATAAAATCAAGAACTTCTACGACAAGCAAAGTCCTGCAAGTCAAATGTATTGGCTGAAACAGATTATGGATCTGCACATGAAAGAGAATGTGACCATGTCAGCTCATCTGAGCCAGTTTCATGCTATTCTTAAGAATGTGCTTTCGTAGGGCATTGATTTCAAAGAGGATATCACTCCATTGTTCTTGCTTGGAACTCCTAATGAGTCTTAGGATGTATTCTGAATTGCCTTATGTGCTTCTGCCACTACTCTAAAGCTATCTGATGTTGAGAGCTCTCTTCTGCACAGGAAGAGATAAACCATTAGAATTTGGATGCCTCTCGTGTGTCTCATGCTTTGAAAGTTAGAGCTTGACATGATGGAAATGCAAATAATGACCATGGCAATGGGCATGGACGAGACTCACAGAAATCTTGCTCTAAGTCATGCATAAGTCTCGTGGGAGAAATGCAAGTATGACTTGTCATCATTTTGGGAAGAAAGGCCACATAAGGCCAGAGTGTCATGAATTGTGCAATGGAAGGCACAAAGACAAGGGGAAAGAGAAAGCGCAAGAAAAGTCTTCTGATTGCAGCATAGTACGTGCTAAGTTAAGTGTTAAAATTGAAGAGATTAATGTTATGTAGCTCGAGGATAGTGATGGGGATTATATCCTTGTAGCATCTTCATCGATGACACAGATACACTCTATGTATGCATAATATTGGATCTTGGACTCAGGTTCATCCTTTCACACCTTACCGAAAGCGGTTCTATTCATACCGTTTAGTTTCGGGTTCTGTATGCTTGGGTGAGGACAAGTCTCTTAAAATTCTTGGCATTGGTGATGTTAGGGCTGCAGTTTCCTTCTGGCAGCAATTTTGTTATGCACGATGTACATCATATACCTGCCGTGATATCTTTCCTATAAGATCTTGCAACTTCTCATAAATCTATTTTCTTTGTGGGTTCTTTTTGTTGGAGACTAAAAGGGATTGATTGTTTCCTTTGGAATCAATCCATCAACAACATCATGGTTTCTTCCAAGCCTCATTTGCAACTTGCATGCCTTCAATCTCTCTTGTATCCTCTTACATTCGTGTTGCTACATAAATATTAGATATGCAGATATAGGCTACATAAATATTGGCTATGCAGATACAATCAAAAGCCAGTCCCCTAAGCCTGTGGCTAACTTGGCCTGCATTGGAAAGAGCTGCAACTTGATTGCCATATATATACAAGGTTGCACACAAAGGAAGGGCAACAGGGTTGAAAATTTTAATTTAGAACTCATTACCTCTCTAATTTGTAGGTTTTTCTCACCTCTTGAATACATTTCTCACCCTCACCACATACAAGGGTTAGGACCATGTGATTTTAGGACCCTTTACCCCACTGAGATGGGGACCTTTTGCTTGGTGCTGACCCATATAGGGTTCACCACACAATAGGGTCACCACCAAGAAATATGGTACTCTTCACCCTTGGGAGGGGCCTTTCTCTATTTGTAGTGACCCATTATGGGTTTAAATCATGCGATGGTCACGATCGAGCAATAAGCTCTTACGAATCACGATAAACGTAAAAACCATGATAAGCGTACTCTTCTCTAGATCCTTCTAGGAGTCATAGCCTTTTGAATATCTTGAGCAATTTTGAGTTTAAAACTCTCCATTGTTGCTTCATCAGGCATCTCCCATTCCAAAGATGAGAGGCTTGGTAAATGTAGATCTTCAAGGTATCCATACGCATCTACTCTTGAAGGAACCACATATTGTGCATAATACACAAAAATTCCACTTTTATGAAAAAAACTCGTGGTCTGATTGTCATAAATAATGTCTGAAAATTTGTTATGAATGGCATGGAATGTTCCGTTGAGGCTCTCCATAGGTTGCCACTCAAAACTTGTTGATGGAAAGATATCTACAACCAACAATCCATTATTTAGCATATCCTTCAAACAAAACCATATACTCACGTATATTTTATAACTCAAACTTATAATGTGATTGTTGGAGAAAACATTCCCCTAGAGCCAAGTGCATATCTCTAGCCATGTAAACATGTTGCACCAAAGCAAACTAGCCTTGACACGTGGTTTTGAAGGCAAAGATATGTCCCTTCCAATGATATTTGATATCCCCTTGTTTTGTTTTTTTCACTCTATGAGAACCCCTATAAGATGGTAGTATTTGTAGCCCAATCATTTATAGTAAATTTTTTGGGCTCCCATTCTCCATTTGCGCTCTTTCTATACATGGTGCAAGAGTTTATTGAATGATAAGGACGCATTGTGGACACCATGTAAAAGACAATGAGTATGCAAACAATGTGCAGAGAAAGAAACCTAAAGAGAGAGGTCAAGGAGACATATTAAAAATACTATGAGCACTAAGAACTTTGAAAGTTCTCTTGATTCTCAAAATGGTCCTAATTAACTTAACTTTGGTATGTATTTATCAGAGGTTTTATCAGCTTTTATTAGTTAGTAGGGGCCATTGGGACTACAAAAACTTATCAAGGTTTGAAGATTTCGGCTAAATAGGAGGAGAGAACCACAAAATGAACTCTACTATCTCAAAAGCAAAGGAGAAAAGAATACCATATTTTTGTCTATGTGGAAAAATCTATTTGGCCCTTTCCTTAATCCATGGATTAACAAAAGTTCCATTTTTAACGTTTTCGGCCCTAATGGTTGGTGACTAGTATGAGAAAATGTGAGCTCGTTCACTTAGGTTTGAATAAGCTAGCAAAGTGATGGGGATGCTAGGATTCAAAGTAGTGGAATTGGGAAAGCATTCAAGTATTTGGGTGTTGAGAGTGGAAAAAGACTGAATTTTTGACTAATTTTTATTATTTTTGAGGTTTGAATGACTGATTTTTGATGGATTTAGAGTGATATATGGTTGTTAATGGAAGTGTTTGAGAGTGTTTTAGATGATATTGATTATGTTTTGGAAGTTCATGATGATTCTTAGTGGAAATATAAAGCTATGTGATATTCTGATAGGTTCTGTTGAGGTTCTGATTGGTTTTGATACCTTCTGTATAGCCTCTGTTTTGTTCTGATTTTCTTTTGTATGAAGCATGGATTGATGATTGATGAAGGTTGAAATATTTTGAAATCTTATTGAATAGTTTTTGATAGTTTGGAATGGTTTTAGTATGAGTTATGAGGATTTGATGTTCTCTGATGACCTTCTATAACCCATTGTAAACCTTTTGTAGAGCCTCTGTCTTTGTTCAGTCTCTACTCTGTTCTTGTTCTGTTTTGTTCTGTAGATCTTCTGTAAGTGTTCTGTAGAATGTATGTGTGACTTTGGAAAAATTTTCTAACTTTTGGAAATGATGAATCTAAGTTCAAAAGAGCTAAAACAAATGGAAGAAGCATGCTGAAGACTGAAAAGAAGACTGGAGTGACAATGACAGTAGTGAGCTATGAAGAGACACTGTAGTGGCTCTGATGCCTCTTCGCATCAGACATACCTCTTGGGAGGTGCATCCACGACCCAAGAAGGATTATTGAGAGTTATTATTGAGTATTGTAGTGAGGAGATGATGTACTATTGAGAGAGAGAGAGAGAGAGAGAGAGAGAGAGAGAGAGAGAGAGAGAGAGAGAGAGAGAGAGAGAGAGAGAGAGAACCAGAGATAGTCAATTCTATCAAAACAGTGTATCTATATATGAGAGATTCAGAGAGAAAACTATGAAGACATTGAAGATGAATACTATATGATTGATTTCCATTCAAAAATGGTGTATTCTTTTATGTTCCTTGTTCTATTGATGGATTTTATGAAGATGTTGAAGATTATGGTTGATTCTATCAAATCCTTGGGAGATATCTACTATGATGTTGCATGAAGAATTACTGTTTTCTTTGTTGTGGTTATCAAAAGAATGAAATAAAAGCTTATTGATGTTACAAGATAGATTTTCTTGCAGTAGAATCCCTTTTTACTTGGTGTTCCTCTTGGGGCTCCATGTTTTTGGTGCACAGCTGGGGAAACTTGCCATCAACAAGTATCAGAAGAGACTGAAAATGAAGGAAATGGCATTGCCAAGAAGAGGAGAATTCAATGGATGCTTGCAAAGTTCCTTCTTCCACTGAAGAGTTAGAGATTATTATTGTCATAGCCACTTTCCACAAGAAGTTCATTCCACAATGACAGAAACATATTACCATCATGATGGATGCTCTATGTGGTGGACTATTTCCTCTTCTTGTTGAGGCAGCAAAAACTTGCATCTTGGTGGAAAATTGTTTGGGAACAAACTGAAGAGCAGAAGCAGAGAGAATGACTATCCATAGAAGATTTGGTATTCATTGAGAAGTTTTCAAACATCATCAAGTGGGATATCGTGAAGAAGCTTCATGAGTCGTGGTCTGTAGAGGTTCACGAAAACAAGAAGGAAAAGAGTTGGGATTTGTTCGTGGATGCTCAACAACAAGATACGTGGGATGCTTGGTGTTCTGACAATCTTCTATTTGTCCAATTAGCAATCAACTGGAAGTTGGTAGAAAGAGTGTTTTTCACAACATACACTGTTGAAACCATCAGAAGATGGCATTATTATAATGTTGGCACAATAACGATCCTAAGAAGAATGAGTTTTGATACTTTCAGAATGGAATATCTCCCTCTACTGGTTTGAAAGCCGAATTCAGAGATGTTGAAAAGAAGGAAGTAGAGAAGATGTTGGCCAGAGTGTTTCCCAGAGAGACTGAAGCCCCTCTTTGATTCTATTCTATTGAGTATTGAACAACTGGTTGGACCCAACCCCTTGATGAATGACGCAATCAAGAGGCAAGCGTTAGAACGAGTCCAGAGGTACGTGAGAAGAGAGAATGCAAGAATCAAAGCTGAGAACGAGCTCGCAGTAGAAGCCTCCTTTGACGCCCTAAAAGCACTCTTTACAGAGTCCCCATGGCGACTCAAGGTCCCCTTCCTAGTTAGATTCGTCCTACAACTATTGATGACAAACCAGCAAATGTAGTCCCATTGCCAGTTTTTAAGGGAGAGTACAATGAAGACCCTGATCTTCATGTAGTAGAGTTTATGGTAGCATGTGTGGATAACAATGCCAGAACCCCTGAGCATTGGTTAGCAATATTCCCCGCCACTTTCAAAGGCACGACATTTTAGTGGTATGAGAGACAAGCAATAGGAACTTTTGGCACATGGGACGACCTGAAGTTGGCCTTCCTCACTAAAATCAGGCGTGAAGGTTTTGAAGAGCAGATAGAGAGGCATTCATGAACCTAAGTCAGTCCTCTGGAGAAAGAGTAGAAGCTTATGTCTCCCGAATGGAATCCATCCTAAAGAGATGGACTAACCATCGTTTGGACGAAGGCATTCAGAAAGGAGTGTTCCTTAGAGGCTTACAACCAGAAGTTCACAAGTTTGTGGAATTGAGAAGACCAATCAATCTACAAGCTGTAGTGGAAGGTGCAAGATTGTATGATGAAGTTGAAGCAAGGTTATCAATGACTCCAGGAAGAGGAGTCTTACCTCCTCCCATGCCAGGAATGGTATACCCACCAAATGCAATCCCAGGGATAGTTCCCTACTCCTATCCCCAGATGCAAACAGTGCCGCAGTATAGTGCACCTAATCCATTGTGGTCACCACAGACGATAGTGCCTCAAATGACGGTTCAACCACAACAACAGTAGCCTCAAACAGTTCCTTCAATGATGACTCAACAACAGTGGAGCCCTACCAACTGGAATCAACAATCCCAAGTCTCAATAGGAGCTCTGAATCAAAACCAGAATAGAGGACCCTCTGGATCAACCCATTTGGTGTATGTAATAATTACAGAAGCTTCCCAAAACCCTACTACAAGTACTTCAGGAGGTGAAAATATGAAGGACTATATCCAACTCAATTGCAAGTATTAAGAAAGAGCTTATGGATGTGATTATAGAGCAACTACAGATGCTGAAGGTGAATACTGCCAATATATCCACTCCTGCAGGTGCTGGGAGAGATGTGATACATTCTAATACATGGTGCGAAAAGTGTCATCAAGCGGGACATTTAGCCACTTAATGTACCCGAAAACCAACCATTCCTGGAGCCTTCTATTCCTACTATTTGAGGAAGAACCATAGAGAGGATATTTGCTCTCTGAAAGAGATACACAAATGAAGACAGAAAGATGAAAATCCAAGTTTCAACTTGCTAGAATCCAAAATGACAATACAAGATATTGGACCAAAGCATAGGGAGTTTGGTCCTAATTTTGGTCCAAGGAGGTTTCCCTCTCAAAGTTACATAGGAGGACAGTCTGGCGGTGGTCAGAGATCAGAGGTGGAATATTATAGGTGTGGAGAAAATGGTCATATCTCTCCGAATTGTCCAAACCCTAGATGATCTGTGGATTACAAGCCCTTATGCAGCCGATGCAAATGAGAAGGGCACACTGCAAAGGACTGTCCAAGTCCAGCCAATGCTACTGATAGCCAACAGAAGGTACAAGCACCTGCCTTCAATTTGGCAGAGTTGGAAGTTGCCGCTATCACCAAGAAGAAGCAACCAATTGTTCAGAACAAAAATAATTCTCCTACTAAGACTGTAAAGTTCAACTTGTCAACAGAGGGATAGAGTAGTGTAGGACAGAACAGTGCAGTACGAAGCACTGTAGTGCCACAGAGAGTCACAGAGACAGTCCTAGAAATAGGATCAGAGGTCCAGGTGATAGATAATGCAGAAGCACCTCCAGAAATAGAAGAAGTGCCGATGATGCCATTCCTAGAAGAAAAACGAAAGATGAAAATGGGTGTAGCCCCATTCTTCAGCAGGTTGGAGAAGCCTGTGGATCCTATCAAAGATTATGACTTGGTAAAATACCTAGACACTTTTAAACCAAACCTAACATTTTGACTGATGCTATCTCCTAGCTACCAAAAGAAATTCAAAAGCATCTTGATAAGAAGATGCGGACTAAGGATTGCTCCCCCAATAACAATAAAGTCCAACAGAGCCGCAAAACCTGCGAAGGAGGTAGATGTAGCTAATGACTTCTTAGATCCTGGAACCCCAGAGATTAGTGTATGGATTGAAGGATGCTTTATATCAGATACATTGATTGATGGAGATTCATCAGTAAACATAATGATGGATGTGACAATGAAGGACTTAGGGTTCCAAGGAATTCAACCTACACAATGGCTTATCAGATTGGCAGACCAAAGCAGAATTAAACCGTTGGGCATCCTCCCATATGTAAAAACAACCCTTGTAGGAAAAGATTACTAGCTGACCTATCTGGTGGTTAAACCAAATTCTTATGGGACCTCATACCCTCTGCTATTGGGAAGACCTACAACAACAACAACAACAACAACAACAACAAACGAGAAAACTAAACAATGATAAACAAGAAAAGAAAAAAAACTACTACTAATACTACTACAACAAACAAGAAAACTACTATTACTACTACTAGTACTACTACTACAATCATGACTACGACGACCACGACCACGACTAGGACTACCACAACAACAACAAACTAGAAGAGAAGAAATTAAATAACAACTACTACTATCACTACCACTACCACTACTACTACTACGACTACCACAACAATAACAAACAAGAAAATAAGAAATTAAACAACTACCGCTACCACTATTGCTACCACTACCACTACCACTACCACTATCACTGCCACTACCACTGCCACTGCCACTGCCACTACCACTACCACTACCACTACCACTACCACTACTACCACTACCACTACCACTACCACAAAAACAACAAACAAGAAAAAAAGAAATTAAACAACCACTACCACTACCACTACCACTACCACTACCACTACCACTACCACTACCACTACCACTACCACTACCACTACCACTACCACTACCACGACTATGACTACCACAACAACAACAAACAATAAAAAAAGAATAAATAAATAAAACAACAACAACAATAACAACCTCTCCCTCCCTCTCTTTCTCTCTTTCCCTATAATGTTTAATGTGTTCTCCCTCTCTCTCTCGTTCCTTCTTTCCTTTTCTCTCTCATTTTTTCTCCCTCTCTCAATATACATGATTTTTAAGAAATACAAGTAAAATAAAAAGAGAAAAAACAAAAACAAAGAAAGAAGGAATAATGCACTCACCGTAAAGGCCTGAGGATAGATTCAATGACTCCTCTTCGCGACGGCGGCTCCTCTTTGCCCTCCATACACTTCCTCCTCTTCTTTGCGAAAGGCAGCAGTGGCGATGAGAAGCTTTCCTTCTCCCTCTTTCTCTCTTTCTCTCTCTCTCCCTTCAAGATGGAGTATACTCTCCCTTTCGCTCTCCCTTTCACTCTCTCTTTCGTTTTTTTGCACAAAATAACGCGCTCTGGTTTCGGCCCGCGTTTTCTCGTCTGAGCACCGTCGCTATTTGCATCGCTATATTGCATTGGAAAGCACTGTCACTATACCTCCGTATCCTTGTAGTGCTCGATCAGCCAAAATAAAGAGCCACAATCATGCCAAAGTCATATATAAGGTTAGCTACCTTGAGCCATGACCACCCTAACCACTAGTGCATGCAAGGATAGCTCTCGCGGGGTTCATTATATATATATTCTCTATATAACATGCGTTCATGGCCTATTTATAAATATCCTAATCTATGAATTTTATGGAAATAAAACACAATCCTTTTATATTCAATATGTAGCCCCTTTATATGACAACCTTCTGTATGTAAAAAAATGTATAAAATTAATGTTTTAAAAACCCCTTATTTTGAACTCACATTATATATACATATATTCATGAGTGACCCCCCCCGAGGGATAGCTGCTCTGTGGAGTAATCTAATAAAACATCAATCTATTTTAATGATGAAGAGAAATCCTTGACGAAATCTAGAGGTAAGCTTCCATGGTATTAGTTTGTTTGGGATTCACTTCCTTTGTTCTATATTTTCTCACATTTAGCTAGGACTTCATGCAGTTTGCCTTATTGGCACATGTAGTCGATCTCACTATTTTGATTCCTAAGAGTTTATTCCTTGATCGTGACCCTTGCATGGTTTAAACCCATAATGGGTCACTATAAACAGAGAAAGGCCCCACCCAAGTGCGAAGAGTACCATATCACTTGGTGGTGACCCTTTTGTGTGGTGAACCCTATATGGGTCAACACTAAGCAAAAGGTCCCCATCTCAGTGGTGAAGGGTCCTCAAATCGCATGGTCATAACCCTTGTATGTGGTGAGGGTGAGAATTGTATTGAAGATGTGAGAAAAGCTTGCAAATTAGAGAGTTAACGAGTGCTAAAATTTTCAACCTTGCTGCCCTTTCTTTGTACTAAGCCATGCGGTACTCCAAACTTGGGGTAACTCACTAGTCGAGAGTGCTAGGTTTAATGTTACACTAGAAAATGGAATGAAGGTGAAGTCGTTCGGAGTAGTGAAAAATTGGTCAGTAAAGATCGTAGGGATCCAATTCTCTATTGACTTCATAGTCATGAAGGGAGGGACTACGACATTCTGCTAGGCCGACCTTGGATGCGCAACATGAGAGTCGTAGAAGACTAGGATAACGGTCTTATCTTCTTAGGCAATCGAACAGAAGCTGTGAGAGTAGAGATGGACACGTGGAAGACTACCGCCAATCAACCTTGACGCCATCTCCACAATGTTGAAGGGCGACGGACAGAGTAGGGGATCCTATGGGGCTCTTACCAAGTATACTGTGTGCTCGGAGGACGAGCGAGACTAGATGCATAATATTGCTACCATCGACCTACCATTCTCAGATATTTAGATTTTTGCCAAATAAGTGATCAACATGCATTTCAACCGATGGAATCGGACACCATTCCTAGAATAATCAGACTAAGAAAACTGTTCAATTCCTAGAATCATACACTCGGACAAACCCACCTCATCGGATCGGACACCCTTTTCGATTTTGAAAATTAGACAACCCATATCACTCGGACTTGAACCACGTCCGATTGCCCAATCGGACCAACTCCAATTAGAGACACAACCTATCCGATCGGACGCTCTCGACCAGTCTAATCACGATGATCGGACCACAAAATCATACCAAGAGCCTTCTTCGATTGGACCTACCCCAATTGGGGACCACCTAGAATCGGACACTAGTAAATTAGACATTCGATTTTGAAAATTGGACATCGGTAAATCGGACGCAGTCTGAGAAGGAAAACTTGGAAATTTGATGAACCCTAGCTAACGAGAAGGGTGACCCATGTTAGAAGAACCCACTGATCACCTCACATACAGTTACAAACCTATAGATTGTGGTAAAATCGTCTGAAAGGGTGGTTGATTTTGTTGGATGATTGAAGACCCCAACTTGACCCAGACCCCTAGCCAAACGAGATAGCATAGTAAAAAAAACCAAGAAGTTGGCGAGAACAGTTAGGAACCAAACACACGACCCTGTCAATCCAACCCGTAGACAAGAGCATCGTAGCTACACACACTTTGTTTTTTTACTCACTCTAATTTCCATCACTTGAAGCTCAACTAAGAAAAGATAAAAGCATGATTTCGCACAGTGCACAGAAAAGAGCACACATGCGCACCCATGCACAGAGTTATTGTAAGTTGAGGATTGATTGTAAGTAACAAGGAACACATTTACACTTAAGAACAGGAAGGAATCCACAAGTAAGAGAAGATCCAAAGACATAGAAGGGATATCAAATCCCCAAAGGTAGGATCAAGCAGAGAATACAGCCAAAAACCTAAACGCAACAAGGAAAGACAAAACCGTAGAAGTGGATATGCTCGGTGTTATCAACTTGATCAACAATTTGGCATAAAAGGAAGTCCTAGACATGGAAGAAGGTAGCTCAGACCATAGAAGCAAGGAGGGCCTTAACTTAGGAGACTTTCCTGAGGTTATTCAACAGCTAGTATACAAATACGATGCTCAAACCCGGCTAGAACACCATTGCAAACCAATCAAAGACATCATCACAGACCTAGAGGGGGAAAGAAAATTGACTCGCAAAGCCCTACAAGGCCTAGCGGCATACAACTAGGATCAACAAACTAGGAACTTACGCGAGAGCTTAGAAATGTGAGAGATCTAGAGAGTACTAGCCTTAGTGGGATAGGAATCAGTTAGAGAGTGAGAGAGCACTAGAAGGAGATCTCATGTTGAGCGAGCTACTGACCAAGTGGCTACTAGATAACACGACCATAGAACAAAGCACTGCAGCATTGGTAACATCGCTACTAACAGGGTTGAGACTCAACCAAGGCTCTAGAAGCCAATTGAAAATCCTTGTGTTAGTAAAGCAGCTAGATAAGTACCAAGCAACTGATGATCCATACAGCTTTGTGGAGCAGTTTGAGCAGGTCTATGAGGCCAATAGTCTCACTAATCCTACTAAACACTCCCAAGCCTTCCGACTATGGTCAAATGCGACAAGGGTCAAGGACCTGGTATACAAGTCTAGATGCTACGGAGCATGCTGATTTCAATGGCTTGAAATATCTCTTCATTAAGAGATTTTCCAAATCAGAATACTCTAATAACCTATTAGTGCAGCTTATAAACGTCAAGCAGAAAGAGAGAGAGAGAAAATTCGAGATTATGTGACCCACATAAGGAGCGTCTTCACAAGATAATTCCCATGGGTGAGAGACCAATTGAAAGGGTAGTATCCACGGTATTGATCAATGGAATACGGGGCGAGGAGCTATACAAACCCTTGGCCGGAAACTCAAGCTTGCAGTGAGATGCAGTGGCAATGGTCTTTGAAGAAGCTATTGGAGTGGACGATCGGCTAATGGAAAGAGGCTTCAGAGGCTCGAACCAGGAAGAATCGAGTGCCAGGAGTTTCGAGAGAGCCTCATCGCCAACTACGAGAATAGACTTAAGCACTTAGGACAAAGGGAAGGGCATTGAGTGTGGACAAGAGCTAGCAGAGATTAGGATGGACATAGCCAAACTGCAGGAGATGATGAGACGACCAACGTGCCCACATGTCCAATGTGTGCATGGCATTGTGGCAGAAACCAATTGCCAATTGAGTGTCAGGATCCTAGGTCATGACCTTGTGCTAATTGTGGTAGGTTTGACCATGACACCATGCATTGTTGATTACCTCGGAGGCTCCCATACCCACAGCCTTACGATCAACCCCACCTTGCGAATAGGCCATCAAACTTCTTTGAAAGGGGAGCCCCATTGAATCTTTCGGCACCAAATGACACTAAACCTACCATCCCTAGGATGGAAATCAGTCCTACAAGTATCCCTAGACTGCTTGGACCCTAAGTGACCACGCACCGAGAGTGATACACCAATCTACTATCTAGCAACAATGAGCCATATGTAAACCCATACGTTTCACATGATGAGGAAGGCAATGCTATTCTCATGGACTATTGACCAGTACCAGTGATGGCGTTGGGAAGAGGGAGAGGCACAGGCCTAGGAGGGCAAGCCCAAGAGCCAATCGTGTGCTAGACTTGCGGTTAGCTAGGACATATTTCTTCACACTGCCCCACAAGTGAATAGAGATAAGGATGATTTAAGATGCATTGAGTGCGAAATCACTCATCTCTTTGTTGATTGCCCCAGATGAAGGCCATCCTCTAGTTTGGAAAATAAGCCATCAGTTTCGTTGGGGTTATTCAGTGTCGAGACACTCGGTAGGGAGGCCTCATCTATCCTGTTGCATGTCATGACCCATGAACAAACGAAGTAGGCCAACATATCAATTCTAGGATCTAGCAACCTTGACGCAACCTCAGTTCGAAAGAAGAGTCGGAGACGAAGGAGGAAGAGGCCACACGCCACGGCCACCCTCAAAATGGAAAGTGCCACAACACTACTGGTTGGAGGGAAAGTCATTGATGCAAAAGAAGAGACATTGGCACCTCAGACAGCTGAAAAGGGAAGTGCTACCCCAACCCAAAGTGCCAACTTGAAGCCATTAAAAGAAGGTGAAAGAATGGGTGAGGGAGGCTCATGAGCACCTAAAGGACACTGAGCCCATACTGGAGGACGAGATCGATGATCTCTCAAGCATATGCACCCCAATCTGTCTCCCATAACCAAAATCAAGGGAGGCGATGGAACCACAAGTTGGGCTGCTTGGACAAAGTCTAAATGCTTTAGGCCAAAAAAATGAACAAGGCCATTGGGCAAGAACCACAGAACCTAGAAGATAGGCGAGTGACTAGCAACCTCCTCAATACACTGGTGACCACCTCGGTAACTCTGAGCTTAGGCAACTTGCTTAGGCAGCACCCAACACTATGGCTGGAGCTAAAGCAGTGGGTTAAAGAACCAAATGAGTCAATTGCCATAGACTTGCATGAGCATGATGCAAAAACTCAAATACCAAGCCTAATACTACACTTCAAGGGATCGTGGACATAGAGACTAAGCCATGCAGTACTCCAAAGTTGGGGTAACCCACCAGTCAAGAGTACTAGGTTTAATGTCAGACTGGAAAATGGAATGAAGGTGAAGTCGTTCAGAGTGTTGAAAAATTGGCCAGTAAAGATCGTAGGGATCCAATTCTGTGTTGACTTCATAGTCATGAAGGGAGTGGACTACGACATCCTGCTAGGCCGACCCTGGATGTGCAACATGAGAGTCCTAGAAGACTGGGGCAATGGTCTTATCTTCTTACGCAATCAAATAGAAGCTGTGAGAGTAGAGATGGACATGTAGAAGACTACGCCAATCAACCTCGATGCCATCTCCACCATACTGAAGGGCGACAGACAGACTAGGGGATCCTATGGGGCTCTTACCAAGTATATCCCATGCCTTGAGGACGAGCAAGATTGGATACATATTCTTGCTACCATCGACCTACCGTTCTCAGATACTAATGCATATGAGCAAGCCATCAAGGCAACTAATAAGTTCAAGGACATACTTTCAATGCCCGTTTGCATGATGATCAGGAGTATATGTGGACGACCCATTCGTGTTGCATTCCGAGTCCCAAACAATAGACACAAGCTCAAGGAGATCCTAGGGTACTTAACCAACAAGTTGGTTGGCAATCCAGAGACAAACCTTAAGCCAGTCCAAGACCTCTTGGATGAGCCTGAATGGTGATGGTCCAAGGTACACAATTTGAACTTGAAGTACAATTGGACCTTACTCCTTGATCAACAAGAAGGGAATTATCAAAACCAAGAGAATCAGAAGCAACCGGACAAAGACAGCTCTGACGAAAAATATGAGGACTATTTTTATTTCGGTGATGAGAGCAAAATGAAAATTGATACCCTAGAGTATGACAATGGGGGGCATATAATCGAATAAATACAAGTTGACCCCAGACCGCACAAGCGGAGTGCACTTAGAGTGGAGAAGGTAGTCAAACATAAGGATTGCGATCGAACTTGTTTAGAATACACGGGTGCAATCAATTATAAGTAGGTAGACCTACCCCAACCAAGTGATACACCACTACTGCAAACGGATTAACCTTCTGAGCTATGACCACCAGGAGAGAGCCCCTCTTCTAGCAAAGATGCAGAGTTTAATTCCAAATTGAAAATAAGCTCAAATAGTGACCCAAAAATACATTGGTCTCCCAAGACCAGACACACTAAGGGGGACCTACCCGTCCACCTATGACACAAACAATTAAAGGAGGAACTACAAACACGGAGCAAAGAAACGTGGACAGACAAACAACAAAAACCGTAAGACCTGTCAAAACGATTCACAAGAAAGGAAACCAATCAAGGGACCTGCCAAGGTTAAAGAGGTCAATTTAGCTAAGGAAAGGGAGACCCCACGATCTATCTTTGTAGGAGATGACTTGGTTGAGAGAGATGAAGCAAGTCTCATTACTCTTCTGCTAGAGTATATAGACATCTTTGCTTGGTCCCTAGAAGAACTTAGAGGGGAAGGCCTGACTGTGGTGACTCACAACATACCCATGACACCTGACACAACGCCCGCCAAGTAACAACCGTATCCCATGAATCCAAAGCACACTCATGCCATTAAGGAAGAAATTGAAAAACTAATGAGAGCGGGATTTATCTACAAAATTGAACATATGGATTGGGTCTCACCCATAGTCATCGTCCTAAAGAAAAATGGAAAGATTCGAGTGTGTGTCAATTACAAGAAGGTAAGCGTAGCTACGAAGAGAGATAATTATCCACTTCCGTACACATAGCACATGCTTCAGATAGTAGATGGCAAGGAGACCTATAGTTTTTTGGATGGGTTCTCTGCGTACAATCATGTGCAAGTGCATCCTAACGATAGGCATAAGATGGCATTCGCCACTGATTGGGGAGTCTTTCTCTACATAGTCATGCCTTTTGGATTGACTAATGCACCAACCACTTTCCAATGATGACTGATGTGCACAATATTCAAAGACATGATGAGGAAGGAGTTAGAAGTATTCATGGATGACTTGTGCATTCACTCTGCTTCTAGGCAAGAATACTTAGGCAAGCTCTGAGCAGTCTTTGAATGATGTAAACTATACTATCTCTCATTGAACCCCTTGAAATGTCAGTTTTGGGTGAAGCATGGATGTATCCTAGCACACATGGTGTCAAAGAATGCCATTGCCAAAGATTCCTCCAAGATCAAGGTCATTGTCAATCTTCCATCCCCAACTAATTACAAGGGTATTCAGTGCTTCTTGGGACATAGCGGGTACTATGGAAGACCAAGAATGAAGGCTGACAATGCTAGGCCAAAGGCAAGGGAAAAGCCTCAAAGACATGAATAAGAGGGTGGAAGAATGGGCCAATCAAAACGAAAAAAGGGTCAAAGCCTTGGCATGTTGCCTCACTTAAGACGAAAAAGAAAAGATACTTGCCAAAAGCAGAGCGGAGGCCATCCAAGAACAATGCCATTATCTCCTATTCACAGGCCTAACCTCATAAGATGTGGACGCACTCTGGTTCCCTGAAGAGGAGCATCAAGAGCCAAGTCGGGAAAGGAAGGTGGCATGAACTTTGAAATGGGACCACATGAAGATGAGCTTGTCCCACGGACTCCTTCCCTGAGGCTTGAAGAGCAACAACACGCAGACACCTCCACAAAAAGCAAGGTGGCACATTGAGAGAAATAAGGAAGAAAATGGTGGATGAGACAAGGAGAAAATGGAATGCCAAGGGAGTGAGGGCACCCCAGGCACCTATCCCACCATGTGCGGATGACACCCTAGTAAGATTCCACGCCGACCTCATAATCTGGAAGAGGCAAGAAATGGCCAAGAGCCCCTTTGACCTCAACTTCGAATTCCCCACTACCCTGCATAGAGTGTTACCTATCAAGGTGGTGGAGGAGAAGGTGATTAAGATCGAACGCAGACTTGGACAAAGATGGCTAGAGAAGAGAGAGCAGAACCCCACATTATGGGCCACACAGAAGGTGCTGAATTTTGGCAAAATAAAGTTTTTGAAGTATCACGGTCTGTGCCCGGCTACGATTGCCAACCTACATGGAGAAGAAGGGTCTACAACACCAACCTGGACATTTGGATGGCCTTTTGCAATACTTAACCCTTCGAGCAAAACGAACGACCTTTATGCCCTACCCTCCAAGGTTGGGAGTGGATTTTGACTCCAGTGTCCATGGCCATTATTACTTCCTTGTAATCTATAATCCTCATTGTACTACATATAAAGATGCCCTTATCTTCACATCAGAAAACTTGTATGATGTTCTAATCCAATTCACTAATAAATTCTCTTCATGCCCTGACCCGCCTTTATTACCAGTTGCAATTACCTTAGATTGCTTAGGATACTCCTAAGGCAAGACCCCACCCCACAGCAGCGCAGCTTCCCAGTGCTCCATTTTGATCCTAACGCTATAGATAGTTGCATGATGGCTTGGCTAATGATACAAGCCACTCTATTACCTTCATTTTCCTTAGCTCTACTAGAGGACATGAATGATAGCCACTTCACCCACTACAATCATCCATTCCTCTCCAATGCCACCCTTCAAGTCTGCCTAAACCTCAAGAGGTATCTCAAAAGCCACCGATTCCTTAATAAATCTATTAAGCCCCTTTCTCCACCTCACTTCGATGATGAATATTAAAATTTTTTCACAATTATATAACTTTATTATTATTGTTATTAATTTTTATTTAAAAAAAGAGAGATAGAAAAAAAAGAAACAAAGAGAAGAAAGCAAAGGAAAAGAAAACAGAAAAGATATCACACGTCGCCACCACAAGTTGCACATCAACCACAGTCACTACACCTAGGGGTCCTGAAGTTCGGTGCCTGCAGTGGCCCCAGTTGACTAGCTCCGTTCTAAACCCCCTAGCCTTATTTTGATCCCCCACTTCCCGCTTAGGGCACATCAAGGGTAGGCCCAGGGAGGTAACACTCGCCTATGGTTAGAAGACCTATCACCTTAAGCTCCATCCCACATGCGCACAATGCACCCCCGACAATGATCCACACCTACATGTAATGCACCTCTCTTTTCCTTCCAGGTATAATCGAAGGCCCCACCACTAGCTTCAAAGACCCCATCATCCATGCAATGCCCTCCCCATCCTATGCCATGTGCCATTAGGCAAAGCACAACCAACCAAGGGGCAGATACAACAGTCACAATTAGAAAGTGAATGAAGAAGCTCATTGGGAACAATGTCACAACAAGAAAATTCAGCCACTGAGAGTCAAATGATGGATCCATGTAGCATCATTTTCAATTTCAAAGATGGACCTGCCCCTCAACCTCCCTCCAACACAAGGGATCATATCCAACACAAGGGCCTTTTAGTTCCATAAATCCCTTCAATAGTAGGGATCATATCCAATGCAAGGACCTTTAAGTTCCATAAATCCCTCCAACATCAGGGATCATATCCAATGAAAGGGCCTTTTAGTTTCATAAGTCCCTCTCTACACCAGGGATTATATCCAACATAAGGGCCTTTCAGTTCCAAAAATCCCTCCAATAGGTCCATAAATCCCTCCAACACCAGGGATCATATCCAACACAAGGGCCTTTTAGTTCCAGAAATCCCTCCAATAGGTCCATAAATCCTTCCAACACCAGGGATCATATCCAACGTAATGGCCTTTTAGTTTCATAAATCCCTCCAATAGTAGGGAGCATCTCCAACTCAAGGGCTTTCAATTCCATAAATCCTTCCCACACACCTCCCAACACGGCTTATACACAAACTCAAAAAGACACTTGGCTACTCCAACAACAGAATCCAGCTCACCACCCAATAAATGCCATGGAACTAGCACTCAACTAGGAGGGAGATAATATTAACCCTCAAACAAACAAGGTGTAGAATCTAGAAAATCTAAAGCAAAAGACAAAGCCAATGCAAAAGCGGATTGGAGGACGAAGGCATGCCAAGAGAAATCAGGAAACACAAGAAGAGTGAAAAAGTCCTAAATCAAGGAGAGACGCTCAAGAAAAAGTGCAAGTCAACAATTTTGTAAAAGAGCGTAAGGTGCACCGTGATTTATTTTAAGAGCACCGAGTTGTGACCTGAGCAAATTGTAAATGTAGATGAGCAGTAGGAAGGAAGGTAGGAAAATATGAGAACAATGGAAAAAAGAGCCTAGGCTATGGCCGGCCATGTAAAAAGGGGATGAATGTCCAAATGGGATTTAGGTCCTAGACTATGGCTGGCCATGGAAAAAGGGGATGACCGTCCAAATGGGATTTAGGGCTTAGGGTATAGCCGGCCATGTAAAAAGGGGACGACCGTACAAATGGGATTTACGGCTTTGCATATAAAGTTCAAAAGATATATAAAGTTCAAAAGATGAATGAGATCTCATTCTTTGTTGTGTGTGGCAAAGTGGACTCTCTCTCTTTTCTTCTTCTTCTCTTCTCTTCTTGCTTGTGAGTGAGTGAGTAAGGGAGTGTGTGAGGGCGACGGATCTTGGAGGTGAAGCCCTGCTCCATCTCTTCTCTTCTTCTTCTCTTCTCTTCTCACATCTTGCGCACGGATATGGAGGATGGAGCTTGGAGATGGATGTTTGAGGATGTCTGAGCTTGCATCAAGAATTGTGGAGCTATCGGAGTGCTTGAGAGAGGAAGAAACTCTATCGGGCATCAAGGTAAACTCAGTACGTTTGTAGAGAGAGATGGCACATTGGCTATGTGAGATGTAGCCATTAGTGCTCACTTGAAATCCTTGAACAATAAGCGGTCCATGGGTCTTGGCGGTTGAGCTTGCGCTCACCTCTACACCCGAGAGTGATAGGAGCTTGAGAAGGTCAGCTATGGTTGCCGGGAAGAAGGAGACCCAATGAGTGTAGGTAGTAATTGGAAGCTGAAGGAGTCAAGAACCAAGCTCGAGTAGTCACAAATCCAAGCTTTGATACCAATTTAAAGGTGAGAAGGATCAAAGCTTGCAGTTGGAGAGATATGGCAGGAGAGCAAGAGCAAGAAAAGGAGAAACCAGAAATAGAAACTCCAAGAGTCACAATGTGTGAATGGCATTCCCTTTATTCATTTGTCACTAAAAGAATAAAGAATAAAGTGATGGTGATGGGTGCCCGCCATCTATAGTATGTAGGCACGGGTATCGTCAGTGTAGTAATATACGGGGGGCTAGGTGGAGACGCCTTTACCCCCAACATGAGCTCTATCTTTAATTCTTTCCTTATGCTCTTTGCAAGCCCCCTCTCATCATCGATGGGAAGCAAGGAGTCAATTAGTCTGCTGGTGTTGGGTTGCGTGCGATGAATTGCATGAATAAAGATGCTATCTTTGTTACAAATATTCCTACATTCGATCTCTTTGTTAGCGAGTAACTCATCCTCATCGTCAGACATCATCAAAGCCTGGCTAATTTCCATCTCAACCGTCTCTGGCCCTGCAGTACGAATGATATAATGAGCATGAACATTTGGCTACATTATGTGAGTAATCACGATGAATCATATGAATGACATAAGTGCCACGTATCGGCATTAGCGCATAAAGATTTTCGGAGGTTGGCTAGAGCGGTAAGGGCCTTGGTGACATGGACGTACATGTGGTCGTGGAGCTCCTCTCTGAAAGTTTGGAGCAGCAAGATGTAGCTCACCTAGGAAAAAACACACACACATCACATGCCCCAAGGGGGTGATTAAGTCTAATAGCTTTCAGAGGTTAAATAAACAAATATCTATGATGGGCGAGAAGATAAGTACCATGAAGTGGTCGATGCACTCTTCGTAGGGAGGTGGCGGAGTGTCATAATTGCATGATCACCTCGCCATTCTCTTGTTCCAGCTCCTCCTATCAAACTGCACATTTCTCATAAGCTAATCACCATCATCATCCTTCGTATTGCTCTGGCCCAATATTGTACGCTCGTTTTTACTGCCCAACCACGACAAGGCACGCCATGTGGGCTTCCAGAAGAGTCGCGAAAATTGGGTGCAACATGATGTGTCCATCTTCGGCATGCTTCATCCACTAATAATCATCATCACTGCCTGCAATAACTGAGGGGTTTTGATTCATAATTCTTCTCTTTATATAATGAATTAGGTTATTAGTGTTCATTGTTTGGCTACTCATTCCATACTGTGTGTGAAAATCTTTGGATAGTGGCGGGCTGGTTTCGCTCTCCGGGACTGATATTATTAATGTTCCAAGGCAAGAGTCTCAAGGATGGTGGGATCACGATTTGTAATGGAATGCTGCAAAGAAAACAAATACAACTGTTAGAAACACGATTGTCAGTACAAATGATATTGCAAAAAAATAAGTAAGAAAAACAAAAGAAAAGCTTACAAAGTCCTCCAGATATGTCCTGTGGCCGCCACTCCCAAGATGATGGACCACTCCGGCCTCTAGTCCTTCCCTCGCCGCCTCGCGCTTCTGTCTCCAACGTCCTAGAGAATCTGTAGCCTCCTCCTTGAGTCCATGCCAGTTCTCCATGTCTAGCCACTCGGGCTTTCAAGCCCCACTCTTGAGTGCCTTGTGTGCGTCCAATCATCTGAGTGACATATATGCACGCATGCACTCCATCATCCAAACCGTAGAAAACCTATCTGTTGTGGCTGATACCGGAAACTCCTCATGCAAGGATGCTACTATGTAGTCCTTGCTCCCCTCTGGTATGTTCTTCCAATGATCCAAGACGTTGTGCCCAAAAACTTGTTGGCACAACTCTCTCATGTGAGCCATCACCCTCCTCTCCTCATCATTCATGATGATGTCTCATGACCTATTATCTACAAGGTAGGCATACCCCTTTGGGGTATGCCTAAGAATGGTCCTCTCCCACCTGTGACCATGCTCTTGGGCATATCTAGGAGACCCCTGTACATCTGGTGTACTTACCGAGGTAGTAGTATGTATCAGAGTAGCACCCATAGGGGTGCCACTTGCGGACGACTAAGCAAAAGCCGGAGTGATGGAGTAGACGTCCCCACAGGTGTGACAAATCTCAGAGGTGACGCAACTCTAGTAGAATGATGAGACGGAGACACCGCATCCGTACCTCCACAGCAACCACCTGAGCCACACTCTCTCGAACCGCCATGAGAGCGAGGAGTAGCACTTGTATCTCAAGCCGACCATAGGCTCATTGCATTAGAATCTCTACAACATTCCCCCTGAACCACTCCCTCGGTCTGGCCCAAGTTTGGAGCGTCGACCTCGTCTGCTAGAAATTGAAGCATCAGAGCACACCGAAGTAGATCTAATAGAGTGGCATGACGGTGTCTGAGACAACTCCTAGTCTGCCATATCTCTAAATCTCACCATCAGATCTGGAGACATATGCGTGAAGATCTCCTACAACTCCTCGTTGCTCATCCCTCGACTCATCCTGATAATCTAAATATCCACAAAGGTCACCTGCACAGACAAAAAATGATGTTAACATAATCAATATAAATCATACAAAGCACGATAATATAAATCTTTAAAAAATGATCTCACTTAAAATGCATATCTTATGTATTCTTATAAGCGATTCATCAACGAATTGAGTAGGTGGATGCTCCAAGTATGAAGTACCCTATGGTCCCATGTCAATCTCCTGACACAACTCCGCATATACTGGAAGGTTGAAAGACATGTCACCACAAAATGATGAGTCCACCTCATTCTCAAAGAATTCTTGGACTCCTGTATTTACATCATTGTTACTCGATGCTGGCTCCTCTACATGCTCCAAGATTTTGGTGGCCTCCACCCCTTGCAATATCAACCCCTCTATTTGCATATTGTCCTCATCTATGCTCGGAACATCCCTTTGATCATATACTCTCGCACTTCGGGGAGCTGAAGGTATAACATACCACCATCGAGGTTGTTGGGGATTTAGATAGAAAATTACCTATTTACAATCACGTACAAGAGAGATTTAACTATTATGACATGTACCATGCCATAATATAATTAAAAAACACATGAGCTCATGCACATGTTCACAATAGGCTGGTAACACAAACGTGTTACACAAATTCATCCATTTTTTTTCGAAATCTATTTTGAGAAATCGAGATGGACCTCGTCGAACTATTGCTTCAGCTCCTTCAAACACCAGTTTGAACCACTACACATTGAATAGGATTATGGAGAAGCTATGGTAATCCACCATGACAATACTTTGCAAGTTTCCAAAATACTCCATCTCATCTATAACCGTATTTGGATCCATTGCTCATTCTCGACTCTCTTGCTCGAACCTTTTTGTGATACCACAATCTATCAATACACTCCACACAAAAATGTTGTTCACGCAACCATGCTGCACTATATATTTTGTACTGTAAATTGAAACACTCAATTATTTGTTGCATATAAAATATAGATACGACAAACCCTAAACACGTCTTTGGATTACATCCCCTCGAGAATTTCCACTCGTCGGTTGAGACCTCCGTCTCTTTGCAAGATATTGCAATCAAAGCTCCATGCAACCATCGCGTTGACATAAACCCTGACATCTCCTCCATGCCTGTAACGTATCCTCTTCGTATCATCCAGGACACGTCTTAGCAGTCCATCGAAAAGGATGTCTAAAAAGCTCCGCCTGGCACTCCTATGGAATATTACGGGATTTGCGATCTAGGTCTTTCCGCGTTCTGCCACATAGTGGAAGTATCCTGGCCGTTCCCACTTAGGATCGACCGGAATTAGGGTTTTTCTGACTGGTCATTAACTATTAGCACTAGCGTCGGACCCAAGCGAACTACTTTACGTAGAAACGCCAGGTTTGAAGCGGATTCATGCTGCACTTGGTTCAAGGAGAATGGGAAACGAGAGGGATACAAAGCTCAACCTCTCTACCATAAGGCATAGTTCCATTCCGTTCCCCTAAAATAGTGTAAATCGGTTAAGACATAACTCTCGGTCATCGCTTTCGTTATTCGTTTTCTTTGACGATCATCCCGCTGTTCTTTGAGAAAAGTTCCTGGCTAACCGGGACCACCCAACCGTAGGACGGACCTATGGTCCATCATCCGCACTTTCCTCGGTTTGTTTTAGTTATGTAATTATCTAACACATTAATTTGACATGTAACAATTAGCTTCTTTAATTACTCCATTAAACACTGGTTCCTTCACGTAATCTTATCACGTGACATAGAAAAACAATATCAAACAAGTTCTTTAGTAACATATCATCATTGTTATCTTTTTTAATACAAGGAGTTCCGCCCGTAGGCTTGTCCATAATCTGCCCGAAGGCTATCCAGTAATCCATAGAGATCACTATTCCAAGCTTCTGCCCGTAGACTAGTATACGGGCCTTGAGATCCAATCCCGAGTCATGTTAGCCTCTTGTGCAGGACCCGAAAGGCGAGGGATTTACGGCCAGAGCCCCCCCTAGCACCCAAGCGTCCTCCTGCTCTAAGTAGAGCTCAACGGAGAGACCTCTTGCTGCGGGTTCGGTCCACGTTCCCGGCGTGGTCAACAACCCCCTTGGTTAGGGTCACGTTGGCAGTTGGGGGTAACTGAAACTGCCTCTCCCTTCAGGCCTTTAACCTGAAGTATAGGTATTCATTTAATTTGTAATTCATAATTCAAACAATGCTCTAAAATCTCTAGCAAGCACAAACATTTCCATTAATCGACCGTGTTGTTTGGCAAACTGCTAAGGAATTATTCTTTCCTTTTGAGTGTATCAGCACTTGTTTCCAAGGTGTCTTGTAACTTGGCGAGATCCTTTATATTTCGGGTTAGGGCGTACTTTATTAACCCAACTTGGTCAATCCTAAAGTTCATTAGATACTTTAGTTTTTGGTTTATAGCTTTCCTTATTTAGAAGGATATCCAAAAGTACGTCCTTTTGCAAGATAACTTGCGTAAGGATCTGCCATCCTTGTTGAGGGTATTTACCCTTTTCTCCTTGTGAATCAATCACAAGACTAAATGACTTCGTACTTGCTGCGCAAGTCCTGCGATGGAATAATCCGTTTTAGATCCTTTAAGCTGACGTATGTCAGACCTAGGGTCTCTTTTTAAGAACCTCAGGGACATACCCTAGTTTTTTATCTTTACGAATTTATTGACCCTACAATAAGGAAAGTAGTCAAGTGCTTAAGGTATAAACATTTCTTTGGTCTTTAAATCATTTCCAAGGCATATTTTTGCAGCATGGTATTTCTAAGTTTAGATTGGTTTGGTTATCTTTTGGAAGGTAATATTGATCACCTCGTCACGGTTTTGTTATCCTTGTGACAATTGATTTTTCAGTCGGTACAATTCAATTTAATCTTCCTTTTTCCTTGTAGGCGAAACTCATGCCAAATAACAATGATTTCCCTTGCTAAGATGTGCAATTAGCAATGATAACTTCCTAGTAATTTGAGCAACGAAAGAAACCATTCATGAATTTAATCATCTACAATGATTCCTTGCAAAAAGGAATAGGACTAATGGTGCAAGATACAATTTTTATATCTTCAGGATTTAATTGAAATATACTACTATAGTAAGTAGATAATCTTGCTCGTAATTCGTTATAATGAATGATGCTATTCGAAGGAAACTATGTTCTATACATTATCATTTGTTCAATTAAACTAAACTCCTTCATTGTAAATAACTCAGAAAAATATATCCTATCCCTAACAATTTCTCTTTGCATGATTGACTTAAAACCGATTTAAAGCCAAGAAGGAAAAACCTGGTTTTGGGGTGAGATATCCACATGGATACCGGGAGATGAACCTCCCGCAGCTACTCCTTGGACTTTCTTAGGCGGCATCGTAGTTCAAACATGAAGGTAGCTTTTACTCTTTCTTCTGGATTTCCATCGTCTCTCTTTCGAGGCAAGGTGCCGTTTAAATGGTTGATCACGAGAAGGAATAATAGGACCTTTAGGTTCTTAGATTCTTCGGAGAGGAAAATATTTATAAGGCCTAAGAAGGCCCTATAGGGTATATACTTGGCAAAAAGTTTATGGGTGAGTGTGGTTTTGCAACCACATGAACCTTTGGAGAACTTTGGGCTTGGGATAAAAGGTATAGAAGGAAATTATTCTCTTTTCTTGCACTTCCTCTACCTTTTTCCTTCTCCTTCCCTACTCTTCCTCCTTCACTCCTCTTTTTTCCTCTTTTTTTACTCTTCTACCTCCCTCTATTCCTTCTCTACTCTTCCTCTTTTACTCCTCTCTTACTCTTCTTTATCTTTTCCCCACCCTATTCCTTCTTTCACACTACTCTTTCTCCTTCACTCCTCTCTTTCTCTTCTTTATCTTTTCCCCACCCTATTCCTTCTTTCACACTACTCTTTCTCCTTCACTCCTCTCTTTCTCTTCTTTATCTTTTCCCACCCTCTACTTCTTTCCTACTCCTTCTCTTCTTCTCCTTCTCTCCCTCTACTTCCACTCTTCTTACTCTTCCTCAGGGGGCCCCACGCAGCTGGTGATCAGAGGGGGGTGTGTGGTTACGATCGTAGTAGTCCAAGGCCCGTTTCAGTGCATGGCAGGTAGTTAGAGGGGGGTGTGTGGTTAAGATCAAGGCCTAGGGCTCATTCAGCAGGACCGGGGGGAGAGGTAGGTTGAGACGTCCGCCTGGGTGGCGGCGCAGTACGTCACTCCTACGGCTATCCTTGTAGCAGAACGAAGGGGGACAGTGCCGTTCAGAGGCCCAGGCAGCGTCTGGCAACTATGGCCGAAGGCCCAGGGGAGGGTGTGCAGCGTTATCGAGCGAGGAGGGGGGAGCTTCCAGTCAGTGGCCTCAAGGGCCCTGCAGCAGCTAACGGGGCCGGTGACGTGCGTAGAAGGGGCGTAGCCTCTTATCTCCTCGCCCTTTCCTCCACGGCACAGCAATTTGTCGCAGTCATCTCCCTCACGGACTGAGTATCACCCTCTTCCTCCCTTCCCCTCGTCATTAGAATATGAGTATTTATGGGAAGAGGGGGGGTAGGGCCTCCCTCTCCATGTGGATCCTGCATGTGATCCCTCCCCTCCACCTCTACACTATCCCATTATAGCACCATCCCCTTCCCTTAGCCATGTTTCGGCTGAGGGAAAAGGTAAAAAAAATTTGCATTAAATCCCATATTTATCCCTTATCCTCCTCCCAAGAGGAGGTTCCTATGAGAAATACACGGTTTCGAAAAGCTGTGTCTCGTTTGGGCTCAATGGAGAGTGTATTAGTTTAGATTATCCCGTCCCAAACCTCACTGCAACCTTATTATTTTCCCGAGACTTCACATGGCCTGAAATATTACAATGCCCTCGGGATATTGAATCGGTCGATGGCACATACTACGTCAAAATTCAGATCGCACTTCCTCTCGATCTTTCCTAGCTCGCTGGTACCTAGCAAGCCGTGTCTCCATAGAGGCATGGTACAACATAAAAAAGCGATTCGCTTTCTCCTCCATTGCAGTATCCATTCTTTTTCCTACCCCATTTCCAACCACCACATCTTTGGTCAGTCTATCATCGTCCTTCAGCGACCATAGCATACTGTTGTCTGAATCCATCGTTGGTAACCATTGCGAAATATGCACTAGCACCTCAAACATCAACCAACCTTCAACCATGCTATCTTTTGGTCAAGCTCGTTGTCGCACAAAGCCTTTCATGGTTTTCATGAAGCACTCCAAGAAGAACATCCATCTCGTATAGACAGGTCAAGCAATCTCCACTTCATCTACAAGATGCATAAGAAGGTGGATTTGTATTGTGAGCATGCTGGTAGGCATGTATTTCTCAAAGAGATAGACTGTCTCCACAGTTCCCCACCTCGCAGATTAAATAGAGAATGTCTTAATCTCCTTTTGCGAGATCCATTGCACTAAAGTCGACAACCTGTAAACTGCCCCGTGTATTTCTAGAGTAAGACATCCTGCGATCACGATCGGTAGTACAAGCTGCCACAAACGAGAAAGCATTATGAACAATGACTACACTCCAAATAGCAAAATACGCAGACCACTTACAATCCATTTGTAGTACAAACATGACATATGTTATGCAAATCATGAGATTTTAGCCTTGATAATTGGTCGTCTTTAGAAAATGTAGACCTGAGAAAACGCATCATACCCGTTGGAGTGTGGATAGACTTGACTATTAATTTGCTTCACAATGCGCTCTTCTTTAGTGGACAAAACCCATTGAAGGAGTGCGAGGTAGCTGCAAGTGACCATCAACACTTGACTACGGCCAAAGCACCTCCATCTTGCCTACCTCCTTCAAATCCATTCGTGCCTTTATAGTGTCTCTCTTTCCAGTGATGTGGTCCCATAGCAAGCTGCCCACGTTCTTGAAAATATACATGGGATCCAACAAGTGGTTGATCTATAAGTGGGTCTAATATGGCAACTCATAGAAAACCATCACATTCCGTTTGGATGTGACTTTGTGTGGACCATTTTCAGCTTGTACCAACTTTGGGCATTCATATGTACTGGAGATCGTCCAAAAAAACCTTCCCTGAGTTCATGATCCTCTGGCAAGAAAGCGGTGTGTCCTTGGTATATAATCTTCTTCATGGTTTGTGACCTTTGAGAGTCTAAGTGTGGCCCGTACAATGGATATGCATGATAACCTCAGGTAACCAGACCTGTCCCAACATCTCTATCCCAGTGAATACAAACTTGAACGAGCTATGATAGATATTACCAACGAGAACCGAAGCCTACTTAAATGAGCACTCTCCGAATCCTGGAAAGTCATGCATCGTCTACATGAGAATGGCTCGAATATTGGCGGACCGTCGACCATCGCGCTTGCTCATATCTTGCACGGTGACCCCCTCCTCCCACAAAATCTTAAGCTCATCGACCAATGGATAGAGACCCTCTCCTCCCACAAAATCTTAAGCTCATCGACTAATGGATGAAGATACATGTCCATATTTTTGCACGGTGACCCCCTCCTCCCACAAAATCTTAATCTCATTGACTAATGGATGAATATACACGTCCATATTTTTGACTTTGTAGCGGCCGGGAACGAGTAAGCTAAGGATGAGATGTCCTTTCTTCATAGAAAGCCATGGAGGGATATTGTAGTTGACAAGGACTATAGGCCACAAATTGTAAGAAGTTGAGCGCAGACCGAATAGGTTCACGCCATCTATAGCAAGACCAAGCCGAAGATTCCTTGGCTCTTGGGCAAAGCCTGGGAAGGTAGAGTCAATGTGGCTCCATGCGCATGAATCCGTTGATATTCGTTGAACTCCATCTCTGGACCTATTCTGTGCATGCCATGTTGTCAAGCTCACCATACCGGACATACGGAACATGTGGTTTATGCGGGGGATAAGCGAAAAGTGTCTAAGAACTTTTTGAGGGATGGTTTTCCCTTGCAAGTCCTGTCGATACCTATGAGCACTACACTTTGGACATGTCTCCATAGTCTCCTATTCTCCTCGAAATAGTATGCAATCGTTGATACATGCATGGATGTTGTTGTAGTTCATGCCAAGCTTTTCTAAAACATGTCGTGCATCATCAAGAGACTCGGACATGGTATTTACAAGTGGTAATATATGATACTTCAGTAACCTGCAAAAAAATCATAAAATACCTTGAAAAAGCACAAATGTTTTTAATGATAGTGCCGAAAAGAAATCAACGAAGCATAGGTACAAGGTACTTGAACAACTCGGTCACACTCGCATCGCTCCACCCGTATTTTTCTTGCACACTTAGGAGTGCAAGCAATGTCTTCAGGCGAGATACTCGGCACCCATCATATAATGGTATGGATGCTTCCTCTCTAAGCGGATCAGAAGTCTCGACATCCATGGGTATCAATGCATCGATCATTGTCTCCATCTCAGGATCCAAGATTGTAGGTAAGTCTGGAAGGCTGGCTGTCTCCTCTAGTATTGACAGTATAAATTGGGTAGTACCTTCCAAGTGGTGGATTGGCTCAGGCACTCCATCCATCGCATGCCCATAAACTCTTCTAACTAGCTGCAAAGGGTACACTCCTCCTTGGGATGAGAGGTCACCTCCCTGAATAGATAATTTGCCAGCCACACCCAATGTTTCTGTATATGGTATTCAATTAGCTCACGAATACAATGCATGATTGATATACACTTTTTTTTACTGTTTGCTCAAAATTTGAGATTGCTTGATCAATGATCTCAGATTGAAACTCGCTGAAGCTCGTACGTGTTCTATAGACAATCGACATTTTTATCTAATTAATTGCCAGCTTACATTGAGAGCAAGGACATGGGACACGTTGATTAAGATACGCCTTGCAATCTTGAACATCACGACCTTCATCGTTTTCCATTTTGTCTACATTACGACAAACAATTTTTTTTCGTTATCATTATTTTTTTCTTTCTTAAATTGTTTGAGAAGGGATTTCTTCTCTTGTAACTCAGCAAAAATTAATGTATCCGCCCACCCAGAAATTAACGTATGTCGGAGTATTTCTCGTCTCTAGTGATATTGCACCGGACCTGGCCACCACTCTCTCTTTGTTTTTTATTCATTCATTCTCTCCTCTCCTTTCATCTCTCTCTCTTTTTCTCTTTCTTTATTATGTTGTATGTTTATTCACTCTCTCTCGTTTCTTCTTTATTTTTCTCTTACTCTCCCTCTCTCATTTCCTTTAACAAAAAATATATATATCTCTCTCTACTACCAATTTTCTTTAACAAAATATATATCTCTCTGTACCACTACCACTACAATAAATAAGAAAATAAGAAAAAAAACAACAACAACAACAACTACTACTACTATAACAACAAACAAGAAAAGAAAAGAAAAACTACTACTACTACTACTACCACTACTACAACGACAACAACAAACAAAAAAACTAAACAACAATAAACAAGAAAACAAAAAAAACTATTACAACAACAAAAACAAACAAGAAAACCACTACTACTACTACAACCACAACTACGACTACGATAACAACTACGACTACGACTACAACCACGACCACGACTATGACTAGGACTACGACAAACCACTACCACTACCACTACCACTACCACTACCACTACCACTACCACTACCACTATAATAAACAAGAAAATAAGAAACAACAACAACAACAACAACAACAACAACAACAACAACAACAACAACTACTACTACTACTACTACTACTACTACTACTACTACTACTACTACTACTACTACTACTACTACTACAATAATAACAAACAAGAAAACTACTACTACTACTACTACTACTACTACTACTACTACTACTACTCCTACTACTACTACTACTCCTCCTACTCCTACTCCTACTACTCCTACTACTACTACTACTACAACCACAACTACGACTACGATAACAACTACGACTACGACTACAACCACGACCACGACTATGACTAGGACTACGACAAACCACTACCACTACCACTACCACTACCACTACCACTACCACTACCACTACCACTACCACTACCACTATAATAAACAAGAAAATAAGAAACAACAACAACAACAACAACAACAACAACAACAACAACAACAACAACAACAACAACAACTACTACTACTACTACTACTACTACTACTACTACTACTACTACTACTACTACTACTACTACTACTACTACTACTACTACTACTACTACTACTACTACTACTACTACTACTACTACTACTACTACTACTACTACTACTACTACTACTACTACTACTACTACTACTACTACTACTACTACTACTACTACTACTACTACTACTACTACTACTACTACTACTACTACTACTACTACTACAATAATAACAAACAAGAAAACTACTACTACTACTACTACTACTACTACTACTACTACTCCTACTACTATCACTACCACTACCACTACCACTACCACTACCACTACCACTACCACTATAATAAACAAGAAAATAAGAAACAACAACAACAACAACAACAACAACAACAACAACAACAACAACAACAACAACAACAACAACAACTACTACTACTACTACTACTACTACTACTACTACTACTACTACTACTACTACTACTACTACTACTACTACTACTACTACTACTACTACTACTACTACTACTACTACTACTACTACTACTACTACTACTACTACTACTACTACTACTACTACTACTACTACTACTACTACTACTACTACTACTACTACTACTACTACTACTACTACTACTACTACTACTACTACAATAATAACAAACAAGAAAACTACTACTACTACTACTACTACTACTACTACTACTACTACTACTACTACTACTACTACTACTACTACTCCTACTCCTACTACTCCTACTACTACTACTACTACTACAACCACAACTACGACTACGATAACAACTACGACTACGACTACAACCACGACCACGACTATGACTAGGACTACGACAAACCACTACCACTACCACTACCACTACCACTACCACTACCACTACCACTACCACTATAATAAACAAGAAAATAAGAAACAACAACAACAACAACAACTACTACTACTACTACTACTACTACTACTACTACTACTACTACTACTACTACTCCTCCTACTACTACTACTCCTCCTACTACTACTCCTACTACTACTACTACTCCTCCTACTACTACTCCTACTACTACTCCTACTACTCCTACTACTCCTACTACTACTACTACTACTACTACTACTACTACTACTACTACTACTACTACAATAATAACAAACAAGAAAACTAAACAACAATAAACAAGAAAAGAAAAAAAACTACTACTACTACAACAAGAACAGACAAGAAAACTACTATTACTACTACTACAATCATGACTACGACGACTACGACCATGACCAGGACTATCACAACAACTCTCTCTCTCTACCACTACCACTACCACTACCACTACAATAAACAAGAATAGAAGAAAAATCAACAACAACAACAACAACAACAACAAACAAGAAAAGAAGAAAAAACTACTACTATTACCACTACTACAACAATAACAAACAAGAAAACTAAACAACAATAAATAAGAAATGAAAAAAAAAAACTACTACAACAACAATAACAACAACAAACAAGAAAACTACTACTACTACTACTACTACTACTACTACTACTACTACTACTACTACTACTACTAGGACGACGACGACTACGACTATGACTAGGATTACAACAATAAACCACTACCACTACAATAAACAATAAAAGAAGAAGAAAAAAAAAAACAACAACAACAACTATTACTACTACAATAACAACAAACAAGAAAACAAGAAAAAACTACTACTACTACTACTACTACTACTACAAACAAGAAAACTAAACAAAAATAAACAAGAAAAAAAAAACTACTAATACTACAACAATAACAAACAAGAAAACTACTATTACTACTACTACAATCATGACTACGATGACTACGACCATGACTATGACTACCATAATAACAGCAAACTAGAAGAGAAGAAATTAAAAAACAACTACTACTATCACTACCACTACCACTACTACTACTACTACGACTACCACAACAATAATAAACAAGAAAATAAGAAATTAAACAACAACCACTGCTACCACTACCACTACCACTACCACTACCACTACCACTACCACTACTACTACCATGAAAAACAACAAACAAGAAAATAAGAAATTAAACAATAACTACCACTACCACTACCACTACCACTACCACTACTATGACTACGACTACCACAACAACAACAAATAATAGAAGTAAAACAACAACAACAACAACAACAACAATAACCTCTCCCTTCCTCTCCCTCTCCCACTCTTTCTCTCTTTCCCTATTATGTTTAATGTTTTCTCCCTCTCTCTCTCATTCCTTCTTTCCTTTTCTCTCTCTCAATACACATGATTTTTTAAAAAAACAAGTAAAATAAAAATAGAAAAAACAAAAACAAAGCAAGAAGGAACAATGCACTCACCATAAAGGCCCGAGGATGGATTCGACAGCTCCTCTTTCGCGATGGCGGCTCTCTCGCCCTCCGTACACTTCCTCCTCTTCTTCGTGAACGGTGGCAGCGGCGGCAACGAGAAGCTTTCCTTCTCCCTCTTTCTCTCCCTCTCCCTCTCAAATGCAAGATAGAGTTCGCTCTTCCTTTCACTCTCTTTTTCGTTTGTTGGTGCAAAATAATGCGCTCGGGTTTCGACCCACGTTTTTTCATCTGAGCAGCATCGTTATTTTGCATCGAAAAGCGCCGTCGCTATACCTCCATATCCTTGTAGTGCTCGATCACAAAAAAAAAAGCCACAATCATGCCAAGTCATACATAGGGTTGGCTACCTTGAGCCACGACCGCCCTAACCACTGGTGCATGCAAGGATATCTGCTCTATGGAGTAATCTAATAAAACATCAATTTAGTTTAATGTTGAAGAGAAATCCTCGATCAAATCTAGAGATGAGCTTCCATGGTATTATTTTGTTTGGGATTCACTTCCTTTGTTCTATATTTTCTTACATGTAGCTAGGACTTCATGCAGTTTGCCTTACGCACATGTGGTCGATCCCACTATTTTGATTCCTAAGAGTTTATTCCTCGGTCGTGACCCTTGCATGGTTTAAACCCATAATGGGTCACTATAAACAGAGAAAGGCCCCACCCAAGGGCGAAGAGTACCATATCACTTGGTGGTGACCCTTTTTGTGTGGTGAACCCTATACGGGTCAACACTAAGCAAAAGGTCCCCATCTCAGTGGGGTGAAGGGTCCTCAAATCGCATGGTCGTAACCCTTGTATGTGGTGAGGGTGAGATTTGTATTCAAGATGTGAGAAAATATTGCAAATTAGAGAGTTAACAAGTGCTAAAATTTTCAACCCTACTGCCCTTCCTTTGTCTGCAAGCCTGTATATATATATGGCAATCAAGTTGCATGTTTCTCCAATGCAAGTTGAGTTAGCCAACGAGGCTTATAGGAATGGATTTTGATTGTATCTGCATAGATAATATTTATATAGCAACATGAATGTAAGAGGATGCAGGAGAGATTGAAGTCACGCAAGTTGCAAATAAGGCTTGGAAGAAGCCATGATGTTGTTGATGGATTGATGCCAAAGGAAATACTCAATCCCTTTTAGTCTCCAACAAAAAGAATCCACAAAGCAAATACATTTATGAGAAGTTTCAAGATCTTATAGGAAAGATATCATGGCAGCGTTATTCTTCGAGCTTCGATATGGTTTCACAAAACATATCTGAAGACATGAAGAAGGATATGCTATGTGGGTACAACAAGAAATTAGTCGACTTTCGAAAGCAATTTGCAATTCTTTGGTTTGCAATTGCCTATGCCTTGATCAATACAATGAAAGGGTCAACTATAATTGTTGCTCTGAATATCTGGTTTTAAGAATATAAAGTTGTCTGCACACTTGATTGTAGATACTAGAAACTAGAGTTGACTAGACTAGTGGTCATCTTTACCAAATTTTGATAAAGAAAATAAGCTACATTGCCACTTTCATCAGCCCCACTCATGAGCAATACCTCATAATAATGTCAAGGAGGTGTATCTAACATCATTCAAAAATTTATATACATTAAGTATTATTTTACTTTCAGAAGAGAGCCATGGTATGTCTAACCTTGAGTATCAATTGACATCTCTTAGGAAAAAATAAAATGGAAGAGTACTCGCAGTTGAGAAAATTTTGCTATACAGTAGAGGAGTTGCACCAGGAGTACAACCTAAGTCTGAAAGGGGTGCTTTCAAAGGAATTACATGAAGATGCCCTTTGTGAAGACTAGTGGTTGATTGTCTTCAATCATAAGTACCAAAAAGGTGCAAAGATCTACCTAAGCCATGTGCACCCTCACTTGGCAGGAGATTGTATGTTACTTCTCTACAAGGTTTATTAAGAATCTCCATTTTGTGGTGAGATCCCTACAAGGTTTATTAAGAATCTCCATTTTGTGGTGAGATCCCATCTAGGTTTGTATGGTGCTATGCATTTAAGCAATGCCATGATGGGATAGAAGACCTTGTAGGCCACAAAGTAGCATGGGCCAAGTTTGGAAAAAGTGTGATTTAGATCTGCAAGAGCAAGCCATGGGGATTGGAAAAGAAGATTGAGACTCAATGTACTTTGTCTTGGTTTGTCCCTGGTAGTGCCTCTTAATCTTGTGGGAGTAATTGGTGATTTTGGATACATTTGGTACTATTGAAACCCTTTCAGTACCATCTAATACCCCCCTTGGAACTCTCTGGATGATAGTTTTACTAAAAACTTATTGGTACAAACTTTGGTCTTTTGGTATATTTTGTACTCTTTAGTACATTTGGTCTTGTTTGATACATTTGGTTCTCTTTGATTTATTAGGTTTAGGGGTTGCGTTTGGTACACATGAAAATGTAAGGTGCATTTGGTGTTTTTTTGGTACTTTGGAATTATTGAACCTTTGGTGGAATTGGTACTTTATTGCTTCTTAATCATTTTGGAGCACTTGGTTATTTTGGATACATTTGGTACTCTTGAAACCCTTTTAGTACTATTTGATGTTTCTTGGTACTCTCTTTGATTGTTCTCATCACTAAAAAGCTTATTTGTATTGTCTCATGCTCTTTTTTGCATATTTTGGTGGTTCTTGCACTCTTTTGTGTCTTTTAAGATCTTTGATACTTAAAGAAATTGGTAGAACTTGGTATGTTCTTTTTGAACTTTTCGTGCAATTGGTGGTTTTTGGAACCTTTGGTAGTATTTGAACTCTTATTAGGATATTTTGGTGGTTCTTGCACTCTTTACTATAATTTAAGCTCTTTGTTACTTAAAGCATTTGACACGACTTGGTACATTATTTTTTATGCTTTGGCGCAATTTGTGCTTTTTGGAACCTTTTGTGGTATTTGAACCTTTGGTGTAGTAGGTCATTTTTTTGGTACTTTCTCTTAATCTTTTTGTACATTTTGTAATTTTGAATACATTTGTTGCTTGTGAATTCTGTTTCATGGATCTTCTAGATACTCTCTGGCTATTTTCATTACTAAAAGGCTAATTGATACTACCTTAATCTCTTTTAGGTACATTTTGGTGGTTTTATAGGTGTACTTAAAGCTCTATGGTACATGAAGCAACTTGTTGAATTTGGTACATTTTGTACCTCTTGGTTCCTTTGGTACTAAATGTTTTCTTGTACTCTTTGGTACCTTTGGTGTTTATTGGTACTTCCTCATGTTATTTTTTGTACAAAGCTTCTATTTGGCGTTATTTGTAGCTATTACTGGTATCGTTGTGGGATATTTGGTACTCTTTGGTACATTTGGTAAATTGATGGTCATTGCAACAATGTTTGGTAATGATATAATGGTTGAAAGTTTTGGTACTTACTACTTGGCTCATGTTATGTCTTGTTTTTGTAAGTTTAATCCTCTTTATTTCTTCCACTTGGTAGTCACAATAGGACAAGCTAGAGGCCTCTTACAAGGGAGGGTAGGTCCACATATACTTTATCAACCAGATGATCACTGGCATGAAGAAGGGGAGAGGTTCACCCTCTTTCCTATGCTTCGAGAAGCTACTATATGTATATCCTCTACATCACGTGTGTTCAAGGTCTATTTATAAATATCCTTGTCTATGAATTTTTCCTAAATAAAGCATAACCCTTTTCTATTCAATCTCTTTAAAACCCCTTTATATTACACCCTTCTATATGTGAAACATATATATATATATATATATATATATATATATATAGTATTTAAAAAATACCTTATTTTGAACCCACGTGATGCAAACATCTACTCATGAGTAACTTACGCGAGTTCCCATGCCACATATTGTAGACAAACATGCCACATGAGGAGTTGTATAGTATGGAGCAGGTGAGAGATATCCCACAAGACTAGGACCCACGAGTTAAAATTGCTAAATCTAAGAACATCGAGGATGACATGCCAGATGTGGAGCATACTAGGGTTGAAAAGGACTCTTCAATAGATGAGGCGGTGCCACGTGCTGTTGGGGTCGAGGGGGATTTGGATGCTATTGATACCAAAAGTGGAGAGGGGGCTACTCATGGGCCCAAGAGGGGCAGTAGGGGGATCGACAAGAAGACAAAAGATACCATGGAGAGCATGGTTTCTAATACTCACTAGAAAGTTGGTGGAGATGGCTGTGTAGGGTCAAAGGCCCATGAAGAGATTGTTGAGGGATCAAGTACGGACAGGGATAATGGAGGGTGCAGTTGATAGCCTAGATGGTGATAATGGAGGAGTTGCCAAGGCAGATGTTAATCCATAGATGGCTAATGAAATGGCAAAATCTCGAGGTGATTGTACGTTATCGGAGGTATTTTTTGAGGTAGGGAGGAGAAAGCACCCTTGTGATCGTTGTAACAAGTCCCATGCTTGCAAATTGTAACTAGTGTAGCAATGCTCTCATTGATATAATGCATATGGGTTTTTTTTACTTCTTCCATCAACTTTTGTTTTACAACTTGGATGTTGTGCCCTATTTTCCTTGTGTACTCTTCTTGATCTTGGAATCGACATTTAGTTTTAGAACATAACACCAAATGCTGGGTTCTATAACATAGGGCTACTATCTAATACTGGGTTGGAACGTTGTTATAACCATATTTGGTATTGTGTGGTTCTCAACTGGTCACCAAAAGGGTCATACCCAAGTGATAGGGAAAAACCTAACCATTGGGATGGGTTTCTCTCACTTGGTGGTGACCCATGTGGCTGGGTTCACACTACACGCAACAGAGCACCACTAAGCGATAGTGGGCCACAACTCCCTTGGGTGGTGCATCATTTGCATGATGGTGATGAACCATTCAAAGACATCCACACATGATTGCGACCTCCTCAACATGATTTCCTAAGATACCATAGTCAATGTTGACATTTATAAAAGCTCGAAGATCACCATATATCACCACCTACAACATCACATCACCACATAATCTTTTCCATAAGTTGCAACAAGTTGAGGTAATGAGAAAAAGGAATGAAATTAACCATGCCTAGATCATAGATCGTATAGTTTAGCTAGATAAGGAAAAGGTAAGGATGTCATTCCATTAGACTCAAGCATAGATGAAGGTAGGCTTCACAAGGTTACAATACAATTGGGATGAATCTCAATACTACATTCCATCGGAATGGAGGAATAGGGTCCTTTTCAATTACTTCAAGTTTGACTCTAATATTACTTCATAGTTCTTCAAATGCATAGATAGGCATAGTGGTTGATGCTTGAGGTTTGTAGCCCACTCAAATCCTAGATCCATTGACAAAATCCCAATTTAGGGGCCTTTTTATTATGGATCCCTTTTTCACCAAAAACAACTTCAACCCCTCTAGAGTGATGGGGGCATACCAATTTATATCTTTATGATTCGTGAATCATGGTGATGGCTTCACTTCATTTTTTCTATAAAAATATGATTCTTTGATTAGAGTTCATCAACTATTATGCCAACATTAGCTCCAATGCTCATTTATTGTTAGTTAAGAATTTCAAACAAGATAGCTCAATTTAGAAAAGATTAACTTATAAGAATCTAGGCTCACCAATGCCTTGCAAACTCAATCGATACTTTTTTGCAATTAAATAACAATGAGGTCAAAGTAAACCCTTACCTCACTATCCTAACCAAAGTAAGAAGTTTCCTAACATTTGTTAATAAGACAACTTCAAACAAACATACTATTACACATAATTCCAAATCTAACCAAGTAAAGTCAATGTGCTTTTTTTAGTAAAGTTAGCAAAATTAGAATATTATTTCTGCTACGAAACTTCTTCTAAATTGAATACATATATAAGCATTTACTAAGACATGTTGTCAATAACTCCATGGAAATTCAACAAGAATATATACTCCATCTTTTGAACAATTAAGATATGTTGCATCTTTCCATCATGGCCCTAAGCACATTGTCTAGAGTTTTCCTCCTATAAACATTTCCACATCTAAATATAACCTTGAGATGCAATCACTTTTAATAACATGGAACTCTATTACAAATTGTAAAATATTTTCAACTCTAATTTTTTAAAATTTAAGAAGACATGTTTATGACAAGCCCATGCTATAATTATCCTTTGAGGAGTAGTTGCAGTACTATGAAGAGAGAATAACCATATGTGTAGAGGAACTAAAGACCTGGTTGGGATTAGCAACTAGCACCTTGGCCAATTTTGACCAAGGAAGAGATCTCACACTTATGACCTCAAAACTAATTGAAACAACTCATACATTTTGCCTTTTAGGCCGATACAAATGGCCCTCCTTCTAAATGAAGTAATCTATCACCACCAAAGACAAGTCATATTTGATGTCATACATCCGAAATTTCCTGCTATAGACTAGTAACACAATATTAGTGAGTTTGGGAATCTCCCAATTCCCATTTTTGAATACTAAAAAGGTGGCACCCGGATAACATGCCCATAAGTTTCTCAAAACCATATGATGTGACCTATAATTGGAAAGCACTTGAAAAATAGAATCTATTGAGCTTTAGAGTGCTCGATTTGGAGTTATAGTGTTCAAGTTATGACAAATCCAAATATTTGACCACGTGTCCCAAACTTATGGGAAATTCCCATATTCCCCAATATGGTGTTTAGTGGGCAGGGATCTTTGATCCACACTTGAAGCCGGGGCTTAATAGTACCCATCAGATATGATGGAGTGCTATGGGTCTAAACCTCTAGCACATAGAAATAGACAAATAAACAGCTTTTATATTCATTCTTTGGAGACTTGTAGAGATAGTTCTCCAAGAGTATGGTGTTGCTAGCATCGAACCAAAGCTCTTTAATAACATAGGCTTCTTCCAATATTTCTCATCAACACAAGGGATCTGGCAAAAACTCTTTCACCACATTTCATAATCTTCCTGAGAGAGTATAACTACTTATATAGAAATAGGAACATACGACTCAATCAATAGGAAGACTATAGAACGATACAAAAATACCAACGCTATCCGAGTAGCTTTACCTGTAAGAATTTATTTTTTGCCAATGTGTAGGAGAAGCATGCATACAAAATCCATATCAGCTTTGGCTTGTTGCAATAGCTCCAAACCATGATATTTGCTTTGGCTCCTAATTGATAACAAAAACTGCTTCACTCTAGGCCTCACCATATAGTAACAATTCTCACTAACCCCGATTGTTTTGGACCCCTCCAATAGCTAGTCCTATTTAAAAGTTTCTTTTGATTCCTTCAAGAGCACTGAATTGAAATCAATGATTATCAATCCACCCTTGGTTGTAGAAACATCACTTGCAAGCTTACTTTCCACAATAAACTCCTCTTCGAGCCATCAGGAACCAAGCCTTGTGAAGGTAACTATAGTAATCACCAATTTAATATTGAGCACTATGTGACCTAGCTCAACACTTATGGAAATTAAGAACCTATTGTACGTGCCATTTGTGTATCTTCTTCCACACATTTTTAGTGCATGTGCATTGCAAAAAGAGATGAATAGGATCTTCTTTTTCATAAGAGTAATGTCCTAAAATAATCATCAACATACTTATCTACCTCTGTGGAGAACTTTAACATAGTTTGTTAGTTCAAAAGATAGTTAGTCAATTAATAAGTTAGTAAGGTTACTAACTAAAGACTAACTAAAGTAAAAACTACCTAATATTAATAACTAACCATTTTTATTTAATTAAAAATATATTTAAAAAACCGAGTCGTAATTTGATATTTTTCTCGGATTGACAAGGATCGTAGCCACCCTTCATGGAAGTTACAATGTGAACGAGAGTTATGAGCTATATTAATCACTAGTGTTAATGTGTATAGTATTGATGGTCCAAAAATATTAGATTTTTGGGTAAAACTAATATATTTTAGATATTACTTCTAATAAATATCCTAAAAATATATGAAAATTTCTAGAACTAGATGTCATCTAAAGAACAAGCAAGTATTTTAAAGATATTTTTGGAGATTTAATACAAAAAATAGAGATTTGCAAAATTACGTGTACCACAATCGCAGTTTGCACGTCATAAACAGCACTTCAAACATGGAGAAAAAGAAGGAGTGATTTGAAAGATTTCTAAGCAATTGTCTCAGGGTTTTACCCCCCTTTTAGAGCCAATGGAACCAACAGATTTATGATTTGAGCATTAGATCACTGATTTTTCCAAGATCCCCTCCACAAAGAGCCCTTCTTCTCAGCTACAACCCTTCTTCTCTTGTTTAGCTATAAATATGAGGCAATGGAAGTAGCTAGGGAGACACAAGGAGGCATAAGTAGACCCTAAGAGGCTATGAGAGAGAGGTAGAGAGAGGGAGGTAGAAGGGTACCCTTCCAAGAGATTGTGAGAAGGAGCTTGAGAGAGAGAGAGAGAGAGAGAGAGAGAGAGAGAGAGAGAGAGAGAGAGAGAGAGAGAGAGAGAGAGAGAGAGGAGTTACCCCAAGAAGCTAAGAGGGAGAGAGTTAGCTCAATTTCCCCTATCTTGGTCTTCGATTAAGCCATCTTCTCTTACACTCTTCCATGTCCAATTCATTCCTCCTTCTTTATCTCTTGAATCTACTTGCGGATGATGACCCCCAAGTGAAGAATGTTGCATGTGGATGGCAATCCCACAACCAACAACGAAGCTTTGGGCAAGGATATCAGTGTCAATATAATTATTGTACCGGATATAAGTAATACATTTCCAAATTGTTAGATGGTTTCTTTAATTCCTGCATGAGATACATTAGGTCTCGTACTATGCCGCATGAGAATAGGTCATTGAAAGTGATAAATTATTTATTTATAATTATAGGATGCATATTCAAGTGCAAGAGTTAAAACTATGAACAAGAAAATTTTACTCATCTATGTATGGTAAATATATCTACACTGAAGTGGTAGATGAAACTATTATCCTGTCTATTCTTCCATTGTTTGGAAAAATGCAATTGGTTTTGTTGGTTGATCTAACAATATCCTAAATGTTCTTACATTCATCTGATTGTTGGATTGCCATTTGGATGATTATTCCAAATGCTTGTGATTGATGGTAAATTCATGGCAGGGATCTGTGATGACAAATTTCCATGAGGATAAATGAATGCTTTCTTGGAAGATGATATTAGGGCTAAGTACATTTCATGTGCTTGATTCTTAAACGAATTAATTAAGGAAAGGTTCTTTGCATAGGTGGATCACCTCCATGATCGCATTACGGATAAACTTGAAAAGGGCATTGCCTGATTCATGGGCCAAAGGTCGAGTGGTGAAAAGGCCAACCATGTGAATAATGTTTCACTCCTAGGTAGCTTGTTTTTATATATTTTTTACATATAAAAGATATCATATAAAGGGGTTACTTACAGATTGAATAGAAAAGGGTTGTGTTTTATTCAAGAAAAATTTACAGATTAGGATATTTATAAATAGGCCATAAACGCACGTTATATAGAGAGTATATATATAGTGAACCCCTCGAGCTTGTGGGTCAAGTGTGGAGCTCTTGACACCCCTTGCCAAGGTCGAATGGAGTTGAAGACTGCACTGGCCCCAACACCTGTGGCATTGGAAGATCCTATTCTAGATAAAGGATGGAAATTGTGATGCCATGTGATTTGGACCAATTACTTCTATAGGGTAGAAGGGACATATAATTTCTACTATATGGGCAGGAGGCAAAAATTAACTTGAAGATAAGTTAAGAAACTTTCTTGTCAAAAAGATGGCGTGCTCTGTTTTCGTGTCAGTGCTATAAGTTATGCAAATGAACCATGTTCCCTAAAAGGCTTAATTAAGAAAGATGATTTTAAATGTCACACATAATTGTGGTAGAACCTAATTAGATAACTAAAGAGCACCTATTGAGGAAAGCGGATAGGCGGATTCTCCAATGGGTCCGCCTTACGGCAAGGTGGTCCCAGAGAATTGGGAGGCTTCTTGCAAGGTTTAAACGACATTCGACTCTTAGAAATTGTTAGGTTAGAACCCCAATTCATACCGTTTTAGGGGACTAGAATGGGACTATGCCCTACAGGTAGAGAGGTTAAGCGGCGCATCCCTCTCGTTTTCCATTCTCTTTGAACCAAGTGTAGCATGGATCTGCTTTGGCTTGGGTATCTCTCTGTAAAGTAGGATGTCTAGGAACTGATGCTAGAATGCTATCAGGAGACCTTGACCACTAGGGACTCAAATTTGAGGTCAATCCTAGTGGGTTCATGACCACAAATGTTCTGTTGCGAGGCAAACTCAAGAAACCTTAGGTGCAAGAAACTCTGTAACATTCCATGGGAGTGTTGGGCAACGATGCTTAGATTCATTTCTTGATGGACTGCTAAAAACATGCTTGGACAGTTGATAGGCAGGCACGCTACATTTCTCATGGGAAAATACCCTCTAAAATGGAGGTTCTACAATTGATCAAATAATAATTTATTGAAAAGGCCTTTGTTCATGCTTAGTTGGGTTTAGAGAGAGCTAGTCCACTACCTTCCTTGTTTTGTAAGCTCTTCTCTTGAGGAAGATATTGTGTGCTTACAATATCCTCAGGGAAGTTACTATATGTATATCCTCTACATCATGTGCATTCAAGGCCTATTTATAAATATCATTGTTTGTGAATTTTTCCTAAATAAAGCATAACCCTTTTCTATTCAATCTCTAAATAACCCCTTTATATTACACCCTTCTATATGTAAAAAATATATAAAAAAAGTATTTTAAAAATACCTTATTTTGAACCATGTGATACACACATATATTCATGAGTAACTTACTCAAGACAATATCACAAGGTCATGCACTTAGGTGATACCAACACAATGTAAAGTATAGATCCTCAAGAGAAACCACAATGCACTTTGTAGAGTGGCATGGATATTTCAAGCACCCCCTCTTGATACTTAATAAATGCTATAGTAACAAGCAATTGATGCTAGAACCATGAATGCTTGAGTCTCATAGGTAGGCTAGATGTGCCTCAAAGAGAACACAATGAAGACTCATTAATTATGAAGCACTAGATAAGAAAAAAAACTCCCTACATGTGGTAACTCACCAAAGTCCAATAGTTTTTGAAAGCTCCAAGAAGCCCACTCAATAGTTGTAGCATTTGAAAGGCAAGATAATGTTGAAGAAGATTCAATCATCGAGCTATTGATCATAGCACTGCCTAGACTCACAAATTATCCTCGTTTTCCTAAACCATGAGCATTTTTGGAACTTGCCACTTGGCCAGAAGGATATTCCAAATGTTAGATAATGTGATCACGAGGGGGAATTTCTTGAGGTGAAAGAAGAGATTGTCATTGTTACTCAAATCTAAGGAGAAGTTTTGTTCTACAAAAATTAACCATAATTAGATGAAGTAGCTATTAGTTAGATGTGAAGTTTCTAGCACTTTTATCAAGGTGGAAATTTCATTTCTTCACTGTTTTGGCATGAAAAATGAATATAACCTATGCTTGTGTCAAAACATGTGAATTATTTGGCAATTCAAGTTCATGCAGCTACACATTAGATGTTAGGGCCTCTAAATATGCGAAAAAGAGATGACTTGTCCAAAGCTAGGAATACATGTGTTAGTGAGAGAGAGTTATTCATAATACCTTGTCACATTGACATAGGTATCAAAGATGTGAGATATGTAATTTTTTCCATCTTTGATCATAATATAATTATTGTCTCCCATATCACCTCCTTGTTCATAACTTTAATGTCTTCTCTATCTTTCTAGTATTTCTCTCTCCTCATCACCCTTTCTTTCTCCTCTTTCCTCTCTCTTTTGTTTTTCTTTCTCTGACCCTCGGGTAGGTTACTCATGAATATATGTGTGCATCACATGAGTTCAAAAAAAGGTATTTTAAAATACCATTTTTACGTTTTTTAAGATACAAAAAGGTGTAATATAAAGGCATTATTTATAAATTGAATAGAAAAGGGTTATGTTTTGTTTAGGAAAAATTCACATATAAGAATTTTTATAAATAGGACTTGAATGCACCTGATGTAGAGGATATATATATATAGTAACTTCTTGGAGCTTTGACCTCTTAGCCCTCTTCTTAACAAGTGGTATCAGAGCATTGGTCTTTGATTCATTTGGTACAATCCTTTCTTAGATTTTCTTCCACTATCTTATTACTTTTTGATTACTCAAGGACAGGGTGTCAGTTGGGAAAATGGTTTAAGTGCAATGACCAAGGATAGCTACTTAGAGTCAAATGGAGTAGTTGAAGGCAAAGTTGGAGGTATCTTGGACAAAATGGTAGGTTGTGCATCAATAATAGAATATTTTGAAGGTAAAATGGTTAAAGATAGGGTGAATAGAATTAGTCTTGGTTAGGACTTCAATTACTTTTCAAGATAAGCTTTCTCTTTCCTCTTTCTTTCAAGATTTTGGCTAAAGCTCTCATGGTGGACAACAAAGATTTACTTCTCCTCACAGTAATCAATTCTATATCCTTCTAAAAGCATTGGGTAATGAATCTTCATCTCTTGGTGGACAACAAAGATTTACTTCTCCTCACAGTAATCAATTCTATATACTTCTAAAAGCATTGGGTAATGAATCTTCATCTCTTATTGGCCATTTCAAATACTAAACTTGAGTTGTGACACATTGGAGATCAGGAGGAGTAGACCTAAGATTTGCACCGCATTTTGTGCTAATTTATGACACATCCTTTCTAGCTCTTGATAGTCAACAATCATCCATCTCTAGCTTGCCTACTCTTTGGATCATTGCTTGCTTTGGCATTATATTCAATAGCAGGGATGAGCCTTTAGAAGCCTCTGATCTTCATCTTTCTTCTCTAAAATCCTAATACATAGTAGGATAGCCATAGCCACAAATCTAGAAGCTTCAATTTCTTCAATATTTACATATTCCTAATATTTAAGGCTTCTCTATAATCATTTTAAAAAAAGATAGACTTCAAGATTGAAGGCATTTCAAATATTTTAGCATATGGAGTCTCTTGAAGATCATATTGAAGGATTATTTTGTGGCTTTTCTTCAAGAAGCTTATATTTTTAACATTCAAGTATTTAAGTAAGCCCGAGGCATTGATTATTCATAGGTTCAATCTTATTCAAGCATATATGGGTTGTTTTATGGATCATTGGAGTTTCATGGTGGATTATGAAAGATTCTCCCAATAATTGGACTCAAGCTTACATCAATTATCTTCTTTAAGCTTGATCAAGGTGTTCCACTTACTTAATCTCTAAAATCTCTCTATTTTTTTAAAGCTTTTTCACTTGTTGATGGGAGATTATTAGTCAATTAGTCCTCATAATTGATCATCAATAGATTAGAGATTAGTACTCTTCTCATCACTGATCAGAGCCTATTATATTAAATTTCAACATTCATTTCAATATTATTTCATCATGGATATCATTTACAATGACTTGATGCATAATCTTGATTTCATTGTTTGATTTTCTTTGCCCAAGATTGAAATATTGTAAAGGGTAAGTATTAGCAATCAATGGGTCACTGAATTGCATTAGTAAGACTCAGTCAACACATATTTCTTCATTCCAATCTTTCATTGATCAATCATGCATATCATAGAAGTCTGAAAGAAATTTTTCGTTATGTATTTTATCCTTGCTCGATTAATTAGAATAATACTGCCTTGTTGATATTCCTACCAAGGAAAAAGGTGGATGCAGAGGAAGATAGTGGGACAATAGAGAGGTAACCCTTCCCCACTATTAAAGATCCCAAAGGGGTGCAACCAACCAACTCGGGGGGAAATTTTCCCATCTCCCGGTGATTCGAAGCATGTGTAGGGAGCTTATCATACCCTTATATCCCTCATCGTAATTTGCAAGTGGAGTTCTTGAAGACATAAAGTTCTTAGGTTGATAGCATTGTTTGGGACTCCATTGATTAGACACAAGGATTATACATATTGTTATAGGCTTGGTACTACAGGAGGAATTCTAGCCATTCTACTTGTTGCTAGAGCATGGATCAGGTGCATTCATTGGAAATAAGGTATTTGGGCTTTCCTTTACCTGATTTTTTTGTCATTTACAAGTCTTACAGGTCATTCTAGATGCATTATAGGCTTTATAGAGGATAATACACTCAAATAGTGAATTAGGATCACTCTTGGAAGACTTTACTTGGTTATAGGTGTACAGAGTAATTCAAAGAATTTCCATGATCTTTACTAGATATTACATGTGTATTCAGCTCCTATAGGTTATACGTAGGGTACTTTAGGGTTGGAAGACCTTATCTTTGACTTGGGAGAGGTGGATATACTAAAACAATATTTTTACAAGGTACATGACTGTTCTGGATAATAGTAAAATAATATTTTGAAAATATTTTATTTTGAATTTGAATTTGAGTTCTATAGCTCATCCTAAAGAGCTACTTGTCGGCTTCTATTTCCATCAAAAAGTTCTTGATTTCAATATGGATGTTAAAATTTATAGCCATTTTTGTAACATGGGATCTACTAGGACTACACCATACTAGTGAGCAAAAATGGCTAGAAACGAGGGAAAGAACAAGCATAATGATGATGTTTAGCAAAAAATTAGAGAAGCACATGAGGCAATACTTGAGTCACATTAAGATGAGGAAGATTCACAAGAATATAGCACTTATAGTACCCTTAATGCCACTCTTTGTGACCATGAGAGTTCCATTAGACACATGGAATTGGTTTCTAAATTGAATCAGGTGGTTCAACAGTTGGTTCAATCAAACATGTAGACCAAGGAAGTCATGGAGCATATGGCTCAATATGCTAAGGATTCTTTGGAGAACTTTTCCTCTTCTACTAAGGATTATTTGGACAAACTTAGCTCTCAAATTTCTATGCTTGTGGTAGCACACTATGGTGGCCGATAAAGAGACTAGAGATAAATAGTCCTTTCAGTCATCAAATAAAAATCCTTAGTTAGATATTATTAGAAAGAAAGGGATACCACATAGCACTTATGAGATTGGGGAGACTTGTTTTAGAGCTAATGAGCCTATTTTGAGCATTCATGGATCAAATCCTCCTCAAGCCACTAAAAACTAGCCAACTGTTCCTTCAGGGCAAGTTTCAAACAAACTATCATAGGAGTACCTCTAATCCTTCAAATCCTAATGGTAGTTCATGGACATGCAAGCCCAAGTAACTAATGGACAACAAGGCTTTGTGAGAGGGAGCTCCGTGAGAAGATTATATTAACCAAATATAGTGGCAATTGATCATCTTCGGCTAATATGGAGGAGTGGACTTCCAAGTTGGAGTCCTACTTTGATATTTTTCCTAGGTTAGATGAACAAAAGATTCACTTTGCTACTATTCACCTTGGAGGCTTTGCTTATACATAATGGAGGTACATCTCGAGATACATAAATAGGAAAAATGAGTAGGTTGATAGTTGGGAGTATTTCAAAGCTAAGATGGTTCATCTCCCATTGAGAAAAAGACATTGGCAAGAAGATGATATAAGTTGGACCAAAGAAGCCTATCAATAAGAGAGTATATAAAATTATGTTTTGAATCTTACCATGTATGTAGAGCGATGATGCAAAGTTGCATAAGTATATCTATGATCTAGAGCCTAATTTGTCAGCAACTAATGTTATGGCCTAGAAACCCGCCATATTATTCCATGCTATTGAGCTAGCTAAGAGATATGCTCACAATAAGTATAGGAGGGATGTTCCTGTGCAGGCTTCTTTTGAATAGTAAAGGGTTGTTACTTTATAGGGCAAGTTTGGTGGTAATTATGGAGGTGTCAATACTTCAATTAGTAGTCCCAAAGTCCCTACATACCCTACTTTCAATGCCTCAAGACAACAAAGTGCTTCAAAGATAGCAATCAACCATAAAGTGGATCCTAGGTAAGGTGACAATAGACCTCAAAATAATTCAACAAATAATGCCAAGTTTATACCTATGGATCTTTTTAAGAAAAGAAAGGAAAATGATCTATGATTCAAATGTGATGAAAAGAAGTATATGGCTGATCATGCATCAAAGTATACTTTTAAGAATACTAAGGCTAAGAATAATAACATGATAGTACTTAAGGATGGGGATACTGATCCCACATAGCCTTATAAGGTTGTAAATGTATTTCCATTTGACACAAGTGAGCATATTCCTTTTGAATTTGGTGGAACTGATTTACCTTTTATTGTCACTACCCTTTGTTTGATTGCCACAGATGCTTGGACAGGTTCAAGGAGTGGAAGTAAATACAATTTTGGGAATAAGTCAATTGTGGTGGACAGGTTACAGTTCTTTTGCCACTACAAGGATACGAAGGCATAGCGACGATGCAAAATAGCGGCGTCGCAAATAGCGACATAAATACAGATCGAAACCTGAGCGTGTTATTTTGTGCGAACGAACGAAAGAGAGAGCCAAAGGGAGAGTGAACTCCATCTTGCATTTGAGAGGGAGAGGGAGAGAAAGAGAGAAAGAGGGAGAAGGAAAAGTTCTCACTGCCGCCGCTGCCACTTGCAAAGAAGAGGAGGAAGTGTACGGAGGGCGAAGAGGAGCCACTGTCATGAAGAGGAGCCATCGAATCCATCCTCGGGCCTTTGCGGTGAGTGCATTGTTCTCTCTTGCTTTGTTTTTGTTTTTTCTCCTTTTATTTTACTTGTTTTTGTTAAAACTCATGTGTATTGAGAGAGAAAGAGAGGAAATGAGAGAGAGATGAAGAGGAAGAGAGAAAAGGAAAGAAGGAACGAGAGAGATGGAGAAAACATTAAACATAATAGGGAAAGAGAGAAAGAGAGGGAGAGGGAGGAAGGGAGGGAGAGAGGGAGAGAGGAAGGGAGAAGTGTTGTTATTGTTGTTTTTGCTTTATTTTTTCTTTTCTTTTTTTCTTATTTGTTGTGGTAGTGGTAGTGGTAGTGGTAGTGGTAGTGGTAGTGGTAGTGGTAGTGGTAGCGGTAGTTGTTGTTGTTTAATTTCTTATTTTCTTATTTGTTGTTGTTGTGGTAGTCGTAGTGTGGTCGTAGTCATCGTAGTCGTGATTATAGTAGTAGTAATAGTGGTTTTCTTGTTTGTTGTTATTGTAGTAGTAGTAGTTTTTTTTCTTTTCTTGTTTATTGTTATTTAGTTTTCTTGTTTGTTATTGTTTTAGTTGTTGTTGTGATAGTAGTAGTAGTAGTAGTATTTTCTTCTTTCCTTGTTTGTTGTAGTAGCAGTAGTTGTAGTTGTTTTTTTTTTTCTTCTTCTTTTCTTGTTTATTGTAGTGGTAGTGGTAGTGGTGGTTTTCTTGTTTGTTGTTGTTGTTGTTGTTGTAGTGGTAGTAGTAGTAGTTTTTTCTTTTTTTCTTGTTTGTAGTAGTAGTAGTAGTTATTTTTTCTTCTTTTCTTGTTTATGGTAGTGGTGAGGTCTGGTGTAATACCACGAGATAGGAAACACTAGTACTTATTTTTTTTTCTTTTCTTGTTTATGGTAGTGGTGAGGTCTGGTGTAATACCACAAGATAGGAAACACTCCGACATATGTTAATTTGTGGGTGGGTGGAGACTTTACACACGTTAATTTTTCTCAGTTACAAGAGAATAAATCCCTTCTCAAACAATTTAAGAAAGAAAAAAAATGATAACAAATACAAATTGTTTGTCATAACGTAGACCAAATGGAAAATGATGAAGGTCGTGATGTTCAAAATTGCGAGGCATATCTTAATCACTGTGTCCCATGTCCTTGCTCTCAATGTACGACGCTTTGAAAAGTTTCAATCTGAGGCCATTGATCAGGCGATTTCAGATTTTGAGCAAACCGTAAGAAAATTGTATATCAATCATGCATTGTACACGTAAGCTAATTGAGTACCATATACAAAGACATTGGGTGTGGCTGGAAAATTTTCTAACTAGGGAGGTGTACCCTTTGTAGTACCATTATCCCAAGGAGGAGTGCACCCTTTGTGGCTAGTTAGAAGAGTTCCTGGGCGTGCGATGGATGGAGTGCCTGAGCCAATCCACCACTTGAAAGGTACTACCCCATCTATATTGTGAATACTAGAGGAAACAACCAACCTTCTAGACTTACCTACAATCTTAGAGCCTGAGATGGAGGCAATGATCGATGCATTGATACCCATGGATGTTGAGACTTCTGATCCGCTTAGAGAGGAAGCATCCATACCATTTCATGATGGGTGTTGAGTATCTCACCTAAAGACACTGCTTGCACTCCTAAGTGTGCAAGCAAAATACATGTGAAATGATGAGAGTGTGACCGAGTTGTTCAGGTACCCTATATGTACACTTTGTTGATTTCTTTTCGGCACTATCATTAAAAACATTTGTGATTTTTCAAGGTGTTTTATGATTTTTTTCAGGTTATTGAAGTATCATATATTACCACCTGTAAATACCATGTCCGAGTTTCGTGATGATCCACGACATGTTTTACAAAATCTTGGCATGGACTACAACAACATCCATGCATGTATCAACGATTGCATACTGTTTCGAGGAGAATAGGAGACTATGGAGACATGTCCAAAGTGTGGTGCTCACAGGTATTGACAGGACTTGCAAGGGCAAACTATCCCTCAAAAATTTCTTAGATACTTTTCACTTATCCCCCGCATAAACCACATGTTTCGTACGTCCGGCATAGCGAGCTTGACAACATGGCATGCGCAAAATAGGCCCACAGATGAAGTTCAACGAATATCAGCGGACTCACACGCATGGAGCCACATTGACTCTACCTTCCCAAGCTTTGCCCGAGAGCCAAGGAATCTTCGGCTATGTCTTGCTATGGATGGTGTGAACCCATTCGGTCTATGCTCAACTTCTTATAGTGTGTGGCCTATAGTCCTTGTCAACTACAATATTCCTCCATGGCTTTCTACGAAGAAAGGACATCTCATCCTTAGCTTACTCGTTCCCGACTACTACAAAGTCAAAAATATGGACATGTATCTTCGTCCATTAGTTGATGAGCTTAAGATTTTGTGGAAGGAGGGGGTCACCGTGCAAGATATGAGCAAGTGCGATGGTCGACAGTCCGCCAGTATTCGAGCCTTTCTCATGTGGACCATGCATGACTTTTCGGGATTCGGAGAGTGCTCAGGTAAGTAGGCTTCCTTTCTCGTTGGTAATATCTATCATAGATCATTCAAGTTTATATTTACTGGATAGAGGTATTGGGACAGGTCTGGTTACCTCAGGTTATCATGCATGCCCACTCTGTGGGCCACAGTTAGACTCCTGAGGGTCACAAACCATGAAGAAGATGGTATATCAAGGACATGCCACTTTCTTGCTAGAGGCTCATGAACTCAGTGAAGGTTTTCTTGGATGATCTCCAGCACGCATGAATACCCAAAGATGGTACGAGTTGAAAATGGTCCACATCGAGTCATATCCAAATGAAATGTGATGGTTCTCAATTTTCTATGAGTTACCATATTGAACCCACTTACAGATAAACCACTTGTTGGATCCCATGCATATTTTCAAAAACATGGGCAGCTTGCTATGGGACCACATCACAGGAAAGAGAGACACTGTAGGGGCACGAATGGATTTGAAGGAGGTAAGCAAGATTGAGGCGCTTTGGCTGCAGTCGAGTGCTGATGGTCACTTGCAGCTACCTCGTGCTCCTTGGGTTTTGTCCACTAAAGAAGAGCACATTGTAAAGCAAATAGTCAAGTCTATCCGTACTCCGACAGGTATGATGCATTCTATCAGGTCTGTGTTTTCTAAAGACGACCAATGTTGTAATGGAAGAGAAAGTGAATCGTTTTTGTATGTTGCACCATGCCTCTATGGGGACGTGGCTCACTAGGTATCAGCAAGCTAGGAAAGATCGAGAGGAAGCGCGATCTGAATTTTGATGTAGTATGTGCCATTGACCGATTCGATATCCTGAGGGCATGGAGGAGATGCCATGATTTATGTCAATGCGATGGTTGCATGGAGCTTTGACCACAACATCTCACGAAGGGGCAAAGGTCTCAATCGATAAGTGGGGATTCTCGAGAGGATGTAGTCCAAAGGTGATGACGTGTTTAGGGTTTGTCGTATCTATATTTTATATGCGACAACTAATTGAGTGTTTCAATGTATAGTACAAAATATATAGTGCGACGTGGTCGCACAGACGGTATTTTCACATGGAGCGTATTCATAAAATGCATTCCACAACAGATTGTGGTATCATGGCAAGGTTCGAGCAAGAGACCCGACGACGAGCAACAAATCCAAACACGATTATAGATGAGATGGAGTATTTTGGGAACTTGTAAAGTATTGTCACGGTGGATTATCGTATCTTCTCCATGATCCTATTTGATATGCAATGGTTCAAAGTGGTACTTGAAGGAGCTGGAGCAACAGTTCCACAAGGTTCATCTAGATTTCTCGAAATAGATTCCGAAAAAAACTGGATGGATTTACGCAACACGTTTGTGTTGCCGACCCATTGTGAACAGGTGCATGTACTCATGTGTTTTTTAATTGTATTACGACATGGTACATGTTATAATAGTTAAATCTCTTTTGAATTTGATTGTGGACCTGTAATTTTCTATCCAAACCCCCGACAACCTCAATGGTGGTATGTTATACCTTCGACTCCTTGAAATGCAAGAGTATATGATCAAAGCGATATTCTAATCATAGATGATAATAGTATGCAAATAGAGGGGTCGATATTGCAAGGGGTGGAGGCCACCAAAAGCTTGGAGCATGTAGAGGAGCCAACATCGGGTAACAATGATGAAAATACAGGATTCCAAGAATTCTTTGAAAACGAAGTGAACTCATCCTTTTGTGCTGACATGTCGATCGACCTTCCAGTGTAAGCGCAGTTATGTTAGGAGATTGATATGGGACCATAGGATACTTCATACTTGGAGTATCCACCTACTCAATTCATTGAGGAATCACTTATAAGGGTCGATAAGATATGCTTTTTAAGTAAGATCATTTTTTAAAGATTTATATTACTATGCTTTGTATGATTTATATTGATTATGCTAATATCAATTTTTGTTTGTGCAAGTGACCTTTATGGATATTTAGATCATCACGACGAGTCGAGGGATGAGTGATGAGGAGCTATAGGAGATCTTCACACGTATGTCTTCAAATCAGATGGCGAGATTCAGAGATATGGCAGACCAGGAGGAGCTGTCTCGGTCACCATCAGGCCGCTCTATTAGATCTATGTCAATGCGCTCTGATGCTTTAGTTTCCAGCAAATGAGGTTGATGCTCCAGACTTAGGCCAGATGGAGGAGTGGTTTAGGGGGATGTTGCGGAGATCTGGATGCAGTGATCACACGGTCGGTACATGATATAGATGCTACTCCTTGCTCTCGTGGCGGTTCGAGAGAGCGTGGCTCAGGTGGTTGCTGTGGAGGTACCAATGCAGTGTCTCCGCCTTGTCGTTCTGCTAGATTTGCGTCACCTCTAAGATTTGTCACACCTGTGGGGACATCTACTATAGTCACTCCAGCTTTTGCTCAGTCGTCCTCCGTAGGTGGCACCCCTATGGGTGCTACTGCGAGAGATACTACATCGGTAGATACACAAGATGTACATGGGTCTCTTGGATATGCCTAGGAGCGTGGTTTCAGGTGGGAGAGCATCCATCTTAGGCATACCCAAGAGAGATATGCCTACCTTATAGATGATAGGTCAGGAGCCATCATCATGAATGATGAGGGGAGGAGGGTGATGGCTCTCATGAGAGAGTTGTGCCAATAAGTTTTTTGGCACAACATCTTGGATCATTGGAAGAACATACCGGACGGAAGCAATGACTATATTGTAGCATTCTTGTATGAGGAGTTTCTGTCACTAGCCGCAGCAGATAGGTTTTCTATGAGTTGGATGATGGAGTGCATGCATGCATACATGTGACACAGACGATCGGACGTATGCAAGGCACTCAAGAGTGGGGCTTCAAAGCCTGAGTGGCTAGACGCAGACGACTGGCACCGACTCAAGGAGAATGCTACAGATTCTCCAAGACGTTGGAGATAGCAACGCGAGGCAGCGATGGCACAACTAGAGGTCGGAGTGGTCCATCATCTTGGGAGTGGCAGCCACATGACATATCTGGAGGACTTTGTAAGTTTTTCTTTTGTTCTGCTTGCTTATTTTTTTACAATATCCTTTGTACTGACTATCATGTTTCTAACAGTTGTATTTTGTTTTCTTTGCAGCACTCCATTATAAACCGCGATCCCACTGGCCTTGAGACTTGATATACAGAGAGGGACGATCTCATTGCATTGATCGATCGCTTGTACGGAGGCGGCGGCCCTGTAAGTCACTCATCTTTCTTGTCCGTAGTTATTAAGTTTAATTAAAATGCATTATTGTGTCTGGTGGACTAATATGTAGTTGTTTCTTTTTTTGCAGAGTCCGTTCAATGCTCCTTTGCAGACATCAAGAAAAGGTTTCAGATGGCAAGGATCTATAGCTCGCCCTTGGATCCGTGGAAAAAGGTTCTTGCAAATGCAATGATCAGGGAGGCCAACGTGACTCGGGATTGGATTTTGAGGCCTATACAATTGTCTACGGGCGGAATCTTGGATTAGTAGTCCCTGTGGATTGCTAGATAGCCTTCGGGCAGATTATGGATAAGCCTACGGGCTGGACATTATAAATGTATTCCAAAGATAAATATGATAAGCTGTTGAAAAGAAACTTGTTTGACATTGCTTTTCTATGTTAGTGAAATCTCATGCAGATCTCTGTAAGGGTTAAATAGGTCATGGATTTCACTCTTAATAGGCCATTTGCAAGGAGGAAATGCAAACTGAGAAGGGAGGAAATGCAAAGAATGACCATGGTAATGGCCATGGATGGGATTCACAGAAATCTTGGGACGTTGAAAGGTACAAAGACAAGGGGAAAGAGAAAGTGCAAGAAAAGTCTTATCATCGTAGTATAGTACATGCGAAGTCAAGTGTAAAAATTGAAGAGATCAATGATATGTAGCCCGAGCATAATGATGGGGATTATATCCTTACAGCACCTTCATCTAGTGCTTTGTAGATGACAGAGATACAGTCTATGTATGCACAATGTTGGCTCTTGGACTCAGGTGCATCCTTTCATGTGACACCTTGCCGAAAGTGGTTCTATTCATACCGTACAGTGATATCATTCCTATAAGATTCTGTAGTTTCCTTTTGGTAGCATTTTTGTTATGCACGATGTACATTATACAGCCTACTGTAATATATTTCCTATAAGATTTTGTAGCTTCTCATAAATGTATTTTCTTTGTGGGTTCTTTTTATTGGAGACTAAAAGGGATTGAGTGTTTTCTTTAGCATCAATCCATCAACAATATCATGGCTTCTTCCAAGCCTTATTTGCAACTTGCATGCCTTCAATCTCTCCGGCATCCTCTTACATTCGTGTTCCTACATAAATATTAGCTATGCAGAAATAGACTATATAAATATAAGCTATTCAGATACAATCAAAAGCTAGTCCCCTAAGCCTCTGGCTAACTCGACATGCATTGGAAAGAGCTGCAACTTGATTGCCATATATATACAAGGTTTCAGACAAAGAAAGGGCAACAAGGTTGAAAATTTTAGCACTCGTTATCTCTCCAATTTGAAGGCTTTTCTCACCTCTTCAATACAATTGTCACCCTCACCACATACAAGGGTTACGACCATGTGATTTGAGAATCCTTCACCGCACAAAAGGGTCATCACCATGCAATATGGTACTTTTCGCCCTGGGCCTTTCTATTTTCGTAGCGACCCATTATGGGTTCAAACAATGCCAAGGTCATGAGTGATCAATAAGCTCTTAGGAATCAAAACAGTGAGATCGACCACATGTGCCAGTTTGGAGAAGTGCATAAAGTCCTAGCTGAATGTGAGAAAATATAGAACAAAGGAAGCGAATCCCAAACAAACTAATACCATGGAAGCTCACCTCTAGATTTTGTCAAGGATTTCTCTTCATCATCAAACTAGATTGACATTTTATTAGATTGCTCCACATAGTAGCTATCCTTGCATGCACCAGTGGTTAGGGTCTATGTCTCCTTTGGCATGGACCCCAGTGTCTTGTTGATGCTACAAGGGGATTTCATCCCCTCATTGTGCTTCATCATTGGGGGCTTCACAAAGGTAGTTTTAATGGCCCCCTTCCTTGATGGAGTCCTTATGGCAACATGCAAATAGGCAAACTAGATGCAAATCACCAAGAAGAGAGTTTGGGCGGCATAGCAAAGAGCCATACGGGTTGCATTGAAAGCTTAATGGCTAGAGAGGACTCGTGATGTATTTGGGGCATTAAGCTTTTGCACATGTTTTGTGCCCCTCGATTGGAGGATGGCGAGATTCATTTACGGGATAGGACATTTCTAAGTAGTTCGAACTAGAGTATGCTCAATTGAAACCCATCCATAGGTGTTCATAACGACACCATAGATGTACGTCCTGACTTGACACCATTTCAGCTAGCAAAGTGCTCAAAATTCTATACAATTTTAACTTTTTTTAATACTTCTATTGAAAAATGTTACAAGCCTGCATGAGTCTCATGCAATGACAATTTCGGCATTGAAGTTAGGGATGGTGCGATCTTTAAACGGTACACGACGTATCATGAGTCTCCACTGGCCAAACGAGATCGAGGTTTAAAAACCCGCATATCTACATGTAAACCTCCTCTTGGGAGGAGGTTAAAAGGATATTAAGGGGATAAAAATTCAAAAAAATTATTACTCCTTCTTTCCCCAGCCGAATGCCATGCTGGAGAAAAGGGAGTGTGGAGCGGGTGCATCAACACCATACCTAGACGACGTGGGGGGGGATTGGGCCATGCATTAGGCTGCATGGTGGGGGAGGTCCCCCTCCCTTCAACTATATAAACTCCCTGTGGGGGGGGGGGAGGGAGGGAAGGAGGGAATCATGAGGCTGATTGGAGAGAGGGTGGAAGATTCTAAGCATGAGGGGTGAGACAGGGAGAACAACGCCCTGATTGTGGATGCTGCCATGGTGCCGCGAGGAGGAGGGAAGAACCACTATTGTCCGTGGAGCGCGTCACTAATAAATTGCCACCGCCGTGCTGGAGTACGACGTCATCCAATCGCCAAGAGTGTCATCGAATCCTCTTCCCTCCACACCACGTACAGTAGTACAGAAGCTTCCAAGAAGCTTCTTGGAAGCTTCTAAGGGCTCTTTAAGCCCCCTTTCCCCCCTTGCATCCCCCATAAAGCCCACCTTAGCCCGGGTTTTTAAACCCCCTTCCCATGGACTCACACTAGCCGGTTTTTAAACCCCCTTTCTTCCCACACACTAAACCTCCTTAAGTTCACTTTATCCCCCGATTTTCTTTAAAACCCTTTTCCATTGTGATTCCCACAAGCACACAAGTCCTTTAAAGCCATTTTACCCCTTCCCGTGGGTTTCCACCCAAGTCCCTATAAAGGCCACCTTACCCCGGGGTTTCCCTTAAACTCCCATTCCCATTGCGACTCCCATAAGTCCCCATTAGATCCTCAATTAAGCCCTCACGGCTTTGAAGAAGAGGGGTTTTCTCTAAGGCCCTTTCCACTCGAATTCCCCCATAAACCCATTCCCTAATTTTTCCCCCACACTCCTTCTCCACAAATATCCTTATCCCTGGAACTTCTATGAAAGGAAGAAGAAGTTCATAAGTTCCCATTTCTAAAAGCCCAATTCCAAAAAATGGTGCTTCGGTCAAGGAAGCCATACCGCAAAGGGAATTTTGTGTACGAGGGAGACGGCCAAGATCATAAGTCTACGGCCAAGGCAAGAAGGTTGAATTCACGATGGCCCCTAAAAAGGCACAAGGCGCAACCGCAGGAGGATCATCTCCTAACATTCATGTGGACATTTCACCGAACCCACAAGTCTAGGTTTTCTTCCTAAATTTGGTTTACATCGAAATATTACAATTGTGCATGGATAATTTATGGAATTAGGATACACTTTTATGATTGAAATACATTGGCTATTTCAAAGGAAATAACTCACGATTGAAGAATCAGTCATTTATATTTTTCAATGAAACGAGCAAAAAAAAGGAACATAAGATGTCTATGCATTCTTAGCAAGTTGTTTCTATACATTGCAAAGTAACGAATCTAGATCAACTAATGACCATCTTTACAAGTCGAAATTACTATAGTACACTTCGACTATGCATGAAGATTAAATCGCATGTTGCATTATTAGACATCTATTCTTCGAAATGATTCATTAAAGAAGGTTGCTAACAACCGTAGGAATTTGCAAGGCATGGAAATGATTCTAGAGCTGCATGAAGTAGATTAAACTCTAGTCAATTGGCATAGATCTCAATCAACTACATAAGTAGTTACGAAAGGTTGTGTAATGCTCATTCATCATACAAATATTTCATTCACAAATCAAGTTAGGGAAAGGATGCATGGTTCGTTTTAACATAAAACCCTAAAAGCTTAGTTGGCATGAATCGTGAATGCATCAATGGAAATTATGCCGCAACTTAACATATGCTTTGGTCTTAACCAGGGGTTGTAAATCTAATCGTATGTAGGCAATGAACCGTGTGCTTACGAGAATGGTATCATAATGCAACTAGTTTTTCCCCTCTTTGATCAAGAAATATCTTCATGAATAGACAAGTAAATTGGTTTACCCTAAAACACCTAAATCGCAAAGGACTCCCTAAAGAATGGTTAAATCAATGCAACATATCCCAAGTGCTAACTAGGGTTTAGCATGTTGAGGATGTGACCTAGTTGCACTTATTGTCAAGTTGAAACTCTCATACCCTAAAGACCTGCCCACATTCACGGAATGTAGGGAGAATAGGACATACTTGCAAGAAACGATCTAGGGTTTCTACCCTACGGATCGCTCATTAAAAAGATGAAACTCGGATTGAGTTGGAACCCTAGGACTGATGATGTCGGCCTAGTGCAATCAGGAACGGATTGGATATGAAGACACCCTAAACCCTGTTTCCTATCGAATCATGATTCCATGATTAGAAGACACCGTTGGATGGGTGAAATAGTCCCATAAATTAGATGCGACTCTTGTGCAACAAGTTGCAATGTGGCATGATCTTGTGGGTTGACCACAAGAGAATAGCCAATTTCTCGGAATGAGATTGGCAGATTCTTGCACAAGTTTATCTTGCAAGAGGATGAGTAGTCATCCTGACATAGCACCTTTCTTGGGAAAAGTGACCAAGATAAGGGGATTAGATATTTGCTTGGAAGCAAAGGATCAATCAATAATTTGGAGCAACATATTTTCTGTTAATAGAACTTAAGGTATTAGTGAAGTTGGGATAATAGGGTACGACCCTAACCCAAGGACGAGGGTTAACAAACAAACCCTTGGGGATCTTTCCGAGTCGAAATTGATCCCGGATTGAATGTTGGATGCATTCGGAGAGAATGATTCATTCTTTAACAGTTGGCCAAATAAACGACCATTGGAATTGATTGTGCTTGTAATAGTTTAGAAAGCACTATTTGCATCGTTTGCTCAAGGAACTAAAGGATGGAAAAGATATTTAATGCTTCAGGTTGAAGGCCTGAAGGGAGAGGTAGCTTCAGTTAGCCGCAACTGTTTGCCTGACCCTAACCAAGGGGGTTGTTAACCACGGCAGGAAGGTGGACCGAACCTGCCGCGAGAGGTCTCTCCGTCGAGCGCTACTTGGAGTAGGACGACGCTTGGGTGCCAAGGGGGATCTGGCCATAAATGCCTCGCCTTTCGAGCCCTGCACAAGAGGCCAACGTGACTCGGGATTGGATCTCGAGGCCCGCATACTAGTCTACGGGCGGAATCTTGGATTAATAATCTCTGTGGATTGTTGGATAGCCTTTAGGCGGCTTATGGATAAGCCTACGGGCTAGACTTTATAAATGTATTTCAAAGATAAATACAATAACCTGTTGAAAAGGAACTTGTTTGACACTGCTTTTCTTTGTCAAGTGCTAAGATTACGTGAAGGAACGGGCTAATTAAGGAAGCTGCTTGATGCATGTCCAACAAAATGTGGTAGGTGATTAGACAACTAAAAAACCCTAAGGAAACTGCGGTGGATGTGGCCATGGGTTCGTCCTATGAATGAGTGGTCCTGATTGGCCGGGAGCTTTTCTCAATCATAATGGAAGCAAGAAGATTGTTCAAAGGAAATGAATAGCAAGGGCGCTGACCTAGAGTCTAGGTTACAATAATCCTGGTTTACGCTATTTTAGGGGAACGGAATGGGACTATGCCTTATGGGAGAGAGGTCGAGCCTTGCATCCCTCTCGTTTCCCATTCTCCTTGAACCAAGTGCAGCGTGGATTCATCTCGGCCCTAGCGTTTCTGTGTAAAGTAGTTTACTTGGGGGTTCGACGCTAGTTGCCGTCTAGGAAATGACCATTAGGGGAAACCCTGATTCAGGTCGGTCCTAAGTGGGAACGACTAGAATACTTCCGCTATGTGGCAGACGCGAAACGTGCTAGATCTCAAATCCCACGACATTCCATGGGAGTGTGGGGCGGAGCTTTCTAGACCTCCTTTCCGATGGACTGCTAAGATGTGTCCTGAAGGGAATAGGTGGACACATTACAGTTGGTATTAGAGCGAACCAACGAAGGATTTGTTTTTAAGAAATCTTAATAAGAAGAAGTAAAGCAAATGCTGCTATTCAGAACATTTTCTTACTTTCGATGCTGTCTTACATCTAATTAAGGAAGCTGCTTGATACATGTCCAACTAAATGTGGTAGGTAATTAATTAGACAACTAAAAAAACCTGAGGAAAGTGCGGTGGATGTGGCCATGGGTCCGTCCTACAGATGGGTGGTCCCGGTTGCCCGGGAACTTTTCTCAATCATAATGGACAACAAGAAGAGTGTTCAAAGGAAATGAATAGCAACGACGCTGAGCTAGAGTCTAGGTTACAATAATCCCGGTTTACGCTATTTTAGAGGAATGGAATGGGACTGTGCCTTATGGCAGAGAGGTCGAGCCTTGCATCCCTCTCGTTTTCCAGTCTCCATGAACCAAGTGTAGCATCAATCCGCTTCGGCCCTGGCGTTTCTGTGTAAAGTAGTTCACTTGGGGGTTCGACGCTAGTTTCCGTTTAGGAAATGACCATTAAGGGAAACCCTGATTCAAGTTGGTCCTAAGTGGGAACGGCTAGAACACTTCTGCTATGTGGCAGATGTGCAAAGTCCTAAATTGCAAACCCCGCGACATTCCATGGAAGTGTCGGGCGGAGCTTTCTAGACCTCCTTTCCGATGGACTGCTAAGACGTGTCCTGAAGGGAATAGGTGGACACGTTACAGTTGGTATCAGAGCGAACCAACGAAGGATTTATTTTTAAGAAATCTTAATAGGAAGAAGTAAAGCAAATGTTGCTATTCAGAACATTTCCTTACTTTCGATGTTGTCTTGTAGAATCATGAAGCATGAAACACGTTCTTAGTGTTCTGAGTCATGTTTATGACCACGATGCATGCTTTAGATTATCAACGGAGGCTCGATATGATGAATATCTTGGACCGCATCTATAACCCATCACCCCTGTATATGGAACAGAGATGGATGGGTGTTTCAGGGATCTATTATATAGCTACCCACAGACTTGCATATCTTCGAATCAACTTGAAGATAATCAAGTGGATGGAGGACTTAAAGATAGTGAAGCTGTTCATCTTTGTTGAATCTCACGCAAACGCAATTCTACATGTCAAAGGTCGAAGGGTCAAGTAGAATGCATATGTGTACAAGGAAGTGACTCGAATAATCCTTGCCGATAGGATCTAGGTGTTGCGACGTCATGAGAAGAACGGATATCAAAGGAAAAGATACCCTAATCTTCCAATGACCTATCGATTCCTAAAAATCGATGATCCCAATCCGTACTATTACCCAATTCAAGTAGCTAAATGCAACAACATCTTATTCTCCTTGAACTAATGTATCAACTTGTTTCATCGCCGCAAGAATAATTGTATCCGAAAGGCTATGCCCATTTGAATGAAATAAGACTTTTTTTTTATCAATGGATGTCTTGACTGTGAATATTGATAAAAATTTAAGTAATTAGGGTTCTTGGCTGAAAGCTGAAGTGGACATGTTAATGTAAGGTGGAATTCTTTTTGGGAGGAAAGACGACTTCGGTCAAATTCAAAGTCATGAACCTAGGTATCCATGAGTGTCTACTTGGAATGGATTGGCTTAAACCTAACGACACCCACATTCATTGTGGAAAGGGAAAAATTTCATTTCGGAACTCTGAAGGGGAATTGGTCACAACTCAAGGTGAGGCTGGAAAGTTGAAAATTCAATTGGCCAAAGCATTTCGTATTATAAAGGGAGTTAGAAAGGGATTACCTGTCTAATTGATTAAGCTCAATAAGCTAGATCAAAAGCAGGAGTCTAGTGAAGAACCTTCATGGTTAAAGGAGTACACGGATGTATTTCCTGAAGAGTTGATAGAACTCCTGCCTCAAAGAGAAGTGGATCATGAGATCAAGCTAGTGCTAGGAGTTGCGCCAATTGCAAAGAGACCTTATAAAATGTCCATCCCGGAAGCAATTGAGATGAAGGAACAACTCAAACAACTGCTAGATCAGGGCTACATCCATCCTAGCAGTTCATCATGGGGAGCTCCAGTACTGTTGCAGAAAAAGAAAGATGGAACACTTCGATTGTGTATTGATTACAGAGGGTTGAATCAATCAACTGTCAAGAACAAGTACCCTATTCCTAGAATAGATGAGCTTCTTGATCGTCTTTAGGGTGCGAAGATCTTCTCCAAGATTGATCTCAGGTTTGGTTACTATCAGATAAAGATCAAGGAAGAAGATATCACAAAGATAGCCTTTAACACAAGATATGGACACTTTGAGCTTCTAGTTATGTCATTCGAGCTTATGAATGTGCCTGCCACCTTCAACACGTTAATGCAGGATATCTTTGGGCCATATCTTGATGACTTTCTACTCGTCTTCTTCGATGACACTTTAGTCTATTCCAAAAAGGAAGAAGATCATGAACCACAACTTCAGATTGTCCTTGAGACAATGAGAGCACATAAGCTCTATGCTAAGATGAAGAAGTGTGCATTCTTCAAACATCAGATTGAATATCTTGGGATTCATCGTATCAGCGGAAGGAATCTCAGTGGATCAGAGATGTTCTAGAGTGGCCAATACCAACAACTTTCGAAGAAATACGCAATTTATTTGGATTGACAGGATGGTATAGGTTCTTCATAAAAAACTATGCTTTGATTGCAGCACCTCTGACGGACTTACTGAAGAAGCAAACATCCATTGCATGGTCAGATGTCGAACAAACCAGGTTTGATAGATTGAAGCAAAGTTTGGTATCAGCACCTATCCTAAAACTTCCAGACCTCAGTAAGGAGTTCAAGGTAGTAACTAATGCTAGCACACATGCCTTAGGATGTGTGCTCATGTAGGAAGGTCATCCTGTAGCATACTCTTCAAGGAAATTGAAGAGCCATGAGAAGAATTATGCTACCCATGACCTAGATTTGTTAGCTGTCATCCATGCTCTAAAGCTTTGGGGACACTATCTGTTGGGTAACAAGTTTACTCTAGTGACTGATCATAAAAGTCTCAAGTGGATCTTTACCCAGAACAAGCTCAACATGAGGCAACATCGGTGGATTGAAGTGCTAGAGGAGTATGATTTTGAAATCAAATATCGACCTGGAAAGGAGAATGTAGTTGCCGATGCACCCAGTCACAATGCATTCCTTAATTCTCTAATCTTGCAAAACCCATCAACAGCTAGATCTCTAGCCACAAAGGTGTCCATGCCAAATAACCCAATACTTGAGCTAGCTAGAGAGGAAGCATGCCATGATCCATCCTATCAAAAGATGCTAAGGGAGATCCCTATCAAGGACCAGGACCAAAAGCTACAGGCTAAGTATCATGAATTCTCTATGAATAGTGGACTTGTCTACTATAGAATGAGATTATGTATACCGGTAAGCTAGTCACTTAAGCACAAGATACTGTGGGAAGCTCATGACTTCCCTTTCTCAGGACATCCTAGCTATGCCAAGACTCTCAATGCAATTAGGAAGAGCTACTATTGGGAGAGGCTTAAAGGTGACGTTCTCAAATATGTCACTAAGTGTTTGTCTTGTCAACATATCAAAGCCGAACACGTCAAAATGCCAGGAAAGCTACAACCACTCGACATTCCCCAAATGAAATGGGAATTCATCAGTATGGACTTCGTTGTTAGCCTACCCCAAGTTCAGGGAGGATACAACTCCATCATGGTTGTGGTTGACATGCTTACTAAGGTTGAACACCTTATTCCATTAAAGACAAACTATAAAGCCTCGCACATTGCAAGGTTGTTTATCAAGGAGATATTCAAGCTACATGGGCTACCCAAAAGAATCACTAGTAATCGTGAGTCTCTCTTCACATCACACTTTTGGAGAGCTATCTTTGAAGCCATTGGGACTCAACTCTGTTTTAGTACAACTTACCAACCCCAAACTGATGGCCAAATGGAGCGAGTCAATCAAGTCATCGAGGATATGCTAAGGGCACACTGCTATTGTGAACCAAAAAGGTGGATTCAATACTTGCCCTTGGTTTAGTTTGCCTACAATGCTTCTTACCAACAAAGCATTCAAGTCTCCCTTTTCAAGCATTGTATGGTCATGACAGTTGAAGTCTCCTAAACGTTTCAGATCCAACCTTGAGTGTTGAAGCTTCAAGGCAGATGTTGGAAGAGATGAATGACCAAGTAAAGTGAATAAGATAGGACATCCAAGCCGCCAAGGATAGACAGAAGGCATACGTGGATTTGAAGGGGTAAGATAGAGTCTTAGAGGAAGGAGACATGGTCTTCTTTTGCGTACGCCCAAAGAAGAATTCCCTATCCTTAGAGATTAGAAGAAGCTAAGTCCAAGGTATTGTGGACCATACAAGATCCTCAAGTGCCTAGGACCTAATGCTTATAGATTGCAACTCCTTGAGAACCTAAAGTTTTATAATGTATTCCATACCAGCCTATTGAAGAAGTATGTACCTAATCCTAGCCATGTACTTGATGACCAAAAACTTGTAATGCCTAGTCAAGGAGTCCTTGAGCTACGGCTTGACAGGATCTTAGATATTAGGGAGAGACAACTAAGATCCAAAAACCTGAGAGAATGCCTTGTCGAGTGGAAAGATTATCCCGAGGAGGATGCCACTTGGGTGGATGAAAGCACTCTCAACCATCAATATCCCCAATTTATCTCGAGATGAGGACATCTCGATTCCTCCAAGGGGCAGAGAATGTAATATTTCTATTGAAAAATATTATGAGCCTGCGTGAGTCTCATGAAATGACAATTCCAGCATTGAAGTTAGGGAAGGTGCGATCTTTAAACGGTACACGACGTATCATGAGTCTCCACTGGCCAAACGAGATCGAGGTTTAAAAACCAACATATCTACATGTGAACCTCATCTTGGGAGGAGGTTAAAAGGATATTAAGGGGATAAAAATTCAAAAAATTTATTACTCCTTCTTTCCCCAGCCGAATGCCGTGTTGGAGGAAAGGGAGTGTGGAGCGGGTGCATCAGCACCATAGCTGGACAATGTGGGGGGGATCGGGCCATGCATCAGGCCGCGTGGGGGGGGAGGTCCCCCTCCCTTCAACTATATAAACCCCCTGTGGGGGGGGGGGAGAGAGGGAAGGAGGGAGTTGTGAGGCTGATTGGAGAGAGGGTGGAAGATTTTGAGTGTGAAGGGTGAGAGAGGGAGAACGACGCCCTGACTATGGATGCTGCCGTGGTGCCGCGAGAGGAGGAGGGAAGAACCACTATTGTCCGTGGAGCGCGTCACTGATAGAATTACCGTCGCCATGCTGGAGTACGCTGCCATCTAGTCGCCAAGAGCCGTCATCGAATCCTCTTCCCTCACGCCACGTACAGCACTATAGAAGCTTCCAGGAAACTTCTTGGAAGCTTCTAAGGGCTCTTTAAGCCCCCTTTCCCCCCTTGCATCCCCCATAAAGCCCACCTTAGCCCGGGTTTTTAAACCCCCTTCCGTGGACTCACAGTAGCCATTTTTAAACCCCCTTTCTTCCCACTAAACCTCTTAAGTTCACTTTACCCCCCGGTTTTCTTTAAAACCCTTTTCCATTGCAATTCCCACAAGCACACAAGTCCTTTAAAGCCATTCTACCCCTTCCCGTGGGTTTCCACCCAAGTCCCTATAAAGGCCACCTTACCTAGGGGTTTCCCTTAAACCCCCTTCCCATTGCGACTCCCATAAGTCCCCATTAGATCCTCAATTAATCCCTCACGGCTTTGAAGAAGAGGGGTTTTCTCTAAGGCCCTTTCCACTCAAATTCCCCTATAAATCCATTCCCTAATTTTTCCCCCACTACAAGATATAGACCTTATACCGACGTTTAAAGCGACGAAAAAAGCTGAACGACGAGACGGAGATACCACATCCATGTCTCCACAGCAGCATCCCCCTGATCCCGATGCAGTCCCTCCCTCTGGCCCAAGTCGTGAGCGTCAAGATCGTCTACTCGAAGCCGAAGCATCCGATCGCGCTGAAGCAGTTCTAGCAGAGCGCTTTGATGAAGAACAAGATAGCTCCTGGTCTGCCATCTCTCTGAATCTCATGAGCTGGTCTGGAGACATGCGTGCGAAGATGTCTTGCAACTCCTCATCGCTCATCCCTCCACTCATCCTGAAAATGTCACCTGTACAGATAAAAAATGATGTTAGAATAATCAATTTAAATTATACAAAGCACAGTAATATAAATCATTTTAAAAAAAATCCCTCTTAAAATGCATATCTTATGTACCTTTATAAGAGATCTAAACAACGAATTGAGTAAGTGGATGCTCCAAGTATGAAGTATCCTATGGTCCCATGTTAATCTCCTGACACAACTCCGCATACACTGGAAGGTCGATAGACATGTCACCACAAAAGAATGAGTCCGCCTCGTTCTCAAAAAATTCTTGGACTCTTGTATTTCCATCATTGTTAGCCGATGCGCGCTCCAAGCTTTCGACGGCCTCCACCCCTTGTAATATCGACCCCTCTATTTGCATATTATCTTTATCTATGCTCGGAACATCGCTTTGATCATATACTCTCACACTTCGGGGAGTTGAAGGTATAACACACCACCATCGAGGTTGTCGGGGGTTTGGATAGAAGATTACCTGTTCACAAACACGTACAAAGCGAGTTCAAACCATTGTGACATAAACCATGTCGTATTACAATTAGCAAGAAAATGACTCCATGCACCTGTTCACAATGGGCTGGCAACACAAAAGTGTCACGCAAATCCGTCCATTTTTTTTTTCGGAATCTATTTCGAGAAATCTCGATGGACCTCATTGAACTATTGCTCCAGCTCCTCCAAGTACCACTTTGAACCACTGCACATCGAATAGTATCATGGAGAAGCTGCGGTAATCCACCGTAATAATACTTTGCAAGTTCCCAAAATACTCCATCTCATCCACAACCGTGTTCGGATCCATTGCTCGTCGTCGGGTCTCTTGCTCGAACCTTGCCATGACACCACAGTCCATTGTGGAGTGCATTTTGTCAATACGCTCCACGCGAAAATGTCGTCCGCGCGACCACGCTGCACTATATATTTTGTACTGTACATTGAAACACTCAAATTAGATGTCGCATATAAAATTTAGATACGAAAGATTCTAAACCCCTCATCACCTTTGGACTACATCCTCTCGAGAATTTCCACTCCTCCATTGAGACCTCTATCCCTTCACTGGATGCTCCGGTCAAGGCTCCATGCAACCATCGTGTTGACATAAACCGCGGCATCTCCTCCATGTCTTCGGGATATCGAATCGGTCGATGATGTGTACTACTCCAGAATTCAGCTTGCACTTCCTCTGGATCTTGCCTTGCAATTTGGTACTTGGCGAGCCACGTCTCCATGGAGGCATGGTGCAACATACAAAAGCGATTCACCTTCTCTTCCATTGAGGCATCCATTCTTTTTTCGATCCCATTTCCAACCACCACATCTCCAGTCAGTCTATCATCGTCCTTCAGCGTCCAGAGCATTTCATTGTCTGGTTCCACCGTTGGTAGCCATTGTGAAATATGCACTAACACCTTTGACACCAACCAACCTTCGGCAATGCTACCTTCTGGCCGAGCTCATTGTCGCACAAAGCCTTTCAGGGTTTTCATGAAGCGCTCCAGGAAGAACATCCATCGCATATGGATAGGTCCAGCAATCTCCACTTCGTCCACAAGATGCACAAGAAGGTGGACTTGTATCGTGAGCATGCTAGTGGGCAGGTATTTCTCAAAGAGACAGACCGTCTCCACTGCTCCCCGCCTCGCGGATTCAATAGAGGATGTCTTAATCTCTTTCTAAGAGATCCATTGCACCAAAGTCGACAACTTGTAAATGGCCCCGCGAATTTCTAGAGTAAGCCATCCTGCGATCGCGATCGGTAGGACAAACTGCCACAAATGAGAAAGCATTATGAATAATGGCCACTTTTCAAATTGCAAAATGCCCACGCTAATTACAATCAATTCGTAGCACAAACCTGACATATCTTATGCCAATCATGGGATTTTAGCCCCGACAATTGGTCATCTTTAGAAAATGCGGACCTAAGAGAATGCATCATACTCGTCGGAGTGCGGATAGACTTGATTACTTGCTTCACAATGCGCTCTTCTTTAGTGGAAAAAACCCAAGGAGCGCGAGGAAGCTGCACATGACCATCAGCACTCGACTGCGGCCATAGCGCCTCCATCTTACCTACCTCCTTCAAATCCATTCGTGCCCCTATAGTGTCTCTCTTTCATGTGATGTGGTCCCATAGCAAGCTGCCCACATTCTTGAAAATATGCATGGGATCTAACAAGTGGTTTACTTGTAAGTGGGTCCAATATGGCAACTCATAGAAAACTGAGAACCGTTGCATTCCATTTGGATGTGATTTCGAGTTGACCATTTTGAGCTCGTACCAGCTTGCGGCATTCATACGTGTTGGAGGTCGTCCAAGGAAACCTTCCTTGAGTTCATGATCCTTCGGCAAGAAAGCGGCGTGTCCTTGATATACCATCTTCTTCATGGTTTGTGACCTTCGGGAGTCTAACTGTGGCCCACACAATGGACATGCATGATAACCTGAGGTAACCAGACCTGTAAGGCGAGCCACGACCTAGTGAATACTTGATTGAATGAGATAAAATATAGATATTACCAGCGAGAACGGAGGCTTGCTCACCTTAGCAGGAAATCCCGGAAAGTCATGCATCGTCCACATGAGAATGGCTCGAATGTTGGCTAACCGCCGACCATCGCGCCTGCTCATATCTTGCACAGTGACCCCCTCCTCCCACAAAATCTTAAGCTCATCGACTAATGGACGAAGATACACGTCCATATTTTTTGCTTTGTAGCGGCCTGGGACGAGCAAGCTAAGGATGAGATGTTCTTTCTTCGTAGAAAGCCATGGAGGGATATTGTAGTTGACAAGGACTATAGGCCACACACTGTAAGAAGTTGAGCGCAGACCAAATGGGTTCACACTATCCATTGCGAGACCGAGCCGAAGATTCCTTGGCTCTCGCGCAAAGCCTGGGAAGGTAGAGTCAATGTGGCTCCATGTACGTGAATCCGCTGATATTCGTTGAACTCCATCCGTGGACCTATTCTGCATATGCCACGTTGTCAAGCTTGCCATGCCGGACATACAAAACATGTGGTTTATGCGGGGGATGAGCGGAAAGTGTCTGAGAACTTTTTGAGGAATGGTTTGCCCTTGCAAGTCCTATCGATACCTGTGAGCACCACACTTTGGACATGTCTCCATAGTCTTGTATTCTTCTCGAAACAGTATGCAATCGTTGATACATGCATGGATGTTATTGTAGTCCATGCCAAGTTTCCGTAAAACATGTCGTGCATCATCACGAGACTCAGGCATGGTATTTGCAGGTGGTAATATATGATATTTGAATAACCTAAAAAAAATCATAAAACACCTTGAAAAAGCACAAATGTTTGTAATAATAGTTTCAAAAAATAATAATCAATGAAGCCTATGTGCAAGGTACCTGAATAACTCGGTCACACTCGTATTGCTCCACCCGTATTTTGCTTGCACACTTAAGAGTGCAAGCAATGTCTTCAACCGAAATACTCGGCACCCATCATATAATGGTATGGATGCTTCCTCTCTAAGCGGATCACATGTCTCGACATCCATGGGAATCAATGCATCGATCATTGCCTCCATCTCATGCTCCAAGATTGTAGGTAGGTCTGGAAGGTTGTCTGTCTCCTCTGGCATTGACGGTATAGATTGGCCTTGCGAGTGGTGGATTGGCTCCTGTACTCCATCCATCGCACACCCACGAACTCTTCTAATTGGCCGCAAAGGGTGCACTCCCCCTTGGGACGAGACATCACCTCCCTAGATAGAAAATTTGCCAACAAGACCCAATCTTATTGTGTATGGTTTTCAATTAGCTTGCGAGTACAATGCATGATTAATATTAACTTCAAATTACCGTTTGCTGAAAATCCCAATCGCCTGATTAATGATCTCAAATTGAAACTCGCCAAATCTCGTACGTGTTCTATAGACAATCGGCGTTTTCGTCTAATGGCCAACTTGCATTGAGAGCAAGGACATGGGACACGCTGATTAAGATACACCTCGCGATCTTGAACAATAAGACCTTCTTCGTTTTCCATCTTATCTACATTACAACAAACGAGGCTCAAATGGATAGCTTTATGGAGATGTATGTCAAGTTGCAAGTTGACCATAAGCTCTTGCTTGAGAGGTTTTAGCCTCTGCAAGAGCTTGAGAAGCAAATTTTGTAAAACATTGAGGTTGATATTGATGCATCCATGGTGTTGAAGTCTAAACTTCAAGATATAAGAAATGATTTGCTGATTGATGTAAAGAATGCATTGGACATAGTAGTTGAGAGATTTATTGATGTTATATCTCGGCCATATGCCATGCTCAAGGATTTGTTTGTCCCGGTAGATAATTATTTGTTATTGTAAAAAAAAAAAAGCATTGGTTCATAAGGTTCATGAGTCGAAGACTAAATGTTTGAACTTGACTAAAAGATTGGATAATGCCTTAGATGCTAAAAGGAAAAGTGATGAATATGTTACTTCATCATTGCAACAAAAAGATTGGTGACAAGGATGCTATGATTAATGAAGTTCTTCACGAGGTGAATATAGAGTTGAAGGGGATGGAACACGATTCTTCTTTGGGATTTAATGGTGACAAGTCAATTATTGAGGTGTCTTCTTGTACAACCATTATACCTTATATACCTAGCTACAGTCTCTAGGTTATGTACTTTGAGTATCTTAGAGGGGCTCTACTAGGATTACTTATACAACTGCACTAGAGGGCTGTGAGTATAAGTAATCCATTTATGAGCATCATTGAGGATCTCTTAGTCTAATAATAAATCAGCCTCAACAAAAAGCATCTTAGAAATGTGGTTTTTTTGTCCTAGGTCCATGTATTAAAATTAATGCCATCTATGAAATTTATCAACTATAGTAATAAAATTTGTTTCAGTCAATTCTACTCATAGTCATAACATTTGAAGAAAATATCCTATGCTCAATTTAAGGGATTCTTCTTCTATAGCAGTACTTTTGGGTTCATTTTGATGAAGTACCGTAATGACCATTAGCTAGGGTATCATTTTCTTTTAGTCCTTCCGTTGACTAGTTGGCATGATTTCTAATTTGTTATGCCTATAAAGTTAATACAAAAACAAGGAATGATGCATATCACAATTAGATCCCCTACTTGGATATTATGAAGGATATGACCAATTTTAAGCCATCTTAAAGAGTCACCAATGTACGTGGCCCATGGCAAAGCACATTGCATACCATTATCGATAAGTCTATTATCGTGCATCTTAAATCTCCTAATTAAACTTTATAAAGTGTATGACTAATTTTTAGCCCTCTTAAGGAGTCGATGTAATGGTACCCATAAAAAAAGCAAAGTGGATACTATTACCATAATCATGGATATGCTATCGTTCCAATATATGTTATCTTTCTCTTTCTCTCCCTCTCTCTCCCCCTCCCTCTCTTTCTCTCGCATTTCCTCTCCCTCTCACAATATATCCTAACACTCTCCAAAAGCAAAAGGGAGAGGGAGAGAGAGAATGCACTCTCCCTCCCTCTCCCTCTCCCTCTCTTTCTCTTTCTCTCCCTCTCTCATTTCCTCCCCCTCCCTCTCCCTCTCCCTCTCTTTCTCTTTCTCTCCCTCTCTCTCCCTCTCCCTCTGCCTCTCTTTCTCTCTTTCTCTCTCATTTCCTCTCCTAAACAAGCAAAAAAGAAAGTGTTTTAAACCTTTAAGAAGCAAAAGGGAGAGAGAGAATGCACTCTCCCTCCCTCTCCCTCTCCCTCTCCATCTCCCTCTCTTTCTCTTTCTCTTTCTCTCCCTCCCTCATTTCCTTCCCCTCCCTCTCCCTCTCCCTCTCTTTCTCTTTCTCTTTCTCTTTCTCTCCCTCTCTCTCCCTCTCCCTCTCCCTCTCTTTCTCTCTTTCTCTCTCATTTCCTCTCCTAAACAAGAAAAAAAGAAAGTGATTTAAACATTAAACAAGCAAAAGGGAGAGGGAGAGAGAGAATGCACTCTCCCTCCCTCTCCCTCTCCCTCTCTTTCTCTTTCTCTCCCTCTCTCATTTCCTCCCCCTCCCTCTCCCTCTCCCTCTCCCTCTCCCTCTCCCTCTCCCTCTCTTTCTCTTTCTCTTTCTCTCCCTCTCCTTCTCTCTCCCTCTCCCTCTCTTTGTCTCTCATTTCCTCTCCTAAACAAGCAAAAAAGAAAGTGATTTAAACCTTAAACAAGCAAAAGGGAGAGGGAGAGAGAGAATGCACTCCCTCTCCCTCTCCCTCTCTTTCTCTTTCTCTCCCTCTCTCATTTCCTCACCCTTCCTCTCCCTCTCCCTCTCTTTCTCTTTCTCTCCCTCTCTCTCCCTCTCCCTCTCTTTCTCTCTCATTTCCTCTCCTAAACAAGAAAAAGAGAAAGTGATTTAAACCTTAAACAAGCAAAAGAAAGAGAGAGGGAGACTCACCAATGAGATATGGCGAGTGTGGGGCAGCTACTCTTTGCGATGAAGGCTCCTCCTCTCCTTCGCGAACAACGGCGGTGACGACGGCGGCAAGTCTTCTTCCTCTCCTTCCCTTACGGCGGTCGCTCTCTCCCTCGCTCTCGCTCTCAAAATACAAAACGTGAAAATGCAAAATAAAGCCACGCTCGGTTTCGGTCCGCTTTTTTCCCTATGGAGCGTCGCTATTTGCGTCGTAGAAGTGACGCAAATAGCGATGCCGATACCCGCCATCGCTAATCGCCGTCGCTACCAGCTCAAATCCTTGTAGTGTCCCACACTCCTTCTCCACAAAGATCCTTATCCCCAGAACTTCTATGAAAGGAAGGAGAAGTTCATAAGTTCCCATTTCTAAAAGCCCAATTCTGAAAGACGATGCTTTAGTCAAGGAAGTCATACCGCAAAGGGAATTTCACGTACGAGGGAGATGGGCCAAGATCATAAGTCTGCGGCCAAGGCAAGAAGGTCGAATTCACGATGGCCGCTAAAAAGATACACGACGCAACCACAGGAGGATCATCTCCTAACATTCATGTGGACATTTCACCAAACCCACAAGTCCAGGTTTTCTTCCTAAATTTGGTTTACGTCGAGATATTACAATTGTGCATGGATAATTTATGGAATTAGGATGCACTTTTATGATTGAAATACATTGGCTATTTCAAAGGAAATAACTCATGATTGAAGAATCGATCATTTATATTTTTCAATGAAATGCACAAAAAAAAGGAACATAAGATGTCCATGCATTCTTAGCAAGTTGTTTCTATACATTGCAAACTAATGAATCTAGATCACCATCTTTAGAAGTCAAAATTACTGTAGTACACTTTGACTATGCATGAAGATTAAATCTCATGTCGCATTATTAGACATCTCTTCTTCGCAATGATTCATTAAAGAAGGTTGCTAACAACCGTTGGAATTTGCAAGGCATGAAAATGATTCTAGGGCTGCATGAAGTAGATTAAACTCTAGTCAATTGGCATAGATCTCAATCAACTACGTAAGTAGTTACGAAAGGTTGTGTAATGCTCATTCATCATACAAATATTTCATTCACAAATCAAGTTAGGGAAAGGATGCATGGTTCGTTTTAACATAAAACCCTAAAAGCTTAGTTGGCATGAATTGTGAATGCATCAATGGAAATTATGCCGCAACTTAACATATGCTTTGATCTTAACCAGGGGTTGTAAATCTAATCATACGTAGGCAATGAACCGTGTGCTTACGAGAATGGTATCATAATGCAACTAGTTTTTCCCCTCTTTGATCAAAGTAGAACTTAAGATATTAGTTAAGTTGGGATAATAGGGTACGGCCCTAACCCAAGGACAAGGGTTAACAAAAAAAACCCTTGGGGATCTTGCCGAGTCGAAATTGATCCCGGATCAAATGCTGGATGCATTTAGAGAGAAGGATTCACTCCTTAGCAACTGGCCAAATAAATGACCACTCGAATTGATTGTGCTTGTAAGAGTTTAGAAAGCTTTGTTTGCATTGTTTGCTCAAGGAACTAAAGGATGGAAAATATATTTAATGCTTCAGGTTCTTGAAGGCCTGAAGGGAGAGGCACCTTTAGTTACCCCCGACTGTTTGCCTGACCCTAATCAAGAGGGTTGTTAACTGTGCCGGGAAGGTGGACCGAACCGGCCGTGAGAAGTCTCTCCATTGAGTGCTACTTGGAGCAGGAGAACACTTGGGTGCCAGGGGAGCTCTGGCCGTAAATCCCTCACCTTCTGAGCCCTGCACAGGAGACCAACGTGACTCGGGATTGGATCTCGAGGCCTGCATACTAGTCTATGGGTGAAATCTTGGATTAATAATGTCTGTGGATTGTTGGATAGTCTTTGGGCGAATTATGGATAAGCCTACGGGCTGAACTTTATAAATGTATTTCAAAGAAAAATACGATAACCTGTTGAAAAGAAACTTGTTTGACACTGCTTTTCTATGTCAAGTGCTAAGATTACGTGAAGGAACCAATGCCTAACGGGCTAATTAAGGAAGCTACTTGATACATGCCCAACTAAATGTGGTAGGTAATTAGACAACTAAAAAAACCTGAGGAAAGTGCGGTGGATGTGGCCATGGGTCCGTCCTACAGATGGGTGGTCCCGGTTGCCCGGGAACTTTTCTCAATCATAATGGACAACAAGAAGAGTGTTCAAAGGAAATGAATAGCAACGACGCTGAGCTAGAGTCTAGGTTACAATAATCCCGGTTTACGCTGTTTTAGAGGAATGGAATGGGACTGTGCCTTATGGCAGAGAGGTCGAGCCTTGCATCCCTCTCGTTTTCCAGTCTCCTTGAACCAAGTGTAGCATCAATTTGCTTCGGCCCTAGCATTTCTGCGTAAAGTAGTTCACTTGGGGGTTCGACGCTAGTTTCCGTCTAGAAAATGACCATTAAGGGAAACCTTGATTCAGGTCGGTCCTAAGTGGGAACGGCCAGAACACTTTTGCTATGTGGCAGACACGCAAAGTCCTAAATTACAAACCCCGCGACATTCCATGGGAGTGTCGGGCGGAGCTTTCTAGACCTCCTTTCCGATGGACTGCTAAGACATGTCCTGAAGGGAATAGGTGGACACGTTACAGTTGGTATCAGAGCGAACCAACGAAGGATTTGTTTTTAAAAAATCTTAATAGGAAGAAGTAAAGCAAATGTTGCTATTCAGAACATTTCCTTACTTTCGATGTTGTCTTGTAGAATCATGAAGCATGGAACACGTTCTTAGTGTTCTGAGTCATGTTTATGACTACGATGCATGCTTTAGATTATCGACGGAGGCTCGATATGATGAATATCTTGGACCGCATCACCCCTGTATATGGAACGGAGATGGATGGGTGTTTCAGGGATCTATTATATAGCTACCCATAGACTTGCGTACCTTCGAATCAACTTGAAGATAATCAAGTGGATGGAGGACTTAAAGATAGTGAAGCTGTTCATCTTTGTTGAATCTCACGCAAATGCAACTCTACATGTTGAAGGTCGAAGGGTCAAGTAGAATGCATATGTGTACAAGGAAGCGACTCGAATAATCCCTACCGATAGGATCTAGGTGTTGGGACGTCATGAGAACAACGGATATCAAAGGAAAAGATGCCCTAATCTTCCAATGACCTATCGATTCCTGAAAATCGATGACCCCAATCCGTACTATTACCCAGTTCCACTAGTTGAATGCAACAACATCTCATTCTCCTCGAACTAATGTATCAGCTTGTTCCATCGCCCCAAGAATAATTGTATCCGAAAGGGCTATGCCCATTTGAATGAAATAATACTTTTTTTAATCAATGAATGTCATGTTTGTGAATATTGATAAAAATTTAAGTAATTAGGGTTCTTGGCTGAAAGTTGAAGTGGACATGTTAATGTAAGGTGGAATTCTTTCTAGGAGGAAAGAGGACTTCGGTCAAATTCAAAGTCATGAACCTAGGTATCCATGAGTGTCTACTTGGAATGGATTGGCTTAAACCTAACGACGCCCACATTCATTGTGGAAAGGGCGAAATTTCCTTTTGAAACTCTGAAGGGGAATTGGTCACAACTCAAGGTGAGGCTGGAAAGCCGAAAATTCAATTGGCCAAAGCATCTCGTATTATAAAGGGAGCTAGAAAGGGATTACATGTCTACTTGATTAAGCTCAATAAGCTAGATCAGAAGCAGCAGTCCAGTGAAGAACCTTCATGGTTAAAGGAGTACGTGGACATATTTCCTGAAGAGTTGATAGAAATCCCGCCTCAAAGAGAAGTGGAACATGAGATCAAGCTAGTGCCAGGAGCTGCGCCAATTGCAAATAGACCTTATAGAATGTCCATCCTAGAAGCAATTGAGCTGAAGGAACAACTTAAGAAACTGCTAGATGAGGGCTACATCCGTCCTAGCAGTTCACCATGGGGAGCTTCAGTACTGTTCCAGAAAGAGAAAGATGGAATGCTTCGACTGTGTATTGATTATAGAGAGTTGAATCAATCAATTGTCAAGAACAGGTACCCTATTCCTAGAATAGATGAGCTTCTTGATCGTCTTCAGGGTGCGAAGTTGTTCTCCAAGATTGATCTCAGGTCTGGTTACTATCAGATAAGGATCAAGGAAGAATATATCCCACAGACGGCCTTTAATACAAGATATGGACACTTTGAGTTTCTGGTTATTTCATTCGGGCTTATGAATGTGCTTGCCACCTTCAGCAGGTTAATGCAGGATATCTTTTGGCCATATCTTGATGACTTCCTACTCGTCTTCTTCAACGACACTTTAGTCTATTCCAAACAGGAAGAAGATAATGAACCACAACTTCGGATTGTCCTTGAGACAATGAGAGCACATAAGCTTTATGCTAAGATGAAGAAGTGTGCATTCTTCAAACGTCAGATTTAATATCTGGGATTCATTGTATCAGCGGAAGGAATCTCAGTGGATCCGGCCAAAGTCAGCGATGTTCTAGAATGGCCAATACCAACAACTATCAAAGGAATACACAGTTTTCTTGGATTGACAGGATGGTATAGGGTCTTCATAAAAAACTATGCTTTGATTGCAGCGCCTCTGACGGACTTATTGAAGAAGCAAACATCCATTGCATGGTCAGTTGTCGAACAAACCAGCTCTGATAGATTGAAACAAATTTTGGTATCTGCACCTATCCTAAAACTTCCAGACCTCAGTAAGGAGTTCAAGGTAGTAACTGATGCTAGCACACTTGCCTTAGGAGGTGTGCTCATGTAGGAAGGTCATCCTGTAGCATACTCTTCGAGGAAACTAAAGAGCCATGATAAGACTTATGATACCCATGATCTAGAATTGTTAGCTGTCATCCATGCTCTAAAACTTTGGAGACACTACCTATTCGGTAACAAGTTTACTCTAGTGTTTGATCATAAAAGTCTCAAGTGGATCTTTACCCAAAACGAGCTCAACATGAGACAACGTCAGTGGATTGAAGTGTTGGAGGAGTATGATTTTGAAATCAAATATCGACCTAGAAAGGAGAATGTAGTTTCCGATGCACTCAGTTACCACAAGGCATTCCTTAATTCTCTAATCTTGCAAAACCCATCAACAGCTAGATCTCTAGCCACAAAGGTGTCCATGCCAAATAACCCAATACTTGAGCTAGCTAGAGAGGAAGCATGCCATGATCCATCCTATCAAAAGTTGCTAAGGGAGATCCCTATCAAGGACCAGGACCAAAAGCTACAGGCTAAGTATCATGAATTCTCTATCAATAGTGGACTTGTCTACTATAGAATGAGATTATGTATACCGGCAAGCGAGTCACTTAAGTAGAAGATACTGTGGGAAGCTCATGATTCCCCTTTCTCAGGACATCCTAGCTGTGCTAAGACTCTCAATGCAGTTAGGAAGAGCTACTATTGGGAGAGGCTTAAAGGTGACGTTCTCAAATATATCACTGAGTGTTTGTCTTGTCAACGTATCAAAGCCGAACATGCCAAAATGCCAGGAAAGTTACAACCACTCGACATTCCCTAAATGAAATGGGAATTCATGACTATGGACTTCGTTGTTGGCCTACCCCAAACTCAAGGAGGATAGAACTCCATCATTGTTGTGGTTGACATGCTTACTAAGATTGAACACCTTATTCTAGTAAAGACAAACTATAAAGCCTCAGACATTACAAGGTTGTTTATCAAGGAGATATTCAAGCTACATGGGCTACCCAGAAGAATCATTAGTGAACTTGATTCTCTCGTCACATCAAACTTCTGGAGAGCTATCTTTGAAGCCATTGGTACTCAACTCTGTTTTAGTATAGCTTACCATCCCCAAATTGATGGCCAAATGGAGCGAGTCAATCAAGTCATCGAGGATATGCTAAGGGCACACTACTGTCGTGAACCAAAAAGGTGGATTCAATACTTGCCCTTGGTTTAGTTTGCCTACATTGCTTCTTACCAACAAAGCATTCAAATGACCCCTTTTCAAGCATTGTATGGTCATGACGGTCGAAGTCTCCTAAACTTTTCAGATCCAACCTTGAGGGTTAAAGCTTCAAGGTAGATGTTGGAAGAGATGGATGGCCAAGTAAAGTCAATAAGATAGGATATCCAAGCCGCCAAGGATAGACATAAGGTATACCTGTATTTGAAGCAGCAAGATAGAATCTTCGAGGAAGGAGACATGGTTTTCATTTGCGTACGCCCAAAGAAGAGTTCCCTATCCTTAGGAGATTGCAAGAAGCTAAGTCCAAGGTATTGTGGACCATACAAGATCCTCAAGTGCCTAGGACCTAATGCTTATAGAATGCAACTCCCTGAGAACTTAAAGGTTCATAATGTATTCCATACCAGCCTATTGAAGAAGTATGTACCTAATCCTAGCCATGTACTTGATGACCAACAAGTTGTAATGCCTAGTCAAGGAGTCCTTGAGCTACGGCCTGACACGATCTTAGATGTTAGGGAGAGTCAACTGAGATCCAGAACCTTGAGAGAATGCCTCATCCAATGGAAAGATTATCTCCAGGAGGATGCCACTTGGGTGGATGAAAGCATATCCCCTGTTTATCTCAAGATGAGGACATCTCGATTCCTCCAAGGAGGAGAGAATGTAATATTTTTGTTGAAAACTATTACGAGCCCACGTGAGTCTCATGCAATGACAATTCCGGCATTGAAGTTAGGGACGGTGCGACCATTAAATGGTACACGACATATCATGAGTCTCCACTGGCCAAACGGGATCGAGGTTTAACAACCCGCATATCTACATGTGAACCTCCTCTTAGGAGGAGGTCAAAAGGACATTAAGTGGATAAAAATTGAAAAAATTTATCACTTCTTCTTTCCCCAGCCGAATGCCGTGCTGGAGGAAAGGCAGTGTGGAGCGGGTGCATCAGCACCATAACTCGACAATGTGGGGGGGGGGGGATCGGGCCATGCATCAGCCTGCGTGGGGGGGGGAGCGGGCGGTCCCCCTCCCTTCAACTATATAAAACCCCTGTGGGGGGGGGGGAGGGAGGGAAGGAGGGAGTCGTGAGGCTGATTGGAGAGAGGGTGGGAGATTCTGAGCATGAGGGGTGAGAGAGGGAGAACGGCGCCCTGACTGTGGATGTTCCCATGGTGCCACAAGGAGGAGGGAAGAACCACTATTGTCCATGGAGTGTGTCACTGATAGAATCGCGCCGCCGCGTTAGAGTACATCGCCATCCAGTCGCCAAGAGCCGTCATCGAATCCTCTTCCCTCCACGCCACGTACAACAGTATAGAAGCTTCCAAGAAGCTTCTTGGAAGCTTCTAAGGGCTCTTTAAGCCCCCTTTCCCCCCTTGCATCCCCCATAAAGCCCACCTTAGCTCGAGTTTTTAAACCCCCTTCCCGTGGACTCACACTAGCCGGTTTTTAAACCCCCTTTCTTCCCACTGAACCTCCTTAAGTTCACTTTACCCCCCGATTTTCTCCACAAGCACACAAGTCCTTTAAAGCCATTTTACCCCTTCTCGTGGGTTTCCACCCAAGTCCCTATAAAGGCCACCTTACCCCGGGGTTTGCCTTAAACCCCCGTTCCCATTGCGACTCCCATAAGTCCCCATTAGATCCTCAATTAAGCCCTCATGGCTTTGAAGAAGAGGGGTTTTCTCTAAGGCCCTTTCCACTTGAATTCCCCCATAAACCCATTCCCTAATTTTTTCCCCCATACTCCTTCTCCACAAAGATCCTTATCCCTAAAACTTCTATGAAATGAAGGAGAAGTTCATAAGTTCCCATTTCTAAAAGCCTAATTCCGAAAGACGGTGCTTTGGTCAAGGAAGCCGTACCGCAAAGGAAATTTCACATACGAGGGAGAGGGCCAAGATCATAAGTCTGCGGCCAAGCCAAGAAGGTTGAATTCATGGTGGCCCCTAAAAAGGCACAAGGCGCAACCGCAGGAGGATCATCTCCTAACATTCGTGTGGACATTTCATCGAACCCACAAGTCCAGGTTTTCTTCCTAAATTTGGTTTACGTCGAAATATTACAATTGTGCATGGATAATTTATGGAATTAGGATGCACTTTTACGATTGAAATACATTGGCAATTTCAAAGGAAATAACTTATGATTGAAGAATCGGCCATTTATATTTTTCAATGAAACAAACGAAAAAAAGGAACATAAGATATCTATGCATTCTTAGCAAGTCGTTTCTATACATTGCAAAGTAACGAATCTAGATCAACTAATGACCATCTTTAGAAGTTGAAATTACTGTAGTACACTTCGACTATGCATGGAAAGATTAAATCGCATGTCGCATTATTAGACATCTCTTCTTCGCAATGATTCATTAAAGAAGGTTGCTAACAACCGTAGGAATTCGCAAGGCATGGAAATGATTCTAGGGCTGCATGAAGTAGATTAAACTCTAGTCAATTGGCATAGATCTCAATCAACTACGTAAGTAGTTACGAAAGGTTATGTAATGCTCATTCAGCGTACGAATATTTCATTCAGAAATGAAGTTAGGGAAAGGCTGCATGGTTCGTTTTAACATAAAACCCTAAAAGCTTAGTTGGCATGAATTGTGAATGCATCAATGGAAATTATTCCGCAACTTAATATATGCTTTGATCTTAACCAGGGGTTGTAGATCTACTCATACGTAGGCAATGAACCGTGCGCTTACGAGAATGCTATCGTAATGCAACTAGTTTTTGCCCTCTTTGATCAAGACAATATCTTCATGAACAGACAAGTAAATTGGTTTACCCTAAAATACCTAAACGGCAAAAGACTCCCTTAAGAATGGTTAAATCAATGCAACATATCCCAAGTGCTAACTAGGGTTTAGCACGTTGAGGACATGACCTAGTTGCACTTATTGCCAAATTGAAACTCTCATACCCTAAAGACCTGCCCACATTCACGGAATGTAGGGAGAATAGGACATACTTGCAAGAAACGATCTAGGGTTTCTACCCTACGGATCGCTCGTTAAAAAGATGAAACTCGGATTGAGTTGGAACCCTAGGACCGACGATGTCGTCCTAGTGCAATCAGGAACGGATTGGATATGAAGACACCCTAAACCCTGTTTCCTATCTAATCATGATTCCATGATTAGAAGACACCATTCGATGGGTGAAATAGTCTCATAAATTAGATGCAACTCTTGTGCAACAAGTTGCAACGTTGCATGATCTTGTGGGTTGACCACAAGAGAATGGCCAATTCCTCAGAATGAGATTGGTAGATTCTTGTGTAAGCTTATCTTGCAAGAGGATGAGTAGTCATCCTGACATAGCACATTTCTTGGGAAATGTGTCCAAGATAAGGGGATTAGATATTTGGAGCAACATATTTTCTATTAATAGAACTTAAGGTATTAGTTGAGCTAGGATAATAGGGTATGGCCCTAACCCAAGGACATAAGGGTTAACAAACAAACCCTTGGGGATCTTGCCGAGTTGAAATTGATCCCAGATCGAATGCTAGATGCATTTGGAGAGAAAGATTCACTCCTTAGCGGTTGGCCAAATAAATGACCAGTGGAATTGATTGTGCTTGTAAGAGTTTAAAAAGCACTGTTTGCTCAAGGAACTAAAGGATGGAAAAGATATTGAATGCTTCAGGTTGTTTAAGGCCTGAAGGGAGAGGCAGCTTCAGTTATCCCCGACTGTCTGCCTGACCCTAACCAAGGGGGTTGTTAACCACGCCGGGAAGGTGGAACGAACCCGCCGCAAGAGGTCTCTCCGTTGAGTGCTACTTGGAGCAGGAGGACACTTAGGTGCCAGGGGGCTTTGGCCATAAATCCCTCACCTTGCGAGCCCTGTATGAGAGGCCAACATGACTTGGGATTGGATCTCGAGGCCCGCATACTAGTCTATGGGCGGAATCTTGGATTACTAATCTCTGTGGATTGCTGGATAGCCTTCGTGCGGATTATGGATAAGCCTACGGTCTGGACTTTATAAATGTATTTCAAAGATAAATATGATAACCTGTTGAAAAGGAACTTGTTTGACACTGCTTTTCTATGTCAAGTGCTAAGATTACGTGAAGGAATAATGCCTAATGGACTAATTAAGGAAGCTGCTTGATGCATGTCCAACTAAATGTGGTAGATAATTAGACAACTAAAAAAATTTGAGGAAAGTGCGGTGGATGTGGCCATGGGTCCGTCCTACGGATGGGTGGTCCTGGTTGGCCAGGAACTTTTCTCAATCATAATGGACAGTAAGAAGATTGTTCAAAGGAAATGAATAGCAAGGGCGCTGAGCTAGAGTCTAGGTTACAATAATCCCGGTTTACACTGTTTTAGGGGAACGGAATGGGACTATGCCTTATGGCAGAGAGGTCGAGCTTTGCATCCCTCTCGTTTCCCAGTCTCCTTGAACTAAGTGCAGCGTGAATCCGCTTCGGCCCTGGCATTTCTGCGTAAAGTAGTTCACTTGGGGGTTCGATGCTAGTTGCCATCTAGGAAATGACCATTAGGGGAAACCCTGATTCAGGTCGGTCCTAAGTGGGAACGACTAAGTCCTAAATTGCAAACCCCATGACATTCCATGGGAGTGTCGGGCGGAGCTTTCTAGACCTCCTTTCCGATGGACTGCTAAGACATGTCCTGAAGGGAATAGGTGGACACGTTACAGTTGGTATCAGAGTGAACCAATGAAGTATTTATTTTTAAGAAATCTTAATAGGAAGAAGTAAAGAAAATGTTGCTATTCAGAACATTTCCTTACTTTCGATGTTATCTTGCAGAATCATAAAGCATGGAACATGTTCTTAGTGTTCGGAGTCATGTTTATGACCACGATGCATACTTTAGATTATCAACGGAGGCTCAATATGATGAATATCTTGGACTGCATCTATAACCCATCACCCCTGTATATGGAATGGAGATGGATGGGTGTTTCAGGGATCTATTATATAGCTACCCACAGACTTGCGTACCTTCAAATCAACTTGAAGAGAATCAAGTGGATCGAGGACTTAAAGATAGTGAAGCTATTCGTCTTTGTTGAAGCTCACGCAAATGCAACTCTACATGTCAGAGGTCAAAGGGTCAAGCAGAATGCATATGTGTACAAGGAAGTGACTCGAATAATCCCTGCCGACACGATCAAGGTGTTGGGATGTCATGAAAAGAACGGATATCAAAGGAAAAGGTACCCTAATCTTCCAATGACCTATCGATTCCTGAAAATCGATGACCCCAATCCGTATTACACAGTTCCAGTAGCTGAATGCAACATCTTATTCTCCTCGAACTAATGTATCAGCTTGTTCCATCGCCCCAATAATAATTGTATCCGAAAGGGCTATGCCCATTTGAATGAAATAATACTTTTTTTAATCAATGAATGTCTTGACTGTGAATATTGATAAAAATTTAAGTAATTAGGGTTCTTGGCTGAAAGCTGAAGTGGACATGTTAATGTAAGGTGGAATTCTTTCTGGGAGGAAAGACGACCTTGATCAAATTCAAAGTCATGAACCTAGGTATCCATGAGTGTCTACTTGGAATGGATTGGCTTAAACCTAACGACGCCCACATTCATTGTGGAAAGGGAAAAATTTCCTTTCGGAACTCTGAAGGGGAATTGATCACAACTCAAGGTGAGACTGGAAAGCCGAAAATTCAATTCGCCAAAGCATCTTGTATTATAAAGGGAGTTAGAAAGGGATTACATATCTACTTGATTAAGCTCAATAAGCTAGATTAGAAGCAGGAGTCCAGTGAAGAACCTTCATGGTTAAAGGAGTACGCGGACGTATTTCCTGAAGAGTTGATAGAACTCCCACCTCAAAGAGAAGTGGATCATGAGATCAAGCTAGTGCCAGGAGCTGCGCCAATTGCAAACAGACCTTATAGAATGTCCATCCCGGAAGCAATTGAGCTGAAGGAACAACTTAAGCAACTGCTAGATCAGGGCTACATCCGTCCTAGCAGTTCACCATGGGGAGCTCCAATACTGTTCTAGAAAAAGAAAGATGGAACGCTTCGATTGTGTATTGATTACAGAGGGTTGAATCAATCAACTGTCAAGAACAAGTACCCTATTCCTAGAATAGATGAGCTTCTTGATCGTCTTCAGGGTGCGAAGATCTTCACCAAGATTGATCTCAGGTCTGGTTACTATCTGATAAGGATCAAGGAAGAAGATATCCCAAAGATGGCCTTTAACACAAGATATGGACAGTTTGAGTTTCTAGTTATGTCATTCGGGCTTATGAATGCACCTGCCACCTTCAACAGGTTAATGCAAGATATCTTTAGGGGATATCTTGATGACTTCCTACTCATCTTCTTTGACAACACTTTAGTCAATTCCAAACAGGAAGAAGATAATGAACCACAACTTCGGATTGTCCTTGAGACAATGAGAGCACATAAGCTCTATGCTAAGATGAAGAAGTGTGCATTCTTCAAATGTCAGATTGAATATCTAGGATTCATCATATCAGCGGAAGGATTCTCAGTGGATCCGGCCAAAGTCAACGATGTTCTAGAATGGCCAATACCAACAACTGTCAAATAAATACACAGTTTTCTTGGATTGACAGGATGGTATAGGGTCTTCATAAAAAACTATGCTTTGATTGCAGCACCTCTGACGGACTTACTGAAGAAGCAAACATCCATTGCATGGTCAGTTGTCGAACAAACCAGCTTTGATAGATTGAAGTAAAGTTCGGTATCAACACCTATTCTAAAACTTCCAAACCTCAGTAAGGAGTTCGAGGTAGTAATTGATGCTAGCACACTTGCCTTAGGAGGTGTGCTCATGTAGGAAGGTCATCTTATAGCATACTCTTCAAGGAAATTGAAGAGCCATGGGAAGAATTATGCTACCCATGATCTAGGATTGTTAGTTGTCATCCATGCTCTAAAGCTTTGGAGACACTACCTGTTGGGTAACAAGTTTATTCTAGTGACTGATCATAAAAGTCTCAAGTGGATCTTTACCCAGAACGAGCTCAACATGAGGCAATGTCGGTGGATTGAAGTGCTGGAGGAGTATGATTTTGAAATCAAATATCGACCTAGAAAGGAGAATGTAGTTTCCGATGCACTCAGTCACAAGGCATTCCTTAATTCTCTAATCTTGCAAAACCCATCAACAGCTAGATCTCTAGCCACAAAGGTGTCCATGCCAAATAACCCAATACTTGAGCTAGCTAGAGAGGAAGCATGCCATGATCCATCCTATCAAAAGATGCTAAGGGAGATCCCTATCAAGGTCAAGGACCAAAAGCTACAGGCTAAGTATCATGAATTCTCTATCAATAGTGGACTTGTCTACTATAGAACAAGATTATGTATACCGGCAAGCCAGTCACTTAAGTAGAAGATACTGTGGGAAGCTCATGATTCCCCTTTATCAGGACATCCTAGCTATACTAAGACTCTCAATGCAATTAGGAAGAGCTACTATTGGGAGAGGCTTAAAGGTGACGTTCTCAAATATGTCATTGAGTGTTTGTCTTGTCAACGTATCAAAACCGAACATGTCAAAATGCCAGGAAAGTTACAACCACTCAACATTCCCCAAATGAAATGCGAATTCATCAGTATGGACTTCGTTGTTGGCCTACCCCAAGTTCAGGGAGGATACAACTCCATCATTGTTGTGGTTGACATGCTTACTAAGGTTGAACACCTTATTCTAGTAAAGACAAACTATAAAGCCTCAGACATTACAAGGTTGTTTATCAAGGAGATATTCAAGCTACATGGGCTAGCCATAAGAATCAATAGTGATCTTGATTCTCTCGTCACATCACACTTCTGGAGAGATATCTTTGAAGCCATTGGGACTCAACTCTGTTTTAGTACAGCTTACCATCCCCAAACTCATGGCCAAACGGAGCGAGTCAATCAAGGCATCGAGGATATGCTAAGGGCACACTGCTATCGTGAACCAAAAAGGTGGATTCAATACTTGCCCTTGGTTGAGTTTGCCTACAATGCTTCTTACCAACAAAGCATTCAGATGACCCCTTTTCAAGCATTGTATGGTCATGACGGTTGAAGTCTCCTAAACTTTTCAGATCCAACCTTGAGGGTTGAAGCTTCAAGGCAGATGTTGGAAGAGATGGATGACTAAGTAAAGTCAATAAGACAGGACATCCAAGCCGCCAAGGATAGACATAAGGTATACATGGATTTGAAGCATCAAGATAGAATCTTCGAGGAAGGAGACATGGTCTTCATTCGCGTACACCCAAAGAAGAGTTCCCTATCCTTAGGAGATTGCAAGAAGCTAAGTCCAAGGTATTGTGGACCATACAAGATCCTCAAGTGCCTAGGACCTAATACTTATAGACAGCAACTCCCTAAGAACCTAAAGGTTCATAATGTATTCCATACTAGGTTATTGAAGAAGTATGTACCTAATCCTAGCCATGTACCGGGTTGGAGTACACCGCCATCAAGTTGCCAAGAGCCGTCATCGAATCCTCTTCCCTCCACGCCACGTACAGCAGTACAGAAGCTTCCAAGAAGGTTCTTGGAAGCTTTTTAGGGCTCTTTAAGCCCCCTTTTCTCCCTTGCATCCCCCATAAAGCCCACCTTAGCCCGCGTTTTTAAACCCCCCGGTTTTCTTTAAAACCCTTTTCCATTGCATTTCCCACAAGCACACAAGTCCTTTAAAGCCATTTTACCCCTTCCCGTGGGTTTCCACCCAAGTCCCTATAAAGGCCACCTCACCCCCGAGATTTCCCTTAAACCCTCGTTCCCATTGTGCCTCCCATAAGTCCCCATTAGATCCTCAATTAAACCCTCACGGCTTTGAAGAAGAGGGGTTTTCTCCAAGGCCCTTTCCACTCGAATTCCCCCATAAACCCATTCCCTAATTTTCTCGGCACACTCCCTCTCCATAAAGATCCTTATCCTCGGAACTTCTATGAAAGGAAGGAGAAGTTCATAAGTTCCCATTTCTAAAAGCCCAATTTTGAAAGACGGTGCTTCGGTCAAGGAAGCCGTACCGCAAAGGGAATTTTGCGTACGAGGGAGATGGGCCAAGATCATAAGTCTACGGCCAAGCCAATAAGGTTGAATTCACGATGGCCCCTAAAAAGGCACAAGGCGCAACCGCAGGAGCATCATCTCATAATATTCATGTGGACATTTCATCGAACCCACAAGTCTAGGTTTTCTTCCTAAATTTGGTTTACGTCGAAATATTACAATTGTGCATGGATAATTTATGGAATTAGGATGCACTTTTACGATTGAAATATATTGGCTTTTTCAAAGGAAATAACTCACGATTGAAGAATCGGTCATTTATATTTTTCAATGAAATGAACGAAAAAAAGGAACATAAGATATCTATGCATTCTTAGCAAGTTGTTTCTATACATTGCAAAGTAACGAATCTAGATCAACTAATGACCATCTTTACAAGTCGAAATTATTGTAGTACACTTCGACTATGCATGGAAAGATTAAATTGCATGTCACATTATTAGACATCTCTTCTTCGCAATGATTCATTAAAGAAGGTTGCTAACAACCGTAGGAATTTGCAAGGCATGGAAATGATTCTAGGGCTGCATGAAGTAGATTAAACTCTAGTCAATTGGCATAGATATCAATCAACTACATAACTAGTTACGAAAGATTGTGTAATGTTCATTCAACGTATGCATATTTCATTCAAAAATGAAGTTAGGGAAAGGATGCATGGTTCGTTTTAACATAAAACCCTAAAAGCTTAGTTGGCATGAATCGTGAATGCATCAATGGAAATTATGCCGCAACTTAACATACCCTTTGATCTTAACCAGGGGTTATAAATCTAATCATACGTAGGAAATGAACCGTACGCTTACGAGAATGGTATCGTAATGCAACTAGTTTTTGCCCTCTTTGATCAAGACAATATCTTCATGAATAGACAAGTAAATTGGTTTACCCTAAAACACCTAAACCACAAAAGACTCCCTTAAGAATGGTTAAATCAATGCAACATATCCCAAGTGCTAACTAGGGTTTAGCACGTTGAGAACGTGACCTAGTTGCACTTATTGCCAAGTTGAAACTCTCATACCCTAAAGACCTACCCACATTCACGGAATGTAGGGACAATAGGACATACTTGCAAGAAACGATCTAGGGTTTCTACCCTACGGATCGCTCGTCAAAAATATGAAACTCGGATTGAGTTGGAACCCTAGGACCGACAATGTCGGCCTAGTGCAATTAGGAACGGATTGGATATGAAGACACCCTAAACCCTGTTTCCTATCTAATCATGATTCTGTGATTAGAAGACACCGTTCGATGGGTGAAATAGTCCCATAAATTAGATGCGAATCTTGTGCAACGTCGCATGATCTTGTGGGTTGACCACATGAGAATGGCCAATTCCTTGAAATGAGATTGACAGATTCTTGCATAAGTTTATCTTGCAAGAGGATGAGTAGTCATCCTGACATAGTACCTTTCTTGGGAAAAGTGACAAAGATAAGGAGATTAGATATTTGCTTGGAAGCAAAGGACCAATCAATAATTTGGAGCAACGTATTTTCTGTTAATAGAACTTAAGGTATTAGTTAAGCTAGGATAATAGGGTACCACCCTAACCCAAGGACATAAGGGTTAACAAACAAACCCTTGGAGATCTTGCTGAGTCAAAATTGATCCCGGATCAAATGCTAGTTGCATTTGGAGAGAAGGATTCACTCCTTAGCAGTTGGCCAAATAAACGATCACTCGAATTGATTGTGCTTGTAACAATTTAGAAAGCACTGTTTGCATTGTTTGCTCAAGGAACTAAAGGATGGAAAATATATTTAATGCTTCATGTTGAAGGCCTGAAGGGAGAGGCAGCTACTATCTGCCTGACCCTAACCGAGGGGGTTGTTAACCGCACCGGGAAGGTGGACCAAACCCGCCGCGAGAGGTCTCTTCGTTGAGAGCTACTTGGAGCAGGACGACGCTTGGGTGCCAGGGGTGCTCTGGCCGTAAATCCCTCGCCTTCCAGGCCTTGCACAAGAGGCCAACGTGACTCTGGATTGGATCTCGAGGCCCGCATACTAGTCTATGGGCGGAATCTTGGATTAGTAATCTCTGTGGATTGCTGGATAGCCTTTAGGCGGATTATGGATAAGCCTACGGGTTGGACTTTATAAATGTATTTCAAAGATAAATATGATAACTGTTGAAAAGAAACTTGTTTGACACTGCTTTTCTATGTCAAGTGCTAAGATTACGTGAAGGAACCGGGCTAATTAAGGAAGCTACTTGATGCATGTCCAACTAAATGTGGTAGGTAATTAGACAACTAAAAAACCTGAGGAAAGTGCGGTGGATGTGGCCATGGGTCCGTCCTACAGATGGGTGGTCCCGGTTGGCCGAGAACTTTTCTCAATCATAATGGACAGCAAGAAGATCTTTCAAAGGAAATGAATAGCAAGGGCGTTGACCTAAAGTCTAGGTTACAATAATCCCGGTTTACGCTATTTTAGGGGAACAGAATGGGACTATGCCTTATGGCAGAGAGGTCGAGCCTTGCATCCCTCTCGGTTCCCATTCTCCTTAAACCAAGTGCAGCATGAATCCACTTCAGCCCTAGCGTTTCTGCGTAAAGTAGTTTACTTGGGGGTTCGACGCTAGTTGCCATCTAGGAAATGACCATTAGGGGAAACCTTGATTCAGGTCGGTCCTAAGTGGGAACGGCTAGAATACTTTCGCTACGTGGCAGACGCGTAATGTCCTAGATCACAAACCCCGTGACATTCCATGGGAGTGTCGGGGGCGGAGCTTTCTAGACCTCCTTTTCGATGGACTGCTAAGATGTGTCCTGAAGGGAATAGGTGGACACGTTACACTTTTCATATCTAGGGATTTTCCTATAAAATCCAAACTAAGAATTAATGGAAGTATGAATCTGAGACAGACAAAACTAATCCCTTTATTGTACCACCAAACTGTGCTTTCGCCCACCAAGGGCTAATTTTTCCCTAGATTGCATGTTTTTTCTCAATGGTGTATTTTATAAATTGCATAGCACTTTCTCTCTCCTCAATTTCTTACAAGGCAAAAAATTGACCTCAAAACTTCCCTATATGAGAGAAAACCTCATGTAGTTAGATAGGCACGATGTGCGAGGTATACCTTGTGCTAATGGAGATTACTTTATGAAAATAAATGCAATAGCTTATCTCATAGTTAAATAGCTTATTAATGGATTGTTTGTTCTATATAGGAGTTGTGGAAATATGGAATCATCGTTTTTGGGGTTGCCCTCACACTATCCGATATGGAGAAAGAGTGGGTCATGGCTCAAGGTAGCAAACCTTTGATATGACTTGGCATGATTGTGGCATTTTTTTTGGGTGATGAAGCCTTGTTGAATGATAGTAGATGGCAGCTAGTTTCTATAGTTAGTGCAATGACTCTTAGATCTATTTGGATTAAGAGAGATGATTTTGCCTTTGATAGAGCTGCTAACAAACTTCATCTAGAATGTACTAGGCTTCTACAAACTTATCTTCTTGCTATGTTTAAGTTTTTGAGGAAAATGCATTGGATCTTTAAGTGTTTCGCCAAAAATCTAGCCAATAGGCTTGTAATTATCTTTACTTCACTTATTAATTACAAATTGACATTATTAAGAAAAGTCTTGATTGCCTTTTTTTTCGTGCTTCCCCTGAGCTCTCTAGGTTTATCCTTTGAATCTAGCCTTTGAAGAATCATCCATACTCATGTCTAATTTGGAGTATTTACTTTTGAAAATTAAATTGGATTTGTTGCCTTTCGGATGCTAATATCGTTTCGAAGTTGAATATTCAATAGTGACAGCGTCTCAAGCTGGAATTAATCTTTACATGAAATTTGGAAAGTAACTCTATCTATGGATGACAACCGAATGAATGGTCTTGGGTTCACGTTAAATCTCGGTCTGCCCGATGACATGACACCCAGTCACAGCCGGTGACAATGTTAAGCCCTCCCTTTGGACCAAAATGGTATGATGTTGCTACTACCAAGAGTTGAACTCACACCTTCTAACTGGTAGTCAAGCACCTTACAATCTCACCTATGCACCCGCAGTTGGAGTATCGATTTTCTAAATTTATATTTTAAAAAAATGAATGTGACTGCTAAAAAGTGCCAAGTCACCGACACTTGGCTTGTCTACAAGCGATAGGCCATAGCAGGCCAATCATGGTCTTGGGCACTGTAACACCTATTATGGATTATCTAATCAATGTACAAAGGTGTCGTGAGGGTGATTGTAGGGATGTGATAATTATCTTTAAAGGGATGAAAGGTTTGAGCTTATATTGAAATTTTGAGCGTGGCCTTTGCATGAAAACACACATACACATGCATCTATATGATAAACTAGGGGCGCATCTATCTAATAGTGATGGCTAGAGCTCACATACACATGCAATGCATCCAGAAAGGTGTGCGTTGTAGCCCGTAAGGAGGGGGTCTTGAGGGGTAGTACGACCATTGATGGAGCATGCATGGGCATGTCGCGAGAGAGGTTGTTGTTTGTGAAAGGACTCGTACCGTGGAGAGAGAAGAATGTACTATGGATAGGTAATAAGTAGGAAATGCAGTTTGATGTTTTCTATAGTTGAAATAAGAAAGGAGCTATATTCTTTGTCCATATGTCCGATCTTAGTATTTGATACAATTAATGAAGTAAGAGTCATGTCGATCATTACGTTAGTATAATTTTGATACACGTAAATGATATGGTGGTTGTTATTGTCAATGTGAAGGTGACGAGCACTATCTTCTCATGATTGTACTATGCTTCCAGGACATTGACAGATTTAGGATGAACCTCTAATCAGGGGCTCTCTCTCTCTCTCTCTCTCTCTCTCTCTTTCTCTCTCAAAATATATATTAGCATGAAATTTCAATGTAATTTATGTGGAATTTAACTTGTAAGTGTAATTTTAATTGATCACCTAAGATGAATGCAATGAACAAAATTTTCCTAGTAAACTCATTATCTCGAAACATGCTCAATTAACTTGTCGATAATTAATTAAACATTCTTTTCTGCCAATTTCTTTTCCCTAATACAATAGGGTGCACTTGATTCGTAAGAGATGTGTTTCCCATAGTTGTGATCTCTTCGTTAGCGTTCCCATTTGTTGTAGTGGGAGTTTCAATGTTTGGAGAGATCTTTTACTTGGGGGCCATTGTCCACAAGTGGATTCAAGAGATAAAGAAGGAGGAATGGATTTGAGATGAGAGAGCGTAAGAGAAGATGACTTAGTTGAAGATTGAGATAAGGAGAATTGAGCTAACTCTCTTCCTCGCAGCCTCTCAAGGTAACTCCTCTCTCTCTCTCTCTCTCTCTCTCTCTCTCTCTCTCTCTCTCTCTCTCTCTCTCTCTCTCTCTCTCTCTCTCTCTCAAGCTTCTTTTCGCAAACTCTTGGAGGGGTATCCTTCTACCTCCCTCTCTCTATGTCTCTCTCATAGCCTCTCAAGGTCTCTTTATGCTCTCTAACTGCTCCCCATGCCTCATATTTATAGCTAAACAAGATAAGAAGGGTTGTGGCTGAGAAGAAGTGCTCTTTGTGGAGGGGATCTAGGAAAAATCAACAATTTAATACTCAAATCACAATTTTAATAGTTCTGTTGGCCCTCAAAGGGGGACAAAACCTCAAGACACTTGCCAAGACACTTGGTTAGAAAACTTCCAGATCACTCCTTCTTTTTCCTATTCGAAGTGTTCTTTACTGCCTGTAAACTATGATCGCAACACACACGATTTCACCAATCTTTCCTTTTTTTGTATTAAATATCGGAAACAAGCTGAAAAACCACTTGCTTTTATTTACATGACATCTTGTTCTAGAAATCTCCATAGATTTTTAGGATATTTACAATAAGTAATATCTGAAATATGCTAGTTTTGCCCAAAATCATAATATTTTTTAACTATCCATACTATACACACTAATAGTAGTGATTAATATGGATCATAACTCTCGTTCATGTTGTAACTTCTGTGAAGGTTGGCTATAGTCCTTGTCAATCTAGGAAAAATATCAGATTATGACTCTCGATTTTTTTAATTTTTAATTAATGAATTTTGTTAGTTATTAATGTTAGTTAGCTTTTACTTTAGTTCCTAACCTTACTAACTTATTAATTGACTAACTTTCGAACTAACTAACTCATTTTTAATTGCGTGGAAGTATTAGACTCACATGGGATAGGCTAAGCACGTTGAGGGTAGTAGCCTTTTTTGGAAAGCCAATGGAAGCTGGATACAGATCATGCATGATTCTCTTTTTGTTTTACACCAAGAATTCTTAATTCTTTCTTTCCTTCAATAATATAAAGCAAGGCATGTTTTATAGATTTATAGGTGCTATATTATTCTTGAACTCAAATTTCTACTTTTGCATAGAGTTGTACATATTTTAGAAAGCTCTTTGATAAGAGGTCTACAAAATAGTAGACAAAAAGATTTAGGATTGGGCATTGGAGAAATACTTTTCTCATTTAAATATTTTTGTAATTTATAATTATCCCTATTGTAAACACCTCATGTTTTCCATATCTTGAATTCTCTATTTAGTCAATAACCAATAGTATGCAATCAATGTAGGATAATAGGCTTGCAATTCTCAAAACCCTTTGTTTTCATTTTCTTACTAATGTAGAACCCTCAAGCATCTACATACTTTATCTACAACTCAAAATACAATAGTTCTCTTACTACTTTACTCGAAAGAAGTTGAAATTATAGAAGCAAACCCAATTCTAAGGCTTTATCTTGATGTGCATTTCCATCAAGCTCCAATGTCACAAAACTTTTAGCCCTATAGGTCTCCCTCTCTTTGCAACTTGTCAAAAAAGCTAATAATATTCTATCATATTTTTCTCTTTTTTTCAAACTGAAAGACTCTAAAAATCCACTTTTTCATGTTTATACAAATAAGACCATCTACTAACTCCCCTTCTTTTGCCAAGTGGCAAAAAAGCTTAGGGTTTAGGAAAACAAGTGGCAAGTGGCAAAAAAGCTTAGGGTTTAGAAAAAGATTTATTGCCAAGTGGCAAAAAAGCTTAGGGTTTAGGAAAACAAGGATAATTTGTGAGTCTAGGAAGTGCTATGATCAATAGCTCAATGATTGAATCTTCATCGACATTATGTGGCCTTCCAAATGCTACAACTATTGAATGGTCTTCTTGGAGCTTTCTAAAATTGTTGGACTTTGGTGAGCTACCACATGTAGGGAGTTGTTTTCTTATCCCTTGCTTCATATTTCATGAGTCTTCATTCTGTTGTCTTTGAGACACATCTAGTCTACCTATGAGACTCAAGCATTCATGGTTCTAGCATCAATTGCTTATTACTATAGCATTTATTAAGTATCAAGAGGGGGTGCTTGAAAGATCCATGCCACTCTATAAACTACATTATGGTTCCTCTTGAGGATCCTCATTTATATTATTTATACTTTACATTGTGTTGGTACCAACTAAGTGCATGACCTTGTGATATTGTCTCGGGTAAGTTACTCATGAATATATGTGTGCATCATGTGGGTTGAAAATAAATTATTTTTAAAATATATTTTTATATATTTTTTACATATAAAAGGGTGTAATATAAAGTGATTATTTAGAGAATGAATAGAAAAGGGTTATGCTTTATTTAGGAAAAAATCATAAACAAGGATATTTATAAATAGGTCTTAAATGCATATAATGTAGATGATATACCTATAGTAACTTCCCTGAGGATATTGTAAGCACACACTATCTTCGTCAAGAGAAGAGCTTACTAGCCAAGGAAGGTAGTGGACTAGCTCTCTCTAAACCCAACTAAGCATGAACAAAGGCATTTCCAATAACTTTGTATTTAACCGATTGTGGAACCTCCATTTTAGAGGGTATTTTTCCATGAGAAATGTAATGTGCCCGTTTAAGCATGTTTTTAGCAGTCCATCGAGAAATGAATCTAAGCGTCACTACCCGACACTCCCATGGAATGTTACAAGGTTTTTCGCCTAGGGTTTCTTGAGTTCGCCTTGCAACAGAACGTTGACTGAACTTACTGGGATCAACTTGAAATTTGAGTCCCTAGTGGTCAAGGTCTCCTAATAGCATTCTAGCGTCCGTTCTTAAACATCCTACTTTATGCAAAGATAAACAAGCCAAAGCAAACCCATGCCACACTTGATTCAAAGAGAATGGGAAATGAGAGGAATGTGCCACTCAACCTTCGTACCCGTAGGGCATAGTCCCATTCCGGTCGGATGTTGTTAAAACCTTGTTAGAAGCCTCCCAGTTCTCTGGGACCACTCTACTGTAAGGCAGACCCGTCGGGGCTTCCGCCTACCCACTTCCCTTAATAGGCGTTCTTTAGTTATCTAATTAGGTCCTACCACAATTATGCGGGACATTTAAAATAAGATTCCTTAATTAAGCCTTTTAGGGAACAGAGTTCATTTGCATAGCTTATAGCACTGGCACGAAAACAGAGCAAGCAATCCTTTTGACAAGCAAGTTCCTTGGCTTATCTTCAAGTTAATCTTTGCCTCCTGCCCTCCTGCCCATACATGAGAAATTATATGTCCCTTCTGCCCTGCAAAAGTAGTTGGTTTGAATCACATGGCATCACAATTTCCATCCTTTATGTAGAATAGGATCTTCCAACTCCACAGACATTGGGGCCACGAAGGTCTTCAACTCCATTCCAGACTTGGCAAGGGGTGTCCAAAGCTCCACTTGACACGCAAGCTACCTAGGAGTGAAACATTATTCCCATGGTTGGCCTTTTCACCACTCGACCTTCGGCCCATGGATCAAGTAGTGCCTTTTTGAGGTTTATCCTTAGTGCGATCATGGAGGTGATCCACCCATGCAAATAACCTTTCTTTAATTAATTCATTTAAGAATCAAGCATAGTCAAGGTAGTCAGTCCTAATATCATCTTCCAAGAAAACAATCATTTATCCTCATGGTGATTTGTCATCACAGACCCCTACCATGAATTTACCATCAATCACAAGCATTTGGAATAATCATCCAAACGACAACCTGGTGCACAGATCGGATGCCGTAAGCGTGCGTAGTGAGCGTCAAAAGGTCCCCAAGAACAAAAGAACTCTACTTTTTGCACACAAATGAATGTAGAAATCTTGCACGACATGAACAAGAGACCAATTGGGTGCAATCTCCCCCCATGCCTTATGTGAGTGCTCCACAAAGCATGTATTTCATATATTATTCATCTTCAAGCTCAAATAATAGCCCAAATTACAAAATAGCATGCTTTAGCTTTTGAGTCTACTTTTGTGCCAATAAAGAATTAAAGCTAATGGGAGCCCAAGAAGTCAGGCGGTACCCAAATACAATGTCCAATACAAATATTTAAATCGTGCGCCCATGCACATACAAAAATAATAAATAAATATCAAGCGCTTTGATAAATAAGCGCGACAAAATATAGGCGCCATGCCTACACGCTATCCTCCAATGCTTTCCACTGCCACCACTACTTGCTCTACACATCAACTGAAGCATTCATAATTGTTAGAAAAATAATACAATTAAACCGACAAAAGTGAATACCTAGTAGTCTTCAGCTACATAAATAAATTGGTTAGAAATCAATCCTAACCTTAATTTATCACGAGTGCGCACTCTAAACTCATAAATGTTTATTGATTTAAATATGTATTTTGCGGAATCACCTGCTATGGAATCACCCACGTACACATAAAATTAACAAAATGCCCGAAAAGGATAGGCGTCCCCATCGACTTCTCGCACAAAGAATCCACTTTGTGTATGAGCCCCGGTAATAAAATTTTACGGAATCCACTACAAAACCTCATGTAATCCACCGTGGCACGGAATCCACTGTGAAATATGCCTCCTGCCATCACATAAGCATATACTAAGACAAGTTGTCAATAACTCCATGGAAATTCAACAAGAATATATACTTCATCTTTTGAACAATGAAGATATGTTGCATCTTTCCATCATGGCCCTAAGCATGTTGTCTAGAGTCTTCCTCTTGTAAAGATTTGCACGGCTAAACATAACCTCGAGACGTAATCACTTTTAATAACATGGAACTCTATCACAAATTGTGAAAAAGTTTTAACTCCAATTTTTGAAAATTTAAGAAGAGATGTTTATGACAAGCTCATGCTATAGTTAGCCTTTGAGGAGTAATTATAGTACTATGGAGAGAGAATAACAATATGTGTACAGGAACTAAAGACCTGGTTGGGATTAGAAACTAGCACCTTGGCCAATTTTGACCAAGGAAGAGATCTCACACTCATGACCTTAGAACCAATTGAAACAACTCATACATTTTTCCTTTTTGGCCAATACAAATAGCCCTCCTTGTAAATGAAGTAATCTGTCACCACCAAAGACAGGTCATATTTGATGTCATACATGGAGTGCTATGGGTCTTAACCTCTGGGACATAGGAATGGACAAATAAACAGCTTTTATATTCATTCTTTAGAGACTTGTAGAGATAGTTCTCCAAGAGTATGGTGTTGTTGGCATCAAATTGATTGTTTCCCAAGCTCTTTAATACCATAGGCTTCTTCTAATATTGCTCATCATCAACACAAGGGATCTGGCAAAAGCTCTTTCACCACACTTCACAATCTTCCCGGAAGAGTACATCTACTTAAAAAGAAATAGGAACATAAGACTTAATCAATAGGAAGACTATAGAAACGAGAAAAAATACTAACAGTATCCAAGTAGCTTTACTTGTAATAATTAATTGTTTGCCAATGTGTAGGAGAAGCATGTAGACAAAATCCACATCAACTTTGGCTTGTTGCAATAGCTCCAAACCATGATATTTTCTTTGGCTCCTAATTAACAACAAAAACTGTTTCACTCTAGGCCTCACCATACAGTAACAATTCTCACTAACCTTGATTGGTTTCCACCCCTCCAATAGCCAGTCCTATTTAAAAATTTCCTTTGATTCCTTCAAGAGCACCGCATTGAAATCAATGATTATCAATCCGCCCCATGTTGTAGAAACATCACTTGGAAGCTTACTTTCCACAACAAACTCCTCTTCGACCCATCAAGCTCTTAGGACTGCAAAATAAGTTAACAAATTAGATGTGTGTAGGAGACTAAACAAATAGCTAAAATTAAAAGTGCTTGAGTTACATATTATCTTCACCTAGTCTTTGCTCATTTTAAGGAACCATAGTGGGCTCACCTTCCCCCTCTAGTTCCCCCATCTGCTCTCTAGAGACATGAAGTGTGTGGGGTCCTCCTCTCCTTCTAGTTCTCCCTCTCTAGCTCTCCGGAGACAAGAACTGTAGTGGGCTCTTCCTCTACTTCTAGCTCCCCCTTTTAGCTCTCCAGAGACAAGAACCATAAAAGGCTAGTGGAAGATTGTGAAGAAGCTTCAAAAGCCATGGTCAGCTAGTGGAAGTTCATCAAAAGAAAAAGGAAAAGAGTTAGAATATGTTTGTGGATGCTCAATAGTAGGATACGTGGGACGCATGGTGCATTGACAACCTTCTGTTGTCCAATTAGCAACCCACTAGAAGTTGGTAGATAGAGTATTCTTCACAACATATACCATTGAAACCATTAGAAGTTGGAATTATTATGATGATGACACCACAATAATCCTCAGAAGATTGAGTTTTGATACCTGTATAACTGAATACCTTCCCCTTTGTAGTGGAATGAAAGATAAATTTAGAGATGTTGAAAAGAAGAAAGTAGAAGAAATGTTGGCAAGAGAGTCCTCTAGAGACTGAACCCCTCTTATTCTATTCTGTTGAGTGTAGACAAACTGGGTGGAGCTAACTCCCTAATGAATGACACAATCAAGAGGCAAGCACTAGAATGAGTCCAAAGGTATATGAGAAGAGAGAAGGAAAAAATCAAAGCTAAGAATGAGCTAGCATAGAAGCCTCCTTTAATGTCCTAGTGGCACTCTTTATAGAAATTCATATGGTGACTCAAGGTCCCCTTTCTAGTTAGATCCGTCCTAGAAATATTGATGACATGCTAGTGAATGTAGTTTCGTGGCCCATCTTCAAGGGAGAGTACAATGGATACTATGATCTTCATGTAGCAAAGTTCATGGTAGCGTATGTAGCTAATAATGCTAGAACCCTTAAGCATTGGTTGGCAATATGCCCTACCACTTTCAAAGGCACAGCGTTTCAGTGGTATGAAAGACAAGTAGCAAGAACTTTTGGCACATGGGAAGAAGTTGGCCTTTCTCATTAAATTTAGGTGTAAAGGTTTTGAAGAGAAAATGCCAGAGGAGTTCATGAACTTAAGTCAGACCTCTGGTGAACGGGTGGAACCTTTTGCCTCTAGAATGGAATCCATAGTGAATACCTCTTGCTTGAACCCAAATTGACTTCTAAAATCACCTATGATAGTGAGATAGAAGCATGGATGTATTGTATTCCCTATTGCATGGCCGTAGCAGATACAAAAGAAGATACAGATATAGAAGCAGAAGTAGAGGATATAACAGAGAGTCTATTCTTCTCCTACAAAATCCCCACATAGACAGTAACATAGTCTAAAGAGGACAAAGATGACAATGAGGAAGAAAACTATGAAAGTGGGATGGAAGAATCTATCCCACACACTTCATGTCTCTAGAGAGCAGATGGGGGAACTAGAGGGGGAAGGTGAGCCCACTATGGTTCCTTAAAATGAGCAAAGACTAGGTGAAGATAATATGTAGCTCAAGCACTTTTAATTTTAGCTATTTGTTTAGTCTCCTACACACATCTAATTTGTTAACTTATTTTGCAGTCCTAAGAGCCTGATGGGTCAAAGAGGAGTTTGTTGTGGAAAGTAAGCTTCCAAGTGATGTTTCTACAACATGGGGCGGATTGATAATCATTGATTTCAATGCGGTGCTCTTGAAGGAATCAAAGGAAATTTTTAAATAGGACTGGCTATTGGAGGGGTGGAAACCAATCAAGGTTAGTGAGAATTGTTACTTGTCTTAGTATATGCTTAGTATATGCCTTCTGCGAGTGGGATAGATTCTTCCATCCCACTTTCATAGTTTTATTCCTCATTGTCATGTTTGTCCTCTTTAGACTATGTTACTGTCTATGTGGGGACTTTGTAGGAGAAGAATAGACTCTCTGTTATATCCTCTACTTCTGCTTCTATATCTGTATCTTCTTTTGTCTCTGCTACGGCCATGCAATAGGGAATACAATACATCCATGCTTCTATCTCACTATCACAGGTGATTTTAGAAGTCAATTTGGGTTCAAGCAAGAGGTATTCACTATGGATTCCATTCTAGAGGCAAAAGGTTCCACCCGTTCACCAGAGGACTGACTTAAGTTCATGAACTCCTCTGGCATTTTCTCTTCAAAACCTTTACACCTAAATTTAATTAGAAAGGCCAACTTCGTTCCATGTGCCAAAAGTTCTTGCTACTTGTCTTTCATACCACTGAAACGCTGTGCCTTTGAAAGTGGTAGGGCATATTGCCAACCAATGCTTAAGGGTTCTAGCATTATTAGCTACATAAGCTACCATGAACTTTGCTACATGAAGATCATAGTATCCATTGTACTCTCCCTTGAAGATGGGCCACGAAACTACATTCACTAGCATGTCATCAATATTTCTAGGACGGATCTAACTAGAAAGGGGACCTTGAGTCACCATATGAATTTCTATAAAGAGTGCCACTAGGACATTAAAGGAGGCTTCTATGCTAGCTCATTCTTAGCTTTGATTTTTTCCTTCTCTCTTATCATATACCTTTGGACTCATTCTAGTGCTTGCCTCTTGATTGTGTCATTCATTAGGGAGTTAGCTCCACCCAGTTTGTCTACACTCAACAGAATAGAATAAGAGGGGTTCAGTCTCTAGAGGATTCTCTTGCCAACATTTCTTCTACTTTCTTCTTTTCAACATCTCTAAATTTATCTTTCATTCCACTACAAAGGGGAAGGTATTCAGTTATACAGGTATCAAAACTCAATCTTCTGAGGATTATTGTGGTGTCATCATCATAATAATTCCAACTTCTAATGGTTTCAATGGTATATGAAGAATACTCTATCTACCAACTTCTAGTGGGTTGCTAATTGGACAACAGAAGGTTGTCAATGCACCATGCGTCCCACGTATCCTACTATTGAGCATCCACAAACATATTCTAACTCTTTTCCTTTTTCTTTTGATGAACTTCCACTAGCTGACCATGGCTTTTGAAGCTTCTTCACAATCTTCCACTAGCCTGTTATGGTTCCTGTCTCTGGAGAGCTAAAAGGGGGAGCTAGAAGTAGAGGAAGAGCCCATTACAGTTCTTGTCTCCGGAGAGCTAGAGAGGGAGAACTAGAAGGAGAGGAGGACCCCACACACTTCATGTGTCTCTAGAGAGCAGATGGGGGAACTAGAGGGGGAAGGTGAGCCCACTATGGTTCCTTAAAATGAGCAAAGACTAGGTGAAGATAATATGTAACTCAAGCACTTTTAATTTTAGCTATTTGTTTAGTCTCCTACACACATCTAATTTGTTAACTTATTTTGCAGTCCTAAGAGCCTGATGGGTCGAAGAGGAGTTTGTTGTGGAAAGTAAGCTTCCAAGTGATGTTTCTACAACATGGGGCGGATTGATAATCATTGATTTCAATGCGGTGCTCTTGAAGGAATCAAAGGAAATTTTTAAATAGGACTGGCTATTGGAGGGGTGGAAACCAATCAAGGTTAGTGAGAATTGTTACTGTATGGTGAGGCCTAGAGTGAAACAGTTTTTGTTGTTAATTAGGAGCCAAAGAAAATATCATGGTTTGGAGCTATTGCAACAAGCCAAAGTTGATGTGGATTTTGTCTACATGCTTCTCCTACACATTGGCAAACAATTAATTATTACAAGTAAAGCTACTTGGATACTGTTAGTATTTTTGTCTCGTTCTATAGTCTTCCTATTGATTAAGTCTTATGTTCCTATTTCTTTTTAAGTAGATGTACTCTTCCGGGAAGATTGTGAAGCGTGGTGAAAGAGCTTTTGCCAGATCCCTTGTGTTGATGATGAGCAATATTAGAAGAAGCCTATGGTATTAAAGAGCTTGGGAAACAATCAATTTGATGCCAACAACACCATACTCTTGGAGAACTATCTCTACAAGTCTCTAAAGAATGAATATAAAAGCTGTTTATTTGTCCATTCCTATGTCCCAGAGGTTAAGACCCATAGCACTCCATGTATGGCATCAAATATGACCTGTCTTTGGTGGTGACAGATTACTTCATTTACAAGGAGGGCTATTTGTATTGGCCAAAAAGGAAAAATGTATGAGTTGTTTCAATTGGTTCTAAGGTCATGAGTGTGAGATCTCTTCCTTGGTCAAAATTGGCCAAGGTGCTAGTTTCTAATCCCAACCAGGTCTTTAGTTCCTGTACACATATTGTTATTCTCTCTCCATAGTACTATAATTACTCCTCAAAGGCTAACTATAGCATGAGCTTGTCATAAACATCTCTTCTTAAATTTTCAAAAATTGGAGTTAAAACTTTTTCACAATTTGTGATAGAGTTCCATGTTATTAAAAGTGATTACGTCTCGAGGTTATGTTTAGCCGTGCAAATCTTTACAAGAGGAAGACTCTAGACAACATGCTTAGGGCCATGATGGAAAGATGCAACATATCTTCATTGTTCAAAAGATGAAGTATATATTCTTGTTGAATTTCCATGGAGTTATTGACAACTTGTCTTAGTATATGCTTATGTGTATTCAACTTGTCTTAGTATATGCTTATGTCTCCTTATGCTCAAATCATAAATCTGCTGGTCCCATTGGCTCCAAAAGGGGGATAAAACCCCAAGACAATTGATTAGAAATCTTTCAAATCATTCATTCTTTTTCTCCATGTTTGAAGTGTTGTTTATGATCTGCAAACTGAAATCATGGTGCGCATGATTTTGCAAATTCCTCTTTTTTTGTATGAAATCTCCAAAATAAGCTTAAAAATCACTTGTTTTTTAAAATTAAGTATTTCGCCAAAAAGCTAGCCAATACGCTTGTAATTATCTTTACCTCACTTATTAAATACAAGTCGATATTATTTAAAAAACTCTTGACTACCTATTTTTTTGTTCTTCACTTGAACTCTGTAGGTTTTTGCTTTGAATCTAGCCTTTGAAGGATCGCCCATACTTGCATCTATTTTGGAGTATTTATGTTCAAAAATTAAATTGGATGTGCTGCCTTTCGGACGTTAATATTTTTTCTAAGTTGAATATTCACTAGTGACATCATCTCAAGCTGGGATTAATCTTTCCACGAAATTTCGGGAAGTAACTCTATCTATGGATGGCAACCGAATGAATGGTCTTGGGCTTATGTTAAATCTCAGTGTGCCCATTAACCTAGTCAGCCGGTGACAATGTAAAGCCCTTCCTTTGGACCAAAATGGTACAATGTTGCTACTACCAAGAGTTGAACTCACACCTTCTAATTGGTAGTCAAGCACATTACCATCTCACCTGTGCTCGCGCAAATGAAGGACTATGGATTTCTTAAATTTATATATTAAAATATGAATGTGACTGCTAAAGTGCCGAGTCACTGACACGTGGCTTGTCTATGGGCGATAGCCCCCATTGCAGGCCGATCATGGTCTTGGATTGCAACACCTATTATGGATTATTTGATCAATGTACAAAGGTGTCTTAAGGGCGATTGTAGGGATGTGATAATTATCCTTAAATGCGACGAAAGGATCATGCTTAAATTGAAATTCTTAGCGTGCCCTTTGCACGAAGGCTCACATACACATGCATCTATATGATAAACTAGGGGCACATCTATATAAGAGTGATGGCTAGAGCTCACATGCACATGCAATGCATCCAAAAAGGTGTGCCTATAAGGAGGGGGTCTTGAGGGGTAGTACGACCATCGATGGAGCATGCATGAGAATGTCGTGAGAAACGTCATTGTTTGTGAAAGGAGTCATACCGTGGGAGAGAGAATAACATATTATGGATAGGTAATAAGTAGGGAATGCAATTTTATGTTTTCTGTAGTTGAAATAAGAAAGCAGATGTATTCTATGTCCATATGTTTGATCTTATATTTGCTATAGTTCATGAAGTAAGAGTCATGTCGATCAATTATGTTAGTATAATTTTGATACGCGTAAATGATATGGTGGTTGTTATTGTCAATGTGAAGGTGACCAGCACTGTCTTCTCATAATTGTACTATGCTTCTAGGACATTGACAAATTTAGGATGAGGAACCTTTGATCACACACATATACACACACACTTGGTTCAAAGAGAATGGGAAACAAGAGGGATGTATCAGTGGACCTCTCTACCCATAGGGTAAAGTCCCATTCCGGTCCCCTAAAACGATATGAGCTAGGGTTCTACCATACATTATCTAAGGTCAATACATAATCGCGATTTGAATGTTGAGAAGCTTCCCAGTTCTCTAGGACCACCTTGTCATAGGACCCATTGAGGGTTCCTCTCAGCCGCTTCCCTTGAAAGCTTTAGTTTCCAACTTACCTAAGGGCACATTAGTGGTAACACATACAAGCAGCTTCCTTAATTAACCCGTTAGTCACATGTTCCTTTACATAATTTTATGCACTGACACGAAAATAGATCATAAAAATTCCTTGAAAGTAAACTTTATATTAAAATTTCAACTGAGATACAAATATCTCCACAGGAGGATTCTTGCAATCTGTAAGGATGTGCATTATTTTCCTCCAAGTTTTTTCCCTTGCACTAGTAATAGGGCCTCAAGATTCCTTCCCGAGTCAGGTAGACCATTTGAGTAGGATGACCCAGAGGTAGGGGATTTACAGCTAGAGTCCCCCTAGCATGCAAGTATACATCTACAGATAGACGTTTCTATGTGGAGAGACCTCTCACAATGGGTTGGGTCCACATTCTTGACGTGGCTATCAAAGACCCACTTGGATAGGGTTGGCAGCTAGCTGGGAGTGCTCAATACACATTTTCCAGGTGTTTCAACTTGAATCCAATGTGAAAGATTTTCTTCTTACCAATTCCTTTCTTAGATGACTCCTTTTCCAAATAGGTGTTCCTATGTACAAACACAAGCAGAACTGCACACTATGTACTAGATAATCCTTTGTTTTCTTTGCTGATAGAAATTTTGATTTGATGCGATAGCATCTAATCTCGTCTTTATCCTCGTTATCGTCCAAGATTTCCAGAGATAACCTAATTTAATTTCCTCATTCTTTTGAATGAAGTAGTATCCTTGCAATGTTGATTGTAATGCTGGACATTGGCTTCCCTATAACCTTACGTATTCATTAAAATGAAGGTCTGTTGCATAATTCATATAGTTACTTAAGGACTTTGAATTCCTTTCAGCTTCAAGCAACATGAGCCTTGAGAAGAGTCCTTCCAACTTCTAACACTTTAGGGTTTGAAATTCTCTCAACTTCCTAGAAACCTTATGTATTCTATCACAAGTTCAATCTATGTTTTGTGAGATATAATAGGATTTCCTATTATATCAACCAAGCAAATGGATGCAGATGCATAAAATCTATCTAGCTTAATTGCAATATAGTGTGTATTCTTAAAACTTTTCATATATATTAGCATAAAATTTCCATGCAATTTATGTGTAATTTAACAACTTCTAAGTGCAATTTCAATCGATCACCTAAGATGAATACAATGAACAAAATTTTCCTAGTACCCTCATTATCTCAAAACATGCTCAATTAAGTTGTGATAATTAATGTAAATGTTATTTTCTCCCAATTTCTTTTCCCTAATACAATGGGGTGCACTTGATTCATAATAGATACATTTCCCGTACTTGTGATCCCTTGGTTCGCAGTCCCATTGGTTGTGGTGGGAGTTTTAGTGTTTGGAGAGATCTTTCGCTTGGGGGCCATCGTCCCCAAGTGGATTCGAGAGATAAAGAAGGAGGAATGGATTTGAGATGGGAGAGTGTAAGAGAAGATGGCTTAGTCGATGACCAAGATATGGGGAATTGAGCTAACTCTCTCCCTCATAGCCTCTTGGGGTAACTCCTCTCTCTGTCTCTCTCTATCTCTCTCTCTCTCTCTCTCTCTCTCAAGCTTCTTCTCACAAACTCTTGGAGGGGTATGCTTCTACATCCCTCTCCATACCTCTCTCTTTGCAGCCTCTTACAGTCTCCTTGTGCTCTCTAACTAGTTCCCATGCCTCATAGTTATAGATAAACAAGAGAAGTAGGGTTGTGGCTGAGAAGAAGAGCTCTTTGTGGAGAGGATCTTGGGGAAAAATCATTAACTTGATGCTCAAATCACAATTTTGATAGTTTGGTTGGCTCTGAAAGGGGGAAAAACCTCCAGACACTTGACGCTTGGTTAGAAATCTTCTAGATTACTCCTTATTTTCCCTATTTGAAGTGTTCTTTACACTCTATAAACTGCAATCGCGACGCACGTGATTTCGCCAAGCCTTCTTTTTTTAAAATTAAATCTCCAAAAAAAGTTTAAAAAACCACTTGGTTTTTTTTTACATGACATCCTGTTCTAGAAATCTCCATAGCTTTTTAGGATATTTACAATAAGTAATTCTAAAATATCTAAAATATGTTAGTTTTGCTCGAAATCCTAATATTTCTGGACAATCCATACTATACACATTAACATTAGTGATTAATATGGCTCATAACTCTTGTTCATGTTGTAACTTCAGGGAAGGGTGGCTATAGTGTTTGTCAATCCAAGAAAAATACTGGATTACGACTCTTAGTTTTTTATTTTTAATAAATTAAAAATTTTAGTTATTAATGTAAGTTAGTTTTTACTTTAGTTAGTCTTTAGTTAATAACCTTACTAACTTATTAATTGACTAACTAAGTTTCGAATTAACCAACTAATTTTTAATGGCGTGGAAGTATTACACTCACATTGGATAGGCAAGGCACATTGAGGGTAGCAGCCTATTTTGGAAAGCCAATGGAAGTTGGATAAAGATCATGCATAAATCTCTTTTTGCTTTACATCATCAATTCTTATTTAGTTCTTTGCTTCAATTATATAAATCAAGGCATGTTTTATAGGTTTATAGGCGCTAGAGTACTCTTGAACTCAAAATTCTACTTTTGCATAGAGTTGTACATATTTTAGCAAGCTATTCTTTGACAAGATGTCTACAAAATAGTAGACAAAAAGATTTAGGATTGGGCATTCGAGAAAGAATTTTCTAATTTAAAGATATTGTAATTTATAATTATCGCTATTGTAAACACCTCATGTTTTCCATATCTTGAATTCTCTTTTTAGTCAATAACCAATAGTATGCAATCACTGTAGGATAATAGGCTTGCAATTCTCAAAACCCTTTATTTTCATTTTCTTACTAATGTAGAAACCTCAAGCATCTACAATACGTCATCTACAACTCAAAATACAATAGTTCTCTTACTATTTTACTAGAAAAAAGTAGAAATTATAGAAGCAAATCCAATTCTAAGACTTTATCTCCATGTGCATTTCCATCAAGCTCCAATGTCACAAAACTTTTAGCCATATAGGTCTCCCTCTCTTTACAACTTGTCAAAAAAGCTAATAATATTCTCATATATTTCTCTTCCCTTATTTTGCCAAGAGGAAAAAATACTCAAGGTTTAGGAAAACAAGAATAATTTGTGAGTCTAGGCAGTGCTATGATCAATAGCTTGATGATTGAATCTTCTTTGACATTATGTGGCCTTCCAAATGCTACAATTATTGAATGGTCTTCTTGGAGCTTTCAAAAACTCTTGGACTTTGGTGAGCTACCACATGTAGGGAGATGTTTCTTATTCCATGCTTCATAATTCATGAGTCTTGATTGTGTTGTCTTTGAGGCACATCTAGTCTACCTATGAGACTCACACATTCATGGTTCTAGCATCAATTACTTGTTACTATATCATTTATTAAGTATCAAGAGGGGGTGCTTGAAAAATCCATGCCACTCTATAAGTGCATTGTGGTTCCTCTTGGGGATCCTCATTTTTATTATTTATACTTTATATTGTATTGGTACCAACTACATGCATGACCTTGTGATATTGTCTCGGATATTGTGAGCACACACTATCTTTCTCAAGATTTGGTCACTTTCAAAGGGGAGTTAGATCATCATTAAAAAGGAGAGGTTTCTTTATTACTTGATAGGTTGGAAGGATCACATAAAGAAGAGGGAAGGAAAAAAAAAATATAATTGAGAAGAAAGGGACATCAAGATATTATCATCTAAGCTTAGAGAAGAAGCATCGAGAAAAATCTTAGAGGAAGAGAATCTTATGACTATAATAGCACAATCCCATTTGAGAAGGGATTGTGCAAAAGAAAGATGTCCTATGGATGGCGGCCATTTTAAATGTTAAGTTGGTTCTCTTGTTTCTAGGATCAGGTTATCTTTTAAACATGGAGGTTGGTAATCATTGAAGATTGATGTGATTTGACAATATATTTTGGTTAAGACCAATAGTTATGTTCAAGATAGTATCGATGAAGAGAACCATCAATTGCAGTTTATCAGGAGCTTGCAAGATCTTTTGGTGAGGCCTCCATTAGACTAGATTTTTCTTGGAGCACATAGCTTATTTGACTTAAGGAGGAGGACATTTGCATAGTAGCATGATTCTTGCTAGTAGGTGGGTGCATCATCTTTCAAGCCTAATGGCTACAAAATAAGGTTAAAAAATTGTTGTCTCAAGAAGAGTTAGGGTTGTTACTTGTCAAGGGTCCATGATAAGAAAGAATCCTCATTATAGGGGAGTAAATTATTAACCATCATGGTGGTGTTTCCAAAGAGAGGTCATGGTCTAGAGGGATGATTGTGAAGCATAGCCAACTATAGGAGGGAAGATTGCTATCTAGAAGAAATGGTATAGTAGGTGATATGATAGATCTACATGAGGATATGATTTAGAAGAAGTGAATGACTGTAGAGGCAAAGAAACATGGAAGGTGGGCCAAATGATCATAGCTACAATAGCAAATATTATGCTGAGCCATAGAGACTAGAGAGTTTCATCACCATCTAGTTTTGTTATAGCCTCTAGTGGGACCTAAAGAGGCATCATTGGCTTCATGTCCCATTAAATTCATATCAACAAAAAATTAAGTGACGCAAGAGACCCAAGCTGATTTCCTTAATTTTTGAGCTCTATTTAAGTTGCAAGTAGCACTTCTATGTGAATAGGGGGTTTCTATATTTCATGGGACTCTTGTAGCTATTCATGAAAAGGTTCTCAAAAGAAGAATTCCTAAATCTCAACAGTTACGATGACAATGAAGAAAGTTGAAGAAATGTTGTTGGCTTTCCTAGTCTAGTTCTTTTGATTTTTTTGTTGAGTGTTAATGAGAAGAACATCTTCTAGAGGAAAATTTATTGCTTAATTTGATATCTCCATGTGAAAATAATGGAGCTATATGTGATACTCTATAGCTTTGATGTTGACTTTAAACTAGGAAAGAAACATTTAATGGTTCATGTCTTGATACTTTTTGTAACTTTTTAAAACATTTATTTTTTAAAGGAGATTAAATTGGCTGCTAGCTACATTATCTATGTCACACTAGCGTGCAACCCCTCCATCATCATATACATCATCATTCTTATACTCATCATCTATGTCATTACACAAGCATTTTTGTCAGCATCCACAAAGCTTGTAGAATGATCCCAAAAACAATATCCACATCTACAAAGGCTGCATCATAATCAACGAATTAAGAAAATTGAGTAAAGGTCATACACAATAAGTGAAGAAAGTGTGATGATTGACTAGCCTAAGGCTATATAAAGACTTAGCACAATCTATAGAAGGCATTACTATTGTTCTTAGTGAGGCAATGGTGGATTGATACTAAATAAGGGTGGATTGGTGGATTGTGCCCATGCAAGAGTATTTGTGTACCTTGGATATGAGTCCCAATGTAAGGGATAGAATGTTGGCACAACATTGCACCTTGGAGAAGGTGCAGATAGATATAGTTATTGCAATAGTTTTTAAAATATTGTTTGAAATTTGTATATATTTGTGGCTAATTTGCACGAATGAATATTATTTTAAAGGGATAATTAATAAAAAAATTGTTATATATCAAATTAAATTGTATTAGGATTAACTAGCAAACTAGAGAAAGCTCTTAAGGAAAACGGGTGATTAGATTCCGGATGGGTCATTCCAATGGCAAGGTGGTCTTGATTCATCGAGAGGTTTCCATCACAATTCAATCCTTAGAATAAGCAAGTCTAAGAATGACTTAATATTGACTATCCTAGCATATCATCATGAAACTTTACCCTATGGGTAGAGGGGTTGACACACATCACTCACCTTCACTTCTTAGTCTCTTTCTTGGGGAGGTCAATCATAAATATATGTGCGTACACTTGGGTTCAATATAATGATTTTTTAAAATATCAATTTTATACATTTTTTATTTACAAAAGGTTCCATATAAAGGGGTTACTTACATATTGAATAAAAAAGGGTTATGTTTTATTAAGGATAAAATCATAGATAAGGATATTTATAAATAGGCCTTGAACACATGTGATATAGAGGGTATAGATATAGTTGCTTTCCTGGGCTCTCTTTGGACCAAATGTGGCAATGGTTTACTTTGGCTTTAAGGATGATAGCAATGAAATCACCCTAGAAGCCAATGCTAGATGGCTAATAGGAAACAATAGTATTTAAATTAGATTATCATTTTCAAGTCATCCTTATTGGGTTGAGGTAGAGCTTTCCCTACGGGGTAGAGTAAAATAGCACAAGATCCCAAATTTTCTATTATTTTGATGAGTTCCAAGTAGCAATCCTCTTGATTACTTCTTGATAGGCTACTGAAATAAGTGCTAATGCTATGATCTAGAAGAGTTCAATTATATTGATGGATTATTTCAAGTAAAGCCTTTTGGATAGTCAATTTTATATGTTTTTTGAGTGGTCGGGTGATGGTATTGAGGGAAGGTGTCTTTAGTTACTTTGTCTTTGCAACTTTGAAGGCTGCTAGAGGGATTGTTGTGGCCATAATTTACAACTATGCATAATTAGCACCAAACCATGAGACACTTATACATGCTCCTTTGTTTCCATTTGTTAGATTGGGATGGGTCTTTTTTCACTCTCTTTGAACAAAGTTTGAACAAAGTTTGACACCAATCCACTTCAATTCGAGATGACTTGCATAAGTAGTGACCCAAATTGACATTAGATATCTTAGGTAGGAAACCCTAGAGTAAATCAATCGGCCTTGTGTAAATGATGCGAAACTTCCCTTGTGAAGGCATACTTGGGTGATCCTAGGCCATGAAGTTTGGATATTTTTCACAAGTCTCAAATTAAGTTGCCTAGATATATCCATTGGTGGACAACTAAATCATGCTATCAAGGATTGTCTAGATAGAAAGCTACATGCTGCATCAAAGTGAAAGGAATTGTGGTTATAAAGCTATGAACAATTGTTTGCAAACGTTATACAAGGTTATGGCTAAGTTGACAACTTTCTTATGAGGTATTTCTACCACTAATGAATAATGGATTTTTCCTAAATGATGAATCTTGGTAGTGCTTCCTATTATTTTGGGATATGTTTACTTCCTTTATGCACTCTTGGGATTTTAATAGGAGAGAATGATTCATGTTTACCTTGGATCAAATTTACAATCCATCTCCAATGTACCATGAAAGATATTGAACATCGAATGGCATATACTACTTTATTAATGCCAACCATCTTGCTTATATCCAAACTAACTTGAAGAGAACCTAGTAGATCGGAAATCTCAAAGTTATTAAGCTATTCACATCTTTGAGGAATTTAGACTAAACCCTACCATCCACATAGGTGGTCCATGGACTCACGGACAAAATGGTTATATCTATGAGCAAGTGACTTGAGTAATTTTGACATAGCATATCACTATTTTAGGCCACTCTTGCTACCAGAAATATTATAAAGAAGCTTACCTAGACCTTCCTTCTAAGTACAAGACCTAGATTTTTTTGCCAAGCCTTTATTTATAAAAATATTAACGCATCAAATTTTCATGGATACACGTTTGTAAAGAAACCTTACTATGATGTAATGCCTCTTTTGATGTTGAAAATATAAATGAATCTTAGATATTTGGATCAAGGCCTTTCCATGGATATGGGCAATTCATTTGACAATCAACTATGCACAATGTGTAGCTATTGGTCTTATTGATATCCTATGATAGATTGCAACTAAGAAGAGTCATATATTACTCAGCTATCATATTTTATTTTTCTTATAAAAGCAAATTATTGGATTCTCTTTAACACAATATGCATATCTTTCCTCCAACATGATTTAGCACGTATAACATTGTGTAGAAAAAAATCATTTGTAGTATTGTGTTTACCAATCCTTGCCCACCTATATAATCATAAAACCTATTCGCTCATGAAAAATTATATTGTAAAATATCAGCCTTCATGTATACACGTGTATGTTTTTCTTTCTTTTAATATAGATTATGCTATATACATTTAAACTATATCTATACTAATCATGTATTAGTTAGTCTCAATAAATGTAGCAAAAGGTTTGGGGTTGCAACATAAAACACGTAAGTGTAGCAAATGAGTCCATCACAAGGGATATTTTAATTTCTATTTTCATAGTAAAATGTATAGATTTAATACTACAAAAGATGTATTGAATTCAAATTTGGGAGAACGCATAATTTTATGAAGAAAGAGAACTCAAAATATTATGAAAATATGTAAATGCAAATACTAGTTGAGGAGACATAATATATAGGATTTCTTTATAATGGACCCTCAAGCAGACAAGTCTCTCATATGAAAACATGTATACTATACATCCCCCTAAATTACTCACTAAAACATCTCCTCAAAATACTATTGGATAAGCCTCTACATTAAGATTAGAAGAGAGATACACATCTAAGTTGTAATGATTGTTCAACACCATATTTATTTACAATTTTATACTATATTGCTAAATTTTTTAATTCGATGGGCTTAACAATGAAGGAAACCATTGATTAACTTCTTTCATTCCAAATGTCTAAATTTCACAAATTGTATGAAAATCATCGTAAGATCCTTGGATAAGATAATTGTCTTCTCATGAAAGAGTAGGCTGCTTCTCCATGTTTGCAATTTTGTGTGTGAAGTTTGAAGTTTGACATCCTTACGCAACTCCTCCTGATTGTCAACACAAGCTACTGATGAGAAATTTTTACTCATGAGAAATTTGCTTTATGATCAATATATAGTGCTTTATCTTTCTTATTTTCTTGCAATAAAGCAAGCATGTTATTTGATAGCTAGTCTTTATTAATCATCTTAATCATAATCATGCTCATCAAATGTCTAAAGTCTCTAGATTAGTATACATGCATTTATTGTCTATGCATTATTTCTTGAAAATTTTATTTTATTGTTATATTTCATTACCTTAATCAAGATTTTCAACATGTATGTACATAGAAACACAAATAATGTCTATCTTAGTTCTATTTACATAATAGAAGGGAAAGTAATTACCACTTTGTTGATATTCAAATAGTGCACTTGGGCGATATTCTATTGGTGGATTTGTGCTCCAATTCCTCTTGCGCTGGTTGATAAACCAATTTTTTATTTGCTTTAGTTCCAATCCTGTTGCTTGAACTAATCTCATTTTCTCTTCTTCCTATGCATTCATCATCAGTAGAGCAACAATGATATTATTGTAAGATTCCTATGGAAAGACTCCAAAAAGATGGAAGTGAGCAAGTTTCTTTGCTCAAAAAGTTAAATCTATCACCAATGATATTTTCAAATGCTTTCTTAAAAATATTAATGGGACCTACAACAAAGATGTTCAATGACAATAGTCAAAATGATTCACCTTCATATTGAATAAACTTTTATATATGTAAGGATTACATTATATGTGTTGTGTACTTGCACACATGCACACAAATTCTTTTATGAAATCAATGTTTCAATTAAGATTATATATAACGTTGATGTTACCAAGAAGGCTCAACAATGTGATCATTAGAAAATATGTATAAAAAACACATTATGGAAAAACAATGTACAAAATGAATATGTCTATGTAGAGCAATGAAGTTGTCAAAATAAAAAACGCTTTGCATTGAGGATCAATAATTATGAAGTGTAATGCAATTGTAACAAGAATTGTTGAAATATGTTTTGGAAAAATAAAATGGATCAAGTACCATGTCATCAAAGAATATATGATTTCTTTCCTTCAATGGCCAAAAGTCCCAAAAATTTGACCCAAGTAAAAGTGTGAGAGTAGAAAATATGTTCAAACAAGTGGGAGATAAAGGATGGAATGACAATTTCCAAAAATGGAGTATATCTTTGACAAGTTGAAGTAGTAATGCTTCCTTTTGCAAGAAGAACACAATAAGGCATTACAATCTAGTGGATATCTTGAAAAGAGAAGTCTTGACTTCAAAGGTAGCTTACATTTCCAAACACAATCTTGGATTTCTCACCTCCATGTGAACATGTACTCATTTTCCAAGAGTGATTAGCATGAACATTTATTAAAGAATAGTAAGATTATACCTAAAGTAAATTGGTAGTGGGCGAGCAACAAAGACATAGGGTGGGCCACTATGTAAATAATACTAAAAATTCCAATCACCTAGCTTTGATTGAGAATCAAGAGGAGTAAGAAGTTGAGAAGGGATGAGAAGATCTTCATTTTTCTTCAAAGATGCTTGTCCAGTATGTCAAAATAATAACAAGAAGGGGTAGCCAAAAAAGAGAGTATTTTCCTACTCATCCATCACATCATGTATCATATGTATCCCATTCTAACATTTAAGCTAACTTTTTCTTATTTCTCATAAAGCAATAAGAAAATCAAACATCCTACTTAAATGAGTACTTTTAAGGCACATCAAAATTAGCTTGCTTAAATCTATGCACCAAGTTCAACCATGGACCTACATTTTTGCAACCTTTATCAAAACATGAACAATGTTGCTTTTGAAAATTTGTATTATTCATTGAAAAGTTGTTGTTGGTTTCTTTGATTGTATTTGCAAGTTCTTCTTTTCCCAAAGAGCTTATTCTCTCTTACAAATATTTGTGATTTGAAATAGATTTCCATGTGAACACAACCTAGTTGATTTTATCCATATTATAAGTGGAAAAAAATACTAAATATAGGATTTTATAATTATCTCCATAATCTAAAATAAAGATGTAGAGGCCATGTAGCCAAAATTGAGTAATCACAATTAACGTGATGCATTTACATGACCCAAGAACACATTTTCCTCAAAGTTTTATTCCATCCAAAAGGATATTCCAAATGTTAGACAATGCAATCACGAGGGGGAATTTCTTGAGGTGAAAGGAGAGATTTTCATTGTTACTCAAACCTAAGGAGAAGTTTTGTTCTACAAAAATTAACCGTAATTAGATGAAGTAGCTATTACTTAGATGTGAAGTTTCTAGCACTTTTATCAAGGTGGAAATTTCCTTCCTTCACTGTTTTGGCATGAAAAATGAATATAACCTATGCTTGTGTCAAAACATGTAAACTATTTGGCAATTCAAGTTCATGCAGCTACACATTAGATGTTAGGGCATCCAAATATGCTAAAAAGAGATGACTTGTACAAAGCTAGGAATACATGTGTTAGTGAGAGAGAGTTATTCATAATACCTTGTCACATTGACATATGTATAAAAGATGTGAGACATGTAATTTTTTCCATCTTTGATCATAATATAATTATTGTCTCCCATATCACCTCCTTGTTCATAACTTTCATGGCTTCTCTATCTTTCTAGTCTTTCTCTCTCCTCATCACTCTTTCTTTCTCCTCTTTCCTCTCTCTTTTGCTCTTCTTTCTCAGACCCTCAGGTAGGTTACTCATGAATATATGTGTGCATCACGTGAGTTCAAAATAAGGTATTTTAAAGTACCATTTTTACATATAAAAAAGTGTAATATAAAGGCATTATTTATAAATTGAGTAGAAAAGGGTGATGTTTTATTTAGAAAAAATTCACAGATAAGAATATTTATAAATAGGCCTTGAATGCACTTGATGTAGAGGATATACATATAGTAACTTCTTGGAGCTCTGACCTCTTAGCCCTCTTCTTAACAAGTGGTATCAGAGCATTGGTCTTTGATTCATTTGGTACAATCCTTTCTTGGATTTTCTTCCACAGTCTTATTACTTTTTGATTACTCAAGGATAGGGTGTCAGTTGGGAAAGTGCAATGACCAAGAAGACCAAGGACAGCTAGTTAGAGTCAATTGGAGTAGTTGAAGGCAAAGTTGGAGGCATCTTGGAAAATATGGTAGGTCGTGCATCAATAATAGAATATTTTGAAGATAAAATGGTTAAAGATAGGGTGAATAGAGTTAGTCTTGGTTAGGACTTCAATTACTTTTCAAGATAGGATTTCTCTTTCCTCTTTCTTTCAAGATTTTGGCTAAAGATCTCATGGTGGACAACAAAGATTTTCTTCTCCTCACAGTTGTCAATTCTATCTCCTTCTAAAGCATTGGGTAATGAATCTTCATCTCTTAGTGACCATTTCAACTACTAAACTTGAGCTGTGACACATTGGAGATTAGCAGGAGTAGACCTGAGATTTGCATCGCATTTTGTGCTAATTTATATCCTCTCTAGCTCTTGATAGTCAACAATCATCCATCTCTACCTTGCCTACTCTTTGGACCATTGCTTGGCATTATATTTAATAGTAGGGATGAGCCTTTAGAAGCCTGTGATCTTCATCTTTCTTCTCTAAAACCCTAATACAAAGTAGGGTAGCCATAGCCACAGATCTAGAAGCTTCAATTTCTTCAATATTTAGCTATTCCCAGTGTTTAAGGCTTCTCTATCATCATTTTCAAGCAAGATATACTTCAAGATTGAAGGCATTTCAAATATTTTAGCATATGGAGCCTCTTGAAGCTCATTTTGAAGGATTATTTTGTGGCTTTTCTTCAAGAAGCTTAGAGTTTTAAAATTCAAGTATTTAAGTAAGCCCAGGGCATTGATTCTTCATAGGTTCAATCTCATTCAAGCATGTATGGGTTGCTTTTATGGATCATTGGAGTTTCATGGTGGATTATGGAAGATTCTTTCAATAATTGGACTGAAGCTTACATCAACTATCTTCTTTAAGTTTGATCAAGGTGTTCTACTTACTTAATCTCTAAAATCTCTCCATTTGCTTTAAGCTTTTTCACTTGTTGATGGGAGATTATTGGTCAATTAGTCCTCATAATTGATCATCAATAGATTAGAGATTAGTACTCTTCTCACTAATTAGAGCCTATTATATTGAATTTCAACATTCATTTCAATCTTATTTAATCATGGATATCATTTACAATGTCTTGATGTATAATCGTGATTTCATTGTTTGATTTTCTTTGCCCAAGATTGAAATATTGTAAAGGGTAAGCACTAGCAATCAATGAGTCACTGAATTGCATTAGTAAGACCCTCAGTCAACACATAATTCTTCATTCCAATCTTTCATTGATCAATGATGCATATCATAGAATGCTAAAAGAAATTTTCAGTTATCTATTTTATCATTGATCAATTATTTAGAATGATAATGCCATGCTGATATTCCTACCAAGGAAAAAGGTGGATGTTGAGGAAGATAGTGGGACAATAGAGAGGTAACCCTCCCCCACTATTAAAGATCCCAAAGGGGTGCAACCAACCAACCTGGGGGGAAATTTTCCCATCTCCCGGTGATTCGGAGCATGTGTAGGAAGCTTATCATACCCTTATATCCCTCACCATAATTCAAAAGTGGAGTTCTTGAAGACATAAAGTTCTCCGATGGATAGCATTGTTTGGGACTCCATTGATTAGCCACAAGGATTATACATGTTTGGGACTCTGGTGGATTAGCCACAAGGATTATACATGTTGTTATGGGCTTGGTACAGGAGGAATTCTAGCCATTCTACTTGTTGCTAGAGCATGGGCCAGGTGCGTTCATTGGAAACAAGGTATTTGGGCCTTCCTTTACCTGATTTTTTAGTCATTTACAAGTCTTATAGGTCATTCTAGGTGCATTATAGGTTTTATATAGGGTAATACACTCAAACAGTGAATTAGGATCACTTTTGGAAGACTTAACTTGGTTACAGGTATACAGAGTAATTCAAAGAATTTCCATGATCTTTACTAGATATTACATGTGTATTCAACTCCTAGAGGTTATAAGTAGGGTACTTTAGGGTTGGAAGACCTTATCTTTGACTTGGGAGAGGTGGATAAACTAAAATAATATTTTTACAAGGTACATGACTCTTCTAGATAATAGTAAAACAATAATTGGAAAATATTTTATTTTGATTTTGATTTTGGAATCTATAGCTCATCCTAAAGAGCTACTTGCGGGCTTCTATTTCCATTAAAAAGTTTTTGATTTTGATATGGAGGTCAAAATTTATAGCCATTTTTGTAACATGGGATCTACTAGACTGCACCATACTAGTGAGCAAAAATGGCTTGAAATAAGGAAAAGAACAAGCATAATGATGATGTTTAGCAAAAAAATAGAGAAGCACATGTAGCAATACTTGAGGCACATCAAGACGAGGAAGATTCACAAGAATATAGCACTTGTAGTACTCTTAATGCCACTCTTTGTAACCATGAGAGTTCCATTAGACACATGGAATTGGTTTCTAAATTAAATTAGGTGGTTGAATAGTTGGTTCAATCAAACATGTAGACCAGGGAAGTCATGGAGCATATGGCTCAATATGCTAAGGATTCTTTGGAGAAGTTTCCCTTTTCTACTAAGGATTATTTGGACAAACTTAGCTCTCAAATATCTATGCTTGTGGTGGCACACTGTGGTGGCCGATAAAGAGACTAGAGATAAATAGTCCTTTCAATCATCAAATAAAAATCCTTAGTTAGATATTATTAGAAAGAAAGGGATACCACATAGCACTTATGAGATTGGGAGACTTCTTTTAGAGCTGATGAGCCTATTTTGAGCATTCACGGATCAAATCCTCCTCAAGCCACTAGAAAATAGCCAACTATTCCTTCAGGCAAGTTTTAAACTGACTATCATAGGAGTACCTCTAATCCTTAAAACCCTAATTGTAGTACATGGACATGCAAGACCAAATAGCTAATGGACAACAAGGCTTTGTTAAGAGGGAGCTCCGTGAGAAGATTATATTAACCAAATATAGTGGCAATTCATCATCATCGGCTAATATGGAGGAGTGGACTTCCAAGTTGGAGTCCTACTTTGATATTTTTCCTAGGTTAGATGACCAAAAGATTCACTTTGCTACTATTCACCTTGGAAGCTTTGCTTATACATAATAGAGGTACATCTCAAGATACATAAATAGGAAAAATGAGTATGTTGATAGTTGGGAGTAATTCAAAGCTAAGATGGCTCATGTATTTTTATCTCCCATTGAGAAAAAGATGTTGGCAAGAAGATGATATCAATTGGACCAAAGAATCCTATCAATTAGAGAGTCTATAAAATTATTTTTTGAATCTTATCATGTATGTAGAGAGTGTGAGAGATGATGCAAAGTTGCATAAGTATATCTATGATTTGGAGCCTAATTTGTCAACAACTACTGTTACGGCCTACAAACCCGCCATAATATTCCATGCTATTAAGCTAGCTAAGAGATGTGCTCGCAATAAGTATAGGAGGGATGTTCCTATGTAGGCTTCTTTTGAATAGTAAAGGTTTGTTACTAAATAGGGCAACTTTGGTGGTAATTATGGAGGTGTCAGTACTTCATTTAGTAATCCCAAAGTCCCTACATACCCTACTTTCAATGCCTCAAGACAACAAAGTGCTTCAAAGATAGCGATCAACCATAAAGTGGAGCCTAGGTAAGGTGACAATAGACCTCGAAATAATTTAACAAATAATGCCAAGTTTATACCTATGGATCTTTTTAAGAAAAGAAAGGAAAATGATCTATGCTTCAAATGTGATGAAAAGTATATGACTGATCATGCATCAAAGTATACTTTCAAGAATACTAAGGCTAAGAATAATAACATGATAGTACGTACTTAAGGATAGGGATACTGATCCCAATCAGCCTTATAAGGTTGTAAATGTATTTCCATTTGACCCAAGTGGGCATAGTCCTTTTGAACTTGGTGGAAATGATTTACCTTTTACTGCCAGTACCCTTTGTTTGATTTCCATGGATGCTTGGACAAGTTCAAGAAGCCCTAATACACTTCGAATAAAGAGTATCATTCATGGAAAGGATGTCTCTATCCTGATAGATAGTGAAAGTACATACAAATTTGTGAATAAGTAAATTGTGCTGGAGAGGTTACAATTCTTTTCCACTAATTTACCACAACCCATAAGAGTACAAGTAGCTAATGGAAAAGAGAAAATCAGCACTCAAATGTGCCCATAGGATCCCATATAGTTAGCTGAAAATTTTGAAGTACAGATGAACCTAGTAGCTAATGGAGAAGAGAAAATCAACACTCAAATGTGCCCATAGGATCCCATATAGTTAGCTGAAAATTATAAAGTACAAGTGAACCTAATGGTTTTAGAAATGAGACCCATTGATATTATACTTGATTGTGATTGGTTGATGACTTTAGAAAAGATTACTATGGATTTCTTGTAGTTGTACATGGAGTTTTCCACATTGATGGGTAGCCTATCCATCTGTAGAGAATCCCAAGCAAATTTTATTTTTAGCTTATCGCTATTAAACAACTTAAGGAGTACAAGAAGTGCTCACATATTTTTGTATTGCACATGAATAAAGAGGTAGAAGATTAGTCCAAGAATTCGGTAGAGTATCGAGCTTTCAAAGCTCTACTTAAGGAGCATAAGGACTTATTTGAAGTACTTACTTTATTATCTCCTAAGAGAGCAATGGATCACCCTATTGATTTAGAGGCTCATTCAAACCCAATCAATAAGCCACCTTACCGGTTGTCAAATTAATGCAAGCATGAGGAAGTAGCTAAGTAAATCAAGAAGCTTTCACACATGGGATCTATTGAGTCTAATTCTTCACCTTATGCATCTCTGGTATTCTTAGTGAAGAAAAGAAAGATAGAACTTTAAAGATGTGTATTGACTACAAGGATCTAAAAAAGATCACAGCGAAGAACAAGTATCCAATACCTAGAGTTGATGGTTTGCTTTATGAATGCAAGGGGGCTATATTCTTTACCAAGATTGATTTGAGGTTTGGATTGTTGGACAGTGCGCGAGGGAGACGAGGAATGGAGGAAGAGAGAGGAGAAGAGAGATATGAGACACCAGAAGTGGAACCCCATAACTGTGTCAACTGAGCACAGATGATAGGAATATATAGAGGGGACCTAGGGCGCTATATATAGACAGACTATATATAGCTAACATGGGCGCTATATATAGACAGACTATATATAGCTAACACCCCCGCTCAAATAAAGGTCCCTTACTATGGATGAAAAACCCCTTGGGGGCTCAAGGGAAAAACCCACAGCTCTATATAGGCCTACCGTTATATTAATATTCAAAATATAAAATTACAAAGTTGAACTTACAAGAGCCTATTCATAGGCATCAAAGGAGCTACATCACTCGGGAATTACAACAACATCACTCTTGAATTACAACAGCCTATTCAGAGGCATCAAAAGAGCTTTATCACTCCTTAATATACAACATCTAAAATAAGGATAAGTGTCATCACTGCAAAAGATAAAATCTCCAAGAAATTCTTTCAACTGAACTTGGGATGTAAGCAATATATCTGTCACATCAAAACTTAAAGAAAAACGTCATAGTGACATTAGAACAACACAAGGTCTATAGAGATGGTTCGCGACGCCACTCTATAGACAACATAATAGATGTGGGGCCCCATGAACGGAATATAAATAGAACAATTTTTCATCAGCTGGAATATAGACGCTCATCAGCTGGAAAGAATATAAACGAAATAATGTGTCATCAGTTGGAATATAGACCCTCATCAACAAGAAAGAATATAAACGAATCAATGTATCATCAGCTAGAACATAGACGCTCATCAATGGAATAACGAACGAGGATGATCGTCATGAAGCATGTGAATATCAACATCCAAAAGTAATGTTGATGTTGAAATGTACACTTTCATAACCAAAATACATGCTTGATGGAGTTTGCACCATGTAAACATCCATTTTCTACCAAAACTGTAAGCTTTATGTTTAAAAGGGCATAAAAAATGTGTTGAGATGTTCTATTGTATACATCTTTGATCAAAGTACAAGCATCATGGTAAAAGCAAAGCACTCATGAATTGGGTCCTTGTAGAGAAGGAAGTAAAAAGCAGGGAGAGCATCTGAAAGACAACAAACTAAGCTTACAAGTTCCAAGTGTTAAAACCAATTCGCACATAGATGGAATGTATACTGAGTTCTAAAGACCAGACATATACTGAGTTCTAAAGACCAAACAAGGACAAACAAGGTCTAGATATGTTAAGGTCACCTCAACAACCAAAGTTACTGGTCATTTCCCTTAAAGCAGTAAAGTACAAGCATAAGAGAGTATATGAAAAGGGAGCCAAAGAAAGTGGATGATAAACTATACACCGAATCCTTCTCATGTTCATAGTTGAAACAATTGAAACCTAACAGCTATGGTCAGTCGACATCATGACATGTGATCCTGTGATAATGTCATTTCATACTGGCTTAGCTGTAATCTATGAATATGCCAAGAAAACCAAAATACTATGAAACTGACTCAAGAATGATGGATAGACAAGAGAGAAAGCATTACAGAATCCCTTTATAAGGCAGACAATAAAGAGTCAAATGTTGCCAAGTTTTGCTTGCTTAAAGCTAATAATGAGCTTTGCAGAAGCAAACCAAGAACCTGCCAACTGTGGGACTTTAATCTCCAATTGTTTTAGCATAGATCTGATTAGCATTGAGCCCATCAAGCAACTAAGTGTCATTGTCAAAAAGCATTCGCATTGAAAAACAGGTCTGCAGAGAAATCTAATTGTGGTCACACGCACAAAGCATTCGCATGGACAAACATGTCTACAGAGAAATCTAATCCTGGTCACACAGTGTCTACCACAATAATAGCTGTTTCTGAGCAACTCTTCCTATTGCAGATGGTACAGCTTAGTGTTTTGTCAGCATTTATGGAGGCTGTTTTGCAAGCATCTCCATATGCAATTGTCGCATACACTGTATCTTTTTTAAAAAGAAAATTCAAAAAATTGCCTTACGGCATATCAACGACCTTAAGCAAAAGCGGGAGAAAATTTCACAAAGACTCGATTAGGTCTTTGCCCCTGATGCACAGATGCTCGTCTCATTCGTCAGAGTCGCTTCAAAATGTTAGATTCCCTTGATGGAATCTATAAGAGCTAAGATTTACGTTGATGTGACCAATCAAACACGTTGCTTCATGTTTAACATTCTGGACTTCTCTCGTCCATGCTGTCGTATTGCTGCGCATTCGAGGTGTGGAATTCACCAAAATATTGTGTGTGTGACATTTGGTACTTTGTACATACTTAGTCGTTGTGTTTACATTTATTTTCTGCATGCGAGTATAGTGGAGAGAAGTTCGGAAGCATAGTAATGGAAATGTTTGGGAAGTTTGGATCAGTTTCAGAAGTATTCGAAGATCAATTATCATTTACCTTGGATTTTGCAATGGAGGTTTTTGCAGTTGAAATGTTAATGGTCTGGCAAGTAGTGCGGTTTTTGATACAAATGGACTTGGTTGGGACTAGTTTCTGCTTCAAGAAAGGTTCTTTGTGATTTATTAAAAGATGGTTGTAGCTGTGTTCTGATTTCTGGAGGTGCTAGAGAGATGATCTTTATGGAACATGACCGTATATTTGGGCAGACCCATGTTTACAAGTGGTGCTATACCTTTTTGTCATTTGATGCACGTTATTGTTGGGAAGGCTATTTTGAAATGCATGGCTATTTTTAAATGTGAGCTTTTTGGAGGGACTTGTGAGCGTGGAGGAAAAGAAAAAAAAAGACGGTCAATATTTGGAAAAAAAAAAACAGTCACAGAGTAGGCGCAGAGAGGAGAGCTTGGTCTATCCATGGCAATATTAAGCTCTGATTAGCCTTTGGATCAGAGATTTGCCAGAGAGAGGCGACATGCATGAATCAAGAGAAGAGCTTGATGAATCCATGGGAATTCATATTCAGTTTTGAATAAGCCTTCAGATACAAAATCAATCAGATACTTGTTCGGGGAGAAAGGCGAAAGAGGAGCTACTTGAAATGGAAGAAGGATGTCTTCAATCGGAAGGGGGCCTTCTGTTCCCTTACAAGCCACTGGTTTCTGTGCAACTGAAATCCTTCGACAATAGGGCTTGTGTTCTCTTACATGATTCAGAGCATTTGTGGAGTTTTGGAGAGATGAATAGAGATCTTCAACTTCAATTAAAGCAAGCAAAAGAAGACTTGGTCTACAACTTTGGAGCATGAACTTGAAGCATGCCAACAGAAACTAAATTCTAACAAAAAGGAAAATGCAAAATTGCAAGAAGAGCTATCAGAAGTGGTAAGTTTGCTGAACTGCTTAAATCAGAAAAAGAAAAGAAAAACAGTTTAGAAAAGGAGGTGAAGTTTTTCCAAACTCGAGTAGCTGTTGCCCTCTCTGATAAAGATCATTGTATATTGGAGGTTGAAAAGTTTCAAAGGAAAGAAGATGCCATGACAGAAGAAATCAGTGAATTAGAGGACAAGTTGGGTGAGGTAACTACAGAACTTGGGAAAGTACAGAGCATGTCTGCCAAAGTTCAGACTGAGTTGGACAAAACACAGGAGAAATGTGAAGCTTATGAGAAGGTGGTTGAAAGAATGTGGAAAGTGCGAGAACAGGCTACTGGTTATAGGATTGCTCTCTGGTGCTAGCCCTGGCTGTGTAGGCCATCATGGTCTCCTCTTGCTTTGGTCCATGGGCTCTATGTATTCGTCATCGGGAAATCTACTCAGCTCTCTCTGCAATCAGAGATTATGCACTGAGAACAAGAGTGTTATGACAAGGAACGGCTGTAGCTTCAACTGCGTAGGACAGGATCAGTATTATCTCTGCATATGCAAACAAACCTGATTGCAAACCACCATGGAAGATGTGCCTGCTGATCCAGTTCTGTCGCCTCGTAATCGTAGTCAAGTGTGTCTACAATCATGTTTCATGGACTCGTGATGATGGTCAGTGTGTCGTGATCAACTGTGTCCCTCATGGTGATTAATTGATGATTCATCAGTGGATGCTACACTATTTGTTGGGTGACCAGTGATGGATTGCTATTGGTCTGTCATCTTTGCAATTCAGAAAACCTTGTTGTAAGCGAAGGAGCGCTTCAAAAACTGGTTATCCATTCAACTGTGTGGATCAGTAAGTTCATGTATTATGGGATTTGCCAATATCTACAGTTTCTCTGTCAAGACGAGTGGTGCAGGTCACATTTGGAGCCTTCAAGAGCAGCTGTAATACTGATTCTGATAACTTCAATGGTGTTTGTTGGGCCTCTACTGGTGATAAGACAAAAGGAACATTCATGCTAAGCAGATGTTAGAAACTTATACGCATCGAACAGAAGTGTTTTCTGTCGTTGTGATGTGGAAATATGGTATTTGCTACAAGCAAAGCAGATGAGGGACATCTGGCTTTTATCCATACCTGCAGAGGTTGACAAGACTATGTATTGTAGATAAACTCCATGGTTTTCACCAAGGTTTGCCATTCGATTACTAGCAGTTACTGATTATGGACAACATGGAATGTTGAGGTTTTTCTGGACTTTAACTGAATACAATAAGCTTCTGGTTTTGCACATTCAAGTTGCTGTTAAACTAGACACGATTTCTGTGCTTCTTGTAAGGTCAGTCTCAGATTGGCTAGTTAAGCAAAGTCAAGTTAAAGAACTGGCTATTTGAATACAGAGAATGGGATCTTTTCTTCTCTAAAAGACACCAACAAAGATAATGCATTGAATAATAATGTGGAATGCGTATGCTGGAAATGCCCGTCCTCTTCGCATATTTGTTGATCTTCTATCCTGAAATTAGTCAAGGTCTTCTATAGACACGACTTTGCTTTTCTTTGGTTAATCCTTCGACGTCTTTGGTGAACCCGATGTGAAAGCGTCGCAGAAATTTCAGGATGGGAGATTAGTATTTTCTCTTCTTCCTATGCATTCATCATCAGTAGAGCAACAATGATATTATTGTAAGATTCCTATGGAAAGACTCCAAAAAGATGGAAGTGAGCAAGTTTCTTTGCTCAAAAAGTTAAATCTATCACCAATGATATTTTCAAATGCTTTCTTAAAAATATTAATGGGACCTACAACAAAGATGTTCAATGACAATAGTCAAAATGATTCACCTTCATATTGAATAAACTTTTATATATGTAAGGATTACATTATATGTGTTGTGTACTTGCACACATGCACACAAATTCTTTTATGAAATCAATGTTTCAATTAAGATTATATATAACGTTGATGTTACCAAGAAGGCTCAACAATGTGATCATTAGAAAATATGTATAAAAAACACATTATGGAAAAACAATGTACAAAATGAATATGTCTATGTAGAGCAATGAAGTTGTCAAAATAAAAAACGCTTTGCATTGAGGATCAATAATTATGAAGTGTAATGCAATTGTAACAAGAATTGTTGAAATATGTTTTGGAAAAATAAAATGGATCAAGTACCATGTCATCAAAGAATATATGATTTCTTTCCTTCAATGGCCAAAAGTCCCAAAAATTTGACCCAAGTAAAAGTGTGAGAGTAGAAAATATGTTCAAACAAGTGGGAGATAAAGGATGGAATGACAATTTCCAAAAATGGAGTATATCTTTGACAAGTTGAAGTAGTAATGCTTCCTTTTGCAAGAAGAACACAATAAGGCATTACAATCTAGTGGATATCTTGAAAAGAGAAGTCTTGACTTCAAAGGTAGCTTACATTTCCAAACACAATCTTGGATTTCTCACCTCCATGTGAACATGTACTCATTTTCCAAGAGTGATTAGCATGAACATTTATTAAAGAATAGTAAGATTATACCTAAAGTAAATTGGTAGTGGGCGAGCAACAAAGACATAGGGTGGGCCACTATGTAAATAATACTAAAAATTCCAATCACCTAGCTTTGATTGAGAATCAAGAGGAGTAAGAAGTTGAGAAGGGATGAGAAGATCTTCATTTTTCTTCAAAGATGCTTGTCCAGTATGTCAAAATAATAACAAGAAGGGGTAGCCAAAAAAGAGAGTATTTTCCTACTCATCCATCACATCATGTATCATATGTATCCCATTCTAACATTTAAGCTAACTTTTTCTTATTTCTCATAAAGCAATAAGAAAATCAAACATCCTACTTAAATGAGTACTTTTAAGGCACATCAAAATTAGCTTGCTTAAATCTATGCACCAAGTTCAACCATGGACCTACATTTTTGCAACCTTTATCAAAACATGAACAATGTTGCTTTTGAAAATTTGTATTATTCATTGAAAAGTTGTTGTTGGTTTCTTTGATTGTATTTGCAAGTTCTTCTTTTCCCAAAGAGCTTATTCTCTCTTACAAATATTTGTGATTTGAAATAGATTTCCATGTGAACACAACCTAGTTGATTTTATCCATATTATAAGTGGAAAAAAATACTAAATATAGGATTTTATAATTATCTCCATAATCTAAAATAAAGATGTAGAGGCCATGTAGCCAAAATTGAGTAATCACAATTAACGTGATGCATTTACATGACCCAAGAACACATTTTCCTCAAAGTTTTATTCCATCCAAAAGGATATTCCAAATGTTAGACAATGCAATCACGAGGGGGAATTTCTTGAGGTGAAAGGAGAGATTTTCATTGTTACTCAAACCTAAGGAGAAGTTTTGTTCTACAAAAATTAACCGTAATTAGATGAAGTAGCTATTACTTAGATGTGAAGTTTCTAGCACTTTTATCAAGGTGGAAATTTCCTTCCTTCACTGTTTTGGCATGAAAAATGAATATAACCTATGCTTGTGTCAAAACATGTAAACTATTTGGCAATTCAAGTTCATGCAGCTACACATTAGATGTTAGGGCATCCAAATATGCTAAAAAGAGATGACTTGTACAAAGCTAGGAATACATGTGTTAGTGAGAGAGAGTTATTCATAATACCTTGTCACATTGACATATGTATAAAAGATGTGAGACATGTAATTTTTTCCATCTTTGATCATAATATAATTATTGTCTCCCATATCACCTCCTTGTTCATAACTTTCATGGCTTCTCTATCTTTCTAGTCTTTCTCTCTCCTCATCACTCTGTCTTTCTCCTCTTTCCTCTCTCTTTTGCTCTTCTTTCTCAGACCCTCAGGTAGGTTACTCATGAATATATGTGTGCATCACGTGAGTTCAAAATAAGGTATTTTAAAGTACCATTTTTACATTAAAAAAAGTGTAATATAAAGGCATTATTTATAAATTGAGTAGAAAAGGGTGATGTTTTATTTAGAAAAAATTCATAGATAAGAATATTTATAAATAGGCCTTGAATGCACTTGATGTAGAGGATATACATATAGTAACTTCTTGGAGCTCTGACCTCTTAGCCCTCTTCTTAACAAGTGGTATCAGAGCATTGGTCTTTGATTCATTTGGTACAATCCTTTCTTGGATTTTCTTCCACAGTCTTATTACTTTTTGATTACTCAAGGATAGGGTGTCAGTTGGGAAAGTGCAATGACCAAGAAGACCAAGGACAGCTAGTTAGAGTCAATTGGAGTAGTTGAAGGAAAAGTTGGAGGCATCTTGGAAAATATGGTAGGTCGTGCATCAATAATAGAATATTTTGAAGATAAAATGGTTAAAGATAGGGTGAATAGAGTTAGTCTTGGTTAGGACTTCAATTACTTTTCAAGATAGGCTTTCTCTTTCCTCTTTCTTTCAAGATTTTGGCTAAAGATCTCATGGTGGACAACAAAGATTTTCTTCTCCTCACAGTTGTCAATTCTATCTCCTTCTAAAGCATTGGGTAATGAATCTTCATCTCTTAGTGACCATTTCAACTACTAAACTTGAGCTGTGACACATTGGAGATTAGCAGGAGTAGACCTGAGATTTGCATCTCATTTTGTGCTAATTTATATCCTCTCTAGCTCTTGATAGTCAACAATCATCCATCTCTACCTTGCCTACTCTTTGGACCATTGCTTGGCATTATATTTAATAGTAGGGATGAGCCTTTAGAAGCCTGTGATCTTCATCTTTCTTCTCTAAAACCCTAATACAAAGTAGGGTAGCCATAGCCACAGATCTAGAAGCTTCAATTTCTTCAATATTTAGCTATTCCCAGTGTTTAAGGCTTCTCTATCATCATTTTCAAGCAAGATATACTTCAAGATTGAAGGCATTTCAAATATTTTAGCATATGGAGCCTCTTGAAGCTCATTTTGAAGGATTATTTTGTGGCTTTTCTTCAAGAAGCTTAGAGTTTTAACATTCAAGTATTTAAGTAAGCCCAGGGCATTGATTCTTCATAGGTTCAATCTCATTCAAGCATGTATGGGTTGCTTTTATGGATCATTGGAGTTTCATGGTGGATTATGGAAGATTCTTTCAATAATTGGACTGAAGCTTACATCAACTATCTTCTTTAAGTTTGATCAAGGTGTTCTACTTACTTAATCTCTAAAATCTCTCCATTTGCTTTAAGCTTTTTCACTTGTTGATGGGAGATTATTGGTCAATTAGTCCTCATAATTGATCATCAATAGATTAGAGATTAGTACTCTTCTCACTAATTAGAGCCTATTATATTGAATTTCAACATTCATTTCAATCTTATTTAATCATGGATATCATTTACAATGTCTTGATGTATAATCGTGATTTCATTGTTTGATTTTCTTTGCCCAAGATTGAAATATTGTAAAGGGTAAGCACTAGCAATCAATGAGTCACTGAATTGCATTAGTAAGACCCTCAGTCAACACATAATTCTTCATTCCAATCTTTCATTGATCAATGATGCATATCATAGAATGCTAAAAGAAATTTTCAGTTATCTATTTTATCATTGATCAATTATTTAGAATGATACTGCCATGCTGATATTCCTACCAAGGAAAAAGGTGGATGTTGAGGAAGATAGTGGGACAATAGAGAGGTAACCCTCCCCCACTATTAAAGATCCCAAAGGGGTGCAACCAACCAACCTGGGGGGAAATTTTCCCATCTCCCGGTGATTCGGAGCATGTGTAGGAAGCTTATCATACCCTTATATCCCTCACCATAATTCAAAAGTGGAGTTCTTGAAGACATAAAGTTCTCCGATGGATAGCATTGTTTGGGACTCCATTGATTAGCCACAAGGATTATACATGTTTGGGACTCTGGTGGATTAGCCACAAGGATTATACATGTTGTTATGGGCTTGGTACAGGAGGAATTCTAGCCATTCTACTTGTTGCTAGAGCATGGGCCAGGTGCGTTCATTGGAAACAAGGTATTTGGGCCTTCCTTTACCTGATTTTTTAGTCATTTACAAGTCTTATAGGTCATTCTAGGTGCATTATAGGTTTTATATAGGGTAATACACTCAAACAGTGAATTAGGATCACTTTTGGAAGACTTAACTTGGTTACAGGTATACAGAGTAATTCAAAGAATTTCCATGATCTTTACTAGATATTACATGTGTATTCAACTCCTAGAGGTTATAAGTAGGGTACTTTAGGGTTGGAAGACCTTATCTTTGACTTGGGAGAGGTGGATAAACTAAAATAATATTTTTACAAGGTACATGACTCTTCTAGATAATAGTAAAACAATAATTGGAAAATATTTTATTTTGATTTTGATTTTGGAATCTATAGCTCATCCTAAAGAGCTACTTGCGGGCTTCTATTTCCATTAAAAAGTTTTTGATTTTGATATGGAGGTCAAAATTTATAGCCATTTTTGTAACATGGGATCTACTAGACTGCACCATACTAGTGAGCAAAAATGGCTTGAAATAAGGAAAAGAACAAGCATAATGATGATGTTTAGCAAAAAAATAGAGAAGCACATGTAGCAATACTTGAGGCACATCAAGACGAGGAAGATTCACAAGAATATAGCACTTGTAGTACTCTTAATGCCACTCTTTGTAACCATGAGAGTTCCATTAGACACATGGAATTGGTTTCTAAATTGAATTAGGTGGTTGAATAGTTGGTTCAATCAAACATGTAGACCAGGGAAGTCATGGAGCATATGGCTCAATATGCTAAGGATTCTTTGGAGAAGTTTCCCTTTTCTACTAAGGATTATTTGGACAAACTTAGCTCTCAAATATCTATGCTTGTGGTGGCACACTGTGGTGGCCGATAAAGAGACTAGAGATAAATAGTCCTTTCAATCATCAAATAAAAATCCTTAGTTAGATATTATTAGAAAGAAAGGGATACCACATAGCACTTATGAGATTGGGGAGACTTCTTTTAGAGCTGATGAGCCTATTTTGAGCATTCACGGATCAAATCCTCCTCAAGCCACTAGAAAATAGCCAACTATTCCTTCAGGCAAGTTTTAAACTGACTATCATAGGAGTACCTCTAATCCTTAAAACCCTAATTGTAGTACATGGACATGCAAGACCAAATAGCTAATGGACAACAAGGCTTTGTTAAGAGGGAGCTCCGTGAGAAGATTATATTAACCAAATATAGTGGCAATTCATCATCATCGGCTAATATGGAGGAGTGGACTTCCAAGTTGGAGTCCTACTTTGATATTTTTCCTAGGTTAGATGACCAAAAGATTCACTTTGCTACTATTCACCTTGGAAGCTTTGCTTATACATAATAGAGGTACATCTCAAGATACATAAATAGGAAAAATGAGTATGTTGATAGTTGGGAGTAATTCAAAGCTAAGATGGCTCATGTATTTTTATCTCCCATTGAGAAAAAGATGTTGGCAAGAAGATGATATCAATTGGACCAAAGAATCCTATCAATTAGAGAGTCTATAAAATTATTTTTTGAATCTTATCATGTATGTAGAGAGTGTGAGAGATGATGCAAAGTTGCATAAGTATATCTATGATTTGGAGCCTAATTTGTCAGCAACTACTGTTATGGCCTACAAACCCGCCATAATATTCCATGCTATTAAGCTAGCTAAGAGATGTGCTCGCAATAAGTATAGGAGGGATGTTCCTATGTAGGCTTCTTTTGAATAGTAAAGGTTTGTTACTAAATAGGGCAACTTTGGTGGTAATTATGGAGGTGTCAGTACTTCATTTAGTAATCCCAAAGTCCCTACATACCCTACTTTCAATGCCTCAAGACAACAAAGTGCTTCAAAGATAGCGATCAACCATAAAGTGGAGCCTAGGTAAGGTGACAATAGACCTCGAAATAATTTAACAAATAATGCCAAGTTTATACCTATGGATCTTTTTAAGAAAAGAAAGGAAAATGATCTATGCTTCAAATGTGATGAAAAGTATATGACTGATCATGCATCAAAGTATACTTTCAAGAATACTAAGGCTAAGAATAATAACATGATAGTACGTACTTAAGGATAGGGATACTGATCCCAATCAGCCTTATAAGGTTGTAAATGTATTTCCATTTGACCCAAGTGGGCATAGTCCTTTTGAACTTGGTGGAAATGATTTACCTTTTACTGCCAGTACCCTTTGTTTGATTTCCATGGATGCTTGGACAAGTTCAAGAAGCCCTAATACACTTCGAATAAAGAGTATCATTCGTGAAAAGGATGTCTCTATCCTGATAGATAGTGAAAGTACATACAAATTTGTGAATAAGTAAATTGTACTGGAGAGGTTACAATTCTTTTCCACTAATTTACCACAACCCATAAGAGTACAAGTAGCTAATGGAAAAGAGAAAATCAGCACTCAAATGTGCCCATAGGATCCCATATAGTTAGCTGAAAATTTTGAAGTACAGATGAAACTAGTAGCTAATGGAGAAGAGAAAATCAACACTCAAATGTGCCCATAGGATCCCATATAGTTAGCTGAAAATTATAAAGTACAAGTGAACCTAATGGTTTTAGAAATGAGACCCATTGATATTATACTTGATTGTGATTGGTTGATGACTTTAGAAAAGATTACTATGGATTTCTTGTAGTTGTACATGGAGTTTTCCACATTGATGGGTAGCCTATCCATCTGTAGAGAATCCCAAGCAAATTTTATTTTTAGCTTATCGCTATTAAACAACTTAAGGAGTACAAGAAGTGCTCACATATTTTTGTATTGCACATGAATAAAGAGGTAGAAGATTAGTCCAAGAATTCAGTAGAGTATCGAGCTTTCAAAGCTCTACTTAAGGAGCATAAGGACTTATTTGAAGTACTTACTTTATTATCTCCTAAGAGAGCAATGGATCACCCTATTGATTTAGAGCCTCATTCAAACCCAATCAATAAGCCACCTTACCGGTTGTCAAATTAATGCAAGCATGAGGAAGTAGCCAAGTAAATCAAGAAGCTTTCACACATGGGATCTATTGAGTCTAATTCTTCACCTTATGCATCTCTGGTATTCTTAGTGAAGAAAAGAAAGATAGAACTTTAAAGATGTGTATTGACTACAAGGATCTAAAAAAGATCACAGCGAAGAACAAGTATCCAATACCTAGAGTTGATGGTTTGCTTTATGAATGCAAGGGGGCTATATTCTTTACCAAGATTGATTTGAGGTTTGGATTGTTGGACAGTGCGCGAGGGAGACGAGGAATGGAGGAAGAGAGAGGAGAAGAGAGATATGAGACACCAGAAGTGGAACCCCATAACTGTGTCAACTGAGCACAGATGATAGGAATATATAGAGGGGACCTAGGGCGCTATATATAGACAGACTATATATAGCTAACATGGGCGCTATATATAGACAGACTATATATAGCTAACACCCCCGCTCAAATAAAGGTCCCTTACTATGGATGAAAAACTCCTTGGGGGCTCAAGGGAAAAACCCACAGCTCTATATAGGCCTACCGTTATATTAATATTCAAAATATAAAATTACAAAGTTGAACTTACAAGAGCCTATTCATAGGCATCAAAGGAGCTACATCACTCGGGAATTACAACAACATCACTCTTGAATTACAACAGCCTATTCAGAGGCATCAAAAGAGCTTTATCACTCCTTAATATACAACATCTAAAATAAGGATAAGTGTCATCACTGCAAAAGATAAAATCTCCAAGAAATTCTTTCAACTGAACTTGGGATGTAAGCAATATATCTGTCACATCAAAACTTAAAGAAAAACGTCATAGTGACATTAGAACAACACAAGGTCTATAGAGATGGTTCGCGACGCCACTCTATAGACAACATAACAGATGTGGGGCCCCATGAACGGAATATAAATAGAACAATTTTTCATCAGCTGGAATATAGACGCTCATTAGCTGGAAAGAATATAAACGAAATAATGTGTCATCAGTTGGAATATAGACCCTCATCAACAGGAAAGAATATAAACGAATCAATGTATCATCAGCTAGAACATAGACGCTCATCAATGGAATAACGAACGAGGATGATCGTCATGAAGCATGTGAATATCAACATCCAAAAGTAATGTTGATGTTGAAATGTACACTTTCATAACCAAAATACATGCTTGATGGAGTTTGCACCATGTAAACATCCATTTTCTACCAAAACTGTAAGCTTTATGTTTAAAAGGGCATAAAAAATGTGTTGAGATGTTCTATTGTATACATCTTTGATCAAAGTACAAGCATCATGGTAAAAGCAAAGCACTCATGAATTGGGTCCTTGTAGAGAAGGAAGTAAAAAGCAGGGAGAGCATCTGAAAGACAACAAACTAAGCTTACAAGTTCCAAGTGTTAAAACCAATTCGCACATAGATGGAATGTATACTGAGTTCTAAAGACCAGACATATACTGAGTTCTAAAGACCAAACAAGGACAAACAAGGTCTAGATATGTTAAGGTCACCTCAACAACCAAAGTTACTGGTCATTTCCCTTAAAGCAGTAAAGTACAAGCATAAGAGAGTATATGAAAAGGGAGCCAAAGAAAGTGGATGATAAACTATACACCGAATCCTTCTCATGTTCATAGTTGAAACAATTGAAACCTAACAGCTATGGTCAGTCGACATCATGACATGTGATCCTGTGATAATGTCATTTCATACTGGCTTAGCTGTAATCTATGAATATGCCAAGAAAACCAAAATACTATGAAACTGACTCAAGAATGATGGATAGACAAGAGAGAAAGCATTACAGAATCCCTTTATAAGGCAGACAATAAAGAGTCAAATGTTGCCAAGTTTTGCTTGCTTAAAGCTAATAATGAGCTTTGCAGAAGCAAACCAAGAACCTGCCAACTGTGGGACTTTAATCTCCAATTGTTTTAGCATAGATCTGATTAGCATTGAGCCCATCAAGCAACTAAGTGTCATTGTCAAAAAGCATTCGCATTGAAAAACAGGTCTGCAGAGAAATCTAATTGTGGTCACACGCACAAAGCATTCGCATGGACAAACATGTCTACAGAGAAATCTAATCCTGGTCACACAGTGTCTACCACAATAATAGCTGTTTCTGAGCAACTCTTCCTATTGCAGATGGTACAGCTTAGTGTTTTGTCAGCATTTATGGAGGCTGTTTTGCAAGCATCTCCATATGCAATTGTCGCATACACTGTATCTTTTTTAAAAAGAAAATTCAAAAAATTGCCTTACGGCATATCAACGACCTTAAGCAAAAGCGGGAGAAAATTTCACAAAGACTCGATTAGGTCTTTGCCCCTGATGCACAGATGCTCGTCTCATTCGTCAGAGTCGCTTCAAAATGTTAGATTCCCTTGATGGAATCTATAAGAGCTAAGATTTACGTTGATGTGACCAATCAAACACGTTGCTTCATGTTTAACATTCTGGACTTCTCTCGTCCATGCTGTCGTATTGCTGCGCATTCGAGGTGTGGAATTCACCAAAATATTGTGTGTGTGACATTTGGTACTTTGTACATACTTAGTCGTTGTGTTTACATTTATTTTCTGCATGCGAGTATAGTGGAGAGAAGTTCGGAAGCATAGTAATGGAAATGTTTGGGAAGTTTGGATCAGTTTCAGAAGTATTCGAAGATCAATTATCATTTACCTTGGATTTTGCAATGGAGGTTTTTGCAGTTGAAATGTTAATGGTCTGGCAAGTAGTGCGGTTTTTGATACAAATGGACTTGGTTGGGACTAGTTTCTGCTTCAAGAAAGGTTCTTTGTGATTTATTAAAAGATGGTTGTAGCTGTGTGCTGATTTCTGGAGGTGCTAGAGAGATGATCTTTATGGAACATGACCGTATATTTGGGCAGACCCATGTTTACAAGTGGTGCTATACCTTTTTGTCATTTGATGCACGTTATTGTTGGGAAGGCTATTTTGAAATGCATGGCTATTTTTAAATGTGAGCTTTTTGGAGGGACTTGTGAGCGTGGAGGAAAAGAAAAAAAAAGACGGTCAATATTTGGAAAAAAAAAAACAGTCACAGAGTAGGCGCAGAGAGGAGAGCTTGGTCTATCCATGGCAATATTAAGCTCTGATTAGCCTTTGGATCAGAGATTTGCCAGAGAGAGGCGACATGCATGAATCAAGAGAAGAGCTTGATGAATCCATGGGAATTCATATTCAGTTTTGAATAAGCCTTCAGATACAAAATCAATCAGATACTTGTTCGGGGAGAAAGGTGAAAGAGGAGCTACTTGAAATGGAAGAAGGATGTCTTCAATCGGAAGGGGGCCTTCTGTTCCCTTACAAGCCACTGGTTTCTGTGCAACTGAAATCCTTCTACAATAGGGCTTGTGTTCTCTTACATGATTCAGAGCATTTGTGGAGTTTTGGAGAGATGAATAGAGATCTTCAACTTCAATTAAAGCAAGCAAAAGAAGACTTGGTCTACAACTTTGGAGCATGAACTTGAAGCATGCCAACAGAAACTAAATTCTAACAAAAAGGAAAATGCAAAATTGCAAGAAGAGCTATCAGAAGTGGTAAGTTTGCTGAACCGCTTAAATCAGAAAAAGAAAAGAAAAACAGTTTAGAAAAGGAGGTGAAGTTTTTCCAAACTCGAGTAGCTGTTGCCCTCTCTGATAAAGATCGTTGTATATTGGAGGTTGAAAAGTTTCAAAGGAAAGAAGATGCCATGACAGAAGAAATCAGTGAATTAGAGGACAAGTTGGGTGAGGTAACTACAGAACTTGGGAAAGTACAGAGCATGTCTGCCAAAGTTCAGACTGAGTTGGACAAAACACAGGAGAAATGTGAAGCTTATGAGAAGGTGGTTGAAAGAATGTGGAAAGTGCGAGAACAGGCTACTGGTTATAGGATTGCTCTCTGGTGCTAGCCCTGGCTGTGTAGGCCATCATGGTCTCCTCTTGCTTTGGTCCATGGGCTCTATGTATTCGTCATCGGGAAATCTACTCAGCTCTCTCTGCAATCAGAGATTATGCACTGAGAACAAGAGTGTTATGACAAGGAACGGCTGTAGCTTCAACTGCGTAGGACAGGATCAGTATTATCTCTGCATATGCAAACAAACCTGATTGCAAACCACCATGGAAGATGTGCCTGCTGATCCAGTTCTGTCGCCTCGTAATCGTAGTCAAGTGTGTCTACAATCATGTTTCATGGACTCGTGATGATGGTCAGTGTGTCGTGATCAACTGTGTCCCTCATGGTGATTAATTGATGATTCATCAGTGGATGCTACACTATTTGTTGGGTGACCAGTGATGGATTGCTATTGGTCTGTCATCTTTGCAATTCAGAAAACCTTGTTGTAAGCGAAGGAGCGCTTCAAAAACTGGTTATCCATTCAACTGTGTGGATCAGTAAGTTCATGTATTATGGGATTTGCCAATATCTACAGTTTCTCTGTCAAGACGAGTGGTGCAGGTCACATTTGGAGCCTTCAAGAGCAGCTGTAATACTGATTCTGATAACTTCAATGGTGTTTGTTGGGCCTCTACTGGTGATAAGACAAAAGGAACATTCATGCTAAGCAGATGTTAGAAACTTATACGCATCGAACAGAAGTGTTTTCTGTCGTTGTGATGTGGAAATATGGTATTTGCTACAAGCAAAGCAGATGAGGGACATCTGGCTTTTATCCATACCTGCAGAGGTTGACAAGACTATGTATTGTAGATAAACTCCATGGTTTTCACCAAGGTTTGCCATTCGATTACTAGCAGTTACTGATTATGGACAACATGGAATGTTGAGGTTTTTCTGGACTTTAACTGAATACAATAAGCTTCTGGTTTTGCACATTCAAGTTGCTGTTAAACTAGACACGATTTCTGTGCTTCTTGTAAGGTCAGTCTCAGATTGGCTAGTTAAGCAAAGTCAAGTTAAAGAACTGGCTATTTGAATACAGAGAATGGGATCTTTTCTTCTCTAAAAGACACCAACAAAGATAATGCATTGAATAATAATGTGGAATGCGTATGCTGGAAATGCCCGTCCTCTTCGCATATTTGTTGATCTTCTATCCTGAAATTAGTCAAGGTCTTCTATAGACACGACTTTGCTTTTCTTTGGTTAATCCTTCGACGTCTTTGGTGAACCCGATGTGAAAGCGTCGCAGAAATTTCAGGATGGGAGATTAGTATTTTCTCTTCTTCCTATGCATTCATCATCAGTAGAGCAACAATGATATTATTGTAAGATTCCTATGGAAAGACTCCAAAAAGATGGAAGTGAGCAAGTTTCTTTGCTCAAAAAGTTAAATCTATCACCAATGATATTTTCAAATGCTTTCTTAAAAATATTAATGGGACCTACAACAAAGATGTTCAATGACAATAGTCAAAATGATTCACCTTCATATTGAATAAACTTTTATATATGTAAGGATTACATTATATGTGTTGTGTACTTGCACACATGCACACAAATTCTTTTATGAAATCAATGTTTCAATTAAGATTATATATAACGTTGATGTTACCAAGAAGGCTCAACAATGTGATCATTAGAAAATATGTATAAAAAACACATTATGGAAAAACAATGTACAAAATGAATATGTCTATGTAGAGCAATGAAGTTGTCAAAATAAAAAACGCTTTGCATTGAGGATCAATAATTATGAAGTGTAATGCAATTGTAACAAGAATTGTTGAAATATGTTTTGGAAAAATAAAATGGATCAAGTACCATGTCATCAAAGAATATATGATTTCTTTCCTTCAATGGCCAAAAGTCCCAAAAATTTGACCCAAGTAAAAGTGTGAGAGTAGAAAATATGTTCAAACAAGTGGGAGATAAAGGATGGAATGACAATTTCCAAAAATGGAGTATATCTTTGACAAGTTGAAGTAGTAATGCTTCCTTTTGCAAGAAGAACACAATAAGGCATTACAATCTAGTGGATATCTTGAAAAGAGAAGTCTTGACTTCAAAGGTAGCTTACATTTCCAAACACAATCTTGGATTTCTCACCTCCATGTGAACATGTACTCATTTTCCAAGAGTGATTAGCATGAACATTTATTAAAGAATAGTAAGATTATACCTAAAGTAAATTGGTAGTGGGCGAGCAACAAAGACATAGGGTGGGCCACTATGTAAATAATACTAAAAATTCCAATCACCTAGCTTTGATTGAGAATCAAGAGGAGTAAGAAGTTGAGAAGGGATGAGAAGATCTTCATTTTTCTTCAAAGATGCTTGTCCAGTATGTCAAAATAATAACAAGAAGGGGTAGCCAAAAAAGAGAGTATTTTCCTACTCATCCATCACATCATGTATCATATGTATCCCATTCTAACATTTAAGCTAACTTTTTCTTATTTCTCATAAAGCAATAAGAAAATCAAACATCCTACTTAAATGAGTACTTTTAAGGCACATCAAAATTAGCTTGCTTAAATCTATGCACCAAGTTCAACCATGGACCTACATTTTTGCAACCTTTATCAAAACATGAACAATGTTGCTTTTGAAAATTTGTATTATTCATTGAAAAGTTGTTGTTGGTTTCTTTGATTGTATTTGCAAGTTCTTCTTTTCCCAAAGAGCTTATTCTCTCTTACAAATATTTGTGATTTGAAATAGATTTCCATGTGAACACAACCTAGTTGATTTTATCCATATTATAAGTGGAAAAAAATACTAAATATAGGATTTTATAATTATCTCCATAATCTAAAATAAAGATGTAGAGGCCATGTAGCCAAAATTGAGTAATCACAATTAACGTGATGCATTTACATGACCCAAGAACACATTTTCCTCAAAGTTTTATTCCATCCAAAAGGATATTCCAAATGTTAGACAATGCAATCACGAGGGGGAATTTCTTGAGGTGAAAGGAGAGATTTTCATTGTTACTCAAACCTAAGGAGAAGTTTTGTTCTACAAAAATTAACCGTAATTAGATGAAGTAGCTATTACTTAGATGTGAAGTTTCTAGCACTTTTATCAAGGTGGAAATTTCCTTCCTTCACTGTTTTGGCATGAAAAATGAATATAACCTATGCTTGTGTCAAAACATGTAAACTATTTGGCAATTCAAGTTCATGCAGCTACACATTAGATGTTAGGGCATCCAAATATGCTAAAAAGAGATGACTTGTACAAAGCTAGGAATACATGTGTTAGTGAGAGAGAGTTATTCATAATACCTTGTCACATTGACATATGTATAAAAGATGTGAGACATGTAATTTTTGCCATCTTTGATCATAATATAATTATTGTCTCCCATATCACCTCCTTGTTCATAACTTTCATGGCTTCTCTATCTTTCTAGTCTTTCTCTCTCCTCATCACTCTTTCTTTCTCCTCTTTCCTCTCTCTTTTGCTCTTCTTTCTCAGACCCTCAGGTAGGTTACTCATGAATATATGTGTGCATCACGTGAGTTCAAAATAAGGTATTTTAAAGTACCATTTTTACATATAAAAAAGTGTAATATAAAGGCATTATTTATAAATTGAGTAGAAAAGGGTGATGTTTTATTTAGAAAAAATTCACAGATAAGAATATTTATAAATAGGCCTTGAATGCACTTGATGTAGAGGATATACATATAGTAACTTCTTGGAGCTCTGACCTCTTAGCCCTCTTCTTAACAAGTGGTATCAGAGCATTGGTCTTTGATTCATTTGGTACAATCCTTTCTTGGATTTTCTTCCACAGTCTTATTACTTTTTGATTACTCAAGGATAGGGTGTCAGTTGGGAAAGTGCAATGACCAAGAAGACCAAGGACAGCTAGTTAGAGTCAATTGGAGTAGTTGAAGGCAAAGTTGGATGCATCTTGGAAAATATGGTAGGTCGTGCATCAATAATAGAATATTTTGAAGATAAAATGGTTAAGGATAGGGTGAATAGAGTTAGTCTTGGTTAGGACTTCAATTACTTTTCAAGATAGGCTTTCTCTTTCCTCTTTCTTTCAAGATTTTGGCTAAAGATCTCATGGTGGACAACAAAGATTTTCTTCTCCTCACAGTTGTCAATTCTATCTCCTTCTAAAGCATTGGGTAATGAATCTTCATCTCTTAGTGACCATTTCAACTACTAAACTTGAGTTGTGACACATTGGAGATTAGCAGGAGTAGACCTGAGATTTGCATCGCATTTTGTGCTAATTTATATCCTCTCTAGCTCTTGATAGTCAACAATCATCCATCTCTACCTTGCCTACTCTTTGGACCATTGCTTGGCATTATATTTAATAGTAGGGATGAGCCTTTAGAAGCCTGTGATCTTCATCTTTCTTCTCTGAAACCCTAATACAAAGTAGGGTAGCCATAGCCACAGATCTAGAAGCTTCAATTTCTTCAATATTTAGCTATTCCCAGTGTTTAAGGCTTCTCTATCATCATTTTCAAGCAAGATATACTTCAAGATTGAAGGCATTTCAAATATTTTAGCATATGGAGCCTCTTGAAGCTCATTTTGAAGGATTATTTTGTGGCTTTTCTTCAAGAAGCTTAGAGTTTTAACATTCAAGTATTTAAGTAAGCCCAGGGCATTGATTCTTCATAGGTTCAATCTTATTCAAGCATGTATGGGTTGCTTTTATGGATCATTGGAGTTTCATGGTGGATTATGGAAGATCTTTCAATAATTGGACTGAAGCTTACATCAACTATCTTCTTTAAGTTTGATCAAGGTGTTCTACTTACTTAATCTCTAAAATCTCTCCATTTGCTTTAAGCTTTTTCACTTGTTGATGGGAGATTATTGGTCAATTAGTCCTCATAATTGATCATCAATAGATTAGAGATTAGTACTCTTCTCACTAATTAGAGCCTATTATATTGAATTTCAACATTCATTTCAATCTTATTTAATCATGGATATCATTTACAATGTCTTGATGTATAATCGTGATTTCATTGTTTGATCTTCTTTGCCCAAGATTGAAATATTGTAAAGGGTAAGCACTAGCAATCAATGAGTCACTGAATTGCATTAGTAAGACCCTCAGTCAACACATAATTCTTCATTCCAATCTTTCATTGATCAATGATGCATATCATAGAATGCTAAAAGAAATTTTCAGTTATCTATTTTATCATTGATCAATTATTTAGAATGATACTGCCATGCTGATATTCCTACCAAGGAAAAAGGTGGATGTTGAGGAAGATAGTGGGACAATAGAGAGGTAACCCTCCCCCACTATTAAAGATCCCAAAGGGGTGCAACCAACCAACCTGGGGGGAAAATTTCCCATCTCCCGGTGATTCGGAGCATGTGTAGGAAGCTTATCATACCCTTATATCCCTCACCATAATTCAAAAGTGGAGTTCTTGAAGACATAAAGTTCTCCGATGGATAGCATTGTTTGGGACTCCATTGATTAGCCACAAGGATTATACATGTTTGGGACTCTGGTGGATTAGCCACAAGGATTATACATGTTGTTATGGGCTTGGTACAGGAGGAATTCTAGCCATTCTACTTGTTGCTAGAGCATGGGCCAGGTGCGTTCATTGGAAACAAGGTATTTGGGCCTTCCTTTACCTGATTTTTTAGTCATTTACAAGTCTTATAGGTCATTCTAGGTGCATTATAGGTTTTATATAGGGTAATACACTCAAACAGTGAATTAGGATCACTTTTGGAAGACTTAACTTGGTTACAGGTATACAGAGTAATTCAAAGAATTTCCATGATCTTTACTAGATATTACATGTGTATTCAACTCCTAGAGGTTATAAGTAGGGTACTTTAGGGTTGGAAGACCTTATCTTTGACTTGGGAGAGGTGGATAAACTAAAATAATATTTTTACAAGGTACATGACTCTTCTAGATAATAGTAAAACAATAATTGGAAAATATTTTATTTTGATTTTGATTTTGAAATCTATAGCTCATCCTAAAGAGCTACTTGCGGGCTTCTATTTCCATTAAAAAGTTTTTGATTTTGATATGGAGGTCAAAATTTATAGCCATTTTTGTAACATGGGATCTACTAGACTGCACCATACTAGTGAGCAAAAATGGCTTGAAATAAGGAAAAGAACAAGCATAATGATGATGTTTAGCAAAAAAATAGAGAAGCACATGTAGCAATACTTGAGGCACATCAAGACGAGGAAGATTCACAAGAATATAGCACTTGTAGTACTCTTAATGCCACTCTTTGTAACCATGAGAGTTCCATTAGACACATGGAATTGGTTTCTAAATTGAATTTAGGTGGTTGAATAGTTGGTTCAATCAAACATGTAGACCAGGGAAGTCATGGAGCATATGGCTCAATATGCTAAGGATTCTTTGGAGAAGTTTCCCTTTTCTACTAAGGATTATTTGGACAAACTTAGCTCTCAAATATCTATGCTTGTGGTGGCACACTGTGGTGGCCGATAAAGAGACTAGAGATAAATAGTCCTTTCAATCATCAAATAAAAATCCTTAGTTAGATATTATTAGAAAGAAAGGGATACCACATAGCACTTATGAGATTGGGGAGACTTCTTTTAGAGCTGATGAGCCTATTTTGAGCATTCACGGATCAAATCCTCCTCAAGCCACTAGAAAATAGCCAACTATTCCTTCAGGCAAGTTTTAAACTGACTATCATAGGAGTACCTCTAATCCTTAAAACCCTAATTGTAGTACATGGACATGCAAGACCAAATAGCTAATGGACAACAAGGCTTTGTTAAGAGGGAGCTCCGTGAGAAGATTATATTAACCAAATATAGTGGCAATTCATCATCATCGGCTAATATGGAGGAGTGGACTTCCAAGTTGGAGTCCTACTTTGATATTTTTCCTAGGTTAGATGACCAAAAGATTCACTTTGCTACTATTCACCTTGGAAGCTTTGCTTATACATAATAGAGGTACATCTCAAGATACATAAATAGGAAAAATGAGTATGTTGATAGTTGGGAGTAATTCAAAGCTAAGATGGCTCATGTATTTTTATCTCCCATTGAGAAAAAGATGTTGGCAAGAAGATGATATCAATTGGACCAAAGAATCCTATCAATTAGAGAGTCTATAAAATTATTTTTTGAATCTTATCATGTATGTAGAGAGTGTGAGAGATGATGCAAAGTTGCAGAAGTATATCTATGATTTGGAGCCTAATTTGTCAGCAACTACTATTATGGCCTACAAACCCGCCATAATATTCCATGCTATTAAGCTAGCTAAGAGATGTGCTCGCAATAAGTATAGGAGGGATGTTCCTATGTAGGCTTCTTTTGAATAGTAAAGGTTTGTTACTAAATAGGGCAACTTTGGTGGTAATTATGGAGGTGTCAGTACTTCATTTAGTAATCCCAAAGTCCCTACATACCCTACTTTCAATGCCTCAAGACAACAAAGTGCTTCAAAGATAGCGATCAACCATAAAGTGGAGCCTAGGTAAGGTGACAATAGACCTCGAAATAATTTAACAAATAATGCCAAGTTTATACCTATGGATCTTTTTAAGAAAAGAAAGGAAAATGATCTATGCTTCAAATGTGATGAAAAGTATATGACTGATCATGCATCAAAGTATACTTTCAAGAATACTAAGGCTAAGAATAATAACATGATAGTACGTACTTAAGGATAGGGATACTGATCCCAATCAGCCTTATAAGGTTGTAAATGTATTTCCATTTGACCCAAGTGGGCATAGTCCTTTTGAACTTGGTGGAAATGATTTACCTTTTACTGCCAGTACCCTTTGTTTGATTTCCATGGATGCTTGGACAAGTTCAAGAAGCCCTAATACACTTCAAATAAAGAGTATCATTCGTGGAAAGGATGTCTCTATCCTGATAGATAGTGAAAGTACATACAAATTTGTGAATAAGTAAATTGTACTGGAGAGGTTACAATTCTTTTCCACTAATTTACCACAACCCATAAGAGTACAAGTAGCTAATGGAAAAGAGAAAATCAGCACTCAAATGTGCCCATAGGATCCCATATAGTTAGCTGAAAAATTTGAAGTACAGATGAACCTAGTAGCTAATGGAGAAGAGAAAATCAACACTCAAATGTGCCCATAGGATCCCATATAGTTAGCTGAAAATTATAAAGTACAAGTGAACCTAATGGTTTTAGAAATGAGACCCATTGATATTATACTTGATTGTGATTGGTTGATGACTTTAGAAAAGATTACTATGGATTTCTTGTAGTTGTACATGGAGTTTTCCACATTGATGGGTAGCCTATCCATCTGTAGAGAATCCCAAGCAAATTTTATTTTTAGCTTATCGCTATTAAACAACTTAAGGAGTACAAGAAGTGCTCACATATTTTTGTATTGCACATGAATAAAGAGGTAGAAGATTAGTCCAAGAATTCGGTAGAGTATCGAGCTTTCAAAGCTCTACTTAAGGAGCATAAGGACTTATTTGAAGTACTTACTTTATTATCTCCTAAGAGAGCAATGGATCACCCTATTGATTTAGAGCCTCATTCAAACCCAATCAATAAGCCACCTTACCGGTTGTCAAATTAATGCAAGCATGAGGAAGTAGCCAAGTAAATCAAGAAGCTTTCACACATGGGATCTATTGAGTCTAATTCTTCACCTTATGCATCTCTGGTATTCTTAGTGAAGAAAAGAAAGATAGAACTTTAAAGATGTGTATTGACTACAAGGATCTAAAAAAGATCACAGCGAAGAACAAGTATCCAATACCTAGAGTTGATGGTTTGCTTTATGATATGAATGCAAGGGGGCTATATTCTTTACCAAGATTGATTTGAGGTTTGGATTGTTGGACAGTGCGCGAGGGAGACGAGGAATGGAGGAAGAGAGAGGAGAAGAGAGATATGAGACACCAGAAGTGGAACCCCATAACTGTGTCAACTGAGCACAGATGATAGGAATATATAGAGGGGACCTAGGGCGCTATATATAGACAGACTATATATAGCTAACATGGGCGCTATATATAGACAGACTATATATAGCTAACACCCCCGCTCAAATAAAGGTCCCTTACTATGGATGAAAAACCCCTTGGGGGCTCAAGGGAAAAACCCACAGCTCTATATAGGCCTACCGTTATATTAATATTCAAAATATAAAATTACAAAGTTGAACTTACAAGAGCCTATTCATAGGCATCAAAGGAGCTACATCACTCGGGAATTACAACAACATCACTCTTGAATTACAACAGCCTATTCAGAGGCATCAAAAGAGCTTTATCACTCCTTAATATACAACATCTAAAATAAGGATAAGTGTCATCACTGCAAAAGATAAAATCTACAAGAAATTCTTTCAACTGAACTTGGGATGTAAGCAATATATCTGTCACATCAAAACTTAAAGAAAAACATCATAGTGACATTAGAACAACACAAGGTCTATAGAGATGGTTCGCGACGCCACTCTATAGACAACATAACAGATGTGGGGCCCCATGAACGGAATATAAATAGAACAATTTTTCATCAGCTGGAATATAGACGCTCATCAGCTGGAAAGAATATAAACGAAATAATGTGTCATCAGTTGGAATATAGACCCTCATCAACAGGAAAGAATATAAACGAATCAATGTATCATCAGCTAGAACATAGACGCTCATCAATGGAATAACGAACGAGGATGATCGTCATGAAGCATGTGAATATCAACATCCAAAAGTAATGTTGATGTTGAAATGTACACTTTCATAACCAAAATACATGCTTGATGGAGTTTGCACCATGTAAACATCCATTTTCTACCAAAACTGTAAGCTTTATGTTTAAAAGGGCATAAAAAATGTGTTGAGATGTTCTATTGTATACATCTTTGATCAAAGTACAAGCATCATGGTAAAAGCAAAGCACTCATGAATTGGGTCCTTGTAGAGAAGGAAGTAAAAAGCAGGGAGAGCATCTGAAAGACAACAAACTAAGCTTACAAGTTCCAAGTGTTAAAACCAATTCGCACATAGATGGAATGTACTAAGTCCCTCATGGTGATTAATTGATGATTCATCAGTGGATGCTACACTATTTGTTGGGTGACCAGTGATGGATTGCTATTGGTCTGTCATCTTTGCAATTCAGAAAACCTTGTTGTAAGCAAAGGAGCGCTTCAAAAACTGGTTATCCATTCAACTGTGTGGATCAGTAAGTTCATGTATTATGGGATTTGCCAATATCTACAGTTTCTCTGTCAAGACGAGTGGTGCAGGTCACATTTGGAGCCTTCAAGAGCAGCTGTAATACTGATTCTGATAACTTCAATGGTGTTTGTTGGGCCTCTACTGGTGATAAGACAAAAGGAACATTCATGCTAAGCAGATGTTAGAAACTTATACGCATCGAACAGAAGTGTTTTCTGTCGTTGTGATGTGGAAATATGGTATTTGCTACAAGCAAAGCAGATGAGGGACATCTGGCTTTTATCCATACCTGCAGAGGTTGACAAGACTATGTATTGTAGATAAACTCCATGGTTTTCACCAAGGTTTGCCATTCGATTACTAGCAGTTACTGATTATGGACAACATGGAATGTTGAGGTTTTTCTGGACTTTAACTGAATACAATAAGCTTCTGGTTTTGCACATTCAAGTTGCTGTTAAACTAGACACGATTTCTGTGCTTCTTGTAAGGTCAGTCTCAGATTGGCTAGTTAAGCAAAGTCAAGTTAAAGAACTGGCTATTTGAATACAGAGAATGGGATCTTTTCTTCTCTAAAAGACACCAACAAAGATAATGCATTGAATAATAATGTGGAATGCGTATGCTGGAAATGCCCGTCCTCTTCGCATATTTGTTGATCTTCTATCCTGAAATTAGTCAAGGTCTTCTATAGACACGACTTTGCTTTTCTTTGGTTAATCCTTCGACGTCTTTGGTGAACCCGATGTGAAAGCGTCGCAGAAATTTCAGGATGGGAGATTAGTATTTTCTCTTCTTCCTATGCATTCATCATCAGTAGAGCAACAATGATATTATTGTAAGATTCCTATGGAAAGACTCCAAAAAGATGGAAGTGAGCAAGTTTCTTTGCTCAAAAAGTTAAATCTATCACCAATGATATTTTCAAATGCTTTCTTAAAAATATTAATGGGACCTACAACAAAGATGTTCAATGACAATAGTCAAAATGATTCACCTTCATATTGAATAAACTTTTATATATGTAAGGATTACATTATATGTGTTGTGTACTTGCACACATGCACACAAATTCTTTTATGAAATCAATGTTTCAATTAAGATTATATATAACGTTGATGTTACCAAGAAGGCTCAACAATGTGATCATTAGAAAATATGTATAAAAAACACATTATGGAAAAACAATGTACAAAATGAATATGTCTATGTAGAGCAATGAAGTTGTCAAAATAAAAAACGCTTTGCATTGAGGATCAATAATTATGAAGTGTAATGCAATTGTAACAAGAATTGTTGAAATATGTTTTGGAAAAATAAAATGGATCAAGTACCATGTCATCAAAGAATATATGATTTCTTTCCTTCAATGGCCAAAAGTCCCAAAAATTTGACCCAAGTAAAAGTGTGAGAGTAGAAAATATGTTCAAACAAGTGGGAGATAAAGGATGGAATGACAATTTCCAAAAATGGAGTATATCTTTGACAAGTTGAAGTAGTAATGCTTCCTTTTGCAAGAAGAACACAATAAGGCATTACAATCTAGTGGATATCTTGAAAAGAGAAGTCTTGACTTCAAAGGTAGCTTACATTTCCAAACACAATCTTGGATTTCTCACCTCCATGTGAACATGTACTCATTTTCCAAGAGTGATTAGCATGAACATTTATTAAAGAATAGTAAGATTATACCTAAAGTAAATTGGTAGTGGGCGAGCAACAAAGACATAGGGTGGGCCACTATGTAAATAATACTAAAAATTCCAATCACCTAGCTTTGATTGAGAATCAAGAGGAGTAAGAAGTTGAGAAGGGATGAGAAGATCTTCATTTTTCTTCAAAGATGCTTGTCCAGTATGTCAAAATAATAACAAGAAGGGGTAGCCAAAAAAGAGAGTATTTTCCTACTCATCCATCACATCATGTATCATATGTATCCCATTCTAACATTTAAGCTAACTTTTTCTTATTTCTCATAAAGCAATAAGAAAATCAAACATCCTACTTAAATGAGTACTTTTAAGGCACATCAAAATTAGCTTGCTTAAATCTATGCACCAAGTTCAACCATGGACCTACATTTTTGCAACCTTTATCAAAACATGAACAATGTTGCTTTTGAAAATTTGTATTATTCATTGAAAAGTTGTTGTTGGTTTCTTTGATTGTATTTGCAAGTTCTTCTTTTCCCAAAGAGCTTATTCTCTCTTACAAATATTTGTGATTTGAAATAGATTTCCATGTGAACACAACCTAGTTGATTTTATCCATATTATAAGTGGAAAAAAATACTAAATATAGGATTTTATAATTATCTCCATAATCTAAAATAAAGATGTAGAGGCCATGTAGCCAAAATTGAGTAATCACAATTAACGTGATGCATTTACATGACCCAAGAACACATTTTCCTCAAAGTTTTATTCCATCCAAAAGGATATTCCAAATGTTAGACAATGCAATCACGAGGGGGAATTTCTTGAGGTGAAAGGAGAGATTTTCATTGTTACTCAAACCTAAGGAGAAGTTTTGTTCTACAAAAATTAACCGTAATTAGATGAAGTAGCTATTACTTAGATGTGAAGTTTCTAGCACTTTTATCAAGGTGGAAATTTCCTTCCTTCACTGTTTTGGCATGAAAAATGAATATAACCTATGCTTGTGTCAAAACATGTAAACTATTTGGCAATTCAAGTTCATGCAGCTACACATTAGATGTTAGGGCATCCAAATATGCTAAAAAGAGATGACTTGTACAAAGCTAGGAATACATGTGTTAGTGAGAGAGAGTTATTCATAATACCTTGTCACATTGACATATGTATAAAAGATGTGAGACATGTAATTTTTTCCATCTTTGATCATAATATAATTATTGTCTCCCATATCACCTCCTTGTTCATAACTTTCATGGCTTCTCTATCTTTCTAGTCTTTCTCTCTCCTCATCACTCTGTCTTTCTCCTCTTTCCTCTCTCTTTTGCTCTTCTTTCTCAGACCCTCAGGTAGGTTACTCATGAATATATGTGTGCATCACGTGAGTTCAAAATAAGGTATTTTAAAGTACCATTTTTACATTAAAAAAAGTGTAATATAAAGGCATTATTTATAAATTGAGTAGAAAAGGGTGATGTTTTATTTAGAAAAAATTCATAGATAAGAATATTTATAAATAGGCCTTGAATGCACTTGATGTAGAGGATATACATATAGTAACTTCTTGGAGCTCTGACCTCTTAGCCCTCTTCTTAACAAGTGGTATCAGAGCATTGGTCTTTGATTCATTTGGTACAATCCTTTCTTGGATTTTCTTCCACAGTCTTATTACTTTTTGATTACTCAAGGATAGGGTGTCAGTTGGGAAAGTGCAATGACCAAGAAGACCAAGGACAGCTAGTTAGAGTCAATTGGAGTAGTTGAAGGAAAAGTTGGAGGCATCTTGGAAAATATGGTAGGTCGTGCATCAATAATAGAATATTTTGAAGATAAAATGGTTAAAGATAGGGTGAATAGAGTTAGTCTTGGTTAGGACTTCAATTACTTTTCAAGATAGGCTTTCTCTTTCCTCTTTCTTTCAAGATTTTGGCTAAAGATCTCATGGTGGACAACAAAGATTTTCTTCTCCTCACAGTTGTCAATTCTATCTCCTTCTAAAGCATTGGGTAATGAATCTTCATCTCTTAGTGACCATTTCAACTACTAAACTTGAGCTGTGACACATTGGAGATTAGCAGGAGTAGACCTGAGATTTGCATCTCATTTTGTGCTAATTTATATCCTCTCTAGCTCTTGATAGTCAACAATCATCCATCTCTACCTTGCCTACTCTTTGGACCATTGCTTGGCATTATATTTAATAGTAGGGATGAGCCTTTAGAAGCCTGTGATCTTCATCTTTCTTCTCTAAAACCCTAATACAAAGTAGGGTAGCCATAGCCACAGATCTAGAAGCTTCAATTTCTTCAATATTTAGCTATTCCCAGTGTTTAAGGCTTCTCTATCATCATTTTCAAGCAAGATATACTTCAAGATTGAAGGCATTTCAAATATTTTAGCATATGGAGCCTCTTGAAGCTCATTTTGAAGGATTATTTTGTGGCTTTCCTTCAAGAAGCTTAGAGTTTTAACATTCAAGTATTTAAGTAAGCCCAGGGCATTGATTCTTCATAGGTTCAATCTCATTCAAGCATGTATGGGTTGCTTTTATGGATCATTGGAGTTTCATGGTGGATTATGGAAGATTCTTTCAATAATTGGACTGAAGCTTACATCAACTATCTTCTTTAAGTTTGATCAAGGTGTTCTACTTACTTAATCTCTAAAATCTCTCCATTTGCTTTAAGCTTTTTCACTTGTTGATGGGAGATTATTGGTCAATTAGTCCTCATAATTGATCATCAATAGATTAGAGATTAGTACTCTTCTCACTAATTAGAGCCTATTATATTGAATTTCAACATTCATTTCAATCTTATTTAATCATGGATATCATTTACAATGTCTTGATGTATAATCGTGATTTCATTGTTTGATTTTCTTTGCCCAAGATTGAAATATTGTAAAGGGTAAGCACTAGCAATCAATGAGTCACTGAATTGCATTAGTAAGACCCTCAGTCAACACATAATTCTTCATTCCAATCTTTCATTGATCAATGATGCATATCATAGAATGCTAAAAGAAATTTTCAGTTATCTATTTTATCATTGATCAATTATTTAGAATGATACTGCCATGCTGATATTCCTACCAAGGAAAAAGGTGGATGTTGAGGAAGATAGTGGGACAATAGAGAGGTAACCCTCCCCCACTATTAAAGATCCCAAAGGGGTGCAACCAACCAACCTGGGGGGAAAATTTCCCATCTCCCGGTGATTCGGAGCATGTGTAGGAAGCTTATCATACCCTTATATCCCTCACCATAATTCAAAAGTGGAGTTCTTGAAGACATAAAGTTCTCCGATGGATAGCATTGTTTGGGACTCCATTGATTAGCCACAAGGATTATACATGTTTGGGACTCTGGTGGATTAGCCACAAGGATTATACATGTTGTTATGGGCTTGGTACAGGAGGAATTCTAGCCATTCTACTTGTTGCTAGAGCATGGGCCAGGTGCGTTCATTGGAAACAAGGTATTTGGGCCTTCCTTTACCTGATTTTTTAGTCATTTACAAGTCTTATAGGTCATTCTAGGTGCATTATAGGTTTTATATAGGGTAATACACTCAAACAGTGAATTAGGATCACTTTTGGAAGACTTAACTTGGTTACAGGTATACAGAGTAATTCAAAGAATTTCCATGATCTTTACTAGATATTACATGTGTATTCAACTCCTAGAGGTTATAAGTAGGGTACTTTAGGGTTGGAAGACCTTATCTTTGACTTGGGAGAGGTGGATAAACTAAAATAATATTTTTACAAGGTACATGACTCTTCTAGATAATAGTAAAACAATAATTGGAAAATATTTTATTTTGATTTTGATTTTGAAATCTATAGCTCATCCTAAAGAGCTACTTGCGGGCTTCTATTTCCATTAAAAAGTTTTTGATTTTGATATGGAGGTCAAAATTTATAGCCATTTTTGTAACATGGGATCTACTAGACTGCACCATACTAGTGAGCAAAAATGGCTTGAAATAAGGAAAAGAACAAGCATAATGATGATGTTTAGCAAAAAAATAGAGAAGCACATGTAGCAATACTTGAGGCACATCAAGACGAGGAAGATTCACAAGAATATAGCACTTGTAGTACTCTTAATGCCACTCTTTGTAACCATGAGAGTTCCATTAGACACATGGAATTGGTTTCTAAATTGAATTAGGTGGTTGAATAGTTGGTTCAATCAAACATGTAGACCAGGGAAGTCATGGAGCATATGGCTCAATATGCTAAGGATTCTTTGGAGAAGTTTCCCTTTTCTACTAAGGATTATTTGGACAAACTTAGCTCTCAAATATCTATGCTTGTGGTGGCACACTGTGGTGGCCGATAAAGAGACTAGAGATAAATAGTCCTTTCAATCATCAAATAAAAATCCTTAGTTAGATATTATTAGAAAGAAAGGGATACCACATAGCACTTATGAGATTGGGGAGACTTCTTTTAGAGCTGATGAGCCTATTTTGAGCATTCACGGATCAAATCCTCCTCAAGCCACTAGAAAATAGCCAACTATTCCTTCAGGCAAGTTTTAAACTGACTATCATAGGAGTACCGCTAATCCTTAAAACCCTAATTGTAGTACATGGACATGCAAGACCAAATAGCTAATGGACAACAAGGCTTTGTTAAGAGGGAGCTCCGTGAGAAGATTATATTAACCAAATATAGTGGCAATTCATCATCATCGGCTAATATGGAGGAGTGGACTTCCAAGTTGGAGTCCTACTTTGATATTTTTCCTAGGTTAGATGACCAAAAGATTCACTTTGCTACTATTCACCTTGGAAGCTTTGCTTATACATAATAGAGGTACATCTCAAGATACATAAATAGGAAAAATGAGTATGTTGATAGTTGGGAGTAATTCAAAGCTAAGATGGCTCATGTATTTTTATCTCCCATTGAGAAAAAGATGTTGGCAAGAAGATGATATCAATTGGACCAAAGAATCCTATCAATTAGAGAGTCTATAAAATTATTTTTTGAATCTTATCATGTATGTAGAGAGTGTGAGAGATGATGCAAAGTTGCATAAGTATATCTATGATTTGGAGCCTAATTTGTCAGCAACTACTGTTATGGCCTACAAACCCGCCGTAATATTCCATGCTATTAAGCTAGCTAAGAGATGTGCTCGCAATAAGTATAGGAGGGATGTTCCTATGTAGGCTTCTTTTGAATAGTAAAGGTTTGTTACTAAATAGGGCAACTTTGGTGGTAATTATGGAGGTGTCAGTACTTCATTTAGTAATCCCAAAGTCCCTACATACCCTACTTTCAATGCCTCAAGACAACAAAGTGCTTCAAAGATAGCGATCAACCATAAAGTGGAGCCTAGGTAAGGTGACAATAGACCTCGAAATAATTTAACAAATAATGCCAAGTTTATACCTATGGATCTTTTTAAGAAAAGAAAGGAAAATGATCTATGCTTCAAATGTGATGAAAAGTATATGACTGATCATGCATCAAAGTATACTTTCAAGAATACTAAGGCTAAGAATAATAACATGATAGTACGTACTTAAGGATAGGGATACTGATCCCAATCAGCCTTATAAGGTTGTAAATGTATTTCCATTTGACCCAAGTGGGCATAGTCCTTTTGAACTTGGTGGAAATGATTTACCTTTTACTGCCAGTACCCTTTGTTTGATTTCCATGGATGCTTGGACAAGTTCAAGAAGCCCCAATACACTTCGAATAAAGAGTATCATTCATGGAAAGGATGTCTCTATCCTGATAGATAGTGAAAGTACATACAAATTTGTGAATAAGTAAATTGTGCTGGAGAGGTTACAATTCTTTTCCACTAATTTACCACAACCCATAAGAGTACAAGTAGCTAATGGAAAAGAGAAAATCAGCACTCAAATGTGCCCATAGGATCCCATATAGTTAGCTGAAAATTTTGAAGTACAGATGAACCTAGTAGCTAATGGAGAATAGAAAATCAACACTCAAATGTGCCCATAGGATCCCATATAGTTAGCTGAAAATTATAAAGTACAAGTGAACCTAATGGTTTTAGAAATGAGACCCATTGATATTATACTTGATTGTGATTGGTTGATGACTTTAGAAAAGATTACTATGGATTTCTTGTAGTTGTACATGGAGTTTTCCACATTGATGGGTAGCCTATCCATCTGTAGAGAATCCCAAGCAAATTTTATTTTTAGCTTATCGCTATTAAACAACTTAAGGAGTACAAGAAGTGCTCACATATTTTTGTATTGCACATGAATAAAGAGGTAGAAGATTAGTCCAAGAATTCGGTAGAGTATCGAGCTTTCAAAGCTCTACTTAAGGAGCATAAGGACTTATTTGAAGTACTTACTTTATTATCTCCTAAGAGAGCAATGGATCACCCTATTGATTTAGAGCCTCATTCAAACCCAATCAATAAGCCACCTTACCGGTTGTCAAATTAATGCAAGCATGAGGAAGTAGCCAAGTAAATCAAGAAGCTTTCACACATGGGATCTATTGAGTCTAATTCTTCACCTTATGCATCTCTGGTATTCTTAGTGAAGAAAAGAAAGATAGAACTTTAAAGATGTGTATTGACTACAAGGATCTAAAAAAGATCACAGCGAAGAACAAGTATCCAATACCTAGAGTTGATGGTTTGCTTTATGATATGAATGCAAGGGGGCTATATTCTTTACCAAGATTGATTTGAGGTTTGGATTGTTGGACAGTGCGCGAGGGAGACGAGGAATGGAGGAAGAGAGAGGAGAAGAGAGATATGAGACACCAGAAGTGGAACCCCATAACTGTGTCAACTGAGCACAGATGATAGGAATATATAGAGGGGACCTAGGGCGCTATATATAGACAGACTATATATAGCTAACATGGGCGCTATATATAGACAGACTATATATAGCTAACACCCCCGCTCAAATAAAGGTCCCTTACTATGGATGAAAAACCCCTTGGGGGCTCAAGGGAAAAACCCACAGCTCTATATAGGCCTACCGTTATATTAATATTCAAAATATAAAATTACAAAGTTGAACTTACAAGAGCCTATTCATAGGCATCAAAGGAGCTACATCACTCGGGAATTACAACAACATCACTCTTGAATTACAACAGCCTATTCAGAGGCATCAAAAGAGCTTTATCACTCCTTAATATACAACATCTAAAATAAGGATAAGTGTCATCACTGCAAAAGATAAAATCTCCAAGAAATTCTTTCAACTGAACTTGGGATGTAAGCAATATATCTGTCACATCAAAACTTAAAGAAAAACGTCATAGTGACATTAGAACAACACAAGGTCTATAGAGATGGTTCGCGACGCCACTCTATAGACAACATAACAGATGTGGGGCCCCATGAACGGAATATAAATAGAACAATTTTTCATCAGCTGGAATATAGACGCTCATCAGCTGGAAAGAATATAAACGAAATAATGTGTCATCAGTTGGAATATAGACCCTCATCAACAGGAAAGAATATAAACGAATCAATGTATCATCAGCTAGAACATAGACGCTCATCAATGGAATAACGAACGAGGATGATCGTCATGAAGCATGTGAATATCAACATCCAAAAGTAATGTTGATGTTGAAATGTACACTTTCATAACCAAAATACATGCTTGATGGAGTTTGCACCATGTAAACATCCATTTTCTACCAAAACTGTAAGCTTTATGTTTAAAAGGGCATAAAAAATGTGTTGAGATGTTCTATTGTATACATCTTTGATCAAAGTACAAGCATCATGGTAAAAGCAAAGCACTCATGAATTGGGTCCTTGTAGAGAAGGAAGTAAAAAGCAGGGAGAGCATCTGAAAGACAACAAACTAAGCTTACAAGTTCCAAGTGTTAAAACCAATTCGCACATAGATGGAATGTATACTGAGTTCTAAAGACCAGACATATACTGAGTTCTAAAGACCAAACAAGGACAAACAAGGTCTAGATATGTTAAGGTCACCTCAACAACCAAAGTTACTGGTCATTTCCCTTAAAGCAGTAAAGTACAAGCATAAGAGAGTATATGAAAAGGGAGCCAAAGAAAGTGGATGATAAACTATACACCGAATCCTTCTCATGTTCATAGTTGAAACAATTGAAACCTAACAGCTATGGTCAGTCGACATCATGACATGTGATCCTGTGATAATGTCATTTCATACTGGCTTAGCTGTAATCTATGAATATGCCAAGAAAACCAAAATACTATGAAACTGACTCAAGAATGATGGATAGACAAGAGAGAAAGCATTACAGAATCCCTTTATAAGGCAGACAATAAAGAGTCAAATGTTGCCAAGTTTTGCTTGCTTAAAGCTAATAATGAGCTTTGCAGAAGCAAACCAAGAACCTGCCAACTGTGGGACTTTAATCTCCAATTGTTTTAGCATAGATCTGATTAGCATTGAGCCCATCAAGCAACTAAGTGTCATTGTCAAAAAGCATTCGCATTGAAAAACAGGTCTGCAGAGAAATCTAATTGTGGTCACACGCACAAAGCATTCGCATGGACAAACATGTCTACAGAGAAATCTAATCCTGGTCACACAGTGTCTACCACAATAATAGCTGTTTCTGAGCAACTCTTCCTATTGCAGATGGTACAGCTTAGTGTTTTGTCAGCATTTATGGAGGCTGTTTTGCAAGCATCTCCATATGCAATTGTCGCATACACTGTATCTTTTTTAAAAAGAAAATTCAAAAAATTGCCTTACGGCATATCAACGACCTTAAGCAAAAGCGGGAGAAAATTTCACAAAGACTCGATTAGGTCTTTGCCCCTGATGCACAGATGCTCGTCTCATTCGTCAGAGTCGCTTCAAAATGTTAGATTCCCTTGATGGAATCTATAAGAGCTAAGATTTACGTTGATGTGACCAATCAAACACGTTGCTTCATGTTTAACATTCTGGACTTCTCTCGTCCATGCTGTCGTATTGCTGCGCATTCGAGGTGTGGAATTCACCAAAATATTGTGTGTGTGACATTTGGTACTTTGTACATACTTAGTCGTTGTGTTTACATTTATTTTCTGCATGCGAGTATAGTGGAGAGAAGTTCGGAAGCATAGTAATGGAAATGTTTGGGAAGTTTGGATCAGTTTCAGAAGTATTCGAAGATCAATTATCATTTACCTTGGATTTTGCAATGGAGGTTTTTGCAGTTGAAATGTTAATGGTCTGGCAAGTAGTGCGGTTTTTGATACAAATGGACTTGGTTGGGACTAGTTTCTGCTTCAAGAAAGGTTCTTTGTGATTTATTAAAAGATGGTTGTAGCTGTGTTCTGATTTCTGGAGGTGCTAGAGAGATGATCTTTATGGAACATGACCGTATATTTGGGCAGACCCATGTTTACAAGTGGTGCTATACCTTTTTGTCATTTGATGCACGTTATTGTTGGGAAGGCTATTTTGAAATGCATGGCTATTTTTAAATGTGAGCTTTTTGGAGGGACTTGTGAGCGTGGAGGAAAAGAAAAAAAAAGACGGTCAATATTTGGAAAAAAAAAAAACAGTCACAGAGTAGGCGCAGAGAGGAGAGCTTGGTCTATCCATGGCAATATTAAGCTCTGATTAGCCTTTGGATCAGAGATTTGCCAGAGAGAGGCGACATGCATGAATCAAGAGAAGAGCTTGATGAATCCATGGGAATTCATATTCAGTTTTGAATAAGCCTTCAGATACAAAATCAATCAGATACTTGTTCGGGGAGAAAGGCGAAAGAGGAGCTACTTGAAATGGAAGAAGGATGTCTTCAATCGGAAGGGGGACCTTCTGTTCCCTTACAGGCCACTGGTTTCTGTGCAACTGAAATCCTTCGACAATAGGGCTTGTGTTCTCTTACATGATTCAGAGCATTTGTGGAGTTTTGGAGAGATGAATAGAGATCTTCAACTTCAATTAAAGCAAGCAAAAGAAGACTTGGTCTACAACTTTGGAGCATGAACTTGAAGCATGCCAACAGAAACTGAATTCTAACAAAAAGGAAAATGCAAAATTGCAAGAAGAGCTATCAGAAGTGGTAAGTTTGCTGAACTGCTTAAATCAGAAAAAGAAAAGAAAAACAGTTTAGAAAAGGAGGTGAAGTTTTTCCAAACTCGAGTAGCTGTTGCCCTCTCTGATAAAGATCGTTGTATATTGGAGGTTGAAAAGTTTCAAAGGAAAGAAGATGCCATGACAGAAGAAATCAGTGAATTAGAGGACAAGTTGGGTGAGGTAACTACAGAACTTGGGAAAGTACAGAGCATGTCTGCCAAAGTTCAGACTGAGTTGGACAAAACACAGGAGAAATGTGAAGCTTATGAGAAGGTGGTTGAAAGAATGTGGAAAGTGCGAGAACAGGCTACTGGTTATAGGATTGCTCTCTGGTGCTAGCCCTGGCTGTGTAGGCCGTCATGGTCTCCTCTTGCTTTGGTCCATGGGCTCTATGTATTCGTCATCGGGAAATCTACTCAGCTCTCTCTGCAATCAGAGATTATGCACTGAGAACAAGAGTGTTGTGACAAGGAACGGCTGTAGCTTCAACTGCGTAGGACAGGATCAGTATTATCTCTACATATGCAAACAAACCTGATTGCAAACCACCATGGAAGATGTGCCTGCTGATTCAGTTCTGTCGCCTCGTAATCGTAGTCAAGTGTGTCTACAATCATGTTTCATGGACTCGTGATGATGGTCAGTGTGTCGTGATCAACTGTGTCCCTCATGGTGATTAATTGATGATTCATCAGTGGATGCTACACTATTTGTTGGGTGACCAGTGATGGATTGCTATTGGTCTGTCATCTTTGCAATTAAGAAAACCTTGTTGTAAGCAAAGGAGCGCTTCAAAAACTGGTTATCCATTCAACTGTGTGGATCAGTAAGTTCATGTATTATGGGATTTGCCAATATCTACAGTTTCTCTGTCAAGACGAGTGGTGCAGGTCACATTTGGAGCCTTCAAGAGCAGTTGTAATACTGATTCTGATAACTTCAATGGTGTTTGTTGGGCCTCTACTGGTGATAAGACAAAAGGAACATTCATGCTAAGCAGATGTTAGAAACTTATACGCATCGAACAGAAGTGTTTTCTGTCGTTGTGATGTGGAAATATGGTATTTGCTACAAGCAAAGCAGATGAGGGACATCTGGCTTTTATCCATACCTGCAGAGGTTGACAAGACTATGTATTGTAGATAAACTCCATGGTTTTCACCAAGGTTTGCCATTCGATTACTAGCAGTTACTGATTATGGACAACATGGAATGTTGAGGTTTTTCTGGACTTTAACTGAATACAATAAGCTTCTGGTTTTGCACATTCAAGTTGCTGTTAAACTAGACACGATTTCTGTGCTTCTTGTAAGGTCAGTCTCAGATTGGCTAGTTAAGCAAAGTCAAGTTAAAGAACTGGCTATTTGAATGCAGAGAATGGGATCTTTTCTTCTCTAAAAGACACCAACAAAGATAATGCATTGAATAATAATGTGGAATGCGTATGCTGGAAATGCCCGTCCTCTTCGCATATTTGTTGATCTTCTATCCTGAAATTAGTCAAGGTCTTCTATAGACACGACTTTGCTTTTCTTTGGTTAATCCTTCGACGTCTTTGGTGAACCCGATGTGAAAGCGTCGCAGAAATTTCAGGATGGGAGATACTTTAGCATCTATTTCAGCCTCTTCTACAATTCCAGCTGTGTCTTCTACTTTAGCTCCATCAATGACTGCTGCATCAAGTACTTCAGCAGATGATCTAAAGCAGATTTTGCAGAATATGTCCATGTATATGCAGCTTCAAAATCAACAGACACAATTGTATATGCAGCAACATCAGCAATTGCATCAACAACAGTTGTCTCAGCAATGGCAACTATATTCGGAGCAGGAGAATGCAAACAGTGCGACTAAGGCGATTGAAGCAGTTGAGAATGAGAAGAAGCTATTTGATAGTCGTAATGTTTCAGCATATTTGAAGACATATGAGATCAAGATGGGGTTTTTTGGAGTTCCAGCTGGACTTATGAGTAAGTACTTCCTTCGTCTTGTCACACCCGCCTTGAGGGCAAAAGTGACTGATCTTTTTATTCAAAATTCACATTGGCAAGATTTTAAGAAGGCCCTGAAAGAAGAGTATTTCCTTGAGGACTTTGGGATGGCTACACGGCAGTCATTCCGAGAGTGGGTCTACATGCCAAACAAAGGTTTAGTTGCTTCAGAGTTGATTCGGGAATTTGAAGAGAGGTATAGTCAGCTTGATGCCATTGAACAAAGAGCATTGGATGTTGAAAAAGTTGAGCTTTTCTTGCAAGCTGCAGATCCTGCTCTTCAGGAAGAATTGGGAGAACTTCTTGAAGATCGCACGAAGCCTATGGGACTTAAAACGGATTGACAGGATGCCCAGGATGCAGTCTCAACTTTGACCAAGAGGAGGATATGGAAGACCTGCCTACAGAATGGTTCTATGACACCGACACCGTCTTCTGCTCCTATGCCTGCTTCTATCCCTGTTATTTCTTCTCCCCCTCAGCCAGTTTCTTGGCCTATGCCAATGCCTACTGTTTCTACTCCTCCTATTCCTCCTGTTCCACGACCGATGCCTGCACCTTCTGCTCCAAAACCATCCACTCCGTTGGTGCCTACCTCTCTTGATGACATAGTCAAAGGCATAACGGATTTGACACTGGAGTCAGTTAAAGCGGAGTTGGTGGGAAAATTGAAAGAGCAGTTTGCTTCGACTGCGGCTACTATTTCTTCTAGTGCTCCTACTGCACCTAGGAGTGCTCCTAGTGCACCTAGGAGAGATCGGAGATGTATTTGGTGCGATAGTACGGACCATCAGCATTGCAGGGATTGTGAATCTTTTTAGGATGCAAGGAGGAAGAATTTGGTATTTTGGGGACAAGATGGTAAGATTTGGTTGACTGAAACAGGAGCTCCGCTTGCTACCAACTTTGGAAAAGGCGGAATGAAGAAGTTAGTGGATGACATGGCTGCAGGTACTTCTTATGTGACAGCTAGAGGAGATGCTTCTGCATATGGAGTCCAGATTGAGAAGGGATCAGAGAATCAATCAGCACTATGGACTTATGCTATGGAGACTGCAAACAAGGGAAAAATTCAGCAAACTGTTTTGACTAGTGCAGGCTCTAGCATCAGATCTGAGACAGGTTGGAATTCGCCTGTTGACAGGTACTCTATTTATGCTTATTTGGCTAAGTCTCAGGGAGCAGATGTACTTGTTGAGGAGAAGCGTAAGAGGGATGAAGAAAATCCAAGTGCAGCTAAAAAGACTAGAGGGGGTGAGTTTGTTACTCCACCTACTGCAGGACCATCTTTGAGACCAGGGCCAGAACGACAAATGGAAGATGCTCAAAAGAGAGAAAAGAGGCAAGAGCCTAGAGAGAGAAAGCAGCCAGGGTTTAGATTGATGTCTGATATTGAAACATCTACAGACATGAAGAAAATCTTTAATAACAAGATACTTGGCAGTGAGGTGACTTTCACTATTTCTGAGGTTTTGGGCATGTCGAAAAGAGAGTTTCAAGATCAGTTTCAGGAGGTCCTGAAGAGGAAAAGACATGCATTGCCTACTACTGATACACATGGAGTTTGGATTGGGGAGTTGGATGAGGATGAGGATGAGGTTATGGTTGAGAATGCTTCTGTTTTTCCGCAGGTAGAGAAGAGGGTTCAGCCTATGCATTATGCTGAAACTGATGAGCCTGTCTTGATACCGCGTAGTCACTTTTCGCGGAGTCATTGGGCTAGGGCAACTACAGAGACGATGGTAAAAATTGGAGAGAAAGAGGTGCCTTATGTTGCTTTGGTGGATCATGGTTCAGAGATTAATCTCATAGTTCGTGGAGTTTATGAGAGTAACAGATGGCTTATGGATGTAGAGCATGGGTGGCGTATGAGAGCCGCCAATAACACTGCAGGTGATTTGTATGCTGCCTGTCCCAGTGTCAGGGTTTCTATTGGAGATGTAGAGGAGGATTTCCATTTCTTTGTGCAAGATTCATGCTCTTATCCCATAATTCTTGGCGAGCCATTCATCACAGAGATGCATATGGAAACAAAGGTAATGGATGATGGATCTGCTTATGCACGGATTCGCAGTAAAGATGGCATGAGAGCAGTTCAGTCTATGACTGTGTGCGTGAACCATGTTAGAAACATGGATACTCTCAGAGATGCACCTTTGCCCACTGTGAGGGATTCGGGTTTTCATTAGGTACCACCGTTTTGCGAGACGACGGTGGTACAGAGCAGAGGAGATTGGAGTTCTCGCCTCCTGGCAGCAGTGTTTTCTCCTCCAGTTTTGTTGGGATTTCAGCAAACAGTTCGATGAGTTATCAGAAGACTTCTAAGTTGCCTAGAGCTGCTAGGCAGTACATATGCAGGAAGGAGAAAAATTTGAAAAATGCAGGAATTTTAGAGGATGATGAGCACATAGATGGGATGTATGACAGTATGATTTGTGCAGATACGATGGAAGAGATGGAAGATATGTTGAAAACTGATATGCAGAGTTGTCACAGTAATGTATTAGTGGAATCCCTGGACATGTTTCATGAAATTGCAGATTTTGTGTCACAGATTGAATCAGAGGCTGAGGTGATTCAGCAAAAAGTGTTGAGTGCTGAAGAAAATCAGCAAACAGAGTTTTCGGCTGATTATGATTAGCTTACAAAGACACAGAGGGCTGAAAACTTTCAGCCAACAGAGTTTACTGCTGAAATATTTCAGCATCCAGAGTTTAGGGCTGTTCCTATGCAGTCCATAGAGCAGAGAGCTGAGGATATTCAGCCATTGGAGTGCAGAATTGCTGATTTACAGCAAGATTTGAGTAATGCAGAAGAGCATAATGAAGCCAGGGTTGACACAAAATACAAAACTGTGGATAAGAAGGTGAAGCCGGTAGCTGTACCGCTTCCACCTGACAGTGATCAGCAAATAGAGAGGGCTATCAAATAGCCAATTTTGAGGAATCCGGAGCATATAGGCCATAAATTTTCTGCAGAGACTCTTGCTGAATTGAAAATTGGAAATGGTGATTTCTTGCTACCCACAGAGAAGCAATGCTTTCAGGAGATGCTTGAGCGACATGGAAGGGGATTTACTTTTTTCCCGCATGAGATTGGATATGTGAATCTGGATATTGTTGCTCCTATGGTCATTTTTACTATTCCTCATTTTCCATGGAACCTCTGACCTATTCCAGTGCCTAAGGCACACCTACCAAAGCTGATTGATTTGTTGAATGAGAAAATCAGGATGGGAATCCTAGAGCCTTCATCTGCACCATACTCAAATAGGTGGTTTATAGTTCCAAAGAAGAATGGTACTCTCTGATTTATACAGGACATGCAGCCAGCAAACAGAGTTACTATCAGGAATGTTGGTATAGGTCCAGTTGTGGATGAGTTTGCAGAAGCATTTGCTGGACATGCCATCTATTCTTTAGGTGATTTGTATTCGGGATATGATCAGTTTCAGCTGGCTTTGGAAAGCAGGGACATAACCACCATGAGAACTCCTATTGGGCTTGTCAGGATGTGTACCTTGCCTCAAGGTACTACTAATTCTGTTGCGCATATGATGAATGCCATGCATAAGGTCCTTCGTGATTATATACCTTAGCTTACTATGCCTTTCTTGGATGACATACCCATTAAAGGGTGTGCAGAAGAAGAGAAGAATGAGAGTCTGAATGAGCAGGGATGCAGATACTTTGTGGCTGATCATATTTCAGCTTGTGAGAAGATTTTGGCTAGGTTAGAAGAAGTGAACTTGACACTTTCAGGGCAAAAATCTGTTTTTGGAGTGAATGAGGTTGTCATTGTTGGACATATGTGTGGATATTATGGCAGGAAACCCTCATCTGATAAGGTGGATGCTATAGGCAAGATTGCGGAGTATTGTTCTACCACTTTAGAGGTACGGAGATTCATTGGAGCTTGTGTGTTTTATATGATTTGGATACCCCATTTTGCACACATAGCAGATTGTTTATATCAACTGCTTCGAAAGGGGCAGAAATTCTATTGGGATGAGAGCCAGAGTAGAGCCATGCGGAAATTGAAGAAGTTATTGCAGATTGCTCCTACTCTCAGGAAAGCGGATTATAATTGTGGAAGCCCTATTGTATTGACAGTTAACACTAGTCCAATTGGCATAGGTTGGGCTGTGGGTCAAGATGATGCAGATGGAAATAGGTATGCTATTCGGTTTGGGGCGAAAGTCCTAAATGAGAGACAAAGGAGATATCCGCAAATCAAGAGGGAGTTACTGGGGATTGTTACGGCTCTCAAATGTGACAAGGAGTACTTTATTGGAGCTTCAGTTGTGGTAGAGACAGATTGCTTGCCATTGATTGGTATGATTACGAGTTGCTCTACTCCAGATATAGCTATGCTGAGATGGATTGCATACATCAAGTCATTAAATCCGGAATTTAAACACATAGCAGGAAAGGATAATCCAGTGGCAGATATGTTGTCTAGAGCCAGATATGATGATGAGGAAAAACTATTTGCAGAAGAGGATGATGCAGAAATTTCAGCCGCTATGGTTGATCATGTTTGCCATGTCTATGATATTGTGGCTTTCATAGAAGAACTTTATGTTGGAGATTGGTTGCAGATTGGCAAGTACCTTAGTACACTAAGTAAAAGAGATGAATGGACAGATGAAGAGTTCAAGAAGATCAGAAGGAAAGCCTATAGTTATTTTCTCAAGGACGGATTTCTTTGGAAGCATCCGAAGAAAAGAGGTGGATTACCTTTGTGGGTTGTCTGCGATAGAGGGATGCAATTACAGGTGATGAGGGAGTTTCATGAGAGTCCTTGGGCTGGTCATAGAGGAGTGTGGGCTACTTATGAGAAAATCAAGGAGAAATATTGGTGGAAAGGCATGTATAGAGATGTTTCTCACTTTGTTGAGACTTGCAGAGACTGCCAGATGTATTCGGTAGTGCGTCATCGAGATGAGCTTCATCCGACCTATCCGTTATGCATTCATTATAAGTGGGTAGTTGACTTGGTTACTATGCCTATGGGTCTATGGCAGATGAGATACATTGTTTTGGCTAGAGAGGATCTTACCAATCATGTTGAGGGCAGATCTTTGAGAATGAAGACCACTAGTGCAGTGTGTAAGTTCTTATTGGAAGAAATTTTCTGCAGGTATGGCTGTGTGGGTAAGATCACTGCGGATCGTGGTGAATTGGATGCAGATGAAGCTAGGGAGTTTTTCTCTCAGCTAGGAATCAAGTTGGCTCTAACCACAGCATACAATTCAAAGGGAAATGGGAAGAGTGAAAGAGGGCATCCGCCAATAGTGAAAGCATTAGCCAAAGCATGTAGAGGACAGATTGGAGAATGGCCGAGACTTCTACCATTTGCTTTGTGGGCTGATCGTATGGCTCACAGTGTTACCACAGGATATATGCCTGCAGAGTTGATGTATGGTTAGAAACCGGTTATGCCGACTGAGATTTGTGCTTTGACTTGGTCAGTTTTACCTTGGCAGGAGGATTTGATGAGAGAGGAGCTCTTAGCTCTTCGGATTCGGCAGTTGGAGAGAAGACCAGAGGATATTCAGCTAGCTATTGACAAGTTGAAGGTTGCTAGACTAAGAAATAAGGACAGGTTTGACAGCAGGCATCGCTTGCGGCCTAGAGCAATAGAAGAGGGAGATTGGGTATTAGTCTTTGATAGCATCGTTAAAAATCAGCATACTGCACTTTGGAAGATGGTGAAAAGATGGTTTGGGCCATACATAGTCAGACATGTCTTTGATAATGCAACATATGAGTTGACAGAATTGGATGGGACAGTGCTTAGAGTGCCTATTGCTGGAAAAAGAATCAATATTTTCAAGAAAAGAGATGATGAAGATTATGCATTGGAAGAATTCGCAAGAGAAGAGCAACGAGAAGAAACTCCAATGGAAGAGACAGATGATATGATAGATAATCTTGTTGATATACCGGAAATGCATAATGAAGAGATTGATCTGTTTGTGGATCTTGATGATAACGATCATGGGTAGTTGGCCCATCCGGAGGATGCGCAGGATTAGAGGGGGTGGATATCGTATTGCTGCGCATTCGAGGTGTGGAATTCACCAAAATATTGTGTGTGTGACATTTGTTACTTTGTATATACTTAGTCGTTGTGTTTACATTTATTTTCTGCATGCGAGTATAGTGGAGAGAAGTTCGGAAGCATAGTAATGGAAATGTTTGGGAAGTTTGGATCAGTTTCAGAAGTATTCGAAGATCAATTATCATTTACCTTGGATTTTGCAATGGAGGTTTTTGCAGTTGAAATGTTAAGGGTCTGGCAAGTAGTGCGGTTTTTGATACAAATGGACTTGGTTGGGACTAGTTTGTGCTTCAAGAAAGGTTCTTTGTGATTTATTAAAAGATGGTTGTAGCTGTGTTCTGATTTCTGGAGGTGCTAGAGAGATGCTCTTTATGGAACATGACCGTATATTTGGGCAGACCCATGTTTACAAGTGGTGCTATACCTTTTTGTCATTTGATAGTGAGGTAACTACAGAACTTGGGAAAGTACAGAGCATGTCTGCCGAAGTTTAGACTGAGTTGGACAAAACACAGGAGAAATGTGAAGCTTATGAGAAGGTGGTTGAAAGAACGTGGAAAGTGCGAGAATAGGCTACTAGTTATAGGATTGCTGTCTGGTGCTAGCCTTGGCTGTGTAGGCCGTCATGGTCTCCTCTTGCTTTGGTCCATGGGCCCTATGTATTCGTCATCGGGCAATCTACTCGGCTCTCTCTGCAATCAGAGATTATGCGCTGAGAACAAGAGTGTTGTGACAAGGAAAGGCTGTAGCTTCAACTGCGTAGGACAGGATCAGTATTATCTCTGCATATGCAAACAAACCTGATTGCAAACCACCATGGAAGATGTGCCTGCTGATCCAGTTCTGTCGCCTCATAATCGCAGTCAATTGTGTCTGCAATCATGTTTCATGGACTCGTGATGATGGTCAGTGTGTCCTGATCAACTGTGTCCCTCATGGTGATTAATTGATGATTCATCAGTGGATGCTACACTATTTGTTGGGTGACCAGTGATGCATTGCTATTGGTCTATCATCTTTGCAATTCAGAAAACCTTGTTGTAAGCGAAGGAGCGCTTCAAAAACTGGTTATCCATTCAACTGTGTGGATCAGTAAGTTCATGTATTATGGGATTTGCCAATATCTACAGTTTCTCTGTCAAGACGAGTGGTGCAGGTCACATTTGGAGCCTTCAAGAGCAGCTGTAATACTAATTCTGATAACTTCAATGGTGTTTGTTGGGCCTCTACTGGTGATAAGACAAAAGGAACATTCATGCTAAGCAGATGTTAGAAACTTATACGCATCGAACAGAAGTGTTTTCTGTCGTTGTGATGTGGAAATATGGTATTTGCTGCAAGGAAAGCAGATGAGGGACATCTGGCTTTTATCCATACCTGCAGAGGTTGACAAGACTGTGTATTGTAGATAAACTCCATGGTTTTCACCAAGGTTTGCCATTCGATTACTAGCAGTTACTGATTATGGACAGCATGGAATGTTGAGGTTTTTTTGGACTTTAACTGAATACAATAAGCTTCTGGTTCTGCACATTCAAGTTGTTGTTAAACTAGACACGATTTCTGTATTTCTTGTAAGGTCAGTCTCAGATTGGCTAGTTAAGCAAAGTCAAGTTAAAGAACTGGCTATTTGAATACAGAGAATGGGATCTTTTCTTCTCTAAAAGACACCAACAAAGATAATGCATTGAATAATAATGTGGAATGCGTATGCTGGAAATGCCCGTCCTCTTCGCATATTTGTTGATCTTCTATCCTGAAATTAGTCAAGGTCTTATGTAGACACGACTTTGCTTTGCTTTGGTAAATCCTTTGACAACGCCTCCCTCAGAGGGAAATTTTTATGATGCGGACCGGGAGCACACACTATTCCGCAGCTAACATTGTTTCTTCCACCACATTGAGATGGCATGACCGTGATGCAGAAGGACGAGGCAGCGAAAGATTGCACAAACCTCGAGTTCTTGGAGAGGCTTGCATTGCAGGAGCTGAGCGATTTGCGCGTCCAGTTGGAACAAGAGATCTCAATGTCGTACTCGGCCCTAACCTTGTGGGACTTGGCAACAAAGGCGCAGGCGGTGAGGCTGCGGAGGGGGTTGGAGGCCATGAAGATGGAGGGGGAGGAGTCCCACGGCCTACACAAGCAGGCATCGAGCATGCCCTTGATGGAGAGCACCCATTCCTTCTCCTCCAGCTCGGGCATATTTGTGCGCTCTGATACCATGTTGGATAGTGCACGAGGGAGACGAGGAATGGTGGAAGAGAGAGGAGAAGAGAGATATGAGATACCAGAAGTGGAACCCCAGAAGTGTGTCAACTGAGCACACATGATAGGAATATATAGAGGGGACCTGGGGCGCTATATATAGACAGACTATATATAGCTAACATGGATATCCTCAGATTTGTATGCGAGAGGGTGATGAAGTAAAGACTTCCTTTAGGACTAATTTTGAGCTATACCATTTCCTAGTGATGGCATTTGGGCTTATTAATGCTCCAACTACCTTCCAAAGTCTCATAAATAAGATTTTGTAGCCTTTTCTCTTTCAAAATATCCTAATCTTCTTTGACAACATTATTGATTTATAGCAAGACTCTACACGACCACTTATCCCATATGAGGAAGGTTTTGGATGTAGTGAGACATCACAAGCTCTTTGTTAAGGAGAAGAAATGCTCTTTCATGTAGACCAAAGTGGAGTAGTTGGGTCATATTGTTAGTGAACTAGGGATATAGACTGACCCTAAGAAGGTGCAGTGCATTAGAGATTGGCAAACACCTACTAGCATTACTTCCCTTTGAGGATTTCTTGGTTTATGATCATTCTAACACAAATTTATCAAGCATTATGTGACTCTAGTAGCTTGTTTGACTAAAGGTTGAAGAAGGAAGCTTTCTTTTGGGGTGCACTTGTAGATAATAGCTAGAGTTTACCATATAATGTGATGGCATTGGCTGTGACATAGGGGCAGTTTTGCTACAGAAGTATGGAGTTATTGCCTTTGAAAGTTATAATCTTATAGATAAAGAGATGGGTATGAATGTCAATGACCAAGAGATGTTGGCTATTTTACATACAATAAAGAAATGGGACCATTGTTTGCATGGCAGCCAGTTTAGAGTTCAAAGTGATCACAGGGTCCTAAAGTACTTCCTTAATCATTCAAATCTTACCCCTAAGCAGTGCACACGTGTAGATACCTTGTAAAACTATGATTTTGACATCAGTCATACAAGGACAAAGACAATGTGGTGGTTAATTCTCTCTCTAGAATGTAGGTATGTTGGGTTTCAACTATGATGGTGGTATTTAGCTCCATAGAAACTAAATGTTCTCCTTCTATAGCCTATCATCTCTCCACTGATAGTTAAATAGAAAGAGTTAATAAGTATTTGGAGACTTCCCTTTGCCATTTCTATCATGATGTACAGCATGTGTGAAATTCATGATTACATTTGGTTGAATTTTCCTATTATAACTCCACTCATGCTAGTATTGCAGTATCACCCTTTGAGGCTATGTATACTACAAGGTACCCTTACCCACAGTTATGTTAAGTGAGAAAATTAACCCTCCTAGAAAGGAGGAATTGGAAAGAATGTAGGCCCTTCTTCAACAATGTAATATGAATCTTAGAATAGCTCAAGATCAAATGAAGGTGTATGCTAATGAGAAGAGGCGACCTTTGGAGTTTTAGGAGAGAGAGTCAATTTTCTTGAAAGTACTCGAGTCTCAATATTCTACTCTAAACGATGGCTCTAGCAACAAACTTTCTCACAGGTTCTATGAGTCCTATAGGATCTTGAAGCATATTGGAGACTTGGAATATCGATTTGAACTTCCCTCTTCCACTAAGATTCATAATGTCTTCCATGTTAGTCAACTCAAACCCTTTTATGGTGCTCAAGTAGAAATAGTTGATGAGTTATCTCATATGGATGAAGAAGGACTTATTCAATACATTCTTGAGGAGGTCATAGGTCAGCATGAAAGGAAGCTCCATTCTCACTCCATCATTGAGTATTTGATTAAGTGAAAGAGTTTATTACTTGAGGAAGATTCTTGGAAGCCACATTCCATCTTGGATGAGTTTCCCTACCTACATGATGCATTGGTGGTTGAGACGTAGTCATATGGGAGCCAATTGCACTCTAAATAGGGTCTGGACAACAAATTATTTTAAAATATATTTTAATCGACCTAGTTATCATAATTTAGCCACCTACATAGAGTCAAAGTACTCTTCAGTGGCTACATTTTGATATGTGGCATGTTCTATTTGGATACTTCTATCAAAAGTTATGATAGTTTTCTTTTGTATATGTTGTTTTATAAAACAAGCTATCTACTCTCTATAGAGGTTATTTCTTGAAGATTTGAAGGCTTCAGTTCTTTTTGAAGACACCTAGATTATGTAGATGGTAGAGGCTTTCCTTAATTTCTTCATTTAAGTAACTAAGTCTTCACTATTTGAGTTCCATTATATCTTTTGTATAGTTGAAATCAGAGTAGTACTCTGTTTCATTTGTATTTCTTTGCTATTCTAACATTGTTTTTGTGGGAAAAAACTTTTAGGCAAGGATGGATTGTAAGAAGCTAGGGATACATATGCTAGTGAGAGAGAGTTATTAATAATGCCTTGTTACATTGATATAGGTATAAAAAATGTGAGACATGTAATTTCTATCATCTTTGATCATAATACAATTCATATCTCATTTCACCTCCTTGTTTAAAGTTTTCATGGCTTCTTTTCTATCTTTTTGGTATTTCTCTCTTCTCGTCACTCTTTCTCTATCATCTTTCCGCTCTCTTCTACTCTTCTGTCTCTCACCTCTTAGCCCTCTCCTTGACATGACTAGCCATTGCATACAATATATAAATCAAATGAAAGGCTTGGCAATTTTTTTTTCCAAATTTCATAATCAAAACATCTTAATTTATATATTTGTCATATTGAAGGGCAATGTACAAATTAGCTATGTTATCATTTGCAGCTCTATTGGAACATGCCTAATCCATTATGAAGAAAGCCTTTAATATGATTAACGAACACTTTAATAACCAACATATAAATGATAGACATCAAAGTTATTGGAGCCATAAATTTTAATAATATTAGCAAATTTATCTTTACACAAAAAAAATGAGAGAATAATAAAACCTTCATTTTTCTAGGGAGATATTATTTCATATAAGGAAATTTGTATTCTTTCATCTAAAGATTTTTAAAGAATATTTTATATCAAAATATTTTTCCATAAAAAATATATTTTCTAGAGATCATTTTCTTAACTCAATATTGTATTCATTGTAATTATTGACGTGTCCTTGTATTATACCTTGGATTTTAGGGGGGTCATCGTATAATAGTCATGTATCTTCCATATTATACAAATCCCATATTTGTGTTAATGTAACCTAGATTGCACATGCACATATACAAAATGTACCAATCCATGCTTGTGGGAATACACAACTCTCCCTCATTTGTAGTGGCTCACCAATAATTAATTCACACAAGTAAAAATTGCTCCTTCATGTGAATTCACCTCTTAGCTACTCTTCCTTTTTCATTGAACATGTATTATCTACCCCTAAATTTTGCAAAAATGGAAATGCTTATGAAAACTTGAATTGGGTGCTCACATAGCTCCCATAAACCCCCTTCTCTTAGCTAGTCTTTGTTCACCTATAATTATTTCACGCTACAAGAAAAAGGTACTCATTTACATGGATTCACATTTTAGTTACCCTTGTTAGTCATTAAACATGTTTTATCTACCCTTCTTATTTGAGAAAATGAAATTTTTAATGTAAACCTAAGCTAGGGTGGTCACACATCTCCTTTGATCATACTCCTCTTAGCTACTCTTTGTTTTCATTGAGCATGTTGTACTACCCCCTTCTGTACATTAATAGGAACGAAATCCAAATCAGAGAGGGGCCATTCACACACCTCATGTGAACCCCCCTTCTCTTCTTACCACAATGGATTTATTATTTGAAAAATAAAAACTAATTTTTTACAAATTGGTATGCTAAATGTTAGCCCTATATTATTCCTTTCTAGGGTTCCCACCCTATTTATCACCTTGGCCTCTTGTGTAAAATCATAAATAAGCTATGGTTCGTAATGCATAATGTGAAAAAAATATTAGCAATGAAAAACCTTTATACTTCTATACTTGTATTCTCTGAATGGATGCTTAATGAAGCCCATGGATGTATAAAAACTTCTCACCATTGCTAAGAACTTGATGGTTTTCAAGAATGGTACAAACCTCCTTGGTTCTAGAAAAGGCAAAGGTGTAAAACTCATTGAAAGATGTTTTAATCTCTAGAAGACTACATGTCGGCCACAAAAACTAACCTTGCAAAGCTCCTCCAACAATCTCACATGAGGGAGTCAATGTCCTGAAGGGAAATACCACCTTGAGAATTCTAGAACCAAATCAATCCTCATTCTATGCCACAATCTATCAACATGCACTACTTGTCAAAGCTTGAAGAGAAAATGAGTGATTATGGAAGCTCATATCTTCATAGTAAAACAAATTTTGTTTGACTAATATACATGCGCCCCTTAGACTAAAACATATCATACTTAACTTTTCGAGCAAAAACATTTCCATAGTATCACCCATATTTCATATTTCAATTGAATACTCAACATGTCGCCCTCTAAGGAATGTTTCAAAAACTCTTTTTTCTATTTGGGAAGCCCCTCCCTTAAATGTTTTGATCAGATATAAATTTTTATTCCCTCTTCAATCCTTGATGTATAGGACCTATAATACAATTACAATATCCTGTAATGAATGTGATTGCCATTTATATGAAAATAGATTCTACTATAATACCTATATAATTTTGGCATTGTTTGTATTGACATTATTAAGGATAGATCCCTACATGATCTTGTTTATAAGCAATGGAATCATATCCCATCTATACTGTTTAAATGAAAGGAAGAAAAAAAACATATTACATCCCTTGAATATTTTTTGTGCATATTAAATAAAAAAGATAATTTATAGAAATATTTTGAAGTTATAGTTCAAAAACTCTTATGGTAGCTATGGTTATCCTTTTCCCTTTTTCCATTATAAAACCATTCTCAATCTATGTGGACTAACTACTATGACACCTTTTTCATTTTCTTATTGATAAGTTTCCCGACTAAGTTTTCAATATGATAAAATACTAATAAGAAAGCACCATAATGTATGTATTTGTGGTCACTAAGTGCAAACCTGCTAAGGAAAGAAGAGTTGGCACAATGAATATTCTATAAGTAAGGATGGACTACGTGGGTGTAGTCAAGCTGCTATAGAATCACTGGTGTATCATCGGCCGAGAAAATTCACTACATGTATACCGTCTATATCATGTGCGTTAAAAATCTATCTATGTATTCTTATTTGTGACTTTTTTCTTAATAAAACATAATCCATTTCTATTCAATCTATAAGTAATCCCTTTATATGGGATCCCTCTCTATGTTTAAAAAATATAAAAGTGATATTTTTAAAATCCCTTATGTTGAGTCCACATTATACATATATATATATTTATGATTAAACTCCCCATGCATGTTGGTCACCTAACATGCTAATCAATATATCCAGCCACATCAGCAAGATGTCTAGTGGATGCTAGATCATATAGAGCTTGATCTCGTAACACTCCCCTTTGAGCTCACCATGAGCTCATGAACTCCAACCATAGTCTTGAAGTGTTCAAGATTTTGAGCTCCCAAGGCCTTGGTGAAAATGTTAGTAGCTTGATCCTCTATGATTATATAAACCATGCCAATATCATGTGCCAGAAACCCTCTCCCAAATGAAATGGTAATGGACCTTTATGTGTTTGGTTCATGCATGATACATTGGGTTCCTAGGCAATTAAATGCTACTAAGATTATCACAATAGATTATAATATTATTTTTCACTTGTATCCCCAAATCACCAAGTATCTTGTGTAATCAAGCTACCTCACATGCTACAAATTACAACATATTTAGACTAGACAAGGCAACTATTGTATGTTTTGCATTGCTCCAAGTAATAGTAGCACTGCCAAAGAAGAATATAAAACCATTGGTAGACCTCTTGCTTGAAATATTACCATCCCAATCTGTATTTTTGTAACCATGTAAGTCCAATGGTATGCCTATATCATAGAATAAGGCATAGTTCAATGTGGACTTGACATAGTGCAATGTGTGCCATATTGCATCCAAATGTGTCTTACATGGAAGCTACATAAAGTGACTCTCCGAATGAGCTATGTAGTTTAGGAATGGCTTAGTGATTGTCAAATAAATAAGGATGTCCACATGTTTTTGATAGTCAGTTACATCCTCAATCAAGTCACCCTCATGTACACTAAACTTAGGATTAATATCCAAAGATATAGAAATAGGCTTGCAATAAACCATACCATACTTGTTCAACATACCCAAAGCATATTTTCTCTGTGACAACCATATATCCTATGGATTCTTGATTATCTCTATGCCAAGAAAATAGTGTAACTCCCCCAAATCCTTCATCTCAAATTTAGTCTTGAGAAGACCCTTAATATGATCAATCTTTGTCTCACTATCACCCATAATGATTAGATCATCCACATATATAGTAACAACCATAAATCTATATCACTCTCATAAATAGAGTGAGTGATCAACATATGCTTTGCTAAATCCAATGCTGACAAGGGATTCTACAGTCCAATTATGCCATGGCATGGGTGCTTTCTTTAGCCATATAAGGTCTTACAAAGCCTATATACATAATCTGCATGATTCTCATCTATATAACTAGGTGGTTGCTCCACATAAACTTTCTCTTGGAACTCCCCTTGCCAAGAAGGCATTCTTAGCATCCATTTGATACATGATCCAAACTTTTAATATAGCCACTACAATGGCAATTCTTATGGTAGTTTTAGCCATTGGAGCAAAATTCTCCTCATACTCAATACCATGATTGTGCACATACCCTTTGGAAACCAATTTTCCTTATAGTGCTAAATAGATCCATCTGACTTTTATTTGATCTTGTAAGCCCATTTGTAGCTAATATTTTTCTTGCCTTCGGGTAAAGGCACCAAGTCCCATATGTCATTATCCATAAGTGCAGCCATTTCTTCATCCATAATATGATTCCAATACACTCATTACCCATTCCATCCTTTAAAAAAGTGGATCTTACATCTTACACAACCTTAGCCATGTATAGTGATGAGCTACATAGCTGTCATATGTCAATCATTGCATTGGTTTTCTTACTCTACTTGACCTATGTGGACCTGGATCACTACCAAATGCTTTAGCATCCTCTTGTGTCTTCTCCACACTAGTTGTTTTAATAAACAAAATCCCAAACTCGTTATCCAAGCTCTCTTTAGAGCCATTTGAAGGAACATCAACATGAGAGAAACCTGATGATACATTTGTTATAATATATGAGTCTCTAACTTTCTCTTTATCTTTTCTTGACATGTATCACTTGGTGGAGTATCCTGTGACCTCAATCTATTATTTCCAAGGTTTATCAACAAAACCATGACTAGGAGACTCTTGTCGTCCACTCAATGTCTGTGATTGTTGATCTATTTTTTGCATAGCTACACTCTCAAGCTCATCAATCCCAATTTCATTCTACACATTACTATACCAACTATTCATTTCACCAGAAACAACATCCTTGCTAACTCTCAACTCACGTGTAACACGGTTATAACACCTATATCCCTTCTAATCAAAAGAGTATCCAACAAGTATACATTTTTCTACTTTGGGATTCAATTTAGTGTGAAACTCATTAGGAATATACACATAAGCAATATATTCAAATACTTTCAAATGGGCCACATTTCACTTTCTATTTGTAAACTTCTCTTCAAGTGTCATACCATGTAGAGTAGCAGTGGGTATCTTGTTCATAATGTATATGGCAATAGCAACTATTTTAACCTTTGTAATATGCCTATTTTTTTGCTTAGTAACCCCATTTTGCTATGGAATATGTCTATATATATGTTGTCTATGTATTCCATTTTTATGCAAATAAATAGAAAACTCATTGGAGATATATTACCCCCCTCCACTAGACCTTAAGCATTTTATATGCAACCCTGTCTTCTTCTCAACCAAAGCCCTAAAGCTTTTAAACTGTACTATTCTAAATTCCAAGGTTTTCCGCATGAACTACATCCATTAGGAAAATAATGATATAGGAATTTTTAAGGATAAATGAAATTTTTTTATTATTCCCCTCATTTCCCCCAGCCGACAGTCATGCTGGAGCGGGAGGGGAATAGAAGGTTTACAAAAGCTCCTATGTGGAGCTCACTGGAGTAAAAGTGCTCTACTGCTGCCCTGTAGGGGAAACCTCTCCCTCCCCCCTATAAAAAAAAGGGGGGAATACAAGCCTAGGAGGAACGAGTCGGGATGCCACCAGAGTTTGAGGAAGGAATTAGACGAAATTCGTAAGGAGTGAGGGGCCATTCTAAACGCTGAGGAAGAGAGAGGAGGGTAAAACTAAGGCCGCTGCTGTCGGATTGTGCCGTCCTGTTGTAGAAGGGAAGGAGGGAGGAGCAGCCTCCATTAAAGCCAGCGCTACCGCTTGCTCGCCGTTGGGAAGCACCACCTGCACTCGGGCGGTCCCTCGTACGCAGTAGATCAGGCTCCCCTTGCGCATCTCCTCGTTACACGCCTGCTCGCTGTTGGGCTTCTCCTTCCACGTGGCGTGGAAGCTTTCAAGGAGAGGAAGCTTCCAAGGGGCCCTTAAGCTCCTTTTCACCCCCCCCGATTTTATTCTCTTAAGGCCTTTCACCCCCTATTGTGTCTTTCAAAAACCTTATTATTACCCCCGTGTTTTTTTCGATCCCTTTTTGTTCCTCGTTTGAATGAGTCATTAAAAGGCCATTAAGCCTTCCCCATGGCTTCAATGGGTCTTAGTCGTAGAAGACTCTGAAACACCCTTTCGAGTTTCCCCGACTTCCAAGGAGGGAGCCTTCCAAAAACTACTTTCGACAGGCGGTGCAAGGGAGCGACGGTGGAATTCCTAGGAGGAGTTGTAAAGTTGCTTCCACGTCCAAAAAACTACAATTGTGATGCCTCCTAAGAAAGTCCAAGGCGCAGCCGTGGGAGGGTCATCTCCCGGTATCCATGTGGATATCTCACCCCAAACCCAGGTTTTCCTTCTTAATTTTTATTTTATATCGTTGTGATTCAATCATGCAAGGTTAATTGTTAGAAATAGGATATATTTTGTCCTAGTTGTTCACGATGAAGGAACTTAGTTATTAATACATTTAATGGAACCTGCAAAATAAATAAAGCATAAACATATTTCTAGCATATAGCTTTATGCATTGACATGAATTATGAGTTAGATTATTACCCATTAAAATTGTATACTTCGGTCAAGCCTAAAGGTATAAAACTGCATCTCACACTATTAACCCCTATTCTTTTTGCAATGAATCATCATGGAAAGTGCAAATCATGAAATGACTCTTACAATGCATAAACTCTATGAAATTATCGTTGTTAATTGCATAAATTAGCAAGAAAAAGGTTGCTTATTTAGCACGAATTTTGTTCGCAAAGAAAAGGGAAGATTAATTGAAATTAACCTAACCTATGCCTGACCTCAAATCGATAAGTTAGGGTTACGCATAGACAACGAATCATGTGAAAGTAATCTCGAAATTATCTTCTAGAGTTAACCAAATTGATATAAACTTAAAAAATATCTATGCTCTGAAATACCCGTTGGGAATGAGTTAAATTCCAAGAAACGCCTATACCTTAAATACTTGCCCACATTCCCTGAATGTAGGCTCAGTGAATCGTAATCGTAAAAGAAACTAGGGTTTGTCCCTGAGATTCTTACAAAAATGAAGCTAGGAAATCCTAGGTCTAACGACATTAGCTTAAAGAACCTAAAACAGATTGTTTCATGACTCCATTATCACATAGTACGATGCGGCACTTGCGCAGCAAGTACGGAGTCGTATGGTCTTGTGATTGGATCACAAGAAGAAAGGCCGAATTCTCGCAACACGGATGGCGGATCCTTACGCAAGTTATCTTGCAAGAGGATGTATACTTTGATATCCTTCTTGAGTAAGGAAGATTAATTGGAGATTAAAGACCAGCAACTGATGTACCCAATGAACTTCAAGGTTTGACCAAGTTGGGTTAATAGGGTACGCCCTAACCTAGGATCTAGGGGATCTTGCCAAGTTGCAAGTCATCTCGGATCAAGTGTTGGATGCATTCGAAAGGAAGGATTCATTCCTTAGCAGTTTGCCAACAAAAACGATCAATGGAAATGTTTGTACTTGCTACAGATTTTAGAGCACTGTTTGGCTTTGTTTGACCAATGAATTAAAAGATAAATGAATATCTATACTTCAGGTTGAAGGGCTGAAGGGAGAGGCAGCTTCAGTTACCCCCGACTGCCTACTTGACCATAACCAAGGGGGTTGTTGACTGCGCCAGGAACGTGGATCGAACCCGCCGCGAGAGGTCTATCCGTTGAGCACTAATTGGAGTAGGAGGATGCTTGGGTGCCAGGGGGGGCTCTTGCCGTAAATCCCTTGCCTTTTGGGTCCTGCAGAAGAGGCTAACGTGACTCAAGATTGGATCTCGAGGCCTGCATACTAGTCTATGGGCGAAAACTTGGATTAGTGATCCGTGTGGATCGCTGGATAGCCTTCGAGCGGATTGTGGATAAGCCTACGGGCTGGGCTCTTTGTATTTCAAAGATAAATATGATAACCCCCAAACTAAATGTAACAGTTGGCTTATCATCGCAAGAAATGTTGTATTCGAAAGGGCTATGTCCATATAAATACAAATAAAGACTTCTTTTTATCAATGTCTAATTGTGTATAAGAGTTGATAAAAAGTTAAGTTTACGTGATAGCTGAATTAAAGATGTAATATAAATCAACGACGATTATCGTATAATAACGTTAAGAAAACCTTTATTCAGGCACAACCCCAGGTATAGGTTCCTAATTCACCTCCTACATCAAGTACTGCTATGATCCAGGAGAAGAAGTTCCTTCTCAAGCAGATTAAGCCACTCGAGTTTGACGAGAGAGGCAGATTCATCCAAGCTGATGCTGAAATTTTGATTGAATCCATGGAGGATTACTTCGAAGCAGCCGGTACTACACCTGCCAATCAGGCTATACAAGCCAAGCTAAAACTCACCGGCGAAGCCAGGCTTTGGTGGAAGCAATGGTGCAGGGATCAAGGGATCATAGAGGGATCTGTTACCTGGGAGAAGCTGAAGAAAGCTGTGCAAGGAAGATATTTACCACCTGCTTATCGCACGCAGAAAATGAATGAGTTCTACGAGCTAAAACAGCTGGGGCTCACGCTTGATGCATACTATTCTAAATTTGTCTCACTTCTTAAGTATGCACTGCAGATGGACATGACACAGCAGGTGTCCAAATTTTGTGTGGGTTTAAATCCATCAGTCAATACTCGTCTCGAATCTATGCGCCCATTAGATCTTTAGGACGCACTCATTCGAGCGGCACCTATAATTCAAGAGGTGCAGTCTAGACCAAGGGTTAACAAAGCTTGGTCTTATAATGATCCGAACAGAGGAGCATTCAGACCTCACATAAAAAGAGTTCAAGGTCATAATCATGGACAAAGAAAGAAAGCAAGGACGAACAATGTCAACAACTTTGTTCCTACTCAAAGTGATGGCCGAAACCTCCATTGTTTTCACTGCAACGAAACTGGTCACTTCAAGAGGCAATGTCCCAAGCTTGGTGGAGGACATCGCCAAGTGCCTTTCCAAGGAACAGGCCGTGGTCAAGGAGCTACTACCCGAGGAAGAGGAAGAACCGCCTATATTGCCAATAGGCAAATGTGCGAAGAAGAGGAAGAAGAAGATCCGACCATGGAAGCAGAATTTGAAAGGGCGACAGTTCATGCCGCTCTACACAAGAAAGGACCGAATCGCCAGTTCTCGGTGATTCAGACACCGTCGGACTATCAAGGTAAAAGTTTCAAGACCTTGATTGATTGTGGCAGTACACATTCCTTTATCTCACCAACATGTGCAAAAAGATTAGGAATAGCCACAGTAGAAGCACCTACCCTGCTTCTGGAATTGGCAAATGGTCGTGAGGTTACTTGTACCAGGCAAACTGCTAAGGTGGAATTCTTTCTGGGAGGAAAGAAGACTTCGGTCAAATTCAGAGTCATGAATTTAGGGATCCATGAGTGTCTACGCGGAATGGATTGACTTAAGCCTAATGACACTCACATTCATTGTGGAAAGGGTCAAGTTTCCTTTCGAAACTCTGAAAGGGAATTAGTCACAACCCAAGGTGAGGTTGGAGTGCCAAGAATCCAATTGGCCAAAGTATCTCGAATCATAAAAGGAGTCAGAAAAGGATTACCTGTCTACTTGATCAAACTCAACAAGTTAGATCAGAAGCAAGAGTCTAATGAGGGACCTTCTTGGCTAAAGGAATATGCGGACGTATTCCCTGAAGAGTTGACAGAACTCCGGCCTCAAAGAGAAGTGGATCATGAGATTAAGTTAGTACCAGGAGCTGCGCTAATTGCAAAGAGACCTTATAGAATGTCCATACCAGAAGCAATTGAGTTGAAAGAACAACTCAAGCAACTGCTAGATCAGGGCTATATCTGTCCTAACAGTTCACCCTGAAGAGCTCCAGTACTATTATAGAAAAAGAAAGATGGGACACTTCGACTATGTATTGATTACCAAGGGTTGAATCAATCAATAGTCAAGAACAAGTACCCTATTCCTAGAGTATATGAGCTTCTTGATCGTCTTCAGGGTACGAAGATCTTCTCCAAGATTGATCTCAGGTCAGGTTACTATCAGATAAGGATCAAAGAAGAAGATATTCCAAAGACGGCCTTCAATACAAGATATGGGCACTTTGAGTTCCTAGTTCTGTCATTCGGACTTACGAATGCACCTGCCACCTTCAATAGGTTAATGCAAGATATCTTTAGGCCATATCTTGATGATTTCATGCTTGTCTTCTTCGACGACACTTTAGTCTATTCTAAACAGGAAAAAGATCATGAACCCCAACTTCAGATTGTCCTTGAGAAAATGAGGTCACATAAGCTATATGCTAAAATGAAGAAGTGTGCATTCTTCAAGCGTCAGATTGAATATCTGGGATTCATAGTATCAGCAGAAGGAATCTCACTGGACCCAACCAAGGTCAGAGATGTGCTTGAGTGGCCAATACCAACATTCATCAAAGAGATACGCAGCTTTCTTGGATTGATAGGATGGTATAGGGTCTTCATAAAAAACTATGCTTTGATTGCAGCACCTCTGACGGACTTACTGAAGAAGCAAACTTCCATTGCATAGTCAACTCCCGAATAAAATAGCTTCGATAGATTAAAGAAAAGTTTGGTATTAGCACCTATTCTAAAACTTCCAGACCTCAATAAGGAGTTTGAGGTAGTAACTGATGCTAGCTAGCATTCTTGCCTTGGGGTGTGTACTTATGCAAGAAGGTCATCCAGTAGCATACTCTTCAAGGAAATTGAAGAGCCATGAAAAGAATTATGCTACGCATGATCTGGAATTGCTAGCTGTCATCCATGCTCTAAAGCTTTGGAGACACTACCTGTTGGGTAATAAGCTTACTCTAGTAACTGACCATAAGAGTCTCAAATGGATCTTTACCCAGAATGAGCTCAACATGAGGCAACGTCGGTGGATTGAAGTGTTGGAGGAGTATGACTTTGAAATCAAGTACTGACCAGGAAAAGAGAATGTAGTTGTCGATGCACTCAGTCGCAAGGCATTCCTTAATTCTCTAATCTTGCAGAATCCATCAACAGCTAGATCTCTAGCTACAAAAGTATCTATGCCAAACAACCCTATACTTGAGTTAGCTAGAGAGGAAGCATGCCATGATCCAGCCTACCAAATAATGCTAAGGAAAATCTCTATCAAGGATCAGAATCAAAAGCTGCATGCTAAGTATCATGAATTTTCTATCAATAATGGACTTGTCTACTATAGAACAAGGCTGTGTATACCAGCAAGCCAGTCACTTAAGCAGAAGATATTGTGGAAAGCTCATGATTTCCCTTTTGTAGGACATCCTGGCTATGCTAAGACTCTTAATGCAGTTAGGAAGAGCTACCATTGGGAGAGGCTCAAAGGTGACATTCTGAAATATGTCACTGAGTGTTTATCTGGCCAACGTATCAAAGCCGAACATGTCATGATGCCAGGGAAATTGTAACCACTTGACATTCCCCAAATGAAATGGGAATCCATCAGTATGGATTTTGTCGTAGGCCTACCCCAAGTTCAGGGAGGATACAACTCCATCTTGGTTGTGGTTGATATGCTTACTAAGGTTGCACACCTTATTCTAGTAAAGACAAACTATAAAGCCTCAGAGATTGCAAGATTGTTTATCAAGGAAATATTCAAGCTACATGGTTTACCCAGAAGAATCATTAGTGATCGTGATTCTCTCTTCACATCACACTTCTGGAGAGCTATCTTTGATGCTGTTGGGACTCAACTCTATTTTAGCACCCCCTACCATCCCCAAACGGATGGCCAAACAGAGCGAGTAAATCAAGTCATCGAGGATATGCTTAGGGCATACTGCTGTCGAGAACCAAAGAGGTGGATTCAATACTTACCTTTGGTTGAATTCACCTACAATGCTTCTTACCAATAAAGCATTCAGATGGCCCCTTTCCAAGCATTGTATGGTCATGACTGCAGAAGTCCCCTAAACTTTTTAGATCCAACCCTAAGGGTTGAAGCTTCAAGGCAGATATTGGAAGAGATGGATGACCAAATAAAGTCAATAAGACAGGACATCCAAGCGGCCAAGGATAGACAGAAGGCATACGCGGATTTGAAGTGTCAAGAAAGATTCTTCGAAGAAGGAGACATGGTCTTCATTCGTGTACGCCCTAAAAAGAGTTCCCTATCCTTAGGAGTTTGCAAGAAGCTAAGTCCAAGGTATTGTGGGCCGTACAAGATCCTCAAATGCCTAGGACCTAATGCTTATAAATTGCAACTTCCTGAGAACCTAAAGGTTCACAATGTATTCCATATCAGCCTATTGAAGATATATGTACCTAATCCTAACCATGTACTCGATAACCAACAAGTTGTAATGCCTAGTCAAGGAGTCCTTGATCTAAGGCATAATAGGATCTTAGATGTTAGGGAGAGACAATTAAGATCCAGAACCCTAAGAGAATGCCTCATCCAGTGGAAAGATTATCCCGAAGAGGATGCCACTTGGGTAGATGAAGACACTTTCAACCATCAATATCCCCAGTTTATCTCGAGATGACGACATCTCGATTCCTCTAAGGGGGAGAGAATGTAACGTTCTAAATTCCAAGATTTTTCGCATGAACTACGTCCATTAGGAAAATAATGATATAGCAATTTTTAAGGATCAATGAATTTTTTTAATTATTCCCCTCATTTTCCCCCAGCCGACAGTCGTGCTGGAGGGGGAGGGGAATAGAAGGTTTACGAAAGCTCCTCTGTGGAGCTCATAGGAGTAAAATTGCTCTGCTGCTGCCGTGTAGGGGAGGGAGGAACCTCTCACTCCCCCTATAAAAAAAAGGGGGGAATACAAGCCTAGGAGGGATGAGCCGGGATGCCGCCAGTTTGAGGAAGGAATTAGACGAAATTCGTAAGGAGTGAGGGGCCATTCTAAACACTGAGGAAGAGAGAGGAGGGTAAAACTAAGGCCACTACCATCAGATTGTGCCATCGTGTTGCAGAAGAGAAGGAGGGAGGAGCTACCTCCATTAAAGCCAGCATTGCTGCCTGCTCGCCGTTGAGAAGCACCACCTGCACTCGGGTGGTCCCTCATACGCAGTAGATCAGGTTCCCCTCCCGCATCTCCTCATCGCATGCCTGCTCGCCATTGGGCTTCTCCGTCCACATGGCGTGGAAACTTCCAAGGAGAGGAAGCTTCCAAGGGGCCCTTAAGCTCCTTTTCACCCCCCCCCCTCCCCTAAGTTTTATCCTCTTAAGGCCTTTCACCCGCTATTGTGTCTTTCAAAAACCTTATTATTACCCCCGTGTCCTAAAAACCCCTAAGACCCCCTTCTTATGTTTTTGGAACCATACCCCCCCCTCCCCCCCGGTGTTTTAAAGGATCACAAACCCCTTTTTCCCCTATAAACAGTGGGCTTAGAGGTCCTATTATTACACCCCCGTGCTTCTAAAAGTCACTTAGCCCCTTTCTTTAAGCCTTTTTCATATTTTATAAATCCTCAACCACATCCCCCGTGTTAATCCCTTAAAACCCTATCCCTTGGCTTTTGAACGACCCCTCTTTCCTCTGTATTTAAACCTTCCCTACCCCCTCCCCTTGTGGCGTATTGAAACCCCCTTTCCTCCAAGTTTGACCTAAGGGTCCTTTGACCTTACTTATAACCTTTACGGTTACTATATCCCCTTAGAGTTCTCTCCCGCACCTTGTGTTTTTTTCCATCCCTTTTCGTTCCTAGTTTGAACAAGTCATTAAAAGGCCATTAAGCCTTCCCCATGGCTTCAATGGGTCTTAGTCGTAGAAGACTCTGAAACACCCTTTCAAATTTCCCCGACTTCCAAGGAGGGAGCCTTCCAAAAGCTACTTTCGACGGGCGGTGCAAGGGAGCGACGGTGGAATTCCTAGGAGGAGTTGTAAAGCTACTTCCACGTCCGAAAAACTACAATTGTGATGCCTCCTAAGAAAGTCCAAGGCGCAGTCGCGGGAGGGTCATCTCCCGGTATCCATGTGGATATCTCACCCCAAACCCAAGTTTTCCTTCTTAATTTTTATTTTATATCGTTGTAATTCAATCATGCAAGGTTAATTGTTAGAAATAGGATATATTTTGTCCTAGTTGTTCATGACGAAGGAACTTAGTCATTAATACATTTAATGGAACATGCAAAATAAATAAAGCATCAAGGTATTTCTAGCAAATAGCTTTATGGATTGAAATGAATTATGAGCTAGATTATTACCCATTAAAATAGTATACTTCGGTCAAGCCTAAAGGTATAAAACTGCATCTCGCACTATTAACCCCTATTCTTTTTGCAATGAATCATCATGGAAAGTGCAAATCATGAAATGACTCTTACGATGCATAAACCCTATGAAATTATCGTTGTTAACTGCATAAATTAGCAAGAAAAAGGTTGCTTATTTAGCATGAATTTTGTTCGCAAAGAAAAGGGAAGATTAGTTGAAATTAATCTAACCTATGCCTGACCTCAAATCGATAAGTTAGGGTTACGCATACACAATGAATCATGTGGAAGTAATCTCGAAATTATCTTCTAGAGTCAACCAAATTGATATAAACTTAAAAAATACCTATGCTATGAAATATCCGTTGGGAATGAGTTAAATTCCAAGAAACGCCTATATCTTAAATACTTGCCCACATTCCCTAAATGTAGGGTCATGAATCGTAATCGTAAAAGGAACTAGGGTTTGTCCCTGAGATTCTTACAAAAATGAAGCTAGGAAACCCTAGGTCTAATGACGTCAGCTTAAAGAACCTGAAACGGATTGTTTTGTGACTCCATTATCGCATAGTATGATGTGGCACTTGCGCAGCAAGTACAGAGTCGTATGGTCTTGTGATTGGATCACAAGAAGAAAGGCCAAATTCTCGCAACAAGGATGGCAGATCCTTACGCAAGTTATCTTGCAAGAGGATGTATACTTTGATATCCTTCTTGAGTAAGGAAGATTAATTGGAGACTAAAGACTAGAAACTGAAGTACCCAATGAACTTTAGGTTTGACCAAGTTGGGTTAATAGGATACACCCTAACCCAGGATATAGGGGATCTTGCCAAGTTGTAAGTCATCCCGGATCGAGTGTTGGATGCATTCGAAAGGAAGGATTCATTTCTTAGCAGTTTGCCAACAAAAACTATCAATGGAAATGTTTGTGCTTGCTACAGATTTTAGAGCACTGTTTGGCTTTGTTTGACCAATGAATTAAAAGATAAATGAATATCTATACTTCAGGTTGAAGGCCTGAAGAGAGAGGCAGCTTCAGTTACCCTCGACTGCCTGCCTGACCCTAACCAAGGGGGTTGTTGACCGCGCTGGGAACATGGATCGAACTCGCCACGAGAGGTCTGTCTGTTGAGCACTACTTGGAGCAGGAGGATGCTTGGGTGCCAGGGGTCTCTGGCCATAAATCCCTCGCCTTCCGAGTCCTGCACAAGAGGCTAACGTGACTCGAGATTGGATCTCGAGGCCCGCATACTAGTCTATGGGTGAAAACTTGGATTAGTGATCCCTATGGATTGCTGGATAGCCTTCAAGCGGATTGTGGATAAGCCTACGGGCTGGGCTCTTTGTATTTCAAAGATAAATATGATAACCTGTTAATAAGAAACTTGTCTGATATTGTTTTTCTATGTCAAGTGATAAGATTACATAAAGGAACTAGTGCGTAACGGGTTAATTAAAGAAGCTGGTTGTTACATGTCCAACTAATGTGTTAGGTAATTAAATAACTAAAACAACCCGAGGAAAGTGCAGAGGATAGGCCATAGGTCTGTCCTACGGATAGGTGGTCCCAGTTGGCCGGGAACTTTTCTCAAATCAGGAGGAACAACGGAATGATCGTCAAAGGACACGAACAACAAAAGCGTTGATCTAGAGTTATGATTAAACCCGATTTATGTTGTTTTCGGGGAACGGAATGGGACTATGACTTATGGCAGAGAGGTTGAGCTTGCCTCCCTCTCATTTCCCATTCTCCTTGAACCAAGTGCAGTGTGAATCTGCTTGAGACCTGGCGTTTCTGCGTAAAGTAGTTCGCTTGGGTCCGACGCTAGTTGCTGTTAGGAAATGACCAATTAGGAAAACCCTATTTCAGGTCGATCCTAAGTGGGAATGCCAGAATACTTCCACTATGTGGCAGACGTGGAAAGCCCTAGATCGCAAACCCCATAACATTCCATGGGAGTGCCGGGCAGAGCTTTCTAGACTCCCTTTCCGATGGACTGCTAAGACGTGTCCTGGATGACACTAGTAGTCATGTTACATAAATTGAGTAATCACCTCACTTTTTTCATGTATAAAGTAAACCTATACTTTGCAAGTATGATCGTCAATTAAGGAAACATAATACTTGTAACCACTCAAAGTTGTCATCTTTGTAGGACCCCACACATTAGAACCTATCAATTCAAGTGGCTTCTTACATGCATGATTCTTGTCTAGAAACACATGTCTTGCATGCTTTCTAGATTGACATGCTTCACATACTCTAGCATCCCATCAACTCTAAACTTGGGCAAGCTATTCGCAATCTGTCTTGACTGCTTGTCTTTTAGCTTCTGCATATTCATATGATCAATTCTCTTATGCTAAATCTCAATATCAGCCCCCACAATACCTAGAGCTTGTGTAAACATGGAAACATCAATTTTAGATAGACTTACATCAAAAGTAAACAATTTGCCAAAATGTTTCCCTTTTGTAATCAATCTACAATAATTTTTGAGATCTTGTGCATAACAACTATCAGGTGTGAATCGAATCTACAATCCCTATTCTACCATCTAACAAATAGAACCAAGTTTCTAGTAATATTTTTTACATGCAGTAGCATATCAAACAAGTACTTAGTTTTACCATCATGCATACTCAAAGAAACATTTCAAATATGAATAATGGGGTGAGTTGTATTATCCCCTATCTCCACAACCTAGAGACTTTGAAATAGGCATCTCTCTAAACCACTCTCCATGAGAAGTCATATACTTAGAGACACCTAATTTTATATACCATATAATATTATTTAATGAATCATTAGTAGTCACAGTATTCATAAAGCACTGCATAACAAATAACTCTTCACTTCTGTCATCATTGTTTCTACTACTGGATGCATAATTTTATTGTTACTTTTTTTCATTTATAATTCCATCTCTCTTTTTTAAAGAAATTTTTAGAAATGTGTCCTTTCCTACCATAGTACCAATGCTCTTTACTATTATTAGAATTATGTTTTTTTCATTAGAATCAACAAGTTATCCTCTTTGACTCCCCTTTCTCATAATTGTTCTCTCTTTTGATGTGTATCATAACCTTAACCACGATCACCATTTTGGTCCCTGCCAAGATGACCTCTAGCATTGCTAATAGAGTAAACTACATATTCAGACTTGTCCTTGCTTTGAGAAGAGGAGGAATCGAAGTCAAGGTTCTTCTCCTTAAGGATTAGCATAGAAATTGAGTTTGCAAAATTAGGAATATCATTCCTTATATTCATAAATGACCTAAAGCTCTTATACTCATCTCCAAGTCAATCTAAGCATGCATGCACAATATCATCATCATCAACTATCACACTGATAGATCCAAGAGTTTGTAGAGTAATCTTAATCTTCGAGTTAAAATCATTAATGGATAGATTTGATCCTTTTACTTGGTTCAACTCTGACTTGAATTGTAGCTTTTTGGTATTTATGTTTATTTTAGTCAACCTTTCCAAGTTCTTCCATGCAATTTAGATTCCTGCAAATAGTCCATTGTGCTATCTATGATACTAATAGACAAGCAATACATGACTTTTCTCTGTATCTACTCTCAATCTTTCTTAGCCTTTATCTATTTTGTAGTAGCATTTTGTGTAGGAACTTCAGGTGCTATTGCCATGTCTCCTTTAATCTAACTCCAAACCCTGGGGGATCCACCTATAAACATTATCTATATAACATACATTCAATGGATATTAAGAAATACCCTTTTTTTACATGCTATAAGGCCTTAAAATGATCCCTTTTACTTTACTAAACTTAAGGATTTTTTTTTCAAATTGCAATTAAAAAATCCCATTTGTAAATATAATCCTATAAATTTTACTAAATATAATACCCTTTCTTGTGAACTCAGGTGTTATCTTACATGTTCTATAAGGTGGACTCCGCGAGCTCCAAATTACACCTCTGCCTTTTAAGAAATTTATCATCTTTGTAATATTTCTGCTTGAAATATTAAGTCAACCTTAAACCCCGCACACCTCGCGCAATAAGGCACCCCAAAGTGATCTCCCACATCGTAAAATGTTGGCAGTTAAACGCTTACCCCACGTGCGCGATAATCATCCCCATGTGCGTTGTGCAAATAAGGCCGAGGTTAAAATCCCCAATGCCGCATGAGAACACTCTCTACGGGAAAGGTAAATGGATAATTGGTAATAGTGGTGCAAAATTTTTTATTAATTACCCCTCCCCTCAGCCGATGCATGGCAAGGGGAGAGGGACTGCGAGAGGAGTAGTGTTATGTGGAGAGCATGGGGGAGAGAGGGGGCATGCAAGACATCCACATGTGTGGATCTCCCCTCCCCCTTACACACTATAAGACCTCCCCCTTGGAGCTTGGGAGGGAGGCATGAAGAGAGAGAAGATAGAGGTCGTGGTGCTGTTGCTACTACTGTCCTGTGCCGTGCTGGTCACCATCTCGCCATCTGCCATCGCCACCCTACTGCAGGCCACCTCCACCGCCACCATCGTCATCACACCCCTCCTCGTTGACATTGCCCAGGCCGTCGTCCTCACCTCCAATCATTACCCCACCCCTCCACGTCATTCTACTGAGAAGCAGAAGCTTCTTGGAAGCTTCTAAGAAGGCTTTCATAAGGCTTGTACACGCGTGCTTCCCCGAGAATTAAAAATCCAAGGCCGTTGATCCTGCGCAGGAGAGGAAGATCGCGGACTGTGAGTCTTCAAGACGCACGAGTAACCCAAGGGAAGCTACTGCAACAAAAAAATAAACTGCATAAATGGCCCGAAAACAAAAGATACAAGGCGCACGTGCGGAAGTCTCCAACCCAAGTTTACGCGTGGACATTCCTTTGAGTTCTCATGCCCCGGTTCTATAAGCTTAATTCCGCATAAAAGAAATACATTAGGCATGTTTAACTTCATGGGAAGAATGCATTTACGCTTGTCTCTAATCCACGTAGTAAAGTTAAAATGCATTCGGGAAATTATCTCCTTGGACGATTTACAAGAGTTAGTGCATGTCGTGCATTTGGGTTTGCTTGCACTTCCAAGTTGCAAATCCTGAGCGCATATTGCGTAGGTTTTAAAAAAATGGAATTGTTTAAATGCATCCTTGATTGGCCGTGGAAAAGAAAAGCGCATAAGGTATTTAGGTAGTAATTTTCTACTTGTGGATTCATATGAGATAATCATTGTCGTCCATTGGATGTTGTCCAAGTAGTTGCATTGCATGGAAATGAAACCATGAACTTGCATGTTGCATGCGAAGATGCTTATATTTTAGGATGGATTAAGTGCCATAGAACAGATTAAGTCAACATTAGTCTTATGATATTCGTCATGCATGAACTTCATTTATCGAAGTTGTATCTAGAAAAGGTTGCATGTCACATATTCGTCATGCATGAACTTCATTTATCGAAGTTGTATCTAGAAAAGATTGCATGTCATATTAAAGCCTGAAATTTAATTGCATTAAATGAAAGGTTGTAGGCATAGCCCCTTGATGTAAATCTATGTAGGTTTTATGGAAGTTATTCCCCAAGTTGTCAATCATCATGATTTTAGCAAGGAGAAGAAATGGTCATTGCAAACCTTATAGTTGCATAAAAGTAATGAATCGCATATTTGCACGTAATATGATGTCTTGCAACTATTTACACCTTTAGAACAAGTTTAGCATCTCTAAGAAAAGATCATTTCTTGTCGCAAGACAAGTAGACTGATTTAGCTAAATCACTTGTAATGACATAACCCACATGGGATTCTTAAAAGCATAAGTAGTTAGTACAACGAACATTTCAAAGTGCTAGCTAGGGCTTAGTACGTTAAAAATTCTGCCTAGTATCCCACTTGTGACGCAAAGTCAAGACTTTCAAACCCAAGGGTCCTATCCACATTCATGGAATGATTGGGTTAGTTAGACGCCCATACAATAACAATCTAGGGTTTTACCCTAAGGATGGAATGACCTAATACTAGACTTCCGATTGAGTTTAGAAATCCTAGAGCCAAGCATTGTGACCTAGTAAGGATAGGGTTGGGTTGGATAAGAATACATCCCAAACCCTACATCTTGTCTAAACATATTTCTTGACCAAGAAATGCCGATTGATGGGAAAGATGATCTCGCAAGTCAGATGTGACTCCTATGCAACAAGTTGCAACGTCACATGGTTTTGTGTTAAATCACAAAGTAGAGTTGCAAATCCTTAAGAGCAAGGTTGACAGGTTCTAGTCAAGGTCTAACCTGCAAGAGGATGATTAATCTTGCTACTGAGTTGTCAAGTTAGGGTAGCGAGCATTTGACCAATCAAGTTAGGGCGACAAGGTTGCCCATGAATTATTGTCTTAATTTAAGGAACCTAAGGTGCTTGTTAATTGGGTTAACAGGGTATAAACCCTAACCCAAGGATAAAAGGATAAACAAACAAACCCTTGGGGATCTTGCCAAGTCGCAATTGATTCCGGATCGAATGTTGAATGCATTCGGAGAGAAGGATTCACACCTTAGCAGTTGGCCAAATAAATGACCACCGGTTTGATTGTATTTGTACAATTTAGGAGCATTATTTGTATTGCTTTGCTCAAAGAACTAAAGATGGAAAGATAATTAATGCTTCAAGTTGAAGGCCTAGAGGGAGAGGCAGCATCAGTTACCCTTGATTGTCTGCCTGACCGTAACCAAGGGGGTTGTTAGCCGCGCCGGGAATCTAGACCGAACCCGCCGCAAGAGGTCTCTCCGTTGGATGCTACTTGGAGCAAGAGGACACTTGGGTGCTAGGGGGGCTCTGGCCATAAATCCCTTGCCTTCCGAGTCCTACACAAGAGGCCGACATGACTCCGGATTGCATCTGGAGGCCCACATACTAGTCTACGAGCAAAAACTTGGATTAGTAATCCTTGAGGATTGCTAGATTGCCTTCGGGCGGATTATGGATTGCCTTCGAGCGGATTATGGATAGCCTTCGGGCTGGATTATTATGATGTATTCCAAAGACTCATTAATAAGATAACTTGTTGAAAAGGCACTTGTTTGACACTGTTTTTCCATGTCAAGTGCTAAGATTACGTGAAGGAATCGGTGATTAACTGGCTAATTAAGAAAGCTATTTTTGCATGTCAAACTAAATGTGGTAGGTAATTAGACAACTAAAGCAACCCCGAGGAAAGTGTGGTGGATGTGGCCATGGGTCCGTCCTATGGATGGGTGGTCCCAGTTGGCTGGGAACTTTTCTCAAACGAAATCGAGAGCAAGGAACGATGACTTAGAATCTAGGATACTAGAGTCCCGATTTATGTTGTTTTAGGGGAATAGAATGGGACTATGCCTTATGGGCAGAGAGGTCGAGCTTTGCCTCCCTCTCGTTTTCCATTCTCCTTGAACCAAGTGCAACATGAACCCGCTTCGACCCTGACGTTTCTGCGTAAAATAGTTTGCCTGGGGTTCGACGCTAGCTACCGTTCTAGGAAATTGACCACTAGAAAAACCCCGATTCAAGTCGGTCCTAAGTGGGAACAATCGGAATGCTTTCGCTTCGTGGTTGACTCGGGAGGACCTAGATCACAAACCTCGTGACATTTTGTGGGAGTACCGGGCGGTGCTTTCTAGATTCTCTTTCCCATGGGCTGCTAAGATGTGTCCGCAAGTAAATAGGTGGACACGTTACAGTTGGTATCAGAGTGAACCAACAAAGGATCCGTCTTTTATAAGAAAACTTAATGAGGAGAATTAGAGCAAATGTTGCTATTAAGAACATTTTCTTACTTATCGATACTGTCTTAGAGAGTCGCGAAGCATGGAACAAATTTTTGGTGTTCGAGGTTATGTTTATGACCGCGATGCGTGCCTCAGATTATCGACGGAGGATCGATATGATGAATATCCTAGACCACATCTACAATCCTACACCCCTGTACGTGGAACAGAGATTGACAGGTGATTCAGGGATTTATTACATAGCTGCCCACCGATTTGTGTACCTTCGAACCAACCTAAAGAGAATCAAGTGGTTGGAGGACCTAAAGATCGTGAAGGTGTTCATCTTTGTTGAGGCTCACGCAAACGCAACCCTACATGTTGAAGAACAAAAGGTCAACCAGAACACGTATGTGTACAAGAAAGTGATCCGAATAATCCCTGCTGACAGAATCAAGGTGTTGGGACATTACGAGAAGAACGGGTACCAAAGGAAAGGATACCCTAATCTTCAAATGACCTATCGATTCCTGAAAATCCATGACCCCAATCCATACTATTATTCAGTTCCCGTAGCTAAATGTAACACAATCTTATTCTCCCCGAATTAATGTATCAGCTTGTTCCATCTCCCCAAGAATAATTGTACTCCGAAAGGGCTATGCCCATATGAATGAAATAAGACTCTTTTTATCAATGATTGTCTTGACTATGAGTATTGATAAAAAAAGTTAAGTGATTAGGTCTCTTGGCTGAAAGCTGAATTGGGCATGAAATGTAACGTGAGAAATGTTTAGCGAGTTGTTAACGTTAATAATCTCAATGCCTAGGCATAACCTCAGGTGCAGATTCCTAGTTCGACCCCTACACCAAGTACAGCCGTAATTTAGGAGAAGAAGTTTCTTCTCAAGCAAATCAAGCCACCAGAATTTGATGGCAAGGGAAGGACCATCCAAACTGATGAGATCTGGATCGAGTCCATGGAAAATTATTTTGAAGTGGCAGGTACTGCACCCGCCAACCAAGTAATGCTCGCCAAGCTGAAGCTTACCGGCGAAGCAAGACTTTGGTGGAAGCAATGGTGTAGAGACTAAGGGATCTCGGAAGGGTCAGTTACTTGGGAAAATCTTAAAAGAGCTGTACGTGAAAGATATCTACCACCTGCCTACTGCACATAGAAGATGAACGAGTTCTATGAGCTGAAATAGCTTGGTTTATCTCTTGACGCATATTACTCAAAGTTCATCTCTCTTTTGAAGTATGTGCCACAAATGGACATGACACAACAGGTGTCGAAGTTTTGTGCTCGATTAAACCCACCCGTAAATACCTGTCTCGAGTCAATGCGCCCAATAGATCTTCAGGATGCACTCATTCGAGCCGCACCCATAATACAAGAGGTAAAGACCAGGCCAAGAAGTAACAAGACTTGGTCTTACAAGGATCAGAACAAAGGAGTGTATAGGTCCCACAGGCGAAGAGAGTTGAAGGTTAAAACCAGGGAGAAAGGAAGAAAGCTAGGACCAATAATGTCAATAATTTTGTTTCTACCCAAGGTAATGGCCGCAACCTCTGTTGCTTCCATTGCAACGAGCCTGATCATTTCAAAAGGCAATGTCCCAAGCTTGGCGGAGGACAATGTCAAGGGCCACCCCAAGGAACCATTCGTGGCCAAGGAGCCGCCGTCAGGACCAGAGGAAGAATTGCCAGTGTTGCCAACAGGGAAATATGCGATGAAGAAGACCCGACCATGGAAGCAGACTTTGAGAGGGCAACAGTCCATGCCACTCTTCACAAGAAAGGCCCGAATCACTAGTTTTCGGTGATTCAAATACCATCGGATTATCAAGGTAAAGGCTTCAAAACTTTGATTGATTGTGGTAGTACACATTCCTTTATTTCACCAGTTTGTGCAAGAAGATTAGGAATAGCCACAAAAGATGCACCTACCTTGCTTGTGGAGTTAGCAAATGGTCATAATGTCACTTGTACCAGGCAAACTGCTAAGGTGGAATTCCTATTGGGAAGAAAGTCGACTTCGGTCAGATTCAGGGTTATGAACCTAGGTATCCATGAGTGTTTGCTCGGAATGGATTGGCTTAAACCTAATGATGCCCACATTCACTGTGGAAAGGGCCAAGTTTCCTTTCGAAATTCTAAAGGGGAATTGGTCACAACTCAAGGAGAGGCTAATAGGCCAAAAACTCAACTTGACAAAGCATCTCGGATAATAAAAGGAGCTAGAAAGGGGCTGCATGTCTATTTGATTAAGCTAAATAAGCTTGATCAGAATCATGAGTCTAGTGAAGAACCTTCATGGCTAAAGGAGTATGCTGACGTATTTCCTGAAGAGCTGACAGAACTTTCTTCTCAAAGGGAAGTTGATCATGAAATCAAGCTAGCACCAGGAGCTGCACCAATTGCAAAGAGGCCATATAGAATACCCATCCTGGAAGCGATTGAGCTGAAGGAGAAACTCAAGTAACTGTTAGAACAAGGTTACATCCATCCTACCAGTTTGCCATGGGGAGCTCCAGTGCTGTTCCAGAAGAAGAAAGATGGAACGCTTTGGTTATGTATTGATTACAGAGGGTTGAATCAATTAACCATTAAGAACAAATATCCTATTCCAAGAATAGATGAACTTCTTAACCATCTTCAAGGTGCGAAGATCTTCTCCAAGATTGATCTCAGGTCTGGATATTATCAAATAAGGATCAAGGAAGAAGATATCCCAAAGATGGTATTTAGCACAAGATATGGACATTTTGAGTTCTTGATCATATCACTTGGGCTGACGAATGCACCTGCCACCTTCAATAGGTTAATGTAGGATATCTTTAGACCATATCTTGATGACTTCGTACTCGTCTTCTTCAACGATACCTTAGTCTACTCCAAACAGGAAGAAGATCATGAACCCCAGCTTCGCATTGTCTTAGAGACAATGAGGGCACACAAGCTTTATGCCAAGAAGAAGAAGTGTGCATTCTTCAAGCGACAGATTGAATATCTGGGATTCATTGTATCAATGGAAGGGATTTCAATAGACCTGTCCAAGGTTAGAGACGTTCTAGAATGGCCAATACCAACAATTGTCAAAGAAATACGCAATTTTCTTGGATTGACAGGATGATACAGGGTCTTTATCAAAGACCATGCTTTGATTGCAGCGCCCTTGATGGATCTACTGAAGAAGCAAACATCAATTGTATGGTCACCTGCTGAACAATCCATCTTTGACAAATTAAAGCAAAGCTTGGTATCAACACTGATCCTGAAACTTCCAGACCTTGGTAAGGAATCTGAAGTGATAATTGATGCTAGCACACTTGCCTTAGGATGTGTGCTTATGCAAGAAGGCCATCCTATAGCATAATCTTCAAGGAAATTAAAGAGTCGTGAAAGGAACTATGCTACCCATGATTTGGAGATGTTAGCTGTCATCCATGCTCTCAAGCTTTGAAGACATTACTTGCTGGGTAACAAGTTTACCCTAGTGACAGATCATAAAAGTCTCAAATGGATCTTTACCTAGAATGAGCTCAACATGAGGCAACGTCGATAGATCGAAGTGCTGGAGGAATATGATTTTGAAATCAAATACCGTCCTAGAAAGGAGAATGTAGTTGCCGATGCACTCAGTCGTTCGCAAGGCATTTCTAAACTCTCTAATCTTGCAAGATCCATCAATAGCTAGATCTCTAGTCACAAAGGTATCCATTCCAAACAACCCAGTACTTGAGCTAGCTAAAGAAGAGGCATGCCATGATCCAACTTATCAGAAGATGCTTAGGGAGATCCCTATCAAGGATTAAGACCCGAAGCTACAGGCAAAGTATCAAGAATTCTCTATCAATGGTGGACTTGTCTACTATAGAATGAGATTATGTATACCTACAAGCCAGTCACTCAAACAGAAGATACTCTGGGAAGCTCATGACTCCCCTTTTGCAGGACATCCTGGCTATGCGAAGACCCTCAATGCAGTCAGAAAGAGCTATTATTGGGAGAGGCTTAAAGGTGATGTTCTCAAATATGTCACTGAAGGTTTGTCTTGTCAACGCATTAAGGCCGAACATGTCAAAATGCCAAGAAAATTGCAACCACTTGATATTTCCCAAATGAAATGGGAATTCATCAGTATGGATTTTGTTTTTGGCCTACTCCAAGTTCAGGGAGGATACAACTCCATCATGGTTGTGGTTGATATGCTCACCAAGGTTGCACACCTTATCCCTATTAAGACAAACTATAAAGCCTCAGACATTGCAAGGTTATTTATTAAGGAGATATTCAAACTGCATGGGTTGCCTAGAAGAATCATTAGTGATCGTGACTCTCTCTTCACATCACACTTCTAGAGAGCTATCTTCGAAGCCATTGGGACTCAACTCTGTTTTAGTACAGCTTACCATCCCCAAACCGATGGTCAAACGGAGCGAGTCAACCAAGTCATTGAGGATATGCTAAGAGCACACTGATGCCATAAACCCAAAAAGTGGATTCAATATTTGCCGCAGGTTGAGTTTGCCTACAATGCTTCTTACCAACAAAGCAATCAGATGACCCCTTTTCAAGCATTGTATGGGCACGACTGTTGAAGTTCTTAAAACTTCTCGGATCCAACCTTGAGGGTTGAAGCTTCAAAGAAAATGTTGGAAGATATGGATGACCAAATAAAGTCAATAAGATAGGACATCCAAGCTGCCAAGGATAGACAGAAGGCATACGCAAATTTAAAACGTCAAGATAGATCCTTCGCTGAAGGAGATATGGTCTTCATTCGCGTACGCCCAAAGAAGAGTTCCCTATCCTTGGGTGAATGCAAAAAGCTAAGTCCAAGGTATTGTGGACCCTACAAGATTCTCAAGTGCTTAGGACCTAATGCTTATAGACTTCAACTCCCGGAGAACCTAAAAGTTCATAATGTATTCCATATCAATCTATTGAAAAAGTATGTGCCTAACCCTAGTCATGTGCTTGATGACCAACAAGTTGTAATGCCTAGCCAAGGAGTCCTTGAGCTATGGCCTGACAGGATCTTAGATGTTAGGGAGAGGCATTTGAGATCCAGAACCTTGAGAGAATACCTCGTCTAGTGGAAAGATTATCCCGAGGAGGATGCCCTTTGGATGGATGAAAGTACTCTCAACCAACAATACCCCCAGTTCTTCTCGAGATGAGGACATCTCGATTCATCTAAGGGGGAGAGAATGTAATATTTCTGCTCGAAATATTAAGTCAACCTTAAACCCTGCACACCCCGCACAATAAGGCATCCCAAAGTGATCTCCCACATCGTAAAATGTTGGTAGTTAAATGCTTACCCCACGCATGCGATAATAATCCCCATCTATGTTGTGCAAATAAGGCCAAGGTTAAAACCCGCAAGGCCGCACGAGAACACTCTCTACGGGAAAGGTAAATGTATAATGGGTCATTAGGTGCAATTTTTTTTATTAATTACCCCTCCCCTCAGTCGTAGGGGGAGAGGGAGTGTGAGAGGAGTAGTGTTATGTGGAGAGCATGGGGGAGAGAGGGGGCATGCAAGACATCCACATGTGTGGATCTCCCCCCCTCCCCCTTACACACCATAAGACCTCCCCCTTGGAGCTTGGAAGGGAGGCATGAAGAGAGAGAATATAGAGGTCGTGGTGCTGCTGCTACTGCCGCCTGCGCCGTGCGAGCTGCCATCCCGCCATCTGCCATCGCCGCCCTACTGCAGGCCACCTCCACCACCACCATCGTCATCACACCCCTCCTCGTTGACATCGCCCAGGTCATCATTCTCTCCTCCAATCATTACACCCCCTCCACGTCATTCTACTGAGAAGTAGAAGCTTCTTGGAAGCTTCTTTAGAAGCTTCTAACAACGCTTTCATAAGCCGTGTAAACGCGTGCTTCCTCGGGAATTAAAAATCCAAGCCTCCAAGGCCCCTGATCCTGTGCAGGAGAGGAAGATCGCAGACTGTGAGTCTTCAAGACGCGCGAGTAACCCAAGGGAAGCTGCTGCAACAAAAAAATACGCTACATAAATGGCCCCAAAACAAAAGATGTAAGGCTCACGTGCAGAAGTCTCCAACCCAAGTCTACGCATGGACATTCCTACCAGTTCTCATGCACAAGTTCTACAAGCTTAATTCCACACAAAAGAAATACATTAGGCATGTTTAACTTCATGGGAAGAATGCATTTACACTTGTCTCTAATCCACGTAGTAAAGTTAAAATGCATTTGGAAAATTATCTCCTTGGACGATTTACAAGAGTTAGTGCATGTCGTGTATTTGGGTTTGCTTGCACTTCCAAGTTGCAAATACTAAGCTCATATTGCATAGGTTTAAAGAAAAGGAATTGTTTAAATGCATCCTTGATTGGCCGTGGAAAAGAAAAGTGCATAAGGTATTTAGGTAGTAATTTTCTACTTGTGGATTCGTATGAGATAATCGTTGTCATCCATTGGATGTTGTCCAAGTAGTTGCATTGCATGGAAATGAAACCATGACCTTGCATGTTGCATGCGAAGATGCTTATATTTTAAGACAGATTAAGTGCTGTAGAACGGATTAAGTCAACATTAGTCTTATGATATTTTTCATGCATGAACTTCATTTATCAAAGTTGTATCTAGAAAAGGTTGCATGTCACATATTCGTCATGCATGAACTTCATTTATCGAAGTTGTATCTAGAAAAGGTTGCATGTCATATTAAAGCCTGAAATTCAATTGCATTAAACAAAAGGTTGTAGGCATAGCCCCTTGATGTAAATCTATGTAGGTTTTATGCAAGTTATTCCCCAAGTTATCAATCATCATGATTTTAGCAAGGAAAAGAAATGGTCATTGCAAACCTTATAGTTGCATAAAAGTAATGAATCGCATATTTGCACGTAATGTGATGTCTTGCAACTATTTACACCTTTAGAACAAGTTTAGCATCTCTAAGAAAAGATCGTTTCTTGTCGCAAGACAAGTAGATCGATTTAGCTAAATCACTTGTAATGATATAACCCACATGGGATTCTTAAAAGCATAAGTAGTTAGTACAACAAACACCTCAAAGTGCTAGCTAGGGCTTGGTATGTTAAAAATTCTGCCTAGTATAGCACTTGGGATGCAAAGTCAAGACTTTCGAACCCAAGGGTCCTAGCCACATTCACGGAATGATTGGGTTAGTTAGATGCCCATACAATAACAATCTAGGGTTTTACCCTAAGGATGGAATGACCTAATACTAGACTTCGGATTGAGTTTAGAAACCCTAGGGCCAAGCGTTGTGACCTAGTAAGGATAGGGTTGGGTTGGATAAGAATACATCCCAAACCCTACATCTTTTCTAAACATATTTCTTGACCAAGAAATGCCGATTGATGGGAAAGATGATCCTGCAAGTCAAATGTGATTCCTATGCAACAAGTTGCAACGTCGCATGGTTTTGTGTTAAATCACAAAGTAGAGTTGCAACTCCTTAAGAACAAGGTTGGCAGGTTCTAGTCAAGGTCTAACCTGCAAGAGGATGATTAATCCTATTTATGAGTTGCCAAGTTAGGGTAACGAGAATTTGACCAATCAAGTTAGGGTGACAAGGTTGCCCATGAATTACTGTCTTAATTTAAGGAACCTAAGGTGCTTGTTAATTGGGTTAACATGATATAAACCCTAACCCAAGGATAAAAGGATAAACAAACAAACCCTTGGGGATCTTGCCAAGTCGCAATTGATTCCGGATCAAATGTTGAATGCATTCAGAGAGAAGGATTCACACCTTAGCAGTTGGCCAAATAAACGACCACCGGTTTGATTGTGTTTGTACAATTTAGGAGCACTATTTGTATTGCTTTGCTCAAAGAATTAAAGATGGAAATATAATTAATACTTCAGGTTGAAGGCCTAGAGGGAGAGGCAACATCAGTTGCCCCCGACTATGTGCCTAACCTTAACCAAGGGGATTGTTAGCCGCGCCAGGAACGTGGATCGAACCCGCCGCGAGAGGTCTCTCCGTTGGGTGCTACTTGAAGCAAGAGGATGCTTGGGTGCTAGGGGGGCTCTAGTCGTAAATCCCTTGCCTTTCGAGTCCTGCACAAGAGGCCGACATGACTCGGGATTGGATCTCGAGGCCCACATACTAGTCTACGAGTGGAAACTTGTAATCCATGAGGATTGCTGGATTGCCTTCGGGCAGATTATGGATTGGCTTCAAGGGGATGATGGATAGGCTTGGGGTTGGATAATTATGATGTATTCCAAGGACTGATTAATAAGATAACTTGTTGAAAAGGAACTTGTTTGACACTGTTTTTTCTATATCAAGTGCTAAGATTACGTGAAGGAACTAGTGATTAACTGGCTAATTATGGAAGTTATTTTTGTGTGTCAAACTAAATGTGGTAGGTAATTAGACAACTAAAGCAACACCAAGGAAAGTGTGGTGGATGTGGCCATGGGTCCGTCCTACGGATGGGTGGTCCCCGTTGGCCAAGAACTTTTCTCAAACAAAATCGACAACAAGGAATGATGACTTAGAGTCTAGGATACTAGAGTCCCAATTTATGTTGTTTTAGGGGAATGGAATGGGACTATGCCTTATGGGCAGAGAGGTCGAGCTTTGCATCCCTCTTGTTTCCCATTCTCCTTGAACCAAGTGCAGCATGAATCTGCTTTGACCCTGACGTTTCTGTGTAAAGTAGTTTGCCTGGGGTTCGATGCTAGCTACCATTCTAGGAAATTGACTACTAGAAAAACCTCGATTGAGGTCGATCCTAAGTGGGAACGGATGGAATACTTTCGCTTCGTGGTAGACTCGGGAGGACCTAGATCGCAAACCTCGTGACATTCCGTGAGAGTGCCAAGCGGTACTTTCTAGACTCTCTTTCGGATGGGCTACTAAGACGTGTCCGCAAGCAAACAGGTGGACACGTTACAATCATGAGCCCTCATATAGGATAATTGTCCTTATCAAGCTTCTCAGTAACAATCTAATTAAATAAGTTAGACATTTTGACAAAGGATAATTGTTCTTATCAAGCTTCTCACCAACAATCTAGTTGAAGAAGTTAGACATTTTGATAAAATTGACAACTTTCAAAAAACTGCAATATGTAAGTAAGTTGATACAAGGTGAACCACAACTAAACACATAGCCCTGTTCACAGTTTGCACAACAATAACTATAATTTGTAATTTATATATGCAAATAGCTTCTCTGTCTAACCCAACAAACATCTCAAACCTTAGAGATTCACAATCTGTACATATGCAGATGTAAACAACCAACAAAGTCAAAACTATAGTATATCCAAATACTAGCATTGGGACCACTTACAAGTTTAGATTCGAGGTCGAAAAGACCTCACTGCAAAAAATATACTATTTTTCTTGCTCACCAAGTTTCATTACAATTAGAGACTACAACCTTGTGAGCCTTAAGAGCCTCCTCTTGCGACTATATCCTAAGGTAAATTGAGCAAGGTGGAAGAGTTTCTTACTCATTACTTGCTTGCTTACTTTCATTCTTTAATGCCTTCACCTTAGCCTTCAATCAAGCTTCATGCAACTCCAAGATGGCTCTAATACCATGAAAACAAACAAAAGGGAATAGAGGTGAAAAATCCAAGAGCACACATACAAAGATAATGGAGACTTAAGCACATAGAGAGATAAGGATGAAATCTTCTTATCTTCTTCTTCCTTATTCTTCCATACAAAAGAACTAAGTCTACAACATAATAAAAGACTAATATAAAATTACCACAACGTATGTGCACGCGGTCACTAAGTGTGAATGTGCTAAGGAAAGAAGAGGTGGCACATTGAATGTGCCATAACCAAGGATGGACTAAGTGGGTGTACTCTAGTTGTAGAATCACTAGTGTATCCTCATGTTGGTCACCTAACATGCCACTGAATAATATCCAAACACATCACTAAGACACATAGTGGATGTCAGCTCATGTAGAGCTCGACATCTCAACATCAAAGTTAGTCGCGTGCTCTCATAGAAATAGAGGTGTCTAAGAACTTGTGTACAGGACCAAGCCCATTTCAAATTATTAAAACCAAAGTCATCATTAGCAATAAGTGCATCATTTGAACAAGAACCTTTGCAATTTTCCCAATATCTATAACATAATCACTAATGCTTCGATTTTTGCACCATGCACAACCATGTAGAATTTTTTTAAAATATATATTTATTGCCTTCGTATAAGTGCCATATACCTTTTCAATTATCTCCCATACATCCTTACATAGACTTGATGTTTTTAATGTACCAAATCAAAGTCTCCGAAATACATATGGAGATCCAATGTAGTACATGCATATTTTTACATGTTGAGTCCTTATAGTCTTTCTTCTCTCCCTCTATTGGATCCTCTATTATCCCCAATAGTTCATGTTAACCTATTTGACCTCTACATAAGGTTTCAAAAATGTAGTTTTGTGAGCCATGGGATGGTGTGTCCTAGTGTAAACCACTTGAAATAACCTCTAGATAAAGTTTTAGAGATGTAATTCTATGAGCTATCATGGTATGGTTTGCACTAGCACAAATCATATGAAATAGGTCATGTTCATAGTCATTCTTAAGTTTTTTTGACCATTTAAGCTTAATTTTGGGATCAAAATTATTCTTCCAATCTCTAAGTGGTCTATACTAGTGTAGACCATCCTATGACTCATAGAATTGCATTTGTGAAGCTTTATTTGGAGGTGAAATAGGTTATATTTGTAGTTGTTTTTAAGGTTTTCCAATCTTTTGACCTCACTTTTGGGATCAAATCACCAAAATTTACACTCTTATGTATTTCTTCTATGGACCACAATTTTAAAGAGGTCTTGAAATATGATAAACTTCAAGGTTTTTCCCTGTGTGTGTGTGTGTGTGTGTACACACATATGGGTATTTACATATATCAAAACAGTTGCTATGCTTTTCTAGATATGTAATTATTCTCCCCCTAAAAGCACATCTCAACATATTCATTTTGAGTTTCTTCTAGGAAATTGTGTGTTTTATTTAACAAAATATCACAAATCAAAGAATTTATAGATAGACCTTGAACACACATAATATAGAGGATCTAGATATGGTGCACACCATAAGTTATTGTACACTACATTAGATCTTGAAAGATGTGAAGAACTAACCACACTTTTAAAGCTTGTAAGGCTTGATATGGAGGACTTGTGGGATAGGGTATCGAAATTTGAGGGGGGGAATGCAAATATCATTTTTGTGAACTTTCATGAATTTAATTTTTGGAAATGACTATTCTCATTCTAATAAGCTTGAGGGATGAGGGCCCAAATGTTTGTGAGGTCCCTAAATTTGTGGGGATTGTTTCTTTATGCATGGGAAGAAAAACATAACACAGAGGATCGTATTTTATGATGGATGGGCGTTTCCATCCATGCATATATGTATATGTTACAAATACACATATAACCACTCATGACACTTATAGAATTTTATTTTCTAAACATGCTTTTATACATCATGACGTTAGAAAGTATGCCCTAAAATCTCACTAGCTAGGCATATAGTTGGAGAAGCTCACCTAAAGAATCTCAAAAGAAGAAATCACCCCCCTAAGAGACTACAAAGTGGTCTCTTTAGTAGGGATGTAACTAGAAGACTATTTGTAAGATGAAAGAAGTTTAGGAACCCTCAATATTTTACCCTTTTGGACCCACACTCGATGCTTCACTACACAGTGGACTTAGAGTCCACTAATTGGGAAAGTCCATATATCGTATGGGATTCAAAGGTTCCAATCACCAAGAGTTGTCCAACTAAGTACTGAAGGTTACCTCTTATCGTCTAGTTAGGGGTGAATGCCTTACATTCATATTAGAGAAAAAAAATACAATGTTGAAGTATATCTTGAATTATATATAAGCTAACATTTCCAAAATCGATAGATGATTGATGATCTTCTCCTCATTTAAAAAACCAAGGTAAACTTTGGTTATCAATTTGCTAGACCTTGTAATAAGTATCCATCAAACCATTTTCAAGTCTTCAAATTGAGGATATTTGTATTTGGAGTCATATGATTTTGAGTCTCTCATCTAGGTTGAAAAGGAAATGCTTTTGATAAAAGAAGAAAGAAGAGTCTTCTAGTGAAGGTAGGAAAATAAGAGAAACTAATTTGCAAAAAGAGTTGTGATACTTTACATAAGATAATATCAACCATGTTCTTAATCAAGCATACTAAGTTAAGTTGAATAGACATGACTAGAACATATATTAGCTTATGAAGTAGTACTTGAGGTTGTTAAATATGTTTGCCATAAAATGTGTGATTATTGAAATATGGGTAAACTTATAGTTAGATTATATCTACCTTTATCTTGGCTTGCAAATAAATTATTCATATTCTCATAGTATCCAAAACAACCTCCTGATTTGAGGGAAGTTCTATTGTAAATTTTACATATTATCTAGAAATTAGTTTTTGCTAGATCAATGCCTTGTACGTGGAAGTTGAAAATAATATTATTATCAAGTTGATGCAAGTCCCTCCTTTAATGCATAAGTATCTAAGGTGGAGAAGGATATTAAGGTCTAAATAGAGGTCATGGATGTGTAACTTTCCACTAGTACCATTTCTACCAAAATGAGTCCAATCTTCAATGATTTCACCTCAATGGTGGTGTGAAACTTTGGTGAAAACAATGGTCTAAAGATACCAAACCTAAGAGGACATCAATATAGATGAGAAATACAATTATCTAGAACTCCCTCATGTATCCTTAAAGATGAATGAGCTTTTTAGCCTAATGCAATATAAAATTTCACCCTATAATAATCCTACTCAAACTTCATTACCTTGAGAGATTAAGCTCCAACATGAAGATTAAATGATGGAGTTTCAAGGTCCAATACTCCCTTAGACCTTAGCTTAGACATGATGAGACCTACACCCTTAGAAGATGCACTCATCAAAATTCAACCACTCGTTAAAATGATGAATTCCCATGCAATATATCCCCATAGAAGACAACACCTTGAATCTTATCTGGAAGAAGATCATTCAATGAAATTCAATATGGATCAAATCTCAAGTTTATTCTCTCTGGGGCAAAGGAGGAGGAGGGGTAGAACGGCATCACTCATAAATTTTCACCCCATAAGAATCCTACTTAAATTTCATTACCTTGAGAGATCACACTCTATTATGATAATTAAATGACATGTGACAAGAGTTTATCAAGGTCCCAATATTGCCCTAGACCTTAGCCTGGACATGATGAGACCTACATCTTTGGAAGAAGCACTCATCAAAAGTCTACCACTCATCAAACAGATTAATGTCCATTCAATATAACCCACAGAAGAGAAAACCTTGAATCCTATCTTGAAGAATATCATTCTATGAAACAAAGGATGGATTGAATCTCAAGATTATTTTCTTGAGGGGGGAGGGGGGAGGGAGTGAAGGGGTCACTCATAAATATCTAAGCATATCACGTGGGTTTAAAAGGAGGAATTCACCAATTGTATAGAATTGGGTGTGTTTTATTACAAGAAAAATCAAAGTTAAGGGTATTTCTAAATAAGCCTAGAATGCATGTGATATAAAGGGTTACATATAATGAACCTCTTGAGATTATTCTATGGAGGGAGCAAAGAACTCGCCTAGGAGAAGATTTGCTTGTTTCCATTGCAATGAGCAAGGACATTTTCAAAGAAGAACAATGATATTTACCAAAGTGACTTGATGGGATGTGAAAATGTTACTTCTATTGGAGTGTAAAAGAACGCACAAGCATCCCTTGCTTCCAAGAAAGCACAAATGAGCCACTGATTTAAAAGCCCATTTAAGCACAATAGTTGTGGCTAAGTTTGATGGAAGCAAGGGTTGATGATCTTGTATGGAGGATTTTTAAAGAAATTAGAGCTTGAGAGAGTTTGTTCTTGTAGGGCAACCTCTTTTTTTAAGGAGGAAGATGAAATGCATATAGCTTAGTACAGTAAAGCCAAGGATTTTTTGGTTTGCAAAAGCATAACACCCTCTCCCTAATTCTTACTGAGCATTCACCATCCCCTCTAAATGTATGTAAAGACACTCCCCATTACCAAGCACACACAACCATCCTCTAGTTTTAGATGAGAACGCAAGTCCCAGAGGCATTGTTGCAATAAGAGGTTGAGATAAGGGTACTCTTATATGTAGAAAATTTGTGAAACTACCAAATATTTGCCTTATGATCTCTATTTGAAACTTTTCTTTTGAGAAAGGATTAATCTAAGCCCTCAATGCACCACTAATGTGGCTTGAAACTATTGATCAAATGATCTCTTGACCACATATCACTATTTGAGTGCTAGCTCCATCTATGCCACCACCATTGTCACTGCCAACTTGATGTAAGTAATGAGATCAATATAAATACAAATGAGAAGGAAAAAACCATGATTCTATTAGGTAACCAAAATAGTAATACATTGTAGAGCAAACTTTTGATATCCTCAACTCAATTTGTTTCATATTATAAGCATTGCATTGCTATACTCTCTTATTACCAACGTACTTTGTTTGTGAGTGATATATTTATGCTATCAATTGATTCCTGTATAATGTTAATCAAGCTCCGAGAAACAGTGTTCTAAGCATTGGTATAATGTACTTGAGATATTTTTCTAGCCTTGGAGTAGGATGGTCCTCGAGGGTAGACCGTGTGACCACTAATAGTGATGTGGATTGATTAAAAGATATCTAGCATCAAGACGAAAGATAGGTGGAGAACATAACCCAATCCTATGTTGAAAGATATGAAAAATGATGTATGCTCTAGGAAGAGATGCTCCATATCCCATAAGCATAGTGAGGACAGTGGAACAACCCAAACACTACATAAGCATGTACCAACTAGCTCTTAATCCAATGCAATATCATTGTACTTTTTGTCCCTTCAGTCAAGTGTCATTGTCTAGACACACAAGATTATTCTTATGAGTCAAGCTACCATCTTGGAATCTAATTCACTTGTGTGATAGTCTCTCCTTCTTGTCTATGTTATCATGATTTTTCTTTTTCTCTTCCATTTGCCCTTCCATTCACCATATCCATACTCTAGATTCATGCATTCTAACATGGTATCAGAGGGCATGGCCCAGCATGGCTACGCCCCAAGGAGGTCAGTCATAAATATATCTATGTATCATGTGAGTTCAACATAAAGAATTTTTAAAATACCATTTTTACACATTTTTTACATATAGAAGAGTCCCATATAAAGGGGTTACTTATAGATGGAATTGAAAAGGGTTATGTTTTATTAAGGGAAAATTCATTGATAAGGATATTTATAAATCGGTCTTGAATACACGTGATATAGATGGTATACATATAGTGAACTACCTAGACTAAGGGGGGGCTAAGCTCATAAAAAATTTCATTAAGCTCCCCTTCATCTTTGGTTAGTTCATTGTCAGCTCATGAGTTCATTTCTTACTCCAACTCCACTCTTTTCTTCATGGCAGCCATAGCTAGCCTACACCTACCCTAGTTAGAGCTTTCAAATCTCTCAAACTAGGGCATATCTCACTAAACTTTCCTCTGTGGACCTCTTTTTCTACTTAGGAGGAAACTTCTTGTCACTTCAAATATCAAAATTTTCCTTCTTTGAGCTTAGCATTACATGAATTCATCATCAATGCATGTTCAACACCTGCGCATATTCCTACGGCCTGCTCTCTTTGCACGCAATGTGATTGTCAATGAGCTCATAGGGAAATTGAACCTCCATACCTAAGATCTCTCCAATCAAACGGTTTTCAAAATGGTCATCTTTGTGAGTTGCAATCTGTGAAAAACCAAGCCCTTGTCCTGAAACCCTAAACAAGAAGCTACAACCATTTGGGTTGAAGCTCATAAAACACTTCATTTTGTCACTCCTCTTGGATCATTCAAGTGTTTGTCACTCTAATTTGGTGCTCCACTCAGTTCTCAACACTTCAAATTAGTAAGGAGGGGAGAAATCATCTCAACATCGAGTTCTTCAAAGCATAGTATCTTTTGATACTCATTTTAGTGCTTCCTATCAAGGACAAGGAATACATACTGCTATCAAACATCCAAAGGCTCTTCAAACTCAAGCGATCATTGTAGAGGATTTTGATGCTACAAATGACATTGTTGATGTCAAAAATGAATTCAAAGAAGAGTTACTTAAAGTTGATATTGAAATAACGGATGACAAGTTTATTGAAGCAATCATTGACACATCCAAGAACAGCTCATTTGCTAGTTTTACTTCACATGAAAATTTTAATGTGGAATGCCCAATTAATTGAATCCCCTTGTACTAAGCCTCAATCTCATTGTAAAGGGATAGACACTACCCAAGTATACTTGCGGTAAGACCTTGTTCAAAATGTTTGAACTTGAGAAAATAGCCAAATTCAATGGTGAAGGCTTTCACACCTAGAAAGAAAAGACAATGTACCATCTCATGAGAAAAGACCTCTGGGATCTAGTTGAGGATGATATAGGTGATGCAGATGGCAAGAAGGAAGATGATGAAGACGGGATAAACAAGTCTAGTTTTAGAGAAAAGAGTGGAAAAAGATGAACAATGAGGCTCTAGGCATCATTGCTTTGGGACTATCTGATGATGTATTGCACCATATCTTTGATATCATTTTTAAACTAAATTTTTTCATTTATTTAGATAAAAGTTTTGATATTTCTAATTGATGGGTTCGGACTGATCACAATTAGTGAGAATTGATCTTATATTCATTTCTAATCCACATAAATCCTAGAATCACAACAAAATCCCCAAAATTTATCATTTCTATGAAATGACTAGGCTGCCTATGAGCTAGTCTGCTGGGCCATGTCATCATGTGGGGGGGGGGAGAAAGCAACCAAGTGTAGGAACTCATCATTTGAGGGGGAGTGTTGAAAGATATGGCAAATGATGTATGCTCTAGGAAGAGATTCTTCATATCCCATAAGCACAGTGATGAGAATGGAACAACCCAAAGGCTACAAAAGCATAGACTTGGTTGTTATTTCAATGCAATGTCATTGTACTTTTTGTCCCTTGAGTCTTAGTGTCATTGTCTGCGCACACAACATTGTGTTTATGAGTCCAAGCTTCCATCTTGGAACCTAATTCACTTGTGTGACAATTAGTCCTTCTTGTCTATGTTATCATGAGTCTTCTCTTTCTCTTCTATCCGCCACCATAGCCATGCTCTAGATCCATGCATCCTAACATCCTAGTGATTCCTTTAGTGGGGATGAAGGGTTAGATGTTGGCAAAAACATTACCAACTAGCTCAGTGCCTTTTTAGCCACCTAGGATGAGATATGATCCCTTGCAGTATACCTGATGAGAGACAACAAGACTAGACTACAACTAATAGTGAATTAATTTTTTTTACCTGATGAAATCAATGTTAATGAATAACTCTTTAGCTATTATTTATAAAGAAAATGTTTTGGATTATTAGTTGGTATGTCATGCTTACATGAATGGTTTTATGAACTTGTGTAATACATTAATCAAGAAGGCTAATTAGTTATATATGTCAAAATTGTATGGCAACATAAATTGTTTAGATAACAAAAGCTTGCTAGATGAGTGGGTGGAAAGGGGGTGGATGATGATCTCAACATTTGAATTCTATGAATAAGTGGATTCAATTAGTCTAATATAATTTTAGGTTATTATTTAATACTACCTACAAGGTAGGACATTATTTTAGGACAATGTAGTGTAACTATGTTATAAGAAAGGGGTTCATACATCCCTCCCATTCATTTACACTCTCATTCAACTAAGTAAAGTGTTGTTTACTCTTGTCTTTTAGAGATTGCCAATAGCCAATCTCTTTCAAAGAGTTGCTAGATTAAGATTGACCTTCAAAGTTTAGGTGTACCCTCAGGTTGTAGCCCTTTGGATTAAGATTTGATGCGTCATCACCATAAGGTATACTCAAAGTTCACTCAATCAACTAGATCCATGCATCTTATGCAACCAAAATGGTGTTGTTTATATCTAAGAAGTTTTTACAACATTATTAAATGTTGCCTCCCTTAACTTTGCTAGAAATTGGTATCTTTTTCCTTTGGGTGACAACACACACACACACATGTTTTGAATTGCGAGAGCGGGAATGGGGTGAATTTTGGGTATCGACATAGTGTAACATGTGAAGCTACTTTAAGTGTTTTGTTAAAGGTAATTATAGACATAGATGACCTTACTAAGACTACCATGTCTTGTGATAAAGAACTGCTCTTCAATAACTAAGGACCGCAAGATCTACCATGTCTTGGGAAGATGTGTGGTACGTATCTCTACTGAATATCTCTAGACGAATTAACAGCTTACCCTAAGGTTGGATGGCGAATTAACCCCTACCCTAATGGTTGAAAAGAGGATACTTAATATCAAAACGACTTTTAATGCAAACACGAAAGCTGGAGGCACAAACATGCAAGAAAACGTCTGAACGCTTGCATTTGAAACAGCATGCATTTCCCAGGCGGCCTTGGTTTCTCATTATTTTGATTCAATGATGATATAATTTCCAGAGTATCAGACTTACTGTTGGATATGGCCACTGGGAATGTGATTTCCACCAGTGCTTGAGAAGTGAAGTAGTCGAAACGGGAAGCTTACCAGCCCGCCTCTTCCTCGCGATCTCATCCCTCATACCAGCCAGTCTACTGCGATAATTCTGCTATACAATCAAAATAACAGATTATGATTAGCGCGGAGATACATATGCGTACCGCATAGAAGTGGTTAGCCCGTCTAAAACAGAAGTGTTTCCATGCCTGTTTGAGCTCCATCTTTAATTCTTTCCTTATGCTCTCCGCGAGCCTCCTCTCGTCATCGGTGGGAAGTAAGGAGTCAATTAGTCCGCTGGTGTTGGGCTGCGTGCGATGAATTGCATGAATAAAGGAGCTGTCTTCGTTACAAGTATTCGTGCATTCGATCTCTTCGTCAGCGAGTAACTCATCCTCATCGTCGGACATCATCAAAGCCTGGCTAATTTCCGTCTCAACCGCCTCTGGCCCTGCAGTACGAGTGATATAACGAGCACGAACATTTGGCTTCATTACACGAGTAATCGCAACGAATCAGATGAATGACGTAAGTGCCACGTACCGGCAACAGCGAAGAAGGCTTGCCGGAGGTCGGCTAGAGCGGTGAGGGCCTCGGTGACATGGACGTGCATGTGGTCGCGGAGCTGCTCTCTGAAAGTTTGGAGCAGCAAGATGTAGCTCACCTAGGAAAAAACACAGAGAGAGAGAGAGGCCCAGGGGGCGATTAAGTCTAACGGCTTTCAAGAGGTTAAATAAACAAAGTTCTATGACGCCCGATAAGATAAGTACCATGAAGTGGTCGATGTGCTCTTCGTCGGGAGATGGCGGAGTGTCGTAATTGCATGATCGCCTGGCCGCTCTCTCATGCCAGCTCTTCCTGTTCGATCTGCACATTTCTCATAAGCTGATCACCATCATCATCCCTCGTATTGCTCTGGCCCAGTATTGTACGCTCGTCGTTAGCGCCCACGGCAAGGCACGCCACGTGGGCTTCCAGAAGAGTCGCGAAAAGCGGGTGCGACACGATGTGTCCATCTTGGGCATGCTTCATCCACCGATAATCATCCTCACTGCCTGCAATAACTGAGGGGTTTTGGTTCATACTTCTGCTCTTCATATCAGGAATTAGGTTATCAGTGTTCACTGTTCGGCGGCTCATTCCATACTGTGTGTGAGAATCTTCGGACAGATAAGTGCCGGCCTGATTTCGCTCTCTGTGACTGAGATTATTAATGTTCCAAGGCAAGACGTCTGATCTGGAAGCAAAACTAGCTGAAGCGGGTCGAAGATCAAGGCTGCTCCTTGGCGGCGCATTGCCGTAATTCATACACTGATACATTGTAGAATTCGTCTTGTCGTGATCATGCCGTGAATATCCTGCTGCATGCGACATCGTATTCACGCAAGTCTTCAAACGCTTGCCCAAATTACAGTCTCTGGGATCTTCCATGATACTAAGTGTGAGCGACAGCTAGCGCTTAAACAATGGTCCGCCAAGCTGGGCTCAACAAAGGAAGCTACTTCAATGAGGGATGCCAACTATGAACCTGAAAGGACGATCACGATATAGCCATGCCTTTTACGCACAGAGAGAGAGAGAGAGAGAGCCTGCTGTCTGATCAGAGGCTAGGTTCGTCCTAAATCTGTCAATGTCCTAAACGCATAGTACAATTATGAGAAGACAGTGGTCGTCACCTTCACATTGACAATAACAACCACGGCACCATATCGTTTACGCATATCAAAATTATCCTAACATGATTGATCGACATGACTCTTACTCTATTAACTGTAGCAAATACTAAGATCGAACGTATGGACAGAGAATACAACTGCTTTCTTATTTCAACTACACAAAACATCAAAGTTCAAACTGCATTCCCTTCTTATTACCTATCAATCCACGGGTAGAAGTCCTTTCGCAAACAATGACCTCTCTCACGACATGCCCATGCATGCTCCATGGACGGTCGTACTACCCCCTCAAGACCCCCTCCTTACAGCTACAACGCACACCTTTTTGGATGCATTCATGTGTATGTGAGCTCTAGCCATCACTATTATATAGACGCGCCCTAGTTGATCATATAGATGAATGCATATGTGAGCTTTCATGCAAAGGCCACATCGAGAATTTCAATTTAAGCTGGATACTTTCGTTGCATTTAAAGCTAACTTTCACATCCTTGCAATCGCCCTTAGGACACCTTTGTACATTGATCAAATAATCCATACACAAGGAACCATAGACACAAAATTAGATAGGAAATAGACCTATATTTGGTAAATGTACAAATTTTCCTAGTTAATACCTAGGGGATTTTTTATTGAAACTAGGTTTTTAAATTTACTAGATGATTTCACATTAACTAGTAAAATAAGGTTTTAGATGGTGAAGTGAGATGACTTTCTATATAACATCCAATGTAGCCATGTTTAGTAGATTAAAATATCAAGTTCTAACTACTAAAATAAGTGTGCATAGTCAATTAGAGCAAATTTGTATAGTCATGCTTACATAACCAAGTAACACGCATCCCAATTCATAGACTTAACTATTAGCCATGTAGAACAATGTCATCTCAAATAAGACAATGTGAATTTACACTCGAAACAAATATGTTTGTATGTATCCAAAATGTACATATACTCTAAGATATGCATTATGCCTCCATATGCAATTGGATTAATTTTAATTCCCACACACATGTCACAAAAGGTCTCTGTCTCTCTGTCTCTGTCTCTCTCTCTCTCTCTGTATCTTTCTCTCTCTGCTCTGTCTGTGTATTAGGATTTCTGATTCCATTATGTATTGCATTTTGTAAATCATCAATGGGACGGTCGTCGGACTAGAATCAGCCGACTGAGCGCGTCTGCCAGCGCGTCTACATTTTCGTGTAGACGCAGGTATAGACACAAAGAAATATTTTCTCTCATTGCATCTGAGGACGCGTCTCAGAGCGCATGTGCTCTGCAGTCTATACGCGATGATACACGCACGCGCCAGAGCATTGACCTGGAATATGCGTCTGACATCGCGTCTATATTGCATCTCAGATGCGAATATAGACGCCCTGGATAGAGGGTTGACTTTAGGAACGCGTCTGAGAGCGCGTCTAACCTGCAATTTAGACGCGGTCATACACACGCCAGCACTCCCAGCTCTAATAAAAAATAATATATTTTTGCAATGATGAATGTGACCAATCCCATGTTTGTGTTTATCAGTTTTCTTGTTTATAAGAAGCATTAGCACTTAAGTTTTATGCTCAATGTCTAAAGAAAGCTCTTTGAAAATGTTTAGGTATGGATGAAGGTAATATATGATTTTTTGTATGCAAACAAATTTGTATTTTTCCTGTGTTTTTTTTGCAGATGTCGTATCCTGGTTCATCTAGCAATGACCTGGATTTGGATCGCATGAATGATACATTGGCCTCATTCGGTAGGGGGGTCAATGCATTTTTTGGAGGTTTTCCTAGTAGGGAAGACTTCATGGGAGAGATGACTAGACACCTTGGCTACTCTCCCATAGCAGACGAGGTGTTCAGCGTCATGTCTGGAACGCCTTTGACGTCTTTGCCTGGCACTACTTCCCAAACTCCAATTGCAGGTACTCCACATGCAGGTACTCCAATTGTAGGTACTCCACGTGCAAGTGCTCCACGTGCAGCACCTGTACGTGCATCGACTGAAGCACAAGCGTCAGCCGACGCATGTGCATCTGCAGAAACACGTGCATCCAGTGAGGCAGAGGGTAGTCGACAGAGAGAGAGGAGAGAGAGTCGAGGGGGAGGACGAGGCTTGTGTGGGGGTTGCCTAGGAGGTGGTGAGCAATCACCCTCACCAATAGATCACGTAGAGGAGCATGTATGCTACTACTATAGAGTTACAGTTAGTGGTGGCATCTTCCATGATGATGAAGGAAGGGATGTAATGGCGTACATGAGGAGCGTCGTGCATACGACGTATAAAGATTGTTTCATCTACTTTAAAAATCAGAAAAGCAGCTTGTGGCAGGAGGTATTGAGGGCAGTCTATAGGAGGTACCCAAATCCTGAGGGTCAGCGATTCTCGGATTATTGGGGACACACAAAAGTGAGGAATTTGCTTCACAACAAAAGATCCCGCCTCATGACACATGCCAGGGACTCACTGCGGAGGCAAGAGGAGGGGCATGGAGCCTATAGCCAACCACCTATGTGCCACCGCATAGAGTGGAAGAAAGCCAAGAATAAAGCAGTAGAGAAAGTGAAGAGTCACCAGCACACAGAGACGCGACAGATCTAAATGGAAACCATGGGATCGTCGCATTACGGATCGGGCGGCAGAGAGTCGTGGGAGGCAGAGTTTGTAAGTATATTTTGATTTCTAGTTTTTTAAAATTTATATTTCTTTCAATTCTTTATATAATTTGCTCTAATACATTGTGTCTCATAATTGTTTGTATATATCATAATTTTTTTGCAGACTACTATCGTTGGTAGGATACCTACTCCTAGAGAGGTAGGTTACCATCGAGGCTATAACCGCGCAGCCACATGGCTTCACTTCTATGAGGAGGGTCTCATCACTAAGGACCAATACAACCAGGCTATGAGGATTCGACAACCAGAGGATGTATGTTTTTCTTACTTTCCTATTAAAAGTATAGCTAATTATAACTTTTTATCCACCATGTAAGCAACCTTGATCTTTTGTGTGTATAGGCGAACCCGGATGTGGAGCATAGCAAGGAGGGGGATAGCGACGCTAGTAGCCATGGTGGTACTAGCGAAGATGTTTCTTCTTCAGATTCGTAGAGGAGCACCATACCTCTTCTATGGCCTTGTTTTCTTGTATATGTATTATCCATCTTTGAGCCTACTGCTTGCGGCCACGCTTTAGGTCGCAAGCACTTAAACTTCCCATGTAAATGCTTTTGCTCTATAATGAATACATGGATTTTTATTTTCAATTCTCGTGCTTTTAGATCCATTGTCTTTTTCCCAAATGCACAATCTGATGTATGGGAGGGAAAAAAAAAACCAGAGAGCATCCTGGTTTTTTTTTTCTAGTTCTGTTTTGCGCATCTATCCGCGCGTCTAAATTGCAGAAAATGCACGTTTATAAGCGCGCCTACAATGCAGAGTACACGCGTTAGATAATTCAAATTTTAAAAAGAAACTAAATATCTTTAAAAAAAGGATTTTTTGTTTTCCATTCGCGTCTACGGGTGATTGTAAAAGTGTGTCTATGAGCATGTCTATATGCCCGTCTAACTGCCAGATAGACGCGCTAATAGATGCACAAAATAAATTAAATAAATAGTAATTTTGGTTTATGATGCGCTTGTATTCACACATGTATATGTGCGTCTATTGCGCGTCTATTTTTGCATGTAAATTCGTTCATACATGCGATTATAGACGCGACACTGTAGACGCGCCCGTAAGATTTTCTCTATATTAAAAAATCGCGTCTAAAAGTGCGTCTATGAGGCCTTTTTGTTGTAGTGCGTCCTATAATTCCTTATTGAATGCCCTAAATCCCTTGCATTCATGAAGGAGGGAGGGGATGCCATGTGTCAGCGAAAATGTGGCTTTTCAATCACTTAATATAACCACCCTAGTTTATGGACCATGTGCCATAGCCATCATCTTCAAGTTTCCATATGCTTAGGAGTAGCTAATGTTAGTTATTTAAGAAAAATGTTATTATAATATGATATTATTTGTTCTGATGGATGGGTGTGCCCTTGTTTATAAGGCGTCCAAATAACTTTTACTCATTGTTTTTGCTTGTCCTAATGCTAGATATATTGTGCACTTGAGGAAACATTTCAAGCATTGCGTTCATCGAGTTGAATGGGTGAGATTTTGTTTTAATGTGAAAAGGAAATATCCACAATGTCTTAAAAATGGTATTGTATTTTTTTTATCCTTGGGTGTTTGGTGTGGCGTGTGGTGGCGCTTCTTCATTCTCCTTCTTCCTCTCCTTGGTAAGTTACCCTTCCTTGATGCTTGCTTACTGCTTCTTCTTGTTCTCCTCTCTCTTGTACTCTCTTTCTTCCTCTCCTTGGATTTCCTTTTTCCCTTCTTATGTGTTTGAAATGAAAGAAGAGGTGAGTCATGAGGAGATGAGGCATGAAGAGACTAGGTGAGGCATGAAGAGATTGCATGTCGGCTAAACTCAAGCTTCAAAACTGCAAAAAACGCGGGAAAGGAAAGGCGCAGTTTGAAAAGAAATGATTTAACTATGGTTTGAATTTTGACGTGTGCGCTTATTTTGGCGTGTATATGCGCGTCTATTGTTCATGTAAATGTGAGTATAGATGAGAAAATAGACGCTAATATAGACACATACATAAACGTGGATATAGACGCGCATTTAGGCTTTATCATAATTTTTTGTTTTTAAGATAAGTTTTGATAGTGAATTCTTATCATAAGTTTTAATGTATTTCTGATGAGTTTTGTGTATTTAAAATTGAGATCTTAGAATAGTTAATACGCTAGCTTGAAGTTTTTATGTAAACATATGAATTATAAATATTTTGATGTTGTCATGAATTAGGTTTAATCATATCGTCGTCATCACCTAGTGCGGTGCATGTTGATGAGTCAACGAGCACATCCTCAAGTGAGGATGAAACATTACGTCTTCATAATCGAGATGCATGGCTACGACAAAAAATTAAATGCATGTGTGATCATTGTCGAGGGTGTATTTTTCGAGCACGTCGAATTGCAATGTCACACCTCAACTTGTATGGAAAATGGGACCAAGAAAAATCACCGGTATTCATTTTTTTTTTTACCACTAAGATTGCAAGTCTATGTTACTCAATATATATCAACGTACATGAAACTCCCTTTTGTGGTTGAGCAGGATGCGGTGCCACATTCTCAGATGCTCCCTCCCGGGCGTCGAGAGGCTGCAAAACGTTGATGCGAGGAGGCAGAGTCTTCAAGAAGAATAGAGACTCACGACCATGATAGTAGCCCTCATGAAATGCCCCATCAAGTCGTAGAGGATGAGATTTTGGACAACATGGTACACCATCTATTTTCACAACCGGTTTAGGGAGAATGTCACTCTACGAAGCCAGATGATCCACTATACATAGCATCATCTACTCCGTTATATGAAGGTTGTACGTACTCCGTTCTTCGTGCGTCCCTCGAGATACTTAACTTACAAACAATTTATGGATGGAGTAATGTCAGTTTGGATGCGTTATTGAAGTAGGTATCAATTTAGTTTGGCTTATGAATCATAATATTATATGTTCTATTTTGAAATCAGATGGACATTTACTTAGAGCCTTTGGTTGAAGAGTTAGAAATGTTATGGGAAGGTATTGAGGTACAAGATACAAGTGCATCGGCATTCTCTAGAGATTTCACATTGAAGGCCATGTTGTTGTGGACCATGCATGACTTTCCAGGATACGGAGAGTGTTCAGGGACATGTATATAACTTTATATTTAAAGTTCAAGACTTGAATCAATTGCATTTTATTAATTCACTTGTTTGTTCAGGTTTAACCACATCAGGATATCATGCATGTCCTATTTGCGGTCCCTCTCTAGTTTCCTCTAGGCCGGCACGTTTAAAGAAGGTTATCTATGACAATCATCATCAATTTCTTTCTATTGACCATCCCAAATATGTTCTCCCTACTAATGGAATGACTCCACAATCTCTAACCATTCGAGATTGGAAGGAGAGATAGATTAATGCCGACAGCCACCCTCCACTCGGCATGAGTCGGTAAGAAGTGCATTTCTCTCGATTGACTTTAAAGTATTTAGCATGATGAATTGTTTACATAATATATTGTTTGTTTGTTAGGTTCTCTATATTTTTTTGTCTTCCGTACTGGACTGAACTCAAGATCAATCACCTGTACCCCATGCACATATTCAAAAATGTTGTATCTACATTATGGGATCACTTGATAGGGGCTCGTGATTCAGTCAATGTAAGGGAGGATTTACGTAACATTGGTCGCATGAGATGAGCTTGGCCACCCATTGGACCTAGAGGAAAGATTGAGCTACCCCATGCACTAATACCTTAAGGAAAAGGAATGAGTAAAGTGCTAACAAAAGAAGAACTTCGTAAGTTAAATAGTTTTTGTGTGCTCAATAGTGATGTAATGAGCAAATGGGTGACACTATATAATGAAGCAAGGACAAGAAGAAAAAGTGAAAGATAAGCATTTCGCACTAGATATGGACATAATGTCTCATTTCCAGATCATCTAAATAGAATCCCACGTCATATTGATATAGATTGGTTACATGAGGAAATGGAGAGAATGGAAAAAGAGGAGGAAATTAATATATCTCAAGAAGAGTGGAAATACGCACGAGGTTGCTTTTCAAAGGTGAGACATACTATCAATTAATTTGTTTCTATAAGTTATATTTTATATAAATAATTGACATGTTTGATCTTTTATCTTTTACTACTAGTGCACATTATTCAATGCACTTTGTTGTGAGGGTAAACATCTTCGAACTCAACGTATAGATGAAAAGAGAAATACCCAAGATTGTGGTGTCCTTGCTCACTTCGAGGATGCCAATGGTACCATGGAAGGTTATTGTGGCTTGATCCAAGATATTCTGAAGCTTGACTTCAGATGATTCTTTATATATGTACTGGATGTCAAGTGGTTTAAAGAAGTGGTAACAAATTTCTTGTACTGGATGTCTAGTGGTTTTGTAATCATTGACTCTACCCAATTTCACCAAAACAAGAATGACACATTAGTACTACCTCAACAATGCGAGTAGGTATATATGCAAAAGCTAAATTTTTAATATGTATACATGTGATGCATATACACAATATAATAAGTATTTAAGTTTCTTGCTTTTGTTTTTCAAATACAGGTTGTTTATCATCCAATGGTAAACAATAACCGATGGTGGTATGTCATCCCTATATCTAATCATTCAAAACCAATATATGGTAATATTACCGACATGGAGATAGCAGATGACAATCCAACAATTAATGATGATGTGCATGATGACACCATAATGGATGATATGCGTGATATAGTACAAGATGAACCTCACGAGGATGTTCAAGGAAATGCAGAAGAAGACAATAATGTGATTGTCGATGATATTGATGAAGTTATTCAGCAATATAGCAACACATCTGATAGTGGGATAGACTTATTTGTTTATTTACCTAGGCCTAGAAGTAGATAGTTTAGCAAGGGCTAATCTCATTGAAGATGAGATGGATCATTCACTGTAACATACTTAATTTGCATAATGATTCAATGTGTATTCTTACTTCTATGGTTTTTATCATGCGCACACGTGCATACTCAAGAATCAATAGTCAAGTTTAAAGCTAAATTGAAATTTTCATAATAAAAAGGAAGTATTTTTTATCATCTTCAAGTAGAGAAATTACGAGATACATATTGCAATGCTTGCTACTAATTGTATAATAAGGTTTCTGTTGCTTGCCGCTAACTACTTATATCAGGCTTGTCAACTGGAGGAACTGCCATTCATTAGAGAGCAATGAAAAAATAATTATTAACTCTGGTTTTTTTATTCAATGATTCAATGTGTATTCTTAATTCTATGGTTTTTATCACGTGCATGCTTAAGAATGAGTTTCAGGTGGTTAAATAATTATTCACTTTGGTTTTTTAATTATATTAATTCCAATTTTAGGTGGTTAAATAATTGCGCGTCTGGTGGCGCGTCTATATTGGTGTCTATTTGCGCGGATATATAGACGCAAAATTGCGCGTCTGGTGGCGCGTCTATATTGGCGTCTATTTGTGCGGATATATAGACGCAAAATTCGCATCTATTTACACGCTCTTTTACACGCACATATAGATGCAATGATAGACACGCCCGACTTTGCGCGTCTAACATGCACATCTATGCCTCGTTTCTGTTGTAGTGATGTGATGAAACACTAAGCTCAAGCACAAGGTAGTAGAAGCAAGAAAATGGGATGGAGATGGATTATGCCAATGATGTTACTATTGGAGAGAACATGCAAGAATTGGAGAAGAAGATGCAAGATGATAGGAAATTATTCAATGAGAAGAAGAGAGGCACCATGCATGGAGACTAAAAAGCAAGTGTTGCATGCTCTAGTGGCAATCTTGTTGCCACACATTTGGAAGGGGTACGCTAAGTATTCTCTATATAGCCTACATTTGTATTTTTATGGAAGGCCCCCCCTTCAGGATGAGTTTTTTTGCAAAATGGTTTTGGCTCACCTTTAGATCAAAAGCCAAGATCACTTAATTCTTCTTTGTCATGAGAGGTTTCTTTTAGATCTTGGTTTCAACGAAAGCATAAGGAGACCATGTTTTGGATTTAGCTATTTGGTTCAAAGGGAACCTTGTTCACTAGCTCCCATGGCATGCTCTTTTTATCCCTAAGAAGGTCTTGTTACTTGAATGCCTAGCATGGATTAGTTTTCTTAGCCTTCTTTTACTACTCAATGGAGAAATTTATGTGCTAGTACAAGCTCTTGGCAAAGTGCTCTATGTTCCTACGATAGCATCAACCAATCAAACATTTATTAGTGTAGAGAAGTTGGCTTGTATACTATGGGATAGCAGAAAAAAGATCCTTGAGATGCTTAAGCTTTTTGATCCTCATGCACTACAAGATACAGGCCTCATACCGACATTCAAAATGACGCAAATGTTTATAAGAAAAAATACCCATGTCATTGTTAAAAGCATCGGTATAAGCATCTCTATAAAATTATCGCAAAAACTACTGTGACACAGATAGCAACACTTTGCAACACAGATAACGACGACAATAAGGACACGTGTAGAGAAATTAGCGATGGTTATAGAGGAAACAAAATTTTGTGGCAGGGTAGTGCTTTATAATATTCTACAAAGCAATTATACGTGGATATACAATGTTCATCAAGACAAGCACAAATACTTAATCCCATAAGATTGATAACTCATAGAATAAGTACAAGACTAGTGATAGTGCGATTTTATACAAAGGATGATAAATACATCTAAGGAACAATATATGAAATATGCATGCACAAATCATAGGACCAAAAAAGAAGAGGGTGTGAACTCCACGAACCTCACCACATACTACAGATCCTCACCATGACAAAGCTCATCCCGACGTAAAGAAGCATTGAACAGACTCTACAAAATGAACAATTAGACATTAGTCCACCATACATAATGCATTAAAAAAAATAGCGACTATAGACAATAAAGATAATTACTAGGCCACCGCGTGCATACAATCTATCGATGAGTGCAATGAGACCATGTCTCTCTACATATCAAGTTTCCAAACATGTGGGATCACGGTTTGTGATGGAGTGTTGCAAAGAAAACAAAATACAATTTTTAGAAACACGATTATTAGTACAAGTGATATTGCAAATAAGAAAGTGAGAAGAACCAAAAGAAAAGTTACAAAGTCCTCCATATAAATCCTATGGCCGCCACTCCCTAGATGATGCACAACCATTGCCTCAAATCGTGCCCTCGCTGCCTCCTGTATCCTATATCATATTTTTTTTTCCTATATCGTGAAAAAGCTTATATATACATCATCTTATTTAAAAAGATTATTTAATTGATCTATATGATGCCATAATATGGTGATACTATATTCTTACTCAAGTTGATCCCTAATGGCTAACGAAATGGTAAATAGAGGCAACAAATGGTACATTACCCCAATGTAGAATTGGAAATTTTCTATCACTTGCCTCGATGCCAATGCTAGTAACGAGTTGCTTGGCAGTTGCTCAAAGGAGGGCTTGCTCATCATCGTCAGAAACTTCCACATAGCTATCGATGCTTATGGCATGCATGTCCCTCTACAATACACAAAGATATATAAGCACAAGAATATGATAAGGATATTACAAAACCATAATTAAGATTTATTAACAAGGCCTAGCCTAGCCTAGCTTAGCTATTGCATGGTGGTGGAGTGCTCCAACATAATAAACAATTGCATGTATCATATTTCCACTTATGTCCCGCATGATTGCAATAGGCAGAAAAGCTAATGATGATGATGATGTCATGGTGTAAGTGTTCCTCTTGTATTGTAGTAGGCATATAGAACTAGTCTTTCTAGTGGCTATCCACTAATTATAATAGCTATCAAGGGCTACCAAAATCTATGGAGCCTTCTCAAGACTTACAACACTCTTCTTCCTTCCAAAAGAACATATCCCATGATGTATATAGGTCAATGGCCATGACCTACTCAAAATTAATCATTGCCCTCAATGCCCAAATTATTTTAGTTGCCTTCGTTACAAAGAATGGTGCCCTCATGGTGTCTCCTTCTATTATACACAATTAAAATTCCTGAATTGGAAAAACACTGGCATTCACTTGGAAAAACAATAAAAAAGTTTTCTTAGAGACAAGGAATGTATACCTTTATTCCATAAAACACAAGAAAGTCTCTTGCAAAGTCATAGAGCAATCCCCCCAAGATTTGTTTCACTTTTGTTAATCTTTTGATCGTGTGTGTGAAAATGAAATATTGATGACATATTTGCAATGGTGGAAAATGATCATACCTTGAAGGGAAAGAGAATGCCTGATGAAGTGAGACAAGACTAGTCAATAATGGTGTAACAAATCCATTACTTATCAAAAGGCTTTTAATTTAATGCTTCAACTCAAAGAAAGCCCAACAACAAACATTGAGAACAATAGAGAGACTAGAAAAGCAAAGAAAACTTACATGGCAATGTGCCAAGCATTTAAATTGACCCCAACTTGCATCAACTTAACAAGATCATGGAAAATGGCTTCTAGTTATTCTAGTTAAAGCATTCCAAGAGACAGACCCAAAAATTTCATGCTCAACTTATCCTAGAGTTCTTTTCTCGGCATGTCCAATGATTAGAGACTAAATCCCACCTTGTAGTCTTCTTCTTCCACTAAAGTGGCACCCTTGCAACATCTTACTTGCTCTTATATTATTATAGCATGATTCCATTTTACTACTTTTAGTAGGCTATCTTTCTAGGATACAATCAATTTAAACAGACCCCAACTTGGCTGATCATTTTACTCCGCCTTTTGAGATGGTCAAGAACATTGAAAATATTACAAGCAAGCCTTGATATTATTCAACACAGCTTTTGCAATAAATACTTGAGCAAAAAACATAGATGAAGTAATGTATAATTGTAAAAAATAGTGTACCATAAAACTCCCCTCCCCCACCCCCCGCTATCATGGAAACCAGTACCCTTCACTCTTTGCTTAGAATGTAGTAGGTAGGTGACTTGACATATCACAACATATACCCCAAATATCTATTTTGCAAGGTAAATTGCTAGGTCCTTATTGCTTGAAATGGGCCATCATAAACCATAAATGCCATTGCTACTGCCTGAGTATTACAAGAAGATCACTTCCAACATGGAATAACACAACTGGAAAAGCCCTAGTGATATCAAAGGAAGATCACTTCTAGCATGGAATTATGTACTAATCTTGCAAATAAGAGTATGAGCTACTCAAATTGTTGAGCTTTTACTATTAGAGTAGCATTTAGATCAATTCAGCACTATGTTCCTAGGATAATGAGAGTGATGTTGCAAATTGGTAGCCATATTACTGCTTAATTGGATAAAGAAAAAGAGATGAGCCAGGTACCAAACATCCCAATAGAAATGTATTATCATAGCAACCCATTGTATCAACTGTAGTAAACTAAAGGGGGTGCATATTAGAGCAGCCCATTCAATTAGCTAGTGAAATGTAGGCAACCCATTTTATCAACCAAAAGCCAAAGGGAGTGCATCAGTGTAGCCCATTTTATCAACAGAGGAAAAAGAGAAGTGAGATACCATACATCTCAATAGAAATACACTATCATAGTAGCCCATTTTATCAAGCACTAAACCGAAGGGAGTGCATTAGAACAACATATTTAATGAGTCCGTGAGCTATAAGGAACCCACCTAGTAACCTGAAGGGAGTGCATCTGACCCATGGACCACATTTCAAGCAAGCTCTAATGGCTATCTCTCACCTAGCCGACGCACCTTCAAACCTACGAGTGTAGTGAGCTTACCTCGATACCAAAATGCGTTACCTCCTCCCTCTCACACAGCAGTAGCTCCACAATCCTAGATGCTATCTCAAGTATCCTCAAGCCTCCTCCATTGAGCTCCATCCACTATAGCCACATGCGCATGAGAAAAGAGAAGAGAAGAAGAGCAGCGAAGATGGTGAAGAGCTTCATTCTCTTGATCCCTCACTCCCACACACTCTCACACTCCCTCTCTAAAGAGCACACATACAAGCAAGGTGAAGAGAAGAAGACAAGAAGAGAGGGCTCTTTTGTTAGCCACACACCAAAGAACAAGATTCATTCACTTTTTGAACTTTATATATAAGCCCTAAAATCCCATGGGCACCCATCCCTTTTTACATGACTGGCCGTTGTGGCAACATCCTCTTTCCTATTTCCCTCTTCTTGCCTCATGCCTTAAGCCCATATCCATCTATTCGTTTACAAATGGCACAGGAGGGAGCCTTGTGCTCTTTTACAAGAGTTTTTAGAGTTTTTTTAGGTGCCTTCCATTTAAAATTGAACTTTTTGCATCACCATAGCTTTAGGGGCCGCCTCTATGTCTTTGCTCTTTTTCTATCATTTTTTTGCTCTTTGCTTCATATTTTTGCCATCTCGAATTGAGACTAACACTACCCCCCTATGAGGCAGGTGCTAGCCCCATGGACTTCCAGCTCTTTATTGTGGAGGGGTGGGCTCTGGGGGCAAGTGGCTGGTGGGGTGATGATAGGGCCACATGTGGACTCTGTTGATTGGAAAACTTTGGTAATGATTTGGATGGAGAACCCAAGGTATGTCCAATGGATGATATTGGTAGCCTCCGAAGTTGGTGGTTTGCAGCCTCTTGTTGTACTTGAAAGGAGAAAGTGCTCTACCTAAGGGGAGTGTCTAACTCACCGTGTAATGCTATGTGCTTGTGCCGGTGGAACACGGAGTTGCGTCCAACCAGAGGCAAGCCTGGGTGATATCCCACACTTGAGGATCACGTTCGTGTGAAGGAGGTGCAGTGTGTGTAGCTTAGGGTGGCAGGTCTATGAGTGTTATCGCCCTAGGTATGTCCTGATCTCCTTGAGGTATCCTAAGCATGAAGTGGGGCGTCAAAAAGGGCTAGGGGGTTAGGAACGTAGCCGGCCAACCGAGGCCATCGGGCGTGCCTAACTTGAGGACCCCTAGGTGTAGTGACTGTGAGCTATGTGCCACAACTTGTGTTTAGATGTGTCCTATGCTCCTTTCATTGTTATTTGTTTGCTCTCTTTGTGTTTGGTATTTTCTTTTTCTTTCTTTTTTTCTTGCTGATGTACATGATTCGGGCAGTAGCTAATTGCTAGTTATCATCATCAGAATGTGGTGGGGAAGGGGATTTAAAGGAGTGACTCAAAAATTTCTAGCTCTGCATGTAAACCTTAAGGTTAAGCGAACATGGAGAGAGGTGGTTAAGAGGAATGGGTGGTTATAGCGGGTAAATTGGCTGTCACTCATATCCTCGAGAATAGCTAGGCAGAAGAAAGATAGAAGACTGGCTCCCATCATTAGTCAGATCATTGCACATCTATCTATGGCATTAGGATAAAAACAGATTGGGGGGAGACCATGTTCTGTTAATGTGGGATCTTGCTTAAGTAATATTTTTAATACCCTAAGGTAGTTTCATTTGGTAATGAAGGCAGGATCGCGACAGGAGGAGAAGTCAGCAATGAAGTAGGTCATGGTAGCATCTAGGCTATCTGAGGTGAAAGTGAGGGTTTGTGCTAAGGTAGTAGTATGCGGGTTATATGTGATGGGGAAGTCATAGAAACCATGGATGTTTGTATCAAAATCTATGCCTACCCTATGAGGATATGCCATGAAGGTGGGGATGTTTCTCTCGGACGGGAGGATATTATAAAAAACCATCCAAGAGAACACATTTTCGTCTCAAATGCATCTCCGCCACAATGGTAGCACTCATATCTAGGAATAGAAAGAGGCACTTCAAGTACCTTATTTTGCCAATACTCCGCATCCTCAGTGCCCCAGAGGATGGAATTCTTCTCTCTTTGTCTCTACTCTTGAACTTCCAATTCTCTGCTCATTCTCTCCTCCTCTTTTCTTTCAAGGCTCAACTTTTCGGTCATGGTTTCCATCTCTCTATGGTGTTGCTCCTCTTCTTGCTTCCTTTCTTCTTCCCTTGCGGCAAACTCTTCCATGCCTCATTCGATCTAATCTGTTTTTGATGCCAAACCCTCATGTTGCATGATTAAAAGTTTATATTCTCTGTGGATTTTCACTAGCTTTTGATTTTCATCTTCGAGATGTTGCTGCCAGCGTTCCTCCTTGTTATCTTTGGTCTTTATTTCCTATTTTACATCAAATATCTCCTTTTTTTGCATAGCTATTTGCCTCGTCTTTTCAAGCTAGAAGGTTTCAATCAACCCCTTTTCCACTTCCAACTTGGCCCACCACTATCTTTATTTCCTCCTTTGCCTTCTCTAGCTGAGAGACCAGTTCAGCAACATATTCATCATAGTTTTCTCATGGTGCCATAGTAGTAGGGATTGGAGTGGTTGAGGCTTTCACCTTTTGACATTTCAAATCCTACCTAGACTCGACATCTATGGGGCCGATCTTTTTTGCTCCCAGTGGCCATAGTCTCCATACTCTTTCCTTGGGCCAGTTCCTTATTAATGAAATACTGCATCCAAGGCACAAAATTGTTTATATCGGCACTATCCAGGATGCTTGGAGTGAGAGTGGTTGCTTCACTAGTGGGCATCGAGGGGTGGGATGGGATGGATGGAAGCCTTGCCCTTTCCTTCGATGACCACAAGCGGTATGACTTCGCGTATATGAGTGCTTGAGCTAGGTACCTCATCCCTAAGTGGACTTAAAGCCCTGAGGTCATCAAGTCGGCTTTGATGTTCTATGCACCGGCGAGTTGCTTTATCCATGTCTTCCTCCTTCTTTCTCCTCAACTTTGCCTCCTTTTCCACAGCTGTTCTCTCTCTCTCTTCCTCTATTTTCCTTGATTCTTTTGCTAGCTTTTCAACTTCTTCCTTCTCTTTCTTCTTCCTCTCTTCAGCCTCTTTTTCCGTCTCCTTCTTGGCTTTTTCTAGATCTTATTTTCCCTTCTTCTTGCTCTCATCTTAGTTTCTTGTTGTGAGCTATCTTTTTATTGGGCTTCTTTTCTTTTTTCCTTTTGGTTGAGCCTCCTGATCCTCCTTTTGTGTCTCAATTTCTGTCATGTTTCTCGATGGCTCTTTCTCCTCTGCTGGTGGATTGGCGACCTATCTAGAGTCTCATCCTCTCATTCTTCTCCTTGCTGAGCTTCTTTTACAACTCCTTGGATGAGGGCTTTCAGCACACTTCCATATCTGATGAAAGAGGCTTTTAAGGAAGGTTTCTTTCTGTCGGTACTTTTAGAGGATGGGAGCTCTCCACCTACCTGTTTGTTGCCCATGGCTAATGCTTTGGATAATTGGTCTATAGTCTTGCGCACTTAGCTGTTCCACTGTACCTCATCCAAGGTGTGGATTGCCACATTCTCTAGCACATGCACACTGATTCGGTGCATGAGGGAGTTATAGCACTGACTAGAGAAGAGTGAGTGCACGGATTTTGTCTGCATGCAGGCCTTAGCATTCGGGATATCCTGTATAATGATGCCATTGTTTGTCAAAACATCTTCTCTCTTCATCTTTAGTATAGCATATACATCTCTCTTATGTTTCTTTTCCACTTTAGGTTCCAACCCCAATGCCTTCTCCACCAAGACCTCGTTCAATGGCACCTACAATTGTTTAGCAATCTCCCCTCCTCCCATATTCATCATTTCGCATTCTTGATCGGGATTGTGTACGTTCTCAAAAATTTAAGACACTTTGTGTGGTTAGGCTCCTGCACAAACTTCTCTAAGTACCTCAAGAGGTTACACTGTTCCACCACTCTCCTTGCAACCTCCTCATTGGCTACCACCTCCTCGAGGTCGTGGATATTGCAAAATTTCAGCTGATTATAAGCATGGTTTTCTAAGCTGATGTTGTACTTCGTCCTCTGCTCCTCTGTGAAAGGGAGTCCATGAGCATGATCTTGCTGCAACATCTTTCGTTCCTGTCATGAACCATGATTCCCATTAGTGCTTTCAAAAAAATTATTTGCTAAAAATAAAGAAATCATGTTTGTTGAATGAAAACATTTAAGCTCCTAAATAAACTTTCATTTCAAACTTTTCACCCTTTATTTCAAAATTTTTGTGACATTTTTCCTCAATCACAAGTTAACATGTTTCTTTTCTTTTTGTGTTTAAGTGTAGACTGAGGTTTTCACGACACTGTGTATTTATTATGTGTTTATGCGTTTGCTTGATTTTGATTGGTTTTGATTTGACTCACCTTACCCCCTACCCTTGTGGATTTGAGAAGAATCCTTCCTATGATTGAAGGTTAGCAGGCTTAGGGTATCGAGCGTACGGTTTGAGTGTTTACCTTTGCATGAGCCAAGCATTGAAATCTGAATCGTACTCCAACTGAGCTTTGTAGTCCAGATCAAAGGGTCGGTTGCCTACGTGTGTGATGTAAGTAAGGACATCCGTTAGGAAGTCGCCGGAATCGACATGGCTAGCAATGTGTAGCTCTTCCTCGGTCAGGAGGGGATCAAGGTAAGGGTGTCTTTTGATGTACACTTCCATGGGTCAGCCACAAATAGTTAACACCCTATATACAAGGTTGGAGCGACATAAGTTGGGTCATACTCCGATATCTTGATTACACGTCGTTGCTTAGCATTGGTCATTATTTGGCATCCTTCGAGTTTCCATTGCAATCGAAGAGTTTACCAATTCTGTAAGAATGGGGATTAGGTAGATCTTTGCACCTTTTTGGTGCTTATGATTGAAGGCAATCAGCCACTAATCTTCGCAAAGGGCACCCGTTCTAGACTTAGGTTGTACTCCTAGTGCAGCTCCTCTACTGAATAGAAAAATTTGCTCAATTGTGAGTACTCTTCCATTTTATTTTTTCCTAAGAGATGCCAATTGATAGTGAGGGTTAGACATACCATGGCCCTCTCCTGAAAGTAAAATAATACTTTATGTATATAAAATTTGAAATGATGTTAGATGCACCTCCGTGGCATTATTATCAAGTATTTCTGATTAGTGGGGTTGATGGAAGTGGCAATGCAGCTTATTTTCTTTATCAGATTTTGGTAAAGATGACCACTAGTCTAGTCAGCTGTAGTTTCCACTATCTACAATCAAGTGTGCAGAGAACCTTAGATTCTTAAAACTAGATATTCATAGCAACAATTATAGTTGACCCTTTTGTTGTATTGATCAAGGCATAGGCAATTGCAAACCAAAGATTTGCAAATTGCTTTGGAAAGTCTACTAAATTCTCATTGTGACCACATAGCATATCCTTCTTCATGTCTTCAGATATGTTTTGTGAAACCATACCGAAGCTCGAAGAGTAACCCCGTGGTGATATTTTTGCTATAAGATCTTGCAGCTTCTAATAACCGTATTTTCTTTGTGGGTTTTTTTGTTGGAGACTAAAAGGGATTGAGTGTTTCCTTTGGCATCAATCCATCAATAACATCATGGCTTCTTCCAAGTCTTATTTGCAACTTGCATGACTTCAATCTCTCATGCATCCTCTTACATTCGTGTTGCTACATAAATATTAGCTATAAAGATATAGGCTACATAAATATTAGCTATGCATATATAATCAAAATCCAGTGCCCTAAGCCTCGTGGCTAACTCGGCCTGCACTGGAAAGAC